>NC_086449.1:734428948-735028948 GCF_028390025.1 Pseudophryne corroboree
TTCTGAAGGTAACGGTTCTGGGGCTGAACACACTGTCGGTGTTGCTGAAGCCACAGATCCCTATGAGGAGAATATAGCAGCTGTGGGCTCTGGTTCTGGGGGCTCCTTGCCCCCCAGTGGGACTGTGGCAACGGAGGTCCATAATGACCCACCGTGGGCTGCTTTTCCACGCTTCTATATACGCTAGTTAATAAACTAACACCCCCTATGGGACCTCCTATGCCGGTGCAACCGTATGTGGTCCCTGCAGCTAATCCGCCGTGGGCGGACGATTTATCTGCTAATTGAAGAAGTTGAACCATTCACTGACTACTAAAAAAGTCTGACCCTCGCTCGCCTAAGTCCAAGGGGTCTTCTAAGCGAGCTCTTATCTCACAATCCACTGCTGTCACTGACACCTCGTCTGATGAAGATGGCGCTTACACTGACCCCACAGATTCTGACTCAGATACTGCTGGTGAGGAGGGTAGTTCACATGTGGATGTTCCTGATCTTTTGGAGGCTATTAAAATAAGAATTTACTTACCGGTAATTCTATTTCTCATAGTCCGTAGTGGATGCTGGGGACTCCGTAAGGACCATGGGGAATAGCGGGCTCCGCAGGAGACTGGGCACTCTAAAGAAAGATTTAGTACTATCTGGTGTGCACTGGCTCCTCCCTCTATGCCCCTCCTCCAGACCTCAGTTAAGGAAACTGTGCTCGGAAGAGCTGACATTACAAGGAAAGGATTTTGGAATCCAGGGTAAGACTCATACCAGCCACACCAATCACACCGTACAACTTGTGATTAACATACCCAGTTAACAGTATGAACAAACAATAGAGCATCAACCAATGGATGCCAACATAACATAACCCTTTATTAAGCAATAACTATATACACGTATTGCAGAAAGTCTGCACTTGGGACGGGCGCCCAGCATCCACTACGGACTAGAGATGAGCGCCTGAAATTTTTCGGGTTTTGTGTTTTGGTTTTGGGTTCGGTTCCGCGGCCGTGTTTTGGGTTCGAACGCGTTTTGGCAAAACCTCACCGAATTATTTTTGTCGGATTCGGGTGTGTTTTGGATTCGGGTGTTTTTTTCCAAAAACACTAAAAAAACAGCTTAAATCATAGAATTTGGGGGTCATTTTGATCCCAAAGTATTATTAACCTCAAAAACCATAATTTACACTCATTTTCAGTCTATTCTGAATACCTCACACCTCACAATATTATTTTTAGTCCTAAAATTTGCACCGAGGTCGCTGTGTGAGTAAGATAAGCGACCCTAGTGGCCGACACAAACACCGGGCCCATCTAGGAGTGGCACTGCAGTGTCACGCAGGATGTCCCTTCCAAAAAACCCTCCCCAAACAGCACATGACGCAAAGAAAAAAAGAGGCGCAATGAGGTAGCTGTGTGAGTAAGATTAGCGACCCTAGTGGCCGACACAAACACCGGGCCCATCTAGGAGTGGCACTGCAGTGTCACGCAGGATGGCCCTTCCAAAAAACCCTCCCCAAACAGCACATGACGCAAAGAAAAAAAGAGGCGCAATGAGGTAGCTGACTGTGTGAGTAAGATTAGCGACCCTAGTGGCCGACACAAACACCGGGCCCATCTAGGAGTGGCACTGCAGTGTCACGCAGGATGGCCCTTCCAAAAAACCCTCCCCAAACAGCACATGACGCAAAGAAAAAAAGAGGCGCAATGAGGTAGCTGACTGTGTGAGTAAGATTAGCGACCCTAGTGGCCGACACAAACACCGGGCCCATCTAGGAGTGGCACTGCAGTGTCACGCAGGATGTCCCTTCCAAAAAACCCTCCCCAAACAGCACATGACGCAAAGAAAAAAAGAGGCGCAATGAGGTAGCTGTGTGAGTAAGATTAGCGACCCTAGTGGCCGACACAAACACCGGGCCCATCTAGGAGTGGCACTGCAGTGTCACGCAGGATGTCCCTTCCAAAAAACCCTCCCCAAACAGCACATGACGCAAAGAAAAAAAGAGGCGCAATGAGGTAGCTGACTGTGTGAGTAAGATTAGCGACCCTAGTGGCCGACACAAACACCGGGCCCATTTAGGAGTGGCACTGCAGTGTCACGCAGGATGTCCCTTCCAAAAAACCCTCCCCAATCAGCACATGATGCAAAGAAAAAGAAAAGAAAAAAGAGGTGCAAGATGGAATTATCCTTGGGCCCTCCCACCCACCCTTATGTTGTATAAACAAAACAGGACATGCACACTTTAACCAACCCATCATTTCAGTGACAGGGTCTGCCACACGACTGTGACTGATATGACGGGTTGGTTTGGACCCCCCCCAAAAAAGAAGCAATTAATCTCTCCTTGCACAAACTGGCTCTACAGAGGCAAGATGTCCACCTCATCTTCACCCTCCGATATATCACCGTGTACATCCCCCTCCTCACAGATTATCAATTCGTCCCCACTGGAATCCACCATCTCAGCTCCCTGTGTACTTTGTGGAGGCAATTGCTGCTGGTCAATGTCTCCGCGGAGGAATTGATTATAATTCATTTTAATGAACATCATCTTCTCCACATTTTCTGGATGTAACCTCGTACGCCGATTGCTGACAAGGTGAGCGGCGGCACTAAACACTCTTTCGGAGTACACACTTGTGGGAGGGCAACTTAGGTAGAATAAAGCCAGTTTGTGCAAGGGCCTCCAAATTGCCTCTTTTTCCTGCCAGTATAAGTACGGACTGTGTGACGTGCCTACTTGGATGCGGTCACTCATATAATCCTCCACCATTCTATCAATGTTGAGAGAATCATATGCAGTGACAGTAGACGACATGTCCGTAATCGTTGTCAGGTCCTTCAGTCCGGACCAGATGTCAGCATCAGCAGTCGCTCCAGACTGCCCTGCATCACCGCCAGCGGGTGGGCTCGGAATTCTGAGCCTTTTCCTCGCACCCCCAGTTGCGGGAGAATGTGAAGGAGGAGATGTTGACAGGTCGCGTTCCGCTTGACTTGACAATTTTGTCACCAGCAGGTCTTTCAACCCCAGCAGACCTGTGTCTGCCGGAAAGAGAGATCCAAGGTAGGCTTTAAATCTAGGATCGAGCACGGTGGCCAAAATGTAGTGCTCTGATTTCAACAGATTGACCACCCGTGAATCCTTGTTAAGCGAATTAAGGGCTGCATCCACAAGTCCCACATGCCTAGCGGAATCGCTCCCTTTTAGCTCCTTCTTCAATGCCTCCAGCTTCTTCTGCAAAAGCCTGATGAGGGGAATGACCTGACTCAGGCTGGCAGTGTCTGAACTGACTTCACGTGTGGCAAGTTCAAAGGGCATCAGAACCTTGCACAACGTTGAAATCATTCTCCACTGCACTTGAGACAGGTGCATTCCATCTCCTATATCGTGCTCAATTGTATAGGCTTGAATGGCCTTTTGCTGCTCCTCCAACCTCTGAAGCATATAGAGGGTTGAATTCCACCTCGTTACCACTTCTTGCTTCAGATGATGGCAGGGCAGGTTCAGTAGTTTTTGGTGGTGCTCCAGTCTTCTGTACGTGGTGCCTGTACGCCGAAAGTGTCCCGCAATTTTTCTGGCCACCGACAGCATCTCTTGCACGCCCCTGTCGTTTTTTAAAAAATTCTGCACCACCAAATTCAAGGTATGTGCAAAACATGGGACGTGCTGGAATTTGCCCATATTTAATGCACACACAATATTGCTGGCGTTGTCCGATGCCACAAATCCACAGGAGAGTCCAATTGGGGTAAGCCATTCCGCGATGATCTTCCTCAGTTGCCGTAAGAGGTTTTCAGCTGTGTGCGTATTCTG
This sequence comes from Pseudophryne corroboree, assembly GCF_028390025.1. Lineage (NCBI taxonomy): Eukaryota > Metazoa > Chordata > Amphibia > Anura > Myobatrachidae > Pseudophryne > Pseudophryne corroboree. The sequence continues at coordinate 734,432,751 of NC_086449.1, forward strand.
GAAAGCGGTGATACAAAGCGTAGCCTGCCTAGGAAAGAGTTGGCGTTTGCGAGATGCTGCTACTGGTGCCGCCGCTGCTGTTCTTGCGGCGGGAGTCCATACATCTACCCAGTGGGCTGTCACAGTCATATAGTCCTAACCCTGCCCTGCTCCACTTGTCCACATGTCCGTGGTTAAGTGGACATTGGGTACAACTGCATTTTTTAGGAGACTGGTGAGTCTTTTTCTGACGTCCGTGTACATTCTCGGTATCGCCTGCCTAGAGAAGTGGAACCTAGATGGTATTTGGTAACGGGGGCACACTGCCTCAATAAATTGTCTAGTTCCCTGTGAACTAACGGCGGATACCGGACGCACGTCTAACACCAACATAGTTGTCAAGGACTCAGTTATCCGCTTTGCAGTAGGATGACTGCTGTGATATTTCATCTTCCTCGCAAAGGACTGTTGAACAGTCAATTGCTTACTGGAAGTAGTACAAGTGGGCTTACGACTTCCCCTCTGGGATGACCATCGACTCCCAGCGGCAACAACAGCAGCGCCAGCAGCAGTAGGCGTTACACGCAAGGATGCATCGGAGGAATCCCAGGCAGGAGAGGACTCGTCAGACTTGCCAGTGACATGGCCTGCAGGACTATTGGCATTCCTGGGGAAGGAGGAAATTGACACTGAGGGAGTTGGTGGGGTGGTTTGCGTGAGCTTGGTTACAAGAGGAAGGGATTTACTGGTCAGTGGACTGCTTCCGCTGTCACCCAAAGTTTTTGAACTTGTCACTGACTTATTATGAATGCGCTGCAGGTGACGTATAAGGGAGGATGTTCCGAGGTGGTTAACGTCCTTACCCCTACTTATTACAGCTTGACAAAGGGAACACACGGCTTGACACCTGTTGTCCGCATTTCTGGTGAAATACCTCCACACCGAAGAGCTGATTTTTTTGGTATTTTCACCTGGCATGTCAACGGCCATATTCCTCCCACGGACAACAGGTGTCTCCCCGGGTGCCTGACTTAAACAAACCACCTCACCATCAGAATCCTCCTGGTCAATTTCCTCCCCAGCGCCAGCAACACCCATATCCTCCTCATCCTGGTGTACTTCAACACTGACATCTTCAATCTGACTATCAGGAACTGGACTGCGGGTGCTCCTTCCAGCACTTGCAGGGGGCGTGCAAATGGTGGAAGGCGCATGCTCTTCACGTCCAGTGTTGGGAAGGTCAGGCATCGCAACCGACACAATTGGACTCTCCTTGTGGATTTGGGATTTCAAAGAACGCACAGTTCTTTGCGGTGCTTTTGCCAGCTTGAGTCTTTTCAGTTTTCTAGCGAGAGGCTGAGTGCTTCCATCCTCATGTGAAGCTGAACCACTAGCCATGAACATAGGCCAGGGCCTCAGCCGTTCCTTGCCACTCCGTGTGGTAAATGGCATATTGGCAAGTTTACGCTTCTCCTCCGACAATTTTATTTTAGGTTTTGGAGTCCTTTTTTTACTGATATTTGGTGTTTTGGTTTTGACATGCTCTGTACTATGCCATTGGGCATCGGCCTTGGCAGACGACGTTGCTGGCATTTCATCGTCTCGGCCATGACTAGTGGCAGCAGCTTCAGCACGAGGTGGAAGTGGATCTTGATCTTTCCCTAATTTTGGAACCTCAACATTTTTGTTCTCCATATTTTAATAGGCACAACTAAAAGGCACCTCAGGTAAACAATGCAGATGGATGGATTGGATACTAGTATACAATTATGGACGGGCTGCCGAGTGCCGACACAGAGGTAGCCACAGCCGTGAACTACCGCACTGTACTGTGTCTGCTGCTAATATATAGACTGGTTGATAAAGAGATAGTATACTCGTAACTAGTATGTATGTATAAAGAAAGAAAAAAAAAAACACGGTTAGGTCACTGGTATATACAATTATGGACGGGCTGCCGAGTGCCGACACAGAGGTAGCCACAGCCGTGAACTACCGCACTGTACTGTGTCTGCTGCTAATATATAGACTGGTTGATAAAGAGATAGTATACTCGTAACTAGTATGTATGTATAAAGAAAGAAAAAAAAACCACGGTTAGGTCACTGGTATATACAATTATGGACGGGCTGCCGAGTGCCGACACAGAGGTAGCCACAGCCGTGAACTACCGCACTGTACTGTGTCTGCTGCTAATATATAGACTGGTTGATAAAGAGATAGTATACTCGTAACTAGTATGTATGTATAAAGAAAGAAAAAAAAACCACGGTTAGGTCACTGGTATATACAATTATGGACGGGCTGCCGAGTGCCGACACAGAGGTAGCCACAGCCGTGAACTACCGCACTGTACTGTGTCTGCTGCTAATATATAGACTGGTTGATAAAGAGATAGTATACTCGTAACTAGTATGTATGTATAAAGAAAGAAAAAAAAACCATGGTTAGGTCACTGGTATATACAATTATGGACGGGCTGCCGAGTGCCGACACAGAGGTAGCCACAGCCGTGAACTACCGCACTGTACTGTGTCTGCTGCTAATATATAGACTGGTTGATAAAGAGATAGTATACTCGTAACTAGTATGTATGTATAAAGAAAGAAAAAAAAACCACGGTTAGGTCACTGGTATATACAATTATGGACGGGCTGCCGAGTGCCGACACAGAGGTAGCCACAGCCGTGAACTACCGCACTGTACTGTGTCTGCTGCTAATATATAGACTGGTTGATAAAGAGATAGTATACTCGTAACTAGTATGTATGTATAAAGAAAGAAAAAAAAACCACGGTTAGGTGGTATATACAATTATGGACGGGCTGCCGAGTGCCGACACAGAGGTAGCCACAGCCGTGAACTACCGCACTGTACTGTGTCTGCTGCTAATATATAGACTGGTTGATAAAGAGATAGTATACTCGTAACTAGTATGTATGTATAAAGAAAGAAAAAAAAACCACGGTTAGGTCACTGGTATATACAATTATGGACGGGCTGCCGAGTGCCGACACAGAGGTAGCCACAGCCGTGAACTACCGCACTGTACACTGGTTGATAAAGAGATAGTAGTATACTCGTAACAACTAGTATGACGACGGTATAAAGAATGAAAAAAAAACCACGGTTAGGTGGTATATAATACAATTATGGTTGGACGGACTGCCTGCCGAGTGCCGACACAGAGGTAGCCACAGCCGTGAACTACCGCACTGTACACTGGTTGATAAAGAGATAGTAGTATACTCGTAACAACTAGTATGACGACGGTATAAAGAATGAAAAAAAAACCACGGTTAGGTGGTATATAATACAATTATGGTTGGACGGACTGCCTGCCGAGTGCCGACACAGAGGTAGCCACAGCCGTGAACTACCGCACTGTACACTGGTTGATAAAGAGATAGTAGTATACTCGTAACAACTAGTATGACGACGGTATAAAGAACGAAAAAAAAACCACGGTTAGGTGGTATATATTATAATACAATTATGGATGGACGGACTGCCTGCCGAGTTCCGACACAGAGGTAGCCACAGCCGTGAACTACCGCACTGTACACTGGTTGATAAAGAGATAGTAGTATACTCGTAACAACTAGTATGACGACGGTATAAAGAACGAAAAAAAAAACACGGTTAGGTGGTATATATTATAATACAATTATGGATGGACGGACTGCCTGCCGAGTTCCGACACAGAGGTAGCCACAGCCGTGAACTACCGCACTGTACACTGGTTGATAAAGAGATAGTAGTATACTCGTAACAACTAGTATGACTATGACGACGGTATAAAGAAAGAAAAAAAAAACCACGGTTAGGTGGTATATAATACAATTATGGATGGACGGACTGCCTGCCGAGTGCCGACACAGAGGTAGCCACAGCCGTGAACTACCGCACTGTACTGTGTCTGCTGCTAATATAGACTGGTTGATAAAGAGATAGTATACAATACTACTAATATACTGGTGGTCAGGCACTGGTCACCACTAGTCACACTGGCAGTGGCACTCCTGCAGCAAAAGTGTGCACTGTTTAATTTTAATATAATATTATTTATCATGTACTCCTGGCTCCTGCTATAACAACCTGCAGTGCTCCCCAGTCTCCCCCACAATTATAAGCTTTATATACAATACATTGATGTGCAGCACACTGGGCTGAGCAGTGCACACAGACTGAGTCACTGTGTGACTGTGTATCGTTTTTTTCAGGCAGAGAACGGATATATTAAATAAAACAAACAACTGCACTGTCTCTGGTGGTCACTGGTCACTGTGGTCGTCAGTCACTAAACTCTGTCTGCACTCTGCACTCTCTTCTAATCTACAGTATCACAGCAATCTCTCTCTCTCTCTCTCTTCTAAATCTAATCTAAATGGAGAGGACGCCAGCCACGTCCTCTCCCTATCAATCTCAATGCACGTGTGAAAATGGCGGCGACGCGCGGCTCCTTATATAGAATCCGAGTCTCGCGAGAATCCGACAGCGTCATGATGACGTTCGGGCGCGCTCGGGTTAACCGAGCAAGGCGGGAAGATCCGAGTCGCTCGGACCCGTGAAAAAAAAAGTGAAGTTCGTGCGGGTTCGGATTCAAAGAAACCGAACCCGCTCATCTCTACTACGGACTACGAGAAATAGAATTACCGGTAAGTAAATTCTTATTTTCTCTAACGTCCTAGTGGATGCTGGGGACTCCGTAAGGACCATGGGGATTATACCAAAGCTCCCAAACGGGCGGGAGAGTGCGGATGACTCTGCAGCACCGAATGGGCAAACACCAGGTCCTCCTCAGCCAGGGTATCAAACTTGTAGAACTTTGCAAATGTGTTTGAACCCGACCAAGTAGCAGCTCGCAAAGCTGTAATGCCGAGACCCCTCGGGCAGCTGCCCAAGAAGAGCCCACCTTCCTTGTGGAATGGGCTTTTACTGATTTTGGTAGCGGCAATCCAGCCGCAGAATGAGCCTGCTGAATCGTGTTACAGATCCAGCGATCAATGGTTTGCTTTGAAGCAGGAGCACCCAGCTTGTTGGATGCATACAGGATAAACAGCGAGTCAGTCTTCCTGACTCCAGCCGTCCTGGCAACATAGATCTTCAAAGCCCTGACTACATCAAGCAACTTGGAATCCTCCAAGTCACGAGTAGCCGCAGGCACCACAATGGGTTGGTTCAGATGAAAAGATGACACCACCTTTGGCAGAAACTGCGGACGAGTTCGCAATTCTGCCCTGTCCATATGGAAAACCAGATAGGGGCTTTTACATGACAAAGCCGCCAATTCTGACACATGCCTAGCTGAAGCTAGGGCCAACAGCATGACCACTTTCCACGTGAGATACTTTAGCTCCACCGTCTTAAGTGGCTCAAACCAATGGGATTTCAGGAAAGCCAAAACCACGTTAAGATCCCAAGGTGCCACTGGTGGCACAAAAGGAGGCTGAATATGCAGCACTCCCTTAACAAACGTCTGAACCTCAGGCAGTGAAGCCAGTTCTTTTTGAAAGAAAATGGATAGGGCCGAAATCTGGACTTTTATGGACCCTAATTTCAGGCCCATAGTCACACCCGACTGTAGGAAGTGCAGGAATCGACCCAGTTGGAATTCCTCTGTAGGGGCCTTCCTGGCCTCACACCAAGCAACATATTTTCGCCATATACGGTGATAATGTTTCGCTGTCACGTCCTTCCTAGCCTTTATCAGCGTAGGAATAACTGCTTCCGGAATGCCCTTTTCTGCTAGGATCCGGTGTTCAACCGCCATGCCGTCAAACGCAGCCGCGGTAAGTCTTGGAACAGACAGGGCCCCTGTTGTAACAGGTCCTGTCTGAGAGGCAGAGGCCATGGGTCCTCTGTGAGCATTTCTTGCAATTCCGGGTACCAAGTCCGTCTTGGCCAATCCGGAACAATGAGTATTGTTCTCACTCCTCTTTTTCTTACAATTCTCAGCACCTTTGGTATGAGAGGAAGAGGAGGAAACACATAGACCGACTGGAACACCCACGGTGTTACCAGTGCGTCCACAGCTATCGCCTGAGGGTCCCTGGACCTGGCGCAATATCTTTTTAGCTTTTTGTTGAGACGGGATGCCATCATGTCCACCTGTGGCAGTTCCCATCGATTTGCAATCTGCGTGAAGACTTCTTGATGAAGTCCCCACTCTCCCGGGTGGAGGTCATGTCTGCTGAGGAAGTCTGCTTCCCAGTTGTCCACTCCCGGAATGAACACTGCTGACAGTGCTAGTACGTGATTCTCCGCCCATCGAAGAATCCTGGTGGCTTCTGCCATTGCCACCCTGCTTCTTGTGCCGCCCTGGCGGTTTACATGGGCCACTCCCGTGATGTTGTCTGACTGAATCAGCACCGGTTGGTTTCGAAGCAGAGGCTCCGCTTGACTCAGGGCGTTGTATATGGCCCTTAGTTCCAGGATATTGATGTGCAGACAAGTCTCCTGACTTGACCACAACCCTTGGAAGTTTCTTCCTTGAGTGACTGCTTGCATCCGTGGTCACCAGGACCCAGTCCTGTATGCCGAATCTGCGGCCCTCGAGGAGGTGAGCTCCTTGTAGCCACCACAGAAGAGACAGGGGGACAGGGTGATCATCCGATGCATCTGAAGATGCGATCCGGACCACTTGTCCAGCAGATCCCACTGAAAGATCCTCACATGGAACCTGCCGAAGGGAATGGCTTCGTAAGACGCCACCATCTTTCCCAGGACTCGTGTGCAGTGATGCACCGACACCTGTTTTGGCTTTAGGAGGTCTCTGACCAGAGTCACGAGCTCCTGAGCCTTCTCCTCCGGGAGAAACACCTTCTTCTGGTCTGTGTCCAGAATCATGCCCAGGAAGGGCAGAAGCGTCGCAGGAATCAGCTGCGACTTTGGAATGTTCAGAATCCAGCCGTGCTGACGCAACACTTCCTGAGAGTGTGCTAAACTGATCAGCAACTGCTCCCTGGACCTCGCCTTTATGAGGAGATCGTCCACGTATGGGATAATTGTAACCCCTTGCTTCCGAAGGAGCACCATCATCTCCGCTATCACTTTGGTAAAAACTCTCGGTGCCGTGGACAGGCCAAACGGCAACGTCTGGAATTGGTAATGACAGTCTCGTACCACAAACCTGAGGTACTCCCGATGAGGCGGATAAATGGGGACATGCAAGTAAGCATCCTTGATGTCCAGAGACACCTTAAAATCCCCATCCTCCAGGCTTGCAATGACCGCTCTGAGCGATTCCATTTTGAACTTGAATGTCTTCAGATAAAAGTTCAGGGATTTTAAATTTAAAATGTTTCTGACCGAACCATCCGGTTTCGGTACCACAAACATAGTGGAATAGTAGCCCCTTCCCCGTTGAAGGGGGGGACCTCTACCACCACTTTCTGGAGAAAAAGTTTGTGAATTTCATCCACCACTATCTCCCTTTCCATGGGGGAAGCTGGTAAGGCCGATTTTAGGTAACGGTGAGGGGGCATCACCTCGAATTCCAGCTTGTATCCCTGAGACACAATTTGTATAGCCCAAGGATCCACCTGTGAGCGAACCCACTGGTGGCTGAAATGTCGGAGACGCGCCCCCACAGCTCCTGGCTCCGCCTGTGGAGCCCCAGCGTCATGCGGTGGATTTAGTGGAAGCCGGGGAAGACTTTTGTTCCTGGGAACTAGCTGCGTGGTGCAGCTTTTTTCCTCTACCCCTGCCTCTGGCAAGAAAGGACGCACCTCTGACCTTCTTGCTCCTCTGAGAACGAAAGGACTGCATTTGATAATACGGTGCTTTCTTAGGTTGTGGAGGGACATAAGGCAAGAAATTTGACTTCCCAGCCGTAGCTGTGGAAACTAGGTCCGAGAGACCGTCCCCAAACAATTCCTCACCCTTATAAGGTAAAACCTCCATGTGTTTTTTAGAATCGGTATCCCCTGTCCATTGCCGAGTCCATAAAACCCTTCTGGCAGAAATGGACATAGCGTTAACTCTAGAGCCCAGCAGGCAAATGTCCCTCTGGGCATCCCGCATATATAGGACCGCGTCCTTGATATGAGCCAGGGTCAGTAGAACAGTGTCCCTGTCCAGGGTATCCAACTCCTCAGACAGAGAATCCGTCCATGCAGCTACTGCACTACACATCCAGGCCGAAGCAATTTCTGGCCTCAGCAGTGTGCCAGAATGTGTATAAACTGACTTCAGGATAGCTTCCTGCTTTCTATCCGCAGGATCCTTTAGGGCGGCCGTATCCGGAGATGGCAGGGCCACCTTTTTAGACACGCGTGTCAACGCCTTGTCTACCCTAGGGGAGGATTCCCAGCGTAACCTGTCCGTTGGCGGGAAAGGATACGCCATAAGTAATCTCTTGGAAACTATCACCTTCCTGTCAGGGGAATCCCACGCTTTTTCACATAATTCATTTAATTCATGTGAAGGGGGAAAAGTCACTTCATGCTTTTTCTCCCCATACATATAAATCCTCTTGTCAGGGACAGGATTTTCCTCAGAAATGTGTAATACATCCTTCATAGCTACAATCATGTAGCGTATGGCTTTAGTCATTTTAGGCTGCAACTTTGCCTCATCGTCATCGACACTGGAGTCAGATTCCGTGTCGACATCTGTGTCAACTATCTGGGATAGTGTGCGCTTTTGGGACCCTGACGGCCACTGCGCTGTAGGATCAGGCACGGGTTGAGACCCTGTCTGTCCCCCGGATACAGTTTTATCCAATCTGTTATGCAAGGAGTTTACATTATCATTTAACACCTTCCACATATCCATCCAATCAGGTGTCGGCACCGTCGGCGGCGACACCACACTCAGCTGCACTTGTTCTGCCTCCACGTATCCTTCCTCGTCAAACATGTCGACACAGGCGTACCGACACACAGCACACACACAGGGAATGCTCTGACTGAGGACAGGACCCCACAAAGGCTTTTGGGGAGACAGAGAGAGAGTATGCCAGCACACACCCCAGCGCTATATAACCCAGGGATTACACTGTAACTTCGTGTTTACCCTGTAGCTGCTGTTAATATATATAATGCGCCTAAATTTATGTGCCCACTCCTCTCTTTTTTACCCTCTATTGCACCTGTATACTGCAGGGGAGAGCCTGGGGAGCGTCCTTCCAGCGGAGCTGTGAAGAGAAAATGGCACTGGTGTGCTGAGGAAGAAGGCCCCGCCCCCTCAGCAACGGGCTTCTGTCCCGCTTTAATGTGTAAAAAATGGCGGGGGCTCTGGCATATATACAGTCCCAGACTGTATATATGTCTATTTTTGCCAAGAAAGGTATTTAATTGCTGCCCAGGGCGTGTCCCCCCCCCCTGCGCCCTGCACCCTACAGTGACCGGAGTGTGCGGTGTGCTGTGGGAGCAATGGCGCACAGCTGCAGTGCTGTGCGCTACCTTAAGTGAAGACAGGAGTCTTCAGCCGCCGATTTCGATGTCTTCATGCTTCTGTTCTTCTGGCTCTGCAAGGGGGACGGCGGCGCGGCTCCGGGAACGGACGATCAAGGTTAGGTACCTGTGTTCGATCCCTCTGGAGCTAATGGTGTCCAGTAGCCTAAGAAGCGCTACCTAGCTGCCGTGAGTAGGTTTGCTTCTCTCCCCTCAGTCCCTCGTAGCAAAGAGTCTGTTGCCAGCAGAAGCTCTCTGAAAACAAAAAACCTAACAAAATACTTTCTAATCTAGCAAACTCAGGAGAGCCCACTAGGAGCACCCAGCTCGGCCGGGCACAGATTCTAACTGAGGTCTGGAGGAGGGGCATAGAGGGAGGAGCCAGTGCACACCAGATAGTACTAAATCTTTCTTTAGAGTGCCCAGTATCCTGCGGAGCCCGCTATTCCCCATGGTCCTTACGGAGTCCCCAGCATCCACTAGGACGTTAGAGAAATTAATTTTACAGATTACGGATGATTCCGAGTCATCCGTCCCTCCTAAGAAACCAGATAGGTTCAAGCGTCAGAAGGTGGTTAAACAAGTTTTACCTCACTCTGACCACCTAGTGGATATACGTCAGGAACCCTGGGGAAACCCGGGTAAGAAGTTTGCGCCTCAAAAGAAGATGCTGGCTCGCTATCCCCTCGCGCCAGAGCTGTCTAAAAATTGGGAAATGCCTCCTCCAGTAGACTCACATGTGGCTAGGATGGTGGTTTCCTCAGCTCTACCTGTCACTACCGTCACGTCTCTAAAAGAGCCTACGGATAAACGTGTGGAGGGTTGTCTGCAAGCGATTTACACTCTCACGGGTGCTGCACAAAGGCCCACTATTGCAGCAACATGGGCTGCAGAGGCTATTGAAGCATGGGCCTTGGAGTTAGAAGCTGAAATCTCTTCTGACCATGCTAGACAATGCTTGTCATATATTGTCACAGCTTCTCGCTATATTAAAGAGGTGGCTTCTGATGCCGGTATCCTAGCAGCCAAGGCCTCTACTACATCAGTTCTGGCTTGCCGGATTTTGTGGCTGAGATCCTGGTCTGTGGATCTGGACTCTAGAAAAACCCTGGAGGTACTCCCTTTCAAGGGAGATATTCTGTTTGGGGAGGACTTAAATAAGATTGTGGCTGACTTGGCTACTGCCAGAACTGCCTGTCTGCCAAGTACCGCTCCTTCTGTGTCGAAGGCTAAAGGTACATCCTTTTGCCCCTTTTGTAAAGCAAAAGGTCAGGCATACAACAAGCAGACCCGCACTTCCAAACCTGGTAAGCCAAAACCCAAAAGAGCCTGGGCGGCCCGTCAGCCAGCTTCCAAGACTGATAAGCCTACCGCATGACGGGGCGGGCCTTCCCCTGGGGGATGCCAGGGTGGGGGGCCGGCTTCTAGGGTATACCCAGGAATGGTTGAAGACCACTTCAGATGCCTGGGTACGGGAAGTCGTCACTCGAGGTTACGCCATAGCTTTCAAAAACCGACCCCCTCATCGATTTTGCCAGACAGACGTCCCGTTGGACCAAAGGCAAACACTCTACATTCGGTGGTACAGACCCTCCTGGATACAGGAGTCGTAGTACAGGTGCCTCTTGCGCAGAGGGGCCGGGGGTACTATTCTCCGCTGTTTCTAGTCCCGAAACCGAATGGGTCCTCCCGGCCCATTCTCAACCTCAAGGCATTGAACAGGTTTGTGAAGGTTTCCACGTTCCGTATGGAAACCCTTCGCTCTATAGTTCTGGCCTTGGAACCTGGGGACTACATGGTCTCCCTGGACATACAGGATGCTTACCTGCATATTCCTATAGCAGCGTCACATCAGCAATACCTGAGGTTTGCGATTGGCAACCTCCATTACCAGTTTCGGGCGTTACCTTTTGGTTTAACCACAGCTCCGCGAGTCTTCACCAAAGTTATGGCGGTGATGACGGTAGTACTCCGCCCTCAAGGGGTCAGGATACTGCCGTATCTGGACGACTTGTTAATCCTGGCAAATTCCCCAGAACTTCTCCTTCGTCATCTGGATATGACTGTTCAGTTTCGACAAGCCCACGGGTGGCTGATCAATTGGAAGAAATCCTCCCTGGTCCCTGCTCAGAGCATGGTGCACCTGGGAGCGCTATTGGACACTCACAACCAGAGGTTGTTCTTGTCTCAGGAGAAAGTCCTGAAGCTTCAGGACAGGATTCGTTGCTTCCTTTCTCGCCCGCAAGTGTCGATACATTTGGCGATGCAGGTGCTGGGCCTCATGGTATCAGCATTATACATGGTGGAGTATGCTCAATTCCATTCTCGCCCCCTCCAGAAGCTGATTCTTGCCAAGTGGGACGGCCTACCTCACCGGATCAGGTCTCGCATGATCTCATTGACTCCGGAGGTCCGTCTGTCGCTGCTCTGGTGGCTTCAGGACCGACAATTGTGCAGGGGCCGTCCATTCTGGATCTCCAACTGGGTCCTGTTGATGACAAATGCCAGTCTAAGAGGTTGGGGTGTGGTGCTGGAACAACACTCCCTTCAGTGTCGGTGGACCAAGGAGGAATCTCTCCTCTTGATCAACATTCTGGAATTGCGGGCGGTCTTCAATGCGTTGAACCTCGCTCAGAATTTAATTCAGAACCGTCCTGTTCAAGTACAGTTGGACAACGCCACCACAGTGGCTTACATAAATCATCAAGGCGGTACTCGAAGCCGCTTGGCAATGAAGAAAGTCTCACGGATTCTTCAATGGGCGGAACGCCATCTACCGGCCATATCGGCAATATTCATTCCGGGAGTCCTGAATTGGGAAGCAGACTTTCTCAGTCGTCAGGACGTACATGCCGGCGAGTGGGGCCTCCATCCAGAAGTGTTTCAACTCCTAGTGGAAAAGTGAGGCCTTCCAGACGTAGATCTGATGGCGTCCCGACACAATCACAAGGTTCCGGTCTTCGGAGCAAGGACAAGGGATCCTCAAGCAGCATTCGTGGATGCGCTGGCGGTGCCATGGAGGTTTCGGCTGCCGTACGTGTTCCCTCCGGTGTCACTCCTGCCCAGGGTAATTCGGAAGTTCAAGCAAGAAAAAGGAAATCTGCTTCTCATAGCTCCAGCGTGGCCCAGATGGCACTGGTTCTCAGACCTGCAAGGCCTATCGTCAGAGCGTCCAATTCTACTTACACAACGCCCAGACCTCATTCAGGGCCCCTGTGTCTACCAGGACCTAGCCCGGCTGTCTTTGACGGCGTGGCTCCTGAAGCTTCCGTCTTAAGGGCTAAAGGGTTTTCTGAGGCGGTCATTCAAACTATGTTACGGGCCCGGAAACCGGCTTCGGCTCGGATTTACTATAGGGTCTGGCATTCTTACTTTGTTTGGTGCGCATCTAACGATTATGACGCTTCCAAGTTTAGTATAGCCAAGTTGTTGGCTTTTCTTCAGCAGGGCCTGGATTTAGGCCTGCGTCTGGCCTTCCTCAAGGTTTCAAATATCTGCCTTGTCGGTGTGGTTTCAGAGAAAACTTGCGACCTTACCTGATGTGCATACCTTTACTCAGGGTGTGTTGCCTATCCAACCTCCCTATGTCCCGCCTGTGGCTCCTTGGGACTTGTCAGTGGTTTTGGAGGAGCTACAAGAGTCTCCGTCTGAACCTCTTGGTTCAGCTGATCTTAAGTGGCTTTCCCTTAAGGTGGTGTTTCTGCTGGCTATTGCTTCAGCTAGAAGAGTGTCGGATTTGGGTGCCTTGTCCTGTAGTTCCCCATATCTGTTATTTCATCGTGACCGGGCGGTTCTTAGGACTCGTCTCGGATATTTACCTAAGGTGGTTTCTTCGTTCCACCTTAACCAGGAGATTGTAGTTCCGGCACTTGTTTCTCCTGATCTGTCTCCCAAAGAGCAGTCTTTGGTTGTGGTACGGGCTCTCCGTATCTATGCGAAGAGAACTGCTTCTATTAGGAAATCTGATTCTCTCTTTGTGCTGTTTGCATTTCATAAACGGGGCTGGCATGCTCACAAGCAAACTTTGGCCAGATGGATTAGAATGGTGATTGCACATGCTTATGTGAGGGCTTGTCTCTAGGCTCCTGCTCACATTACGGCCCATTCTACTCGGTCTGTGGGACCTTCTTGGGCGGCCAGCCGTGGTGCGACCCTTGAACAGTTGTGCAAGTCGGCTACGTGGTCCTCCGTGAACACGTTCATAAGGTTCTATGCCTTCGATACTGCCGCTTCCCAGGATGCTTCCTTTGGACGCCGGGTTCTTGTGCCCGCTACAGTGCGTCCCCTCCCATAAGGAACTGCTTTAGGACATCCCCTATGTCTTTCCTTGTGGAGCCCAGTGTACCCCGCAGCAGAAAACGAGTTTTATGGTAAGAACTTATCTTTGTTAAAACTCTTTCTGCGAGGTACACTGGGCTCCACAAGGCGCCCACCCTGATGCACTTAGCTTCTTTGGGTTGGTATGGCATTAGCCGCTGACACTTCTCCTGTCGTGAGAGTGTGGTGTATGTGGCTACTAACCGTTGTCGTCTCTTTTCCTGCTACTGCATTGGGCTGGTTAACTAAAAACTGAGCTCCTGTGCAGGGAGGCGGCGCTATGCATTCTGGGAAGTCAAAGATTTTCATCCTGTTGGTGCCTCCGATCAAGATCCTACTCTACACCCCCTATGTCTTTCCTTGTGGAGCCCAGAGTACCTCGCAGAAAGAGTTTTAACAAAGGTAAGTTCTTACCATAAAACTATTTTTTTCAAATCAATGATCTGTTTCTGGTAATCCTGGTCCTTGCTGTTGTGTCAAGCTCACAAATTGTTAGCTCTGCATTTAGTTCTGTCCTCAACCTGTGTCTACATATCCCTCTGCTTTGTAATGCTCTGCTCCACCAGTATTTGCTGTTCAGTCTACTGGGCCTTATTCAGGTTTGTTAGTAAACCAAAAAAGCAAGCAACTAGGGAAAACCATGTTGCACTCCAGGTGGTGCAGATGTAACATGTGCAGAGAGAGAGTTAGATTTGGATGGGTTATTTTGTTTCTGTGCATGGTAAATAATGGCTGCATAATGTCTACACTGCAATTTAGATTTAAATAGTAACACACCCCACCCAAATCTAAATTTCTCTGCACATGTTACATCTGCCCATACTTACCTACTTTCTGGCAGCCCTCTCCGGGAAAGAGCTGCCAGGTCGGCTCAGTGGAGGGGCTGTCCGGGACAATGACGAGAGGAGGGGGCGGGGAGGAGGCGGAATGGGGCATGGTGGAGGCGGGTCGGACTCGGAGACGGTACGAGGGCGGGGTTACATTGACACCACGTTTAAGCCATGCCCCCCGCTCTGTAATGCCGCTATAACCGGCATTTTACAGCAGGGGGCGTGACTACGATGACGCGATTCTTGTTGAATCGCGTCATCGAGTGTCCGGACCGCCCACTTTACTCTCAAAGTGGGCGGCCGGGCAGGTGGGAAGTGAAAAGTCGGGAGACTTGTCTGCTCTTCCGGGGGGCCGGGAGGGTCACCCGATTTTTTGGTGCCTCCCGGCCATTCCGGGAGAGTAGGCAAGTATGCATCTGCCCCACCTGCAGTTCAACATGGTTTCTCCAAATTGCTTACTTTTTTGATTTGATAACAAACCTGAATAACACCCACTGTTCAGCAGGGCCATAACTAGGTGTGTGCGGGGCGGCACCGCACATAGCGCTGCAAGGTAGGGGGCGCTGTTGGCGGCACTTGTCAATTACCTGTTTTAATTACTTTCACTTGCAGCTTCCCCCCTTTTTGAAACCCAGCATCTCTTGACCATCCCTGTCTCCTACCCCCACTCCTTCTGTCGCTAATAACTATACAGCGGGGGCGTTAAACTTGCGGCCCCTGGCCAGGAGACCTTATGTGGTCCGTTGGCAGGAAATTGAGCCAGAATTGAGCCAGAATGCCCATCCGGCTCCAACCCCTGCTCCGGGATGTAGCCCACCTCGTCCGAGCTCCATAGGATGACCAGGAGTCGGCTCAGCAGCCGCCACCCCCCAGCGGCAGCAGCAGTAGCAGCACGTGCAGGAACGGGCTCCAGACAGCAGAGAGCGAGGATGGGATTAGGCTGGAGCAGGGGCAGCATGCTGAGGAGGAGGCTCCCGGCACAGGCCAGCAGCACGGCCCCCAGCACACATAGCACGGCCAGCGAGAGCAGCAAACAGGGGAGCGACTCCATCACCTCCCGCCCAGCATTTCACCTGCGGCACGATGCTGCTTTGCTCACCTGCCCGTCCTCTTATATCACTGGGCCCTGCTCCTGGCAACCCAGTAGTGTCCCTGTCACACAGCAGCACACTGTACACACACACGCAGCAGCACACTGTACACGCACTCTCACACACCACACAGATGTAGGAGAAAAAACAGTAGTGCCATTACCACAGTAGGGTGCCGGCCTTCTGTTGGGGCAGCAAGTAAGCGAGGGCAGGGTGTCTCTGCACTCTGAGCTCCTCTGTCTTGCTGACCTGACCATACTGTCTGTGCTGGCTGGAGCTGGGGGCAGATTGCGCTGCTGGAAGGACAGAGCCTGTAGCCGCTCTCCTCACCTAGATGCAAGTACTCTCATGTCCATGTGGGGGGCCGCAGTGCTGTTCGCGTCTGCCTGCTTTCAAACTACTGAAAACGACCCTCCAAAAATGGCTGCTGCCTCAGAGTAGACAGTTATGAGGCCTCCTCTAGTATCTTTAATAACTGTCTCCTCTGAGGCGGTGACCATCTTGGGAGGGACATTTTCAATAGCGCACTGTGGGTAGGGTTGCCACCTCATCCCTTTAATTCTGGACACATATTAATTACACAGGTTCTATGGCTGACTGACTTCAAGACTCCATTTCACCTGGTTTTAATCAGCCACAGAATCTGTGTAATTAATATGTGTCCAGAATTAAAGGGATGAGGTGGGAACCTTAACTGCAGGTGGACGGTGCATGGCGGAGGACGGATGGAGCACTGCGGTGGATGGACAGGTGACGGCGGTGGGCAGACAGCGGCATGAGCTGCCCGCACCCTCCCCTCTCTGTCAGATAGGCTAGGCCCAGGACTGCTGTGCGCCCAATACCCCCCTGGGGGCAGGTGACTGGGTGAGGGGGAAGGTGAATGGGTGAGGGTGGCAGGGGGTAGGGAATTGGGTGAGGATGGCAGGGGCACTATACTGGGGGAATTACTTGTATCTGGCATTATAGTGGGGGCAAAAAAAAATAATATTTCGAAATACAGAATAATCTATTATCCAAAATGCTTCTGATCCCAAGCATTTTGGATAAGGGATACTTGACCTGATATATATTGGTCCCAACTGGTCCCAATACTCCTCAGTAGTTTCCAATTTAGTGCTGTTAATTCTTTATTTAGCATTTGTGCTAATGAGACTCAAGTGCATGATTTGGTATTAAACTGTAGTTGCCACATTCTTGACCAGTCTACCTAGATCCTCCTACAAACCCCTCCCGGTGTGTCTACCCTGTTGCATACTTTTGCGTCATCTGGAAAAAGGCATTCTTTCTCTTGAGAAATGTAAAAGGTGAGTGATTCCTTAGATGGTGCTAGGATCAAATATAGTCACTTTTGTCGAAGTCAAAAATATTACATACACACCACATACAAACTCCAAACAGATGGGTCTCTGTGCGTGCGTATACACGCAGCGTGCACAGCGATATATGGTAGCATACGCATTCACACAGACAAGCCACAAAGATATATTCAACACATATTTCATACAACACATAAATTAAAACATGTCAAGCACCAGACATTATAATGTATTTATATAAGAGAGTTATAACATCAGATATATATGTATTATTGGAACGGAACAAGATAAATATATCATGCTTAGTGTCAAAATGATCAGGAGAATGTGTGTTAATTTGATAGCTATGGGTAGATTGTAGCACATTGCAACGATTAGTTATGACCAAATGTATGAATACAAAGGATTTCCTGAAGACACATGTGCCAGCAACCTAGGACAAAACCCCTCACACTGACCTATGAACCGTTGAGTTCTTGAGAGGTCTGGTCCCTGGACCAATGGAAGAAGATGAAACCCACTGTTGTATACACCCATTATTTTACTGTACAAAGGGACTCAGATTCCAGGCAGCTCTCGCTTTGATACATTCTCATACATTCACACACACTCACACACACACCATTATCAGAAGTCTCCTACCTGAGGACTGGCTGCCTGGGACCAGAGAAACTAAGAGTATGTATATTGCCTGTAACTGATTCTTTTGTAACTACAACTGCTTCTTATGTAATTGTAATTCTGTAACTATATATATATATATATATATATATATATATTATAACTGAATGATATACTGTACATATGTTGTATTGTATGCATACCCATTTAATATCAAATATATATATATATATCTCTGAGCGTTGGACCTCAGCCTACAATGTGTGCGACTGCTTGCTTTCTCTTAAGGGATGTAGTGTTTGCGACGTACAGCGCACTTTTATCATATATGGTAATAAGATGCGCATTGCGTTTGCAGCATATATTAACGCTGAAATATTTATTAGAAATAATTTGAACTTTACACTTTCCTTTATGACGTGTACTGTCCCTTTAAAACATAGAATCCAAAATCCTAATTTTTTTCCAATAGAAATCTCATCAGTACTGTGCCAAATGCCTCTTTCAATGATGTCTCATATTTTTTCAGTACATGCAAGAAAGAGTGAAAAAACACATAGCATAATACATTTTGTGATAAAAAAGGACACATCATACACTAAAATAAGTCCAAAGGTACATGTATACAACATTTAAGAATGGGATCAGACAGGCAGTGATTGCAAATGGGTAATTACCAGAAATCTTGGAACTGGGTTTTAATCAGTTCCAAAAAGGCATAGGGAGGATGATATATCACCCTCCCGGATAGACTTGCAGGCACTCCGCTCCTTAAGGTAATGTCCTCCTTACACTCTCAAGTTGCCTGATCCCCACTAACGCGTTTCAACCCCCTCTGGGGTCTTTTTCAAGTTAATGAGTGTTGCTAGTCCATCCAAACAATCCTTATACGCCCATAATATCCAATCCCTTCACTTCCCCCTGCTAAAAAATACATAACTGCTGAGGCTTGTCTCTCTCCAATCATAGATCTCCTCTAATTAATTTGACCATAAACAGTTCCCATCTCCAGGGCAACAGTGTGCTTTTCTATTAACACTGATGTCACTTGATATTGGTCACGTGTTCTGGCCCGGCGTCTATCTGCTGCCATCTTTTATGCTTCCGTAATCTCCATCACTGCGTTTCCATTCCCATGATGACACTGTGACTGCTTCATTTCCTCCCCGCCTGCTGTCTTGTTGACAGGTCGGGCACTCTGTATTTCCGGATTCGGGATAGATGCGTGCATGTTGTTATGGCAACAGAAGCGGCCTGTCATCACTTCCTTTAAATTTGGGATTTTATATGTATTTTATCTGGGCATATATTATATATGCAGTATTGCGGACATAGGGGGTAATTCGAAGTTGATCGCAGCAGGAAATTTTTTAGCAGTTGGGCAAAACCATGTGCACTGCAGGGGGGGGCAGATATAACATGTGCAGAGAGAGTTAGATTTGGGTGGGTTATTTTGTTTCTGTGCAGGGTAAATACTGGCTTCTTTTTTTTTACACTGCAATTTAGATTGCAGATTGAACTCGCCACACCCAAATCTCTCTCTGCACATGTTTTATCTGCCTCCCCTGCAGTGCACATGGTTTTGCCCAACTGCTAAAAAAATTCCCTGCTGCGATCAACTTGAAATTACCCCCATAGTTAATTTATTCATTTTTTTTCTATTTTTGTTCTTTTATTGCATGTTGCAATTACCTCTCTATCTGTTCCTACATCCATGCTGCCTCTCTCTCTCTGTTTCTTCACCCCTGTTGCCTCTCTTTCTATCACTACGCCCCTATTGCCTCTCTCTGTCCCTACGTCCCTGCTGCCTCTCTATCTGTCTCTATGTCCTTGCTGCCTCTCTCTTTCTATGCCCCTGTTGCCTCTTTCTGTCCCTAAGTCCCTGCTGCCTTACTCTGTCTTTGCCCGCACTGCCACTCTCTCTGTCTCTATGTTCCAGCTGCCTCTATCTGTTCCTACATCCCTGCTGCCTCTCTCTTCATCCCAGCTGCATCTCCCTAAGTTCCTGCTGACCCTCTATCTATCTCTATGTCCCTGCTGCCTCTCTATCTGTTTCTATACCCTTGCTGCCTTTTTCTGTCCCTAAATCCCTGCTGTCTACCTGTGTCCCTATGTCTTTGCCAGAACCCTCTCTCTGTGTCCTTGCCGTCACTCTCTCTGTCTCTATGTCCCTGCTGCCATTCTCTCTCTGGAGACCTGAGTTGGGGGGGCCCTTAAAAATGTTGCTTTGGGGCCTACAAAGTTCTAGTTCTGCCCCTGCCTCTGTATAATTATGGGACTGATTCAGAGGTGGATGCTAATGGCACCTCTGCAGTTGTGCAGAATTATGCAAAAGCTACATGAGGTGTATTAAGTAAAAAAGTAGCCCAGGATTCTGTAATGTGCTGCTGCATCTGAAGGGGCAGCATGGGATCATCTGCATGCACATAGGACATCTAGTAACCTGAGGTTACTCAGTATGTTGCGGGACCAGATCCACACGTGTGCAGTGCGGTACCCACTCATGTGCTGATCATTAAACATCAGAGATTTATGTAAATCTCAGAATCAGGCCCTATATGTGTAACCAATATCTCCCCATATTAGCTAATAACACTGTTCTGTAACATGACTTTCTTTTATCTTTGGCCTAATCTGAGCCAGACAGGGCCATGCCATTTCAGGAGCTCCAACTGCACATCCTGTCCTACCGACATTACAACATGGAGGGGAAAAAACCTGAGATTTGGGACTACCAGTAGTGCCCGATATGTGCTCAGCTGGGCATTGCAGCAATACCCAAGGGAGAGATGTAGAAAACCTTCTGAAGAGTTTCTTGTCCATAGCAACCAATGAGCTTCTAGCTATCATTTATCAAATATATTCTATAAAATGATAGCTAGAACCTGGTTGGTTGCTATGGGCATTGTATGGGGGTCACTGTAATGCTCCTTGGGCATTGTATGGGGGTCACTGGGATGGTCCTTGTATTGAATATCTGTCACTGGAATGGTAGACAGAGTCATTGTGATTTATTTTTTCTTTTACACTGCAAGGAAGAATGTGAGACCAGTGGGTGTTTAGCAATGGATGAGACCCCAGTAAGAATGATCTATTTTATAATGACCTTTTACCAAGTTGGTGCTAATCTTTGGAATTCCCTGCTGTTGGATGAAGTAGTAGTAATCATTTAATGTGTGTACTTGTCACCCTGGTGTGCTGCCTACCAGTGCAATACCTCACCCACTGGTGTGATCTCCACCTACTGTGACAGGATCCTTCTGCTGGTGCTGTGACTGCCTACCAGTGTAATACCTCATCCACCGGTGTGATCTCCACCTACTGTGACAGATCCTTCTGCTGGTGCTGTGACTGCCTACCAGTGTAATACCTCACCCACTGGTGTGATCTCCACCTACTGTGACAGATCCTTCTGCTGGTGCTGTGACTGCCTACCAGTGCAATACCTCACCCACTGGTGTGATCTCCACCTACTGTGACAGGATCCTTCTGCTGGTGCTGTGACTGCCTACCAGTGTAATACCTCATCCACCGGTGTGATCTCCACCTACTGTGACAGATCCTTCTGCTGGTGCTGTGACTGCCTACCAGTGCAATACCTCACCCACTGGTGTGATCTCCACCTACTGTGATAGATCCTTCTGCAGGTGCTGTGACTGCCTACCATGCTGCACTGGCCTTGCTTACTACCATTGTGGCTAATGCTAACAATTTGCTAACCCCTAGTTTGTGTTGGGCCCCACTTATAGCTGACTTACTCCAACCTACATGAGGCCACTTTTCATATATTTCCAGGGCCACGTTAAGTTCTTAATCCACACCTGACTGGCATGGAAGAAACGTGAATGATAAATCAAAGTAAATGTACCAGGAGGGTATTGGCAAGCCATTAGAAAGTTATCCGAAGGTGGAAACCCTTTTTAACATTATCTTATACTAGGAATTTCTTACCCTGTTTCCCAGAAAAAGACATTGTCAATTATTAATTTAACTTGCTAATTAATTGAAAAGGAGACATGGGGGTATATTTACTAATATTCGTGTTTTTGCCGTTTTTCAGGGTGTTTGAACTCGAATAGTATCGGGTGCATTTTACTGCAACTTTTTGAATCCTGATACGGTCATTTACTAATCTGCCGAGTTTGCAACATTCGTCTTTTCCGATGTCGATGTGATTCGTAATGTCAGGCAGTGTTTTACGGGAGTGATGAGTAAAACACTGCCTGACAAAGCACAAGGAATCCCGGCCGGATCTGTGAGATCCGTGCAGGGCTTCATTGTGCACCTTAAAAAAAAAAAAAATTAAAGTGTTAAGAAAAAAAAAAAATTGCGTGGGGTCCCCCCTCCTAAGCAAAACCAGCCTCGGGCTCTTTGAACCGGTCCTGGTTGCAAAAATATGGGGGGGGAAATTGACAGGGGTTCCCCCATATTTGAACAACCAGCACAGGGCTCTGCGCCTGGTCCTGGTGCCAAAAATACGGGGGACAAAAAGCGTAGGGGTCCCCCGTATTTTTAACACCAGCACCAGGCTCCACTAGTCAGAGATAATGCCACAGCCGGGGGACACTTTTATATAGGTCCCTGCGGCCCTGGCATTAAATCACTAACTACTCATCCCTGGCCGGGGTACCCTGGAGGAGTGGGGACCCCTTAAATCAAGGGGTCCCCCCCTCCAGCCACCCAAGGGCCAGGGGTGAAGCCCGAGACTGTCCCCCCCCATCCAAGGGCTGCGGATGGGGGGTTGATAGCCATGTGTAAAAAAAAGAATATTGTTTTTTGTAGCAGTACTACAAGTCCCAGCAAGCCTCCCCCGCAAGCTGGTACTTGGAGAACCACAAGTACCAGCATGCGGGGGGAAACGGGCCCGCTGGTACCTGTAGTACTACTACAAAAAAAATACCCAAATAAAAACAACTCACACACCTTGAAAGTAAAACTTTATTACATACATGCACATCTACATTCACACATACTTACCTATGTTCACACGAGGGTCGGTCCACTTCTCCAAGTAGAATCCATGGGGTACCTGTGAATAAAATTATACTCGCAAAAATCCAGTGTAGATCGGTCCTCTTCTGAGCTTGTAATCCACGTACTTGGCAAAAAAACAAACAGAAAACCCGAACCACGCACTGAAAGGGGTCCCATGTTTACACATGGGACCCCTTTCCCCGACTGCTGAGACCCCCCGTGACTCCTGTCACAGAGGGACCCTTCAGCCAATCAAAGAGCGCCACGTCGTGGCACTTTCCTGATTGCCTGTGCACTCCTGAGCTATCAGTCAGGCTGCGCACGGCAGAGATACAATGTAGCGCACAGGCGCTACATTGTATCCAATGGTGGGAACTTTGCGGTCAGCGGTTGACCGTGAGTAACCTCACCGCTGACCGCAAAGTTCCCACCATTGGATACAATGTAGCGCCTATGCGCTACATTGTATCTCTGCCGTGCGCAGCCTGACTGACAGCTCAGGAGCGCACAGGTAATCAGGAGAGTGCCACGACGTGGCGCTCCCTGATTGGCTGAAGGGACCCTCTGTGACAGGAGTCACGGGGGGTCTCGGCAGTCGGGGAAAGGGGTCCCATGTGTAAACATGGGACCCCTTTCAGAGTGTGGTCGGGTTTTTCGGTTTGTTTTTTTGCCAAGTACGTGGATTACAAGCTCAGAAGAGGACCGATCTACACTGGATTTTTGTGAGTATAATTTTATTCACAGGTACCCCGTGGATTCTACTTGGAGAAGTGGACCGACCCTCGTGTGAACATAGGTAAGTATGTGTGAATGTAGGTGTGCATGTATGTAATAAAGTTTTACTTTCAAGGTGTGTGAGTTCTGTTATTATTTGGGTATTTTTTGTAGTAGTACTACAGGTACCAGCGCCCCCCCCCCCCCCCCCCCACATGCTGGTACTTGTGGTTCTCCAAGTACCAGCTTGCGGGGCAGGCTTGCTGGGACTTGTAGTACTGCTACAAAAAACAATATTCTTTTTTTCACATGGCTATCAGCCCGCCATCCGCAGCCCTTGGATGGGGGGGGCAGCCTCGGGCTTCACCCCTGGCCCTTGGGTGGCTAGAGGGGGGGACCCCTTGATTTAAGGGGTCCCCACTCCTCCAGGGTACCCCGGCCAGGGGTGACTAGTTAGTGATTTAATGCCAGGGCCGCAGGGACCGATATAAAAGTGTCCCCCGGCTGTGGCATTATCTCTCTGACTAGTGGAGCCCGGTGCTGGTGTTAAAAATACGGGGGACCCCTACGCTTTTTGTCCCCTGTATTTTTGGGACCAGGCGCAGAGCCTGGTGCTGGTTGTTCAAATATGGGGGAACCCCTGACAATTTTTTCCCCATATTTTTGCAACCAGGACCGGCTCAAAGAGCCCGAGGCTGGTTTTGCTTAGGAGGGGGACCCCACGCAATTTTTTTTTCTCAAGTTTTTACAGTAAACAGACCCTTTCCCATAGCTAACCATGCACAGATCTCACTGATCCGTGCATGATTATCCAAACTCGCCTGGAAAAAGCAGGTCTATTTTTTTGCTGCTTTTTTTAACAAATCGCAAAAAAATACACCCGCACTTGAGCACTCAGAGACTAATACCCAAATACGAATGAATAGTGAATACCCGTGTTGTAGGAAATAACAGCTGCATTTGACCGATGGTCTATTCATTCATATTTCTGAACTTTGTCATTCAAACCATTACGAATAGTCCAAACACTGCCGAGATTTGTGCTTAGTGAATTCCCGTGTTGGGACTTAGAAAAAAAAACACAAATCGGACAAACTCGATTTTTTAGTAAATTTTGGCCATGGTATTTTGCAGGAGATGTATCAAGCCGCGGAGAGAGATAAAGTTGGGTATTTGCCCAAAGCAAATGATGCTTCTAACTACAGTTATCATTTCATGTACTGTGCTAGATAAGTGACAGAAGATGATTGGGTGCTTTGGACATCTCCACTTTAACTCTCTCCAAGGCTTGATACATCTCCCCAAGAGTGCTGTATATAAAATATATGTCTTGCTGCTATACAGCAGGTCAGGAGCACCAGCAGGACAGTGGAGTAATAATTTGCGGACCCTGTGAAATTAGCATGCAATAAAGAACGGAGACTCAGTCAATGAATACATAAAACATTTTATAGTTTATGCTAAAATATAAAAAGTTTATTATGAAGAATATTTAGCAAATAATATTTGCGAGACATCTCCGAAAACTGAAGACTTCCCACAAATATTAAACAGGCCCTGAATGTATGTATTGGGGACTGCAATGGATATTGGAAATATCTATTGCATTCCTCCTATTGTGAACACAAAGGCAGCCACCAAAAGTTTCTATGGCAGTTGGTAAACTGTGAAACTCACCAAGCTCCAGAATGCAAAGCATTTCTGAGCTTGGCTCTGCAGCTAATGCCATTTCTAAATGGCTTTTGTAGCCCGTGGGCTACATTATGCAATTCGTCACTGGAGAGGGATCCTTGGGATCCCTCTGCATTACTGTCTGCTCTCACATATGCAGTCTGACAAATGCACATGTGAAGTAGCGCAGCCGGGGTCTAAACCCAGAAGTAAAGTGATCACATTAGCGATAATTTTACTTCTTATACATTGCAGGGACAGGTATGAGATTGATTATGGCGTAAAAGCTACACCTCTGTACTCACGAAGAGTCATCCTTCAGCACTCGGGAGAGGAAAAAAACCCCTTGGGGGGAAACCTCTGGGGAACCATGGCCTCAGGATCGCCCTTCCCTCTGGGCATTAAGAGGTGTACTAATAGGGGGATCAGGATGATATCCCGTCGCATGGGATCCCGGTGATCGTAATACTGACGATCCCGGTCAAAAAAGACCGACAGGGGTGAGCAGGGGCGTCAGAACATTTATGGGCTGGGGGGGCAAGATAGATCCTCATTTGGCGCCCCTGGGGGCGGAGCCACCAGGGGGGAGGAGGCCATACTACGGGAACAAATTGGAGGCAGCACCATGGTGGAGAGGAGGTGGGAAGAGAGAGGGAGTCTGTCAGGGAAAGAAAGAGGGAGAGAGAGAGACTGTGTCAGGGAGAGTGAGGGATAGAAAGGGAAAGTGTCAGGTAGAGAGAAACAGTGTCACGGATAGAGAGAGGAGCAAGAGGAGAGAGAGTGCTAGGGAGAGAGAGAGAGGAGCGAGAGTGTTAGGGAGAGAGGGAAGAGAGAGTGTTAGGGAGAGAGAGAGGAGAAAGGGTGTTAGGGAGAGAGAGAGGGGGGAGAGTGTTAGGGAGAGAGAGAGGGAACAGAGAGTGTTAGGGAGGGAGAGTGAGGAGTGAGAGAGTGTTAGGGAGAGATAGGAAAGAGAGTGTTAGGGAGAGAGAGAGGAGAGTTTTAGGGGGAGAGGCGGAGAGAGTGTTAGGGAGAGAGAGGGGAGCAAGAGTGTTAGGGAGAGAGAGGAGCAAGAGTGTTAGGGAGAGAGGAGCGAAAGTGTTCGAGAGAGAGTGTTAGGGAAAGAGAGGGAAGAGAGAGAGGAGAGAGAGTGTTAGGGAGAGAGAGGGAACAGAGAGTGTTAGGGAGAGAGAGAGAAAAGAGAGTGTTAGGGAGGGAGAGAGAGGGGAGCGAGAGTGTTAGGGAGAGAGGGAGGAGCAAGAGTGTTAGGGGAGAGGAACAAAAGTGTTAGAGAGGAGAGAGTGTAAGGGAGAGAGGAGCGAAAGTGTTAGAGAGAGAGAGAGGAGAGAGTGTTAGGGAGAGAGTGTTATGGAGAGAGAGGGAACAGAGAGTGTTGGGGGAGAAAGAGAGAGGAGAGAGTGTTAGGGAGAGAGAGGAAAGAGTGTTAGGGAGAGAGAGAAAGAGAGAGAGGGGAGAGGCGAAGAGAGGGGAGCGAGAGTGTTAGGGATAGAGGAAGGAGCAAGAGTGTTAGGGGAGGAGAACAAAAGTGTTAGAGAGGAGAGAGTGTAAGGGAGAGAGAGGGAAGAGGAGAGAGTGTTATGGAGAGAGAGGGAACAGAGTGTTAGGGGGGGAGAGAGAGAGGAGAGAGTGTTAGGGAGAGAGAGGAAAGAGTGTTAGGGAGGGAGAGAGAGGTGAAGAGAGAGGGGAGCGAGAGTGTTAGGGAGAGAGGGAGGAGCAAGAGTGTTAGGGGAGAGGAACAAGAGTGTTAGAGAGGAGAGAATGTTAGTGAGAGAGGAGTGAAAGTGTTAGAGAGGAGAGAGTGTTAGGGAGAGAGGGAAGAGAGAGAGGAGAGAGAGTGTTAGGGAGAGAGGGAACAGAGAGTGTTAGGGGGAGAGAGAGAGAGGAGAGAGTGTTAGGGAGAGAGAGAGGAAAGAGTGTTAGGGAGGGAGAGAGAGAGGAGAGAGGGGGATAGGCGAAGAGAGAGGGGAGCGAGAGTGTTAGGGAGAGAGGGAGGAGCAAGAGTGTTAGGGGAGAGGAACAAAAGTGTTAGAGAGGAGAGAGTGTTAGGGAGAGAGAGAGGAGAGAGAGTGTTAGGGAGAGAGATGGAGTGAGAGAGACATTATTGTACCTATTCTGATTACACAGCACAGGAGGCTGGCACTCCTAGACATTAGGCCATGCCCCCAAAACACCCGCGTTTCGCGACAGTTTGGCACTGCTCTGCTGGGTGTTAGGGGTGGGGAAGTGCCGTTGCCTAGTCCCTGCACTGCACGGAGGTTGTGATGTGCAGTTTTTAAACTGACCGCACATCGCTCCTCCTGTGTACATTGGCTGGCGCCTCTCATGTTTGGGGGGGGGGGGGTGAGCTGCCCCCTTGCCCCACCCATTCCGACACCTCAGGGGATGAGTAGAGGGGTGTTTCTGCAGCTGAGGTTCCACAGGGATAACATTGGGGTGTACAGTTGGATCTTGATCCGAGGCACCAACAGGCTAAAAGCTTTGACTGTTCCCAAGATGCACAGCCCCGCCTCCTCTATAACCCCGCCTCCATCCACAGGAGCTCAGTTTGTAAGCTGGTGCCTACAGTGCAGGCTAACAACAGGGAGGGCTGCGCTGGCCATCCCTGAAAAGAGCTTTCAAGTGAAGAAAGAAGACTTCAGAGCCGCAGCATAGGCACTTAAAAGTGCTATGTGTCATTCTGACACATCATGCTGCGGCTCCCACACCTCCCAGCGGCGTTGTACACTCCCACGCTCTTGTTGCCGGGTAACTACAGCCGAGGCCTCGGTTCGCTCATAAGGGCACACACTCATCACTGCTGCTCTCTGGGATCGAGGGGCCGCTGAAAGGAGGAGGTAAGAGGGTCCCCCAGGCGGGACTTGCTGCAAACCGCAATTCGGCGCGGTCCTTGGGAGGCGGACCGCGCGCACTGGCGTGGACACTGTGGCCGTACATGGACCCCACTAGACCTCCAGGGCATGGGCACAGGTCGGATTTTTGCACTAAGTCCGTTTCTTTAAGGCCCGCAGTACCGGTGGTGAAGTCCAGCAAGGGGATCTGGCTATGACCTGTAGCCCCTCCCCCAGCCACAGGGCATCATTTACTGCTAATGTTCCCACCCTGGAGCTGCATCTCTCTCTCTCCATCACTCCCTGCCAGCGTTTGGGCGCCATTACACACACAGCTGCGCTGATCTGGGACTGATGGGCAATGCCTCCTCTGTAAAGCCGCCTGCATCATCAGCGCTGTGCATTTACAGGACACTACATGTCTTTAGACAGTGTTAGTTAAGAACCAGTGCACTTTGTCAGAGATATATAGTACAAGTACCCTGTGATATACATCCAGTGTTTACTGTGCATTGCTATATCTATATACCTAATTAGCTTTACTTGTGTAGTGCAGCTAGAACTACCGTCTAATTTTCCTGATAATGCAAAACAGTGTCTTTCATACATTGTTACAGCCTCTCATTATATTCAGGAGGTGGCATCAGATGCAGGTATCCTAGCGGCCAAAGCGTCTACCACGTCTATTCTGGCTCACCGGATCCTCTGGTTTTGATCCTGGTCGGTAGATCTGGACTCGAAAAAGACCTTGGAGGTTGTCCCTTTTAAAGGGAAACGTTCTTTTTGGGGAAGATCTCAACAAGATTGTCACTGACTTAGCGTCTGCTAAGACTGCATGTCTGCCTAGTACTACTCCTTCGGCCCCGAAGGCTAAGAGTACTTCATTTCGTTCCTTTCTACCTCCAGGTAAAGCAAAGGGTCAGGCGTACCTGAAGCAGGCTCGCACTTCCAAATCCACTAAGCCCAAACCTAAACGTGCATGGGCTGCCCGTCAGCCTGCTGCCAAAACAGACAAGCCTGCTGCATGACGGGGCGGGGATCCCAGGGTGGGAGGCCGACTTCTACGGTTTGCTCAGGTATGGCTACAAACCACTTCGGACGCCTGGGTAAGGGAAGTCATCACTCACGGATACGACATCTCTTTCAAGAAACGTTCCCTCACCAGTTTTGCTCGGATCCAGTGAAAGCAAGGACTCTCCATCTGGTGGTGCAATCCCTCCTGGACACAGGAGTGGTAGTGCTGGTACATCTAGCTCAGAGAGGCAGGGGTACTATTCAACGCTGTTCCTAGTCCCGAAACCGAATGGATCTGCTCAGCCCATTCTCAACCTCAAGTCTTTGAACAAGTTTGTGAAAGTCTCCAAATTCCGTATGGAAACTCTTCGCTCTATTGTTCTGGCCTTGGAGCCCAAGGACTACATGGTATCCCTGGACATACAGGATGCTTACCTGATGAATATACCTATTGCAGTGTCACATCAGCAATGCCTGCGGTTTGCTATTGGCAACCTACATTTTCAATTCCAAGCCTTGCCGTTTGTTCTGACCTCAGCTCCTCGAGTTTTCACCAAGATTATGGCGGTCATGACGGCCCTACTCCACCGTCAGGATATCAGGATCCTGCCGTATCTTGACGACTTGTTGATCCTGGTGAATTCTACAGAGGTTCTCCTTCATCATCTGGAACTGACGGTCCAATTCCTGCAAGCCCACGGGTGGCTCATCAACTGGAAGAAATCTTCCCTGGTCCCTGATCAGAGCATGGTGCACCTGGGATAGGAAGCCGCCGAGGCAATAGGCGGAGAAACGCGTAACAGGAGATCACCGGAGTGCCGCTGTGCACACCATCGCACACAGTACTGACGTCAGTGAAGAGAACGGGACCACGGAGTACGCATGGACATAAATCCTCCTCCCTTGTTGTAAAACGCTGGCAGGTCCAGTAGTAGACAAATAGAGGAACAGCACCAGTGCCGTGGGACCCAGGTAACCTTCAATATAGAGCCTGTGTGATTAAGGGATCCTTATTTCTACAAAGGACATTGCATTTAGCTGGATCCGTACTGCTACATTGTGATATATGTGGATGAATCCAATATAAAAGTATCACTATTTATAAGTGTTACATCGTCACATATCTTTCATGTAAAAATGAAACAATGTTTTCTTCTGGCCAGCAACAAGTAATTATCTGGACTACCTTATGAGACTACGCTACAAAGCAAGGGCATTGTGCAATACTATTATAGCTTGCACAGGACTTTTATATTTTCAGGTGAATCAGATAAAATATCTCTGGTCTGATATTCCATCTCAGTAATACATTTTATTATTAGTTTTATTATTATTGTTTTTTCTTTTTGCTTGTTTTATGGTATGAATTAAAAGTCATTTTATCATATACACCGCTAATGAGTATCAATTATATTAGTGAGTAAGGTTGGTTTTTTAGTATTACTAGCAGCGCTCCCATTTTTGTTTGTTTTCTTGTTTCTGTGCACCTGGGATCACTGTTGGACACCCACAACCAGCAGTTGTTTTTGTCTATGGAAAAGATCCTGAAACTTCAGGACAAGATGCTTCCTCTCTCGCACGTGTGTTGATACACTCGGCGATACAAGTACTAGACCTCATGGTGTTGGCTTTTGACATGGTGGTGTACGCTCAATTTCATTCCCGCACTCTACAGAGGTTAATTTTCTCCGAGTGGGACGGCCTGCCTCAACGGATCAGGTCTCACATGATATCCTTGACTCCGGAGGTCCGTCTGTCACTGACTTGGTGGCTGCAGGACCAACAACTGAGCAGGGATCGTCCATTCTGGATCTCCAACTGTGTCCTTCTGACGTCGGACGCCAGTCTGCAGGGTTGGGGCGCGGTGTTAGAGCAACACTCTCTTCAGGGTCGGTGGACCAGGGAGGAATCTCTCCTCCTGATAAACATTCTGGAATTGCGGGCAGTGTTCAATGCCTTGACACTGGCCCTGCCTCTGGTACAAAACAGGCCTGTTCATGTACGGTCGGACAACGCCACCACGGTGGCATACATAAATCATCAAGGCAGCACCCGAAGCCGCAAAGCAATGACGGAAGTGTCAAAGATTCTTCGTTGGGCGGAACGCCATCTGCCAGCCCTATCAGCAGTGTTTATTCCGGGGGTCCTGAACTGGGAAGCGGACTTCCTCAGTCGTCAGGACGTATACGCCGGAGAGTCGAGCCTTCATCCGGAGGTCTTTCAACTCCTCATGGAACAGTGGGGTCTACCAGATGTAGACTTGATGGCGTCTCGACACAATCACAAGGTTCCGGTCTTCGGAGCAAGGACAAGGGATCCTCAAGCAGCGTTCATAGATGCATTGGCAATTCCATGGACGGCCAAAGGGTTTTCTGAGGCGGTCATTCAAAGTATGTTGAAGGCCCGTAAACCGACTTCTGCTCGGATTTATCATAGGGTCTGGAATTCTTACTTCGCCTGGTGTGCGACTAACAATTATGATGCATGCAAGTTCAGTACTGCCAAACTTTTGGCTTTCCTGCAACAGGGTCTGGACTTAGGCCTTCTTCTGGCCTCCCTCAAGGTTCATATTTCTGCCTTGTCGATATGGTTTCAGAGAAAAATTGCGACTCTGCTTGATGTTCATACATTCACTCAGGGTGTTTTGCGGATTCAACTTCCCTATGTCCCACCTGTGGCTCCTTGGAATTTGTTGGTTGTTCTGGATGCCTTACAAGAGTCTCCGTTTGATCCTCTTGAGTCTGTGGACCTTAAGTGGAATACTCTTAAGGTCTTGTTCTTGCTGGCTATTGCATCTGCTAGACGGGCTTCAGACTTGGGTGCCTTGTATTGTCGGTCACCCTTTCTGATTTTTCACCGTGACCGTGCGGTTCTTAGTACTCGCGCTGGTTATTTGCCTAAGGTGGTATCATCTTTCCACCTTAATCAAGAGATTGTGGTTCCGGCCTTTACCTCTCCAGGTTTATCCTCCAAAGAGCGGTCTTTGGATGTGGTATGGGCTTTCAGTATTTATGTGAAGAGGACAGCTTCTCTTAGGAGATCTAATTCCCTCTTTGTCCTTTTTGGTTTTCACAAACGTGGCTGGCCTGCTAACAAGCAGACTTTGGCCAGATGGATTAGAATGGTGGTTGCACATGCTTATGTACAGGCTGGCCTTCCAGCTCCTGCTACCATCAAAGCCCATTCTACTCGGTCTGTTGGACCTTCTTGGGCGGCCCGCCGTGGTGCGACCCTTGAACAATTGTGCAAGGCGGCTACATGGTCCCAGTGATCACGTTCATTAGGTTCTATGCCTTCGATACTTTCGCCTCCCGGGATGCCTCCTTTGGACGCTGGGTTCTTGTGCCCGCTACAGTGCATCCCCTCCCATGAGGAACTGCTTTAGGACATCCCCAATGTTATCTCTGTGGAACCCCAGTGTACCCCGCTGCAGAAAAGGAGATTTATGGTAAGAACTTACCTTTGTTAAATCTCTTTCTGTGAGGTGCACTGGGTTCCACAGGGCGCCCACCCTGACGCACTTAGCTTCTTTGGGTTTGTATGGCATTAGCCGCTGGTACTTTCTCCTGTCGTAAGAATGTAGTGTATGTGGCTACTAACGGTTGTCGTCTCTTTTACCCGCTACTGCATTGGACTGGTTAACAAAACTGAGCTCCTGTGCACGGAGGCGGGGTTATAAAGGAGGCGGCGCTGTGCATCTTGGGAACAGTCAAAGAAGCTTTTAGCCTGTTAGTGCCTCGGATCAAAATCCAACTCTACGCCCCGATTTAACAAAGGTAAGTTCTTACCATAAATCTCCTTTTTCCCCTCTCTCCACCCCCTTATCCCTCCCTGTTCACAGCCTAACACTAACCTTCCACAGAGGTGCCTAATCCTAACCTCCGTCCCCACTGCCAAAACCTAACCCTCCCTCACCTGCAGCCTAACCACCCCCAGGGGTGCCTAACCCCAACCCACTCTACCCATGGCCTAACCTTAACCTCTCCCCACCCGCAGTCTAAAACTAACCCCCCCCCCCCCCCCCCCCCAGGAGCTATAGGTATTGGGAGGGGTACTATACCTACCTATACAGTACCTGCCTATACTTGCCAAAGGTCAACTGCTGTGTAGACTAAGAGGAAAACATAAAAAAAAAACATTGTTAGTGGATGAACAAGCAGAGAGACAAACTGCAAATAGTGGTGTGGTTGAGTAGAGAGAAAAATCTCTCTATGTAAATATGTTACTGTAACTATTAAGGACATGGAAAATGCCTAAAACAAGGACAAAAGGGCCCATTGTTTTTATACAATACACACATTGGGGGGATAAGTTCTCTCTTATAGTAATAAGTGGGTACCTTCAGAAAATAAATTTGACCGGTAAATAATAAAATCTATAAATTGCTAACATTTAGGGGTCAATCCAATTAGGCACGAGTTGCCATTGCTGCGACGTTTCAACACTGGCAACGGCACCCAAACTCGCACCCTTTGTGGCCAGATAGGGCTGCGGGCACTTTTGAGCGAGTTTGGGCTATTGAAAAGTGCAGCTGTTGTAAGACAAACTCGCACCTACTTAGATTGACCCCTTAGTTGTTAAATGTGATAAAATAGTAAAATATAATGGTGTAATTGTGGGCCTAACTCAGTTGTGGTTGTTAAAGTGATTGTTGCTGCAATCTTTTGCCATTCGCAACTGCATCGCAGTCCACCCTGATTGAGTCTGAGCAGTTGTAGGCTGAGCAAGTCTCCTAGACACAGGGCTCTCCAGCATATACACAGGTCGCAATGGGTAATTTATACACGGGCACGGAAAGGTGAATGAACAGAACTGACACGCCTGTGTACAGTTAGCCACCCCCTTTACCACCCCAAATGCTGACTTCCTGTCAGTCACTTTGCGATGGGATCCTCTGTGTGAGCTTGATCGCATCTTGGGGGTAATTCAGAGTTGATCGAAGCAGCAAATTTGTTAGCAGTTGGGCAAAACCATGTGCGCTGCAGGTGTTGCAGATATAACATTTGCGGAGAGAGTTAGATTTGGGTGCAGGGCTGCCATCAGAAATGATGGGGCCAGGGACTGACAAACTTGGAAGGGCCCCCTCCTACCCGTAGCTCCCCCAAAGCTTACCAGAGGGGTCCCGGGTGGCAGCAATGAGGATCACGGGTACAGGTCAGCTGCCTGCATGGTACGCACCGGCAGGGCAAGCAGCCATGGAGGCACACAGAGCAGCAGTGTGTATTTTTTCTATTGAGCTGGCCGTGAGCCAATCGGAGCTCACGGACCGGGAGCCAAACAGGAGCTGATTGATGGCGGGCCTGTTTGGGTGGGTTATTTTGTTTCTGTGCAGGGTAAATACTGCCTGCTTTATTTTTACACTGCAGTTTGAACACACATTGAGCCACTTGCATGCAACAGCAGCTTTGCATCCACATCTGGATCAGGCCCCATGTGCGGTAAGGCAAAGGACACCTTTATTATATGCAAAGATAGGGAAATAGTCACGTGTTACAGCTCTACTTTACATCATTTAGACCATATTGTTCCATTTCATCATTTGGTTATTCTATGGGGGAGATGTATTAAGTCCTGCAGAGTGATAAAGTGGAGAGAGATAAAGTACCAGCCAATCAGCTCCTAACTGCCATGTCACAGGCTGTGTTTGAAAAATGACAAATAGTAACTGATTGGTTGTTAGTTATTCCTTCTCCACTTTATCACTTTTCCAGGATTAGTATATCTGCCCCCAGTTCATTGATAAAAAGGTCAGCCATTCCACTATCTCCAGAGGAGCGGCTTATCCAGTTTTGACATTATGAGAAACGAACCGGAAAAATAGGCTCCCCACTATTACTGTGGGCATTATGTGTATATGTGGCACTGCTACTGTGCGCATCATGTGTATAAGGGGCATTACTAATGTTGACATTATGCATATAAGGGGCACTACTGTGGGCATAATATGTATAAGCAGCACTACTGCCGCGGGCATTATTTGTAAGGGGCATTGCTACCGTGGGCATTATGTATATAATGGGCACTACTGTGTAGCATAACATGACTAGGGAGCGCTACTGTGTGACGTAATGTGAAAAAGGGACACTACTATGTGGCGTACTGTGAATCAGGGGCACTGCATGTGGTGTAATGAGAATAAGATTGTGCTATTGTGTGGTGTAATTTGAATTGGGAGTACTATTGTGTGGCCACGCCCCTTCTTGGTGAGAACACACCCTTTTTTTCAGGCAGCTCGCTGTCACTTTAGAAAATATGGGAGGGCTCAAAATTGTTTGCAGGGGGGCACTGAACACCCTAGCACCGCCCCTGCCCCCACACCATCTATATGTCCTATACTGAGCTGCCCCCTTCTGCATGCTTTGTATTGTTCACTCTCCTCCACCATAGCCTCTGTTTTGTACTGTGCTTTCAATTCCCCCCACCACACACACAAGTATGGTAACTTACCTCCTGCATGTTATCCTCCAGTACTTACTGCCTCTGCGACCCCTCCCGTCATCTTCAACTGACACTTTGCAGATCTCTTTGCCGGTCACCCGACACTCTGCAAAACTCTTTGCCAGAACTTTGCCAGATGATCTAAACAACCAGAATTTCTTGGTCAGACATACTATATGTATAATTGTACTACTACATTTTGTTATGTACTTTCAATTTTATTCATTTGCAATTTATCTATTTTATTTACTTTTTTCATCTAAAACCTAGATGCTGTCTCATAGAGACCCAAGTCATCTGCTTCAGATTTTATCTTCACTAGTGTTAGGATGGTGTTAGTATCATACAATACCCACAGTGTGCAGGTTACAGTTATAATGATAGAGCTACTGTAAATATCCTTTATATTACAAATGAAACTGTTTAAAAGGGCCACTACTACTGTGGGCATTATGTGTATAATGGGTACTACTACTGTGGGCATTATGTGTAAGGTACACTACTACTGTGGGCATTATGTGTATAAGGGGCACTACTGCCAACATTATTTATAAGGGGCACTACTATGGGCATTGTGTATATAGCATTATGTATATAGGGCACTACTGTGTGACATTAGGTGTACAAAGGCCACTACCACTGTGGACATTATGTGTATATGGGGCAGCTCTACTGTGTGCATTATATATATATATATATATGGGGCACCACTACTATGGGCATTATGTACATAAGGGGCACTACTAATGTGGGCATTATGTGTATAGGGGCACTACTAATGTGGGAATTATGTGTATAAGCGGCACTACTGTGGGAATTATTTGTATGGGACACTACTGTGGGCATTATGTGTGTAATGGGCACTACTATATAGCATGATGTGACTAGGGGGCGCTACTGTGTAACGTAATATGAATAAGGGACACTATGTGGCGTACTATGAATCGGGCACTACGTGCGGTGTAATGTGACTAAGATTGTGCTTTTGTGTGTCGAAAATTTAAATTGGGAGTACTATTGTGTGGCCACGCCCCCTCTTTGTGAGATCACACCCCTTCTTCGTGAAGCTTGCTGTTACTTTACAAAGTATGGGAGGGCTCAAATTTATAGTTTGCAAGGGGGCGTCTGTGAACCTAGCACTGCCCTTGCCCGTCAAACACCATCTGTATGTCCTATACTGAGCTTCCCCCTTCTGCATGTTTTGTATTGTCCGCTCTCCCCCACCATACTGTAGTCTCTGTTTTGTACTGTGCTCTCAATACCCCCTACCACACACACACACTTACACAAGTATGGTAACTTACCTCCTGCATGTTATACTCCAGTCGTTGCTACCTCTGCGACCCCTCCCATCGTCTTCAACTGACACTTTGCAGATCTCTTTGCCGGTCACCCGACACTCTGCAAATCTCTTTGCCAGAACTTTGCCAGATTATGAAAAAACACAAAAGACTATCCTTAAGCATAGTACTAGTTTAAGTACAATAGAAATTGAAGTACAATAAAATGTCCATGAGTCAACAACTTTTCCAATATTCATTAAACCAAACATACTTTAAAATTTATCAATTTGCCATTTATCTATTTTATTTACTTTTTCATCCCAAAGCAAGATCTTGCCTGACTTATCTGCATCCCCTGTATGTGTGCTTGTCCTACATACTGCTCTCTTTATTTCTGTAACGCTACATTTTATTCCTAAATATGTCATTCCTTCCTGAGCTTCTCCTATTTATGTGCCCTTGTACCAGTATTCCCTATTCTGTCTATCTTGACTTGCCTTTCAGCAGACTATACTGCACTCTGTCTTCCTTACCCCCCTCCATCATACCCTGCTATGTAGGACTCACCTCCTCCTACCTGTCTTCCTGCATGGTGACTGGAAACTTCAGCAGCTGTAGATAGAATGTTATAGGATGAAGCATTGTGATGTCACAGGCTAGGTGTGACGTCACAGTAACCAGCAGCAAAGCTACCAAGTTACAGCTATATTACATAAACATTTTATACATCAATTATAACTGAATTTACATGAATTTCTAGTTTTAAAAAAATGAGACTAGTGTAGAAAATGAAGTATAAGGCAATATTGTACAGAGTGCCTCAATATATAGGTAAAGGGAAAATATAAGTGAAACGGATTTCTAGACTAAATCACCACTTATATTTTCTAGTGAAATACAGCTGAATTAATCATTTTCCATTATGTTAGTGTGTGTGTGTGTGTGTGTGTGTGTGTGTGTGTGTGTGTGTGTGTGTGTGTGTGTGTGTGTGTGTGTGTGTGTGTGTGTGTGTATAACCAACTGTCCCATTTTTTGTGGGCCAGCTCCGTCTTTTGGGAATGTCTCGGTGTCCCACCCACGGGCCGCAGTGTCCCGCGCGCGTGTGTGTGAGGAATGGGGGGGGGGGGGGGGGGGTATTGGAAGGCCCCTGTCAATTGCTCCTCTGCTGTAGAGCTGTGTGCTTGGCCCACAGTGCATAGGCACTGGCCCTGTTTTAGGTATGGATGGAGGAGGGGGGGAGACGCACCAATCATCTTTCTGGCACAGGGCAGCAAAATGTCTAGTTACAGCTCTGCTGTTCAGAGACTGTGTTTCACGTTTATCCTTCCATACGCTAAAGGTGTTTGGAATCCTGCACTCTGGGACTCTATTCTGAACCTGACAAATGATTTTTATTTTCTTGTGCATCACCTCCCGCATGAGGCCTCCACTATCCCTTGCTCCTGGTTGTTGACATGAGATGATTCGCTTATTCCTGACACCTCAGTGAATCTCTGCAAACACCCAGTTTATTGTAACAGTCAGTGAGGCAGTGGTATTGTAACAGTCAGTGAGGCAGTGGTATATTTGAAAAGGCATCAATTACACTCTGGAACTAAGGGCCTAATTCAGACCTGATTTCTCCTCTGCGAAGGTCTGCGATCAGATACTCGCCGCCCAGACAGAGTGAAAACCCGCCCCGTGCAAGTGTGCATATGCCGTGCAAAAAGTTTTGCGTACGCCAGTCAGCTGCAAATACGTTCGCGACTCACTCACCATCGAATGATTTTTCCAGTCTGTGCAGTCTGTGCGTAGCCCAGGACCTACTCCTACAGTGCAATAGAAATGGGCTGATGGAGGCCGGAGCTGACGTCACACACCCGCCCTAAAAACACTTGAGAACGCCTGCGTTTTTACTGACACTCCCAGAAAACAGCCAGTTACCACACCCAAATGCCCGCTTCCTGACAATCAATCTGCATTCATCTAGCGATCAAAATAGACGCAGGATTTTTTCGCAGTTTGGCCTCACGCCTGCGCATTACGATTTGGCCTCGCGCCTACGCCATACCCACGTGCAGTCATTCGAACATCGCTCGCTGTGCGATTTTGCACAACGGCAATCAGGTCTGAATTAGGCCTTAAACAGACGCGTGATCATATGCTGACTTGTACCAGCCCCACACTAGTTGTATCGACAACTCTACATAGCCTGCAATTGCGTCTACTCACCTTTGACAGGTTCTTACTAAACTTAACCTACCACACATTGCCACCCATTTATACTCCTGGAATTGCAGCGGAGTACGACTCCCAATTGCCCCCTAGATGTGTGCGCTCGGCTATAAAGCATGTTGTTGTAAAAGTCACATGATCCATCCGATAATCCGAATTAGCCCCTACATATTGGACTTTCATTATTACAGACCCTGGCTGAATTATTTAGATTGTCAGATACACTCTCTGTCAGAGCATAGCAAACACCTTATTTAGAAATTCTTCTGTTCTCTGATGACAACCCACATCGATTCTGCATGAACATATGCAGAGCCGATGTTCAGATCACCAGAGGGGAAAGTTACAGCTAACGGAGACTGAAATACTCATGTCCGTAGGCAGTTTATGCTATGATGGTGGCCAGCTATAGACGGAGAGCATTCAGGGTCTTCGTGTGATAACAGAAGGATTTCTTAAGTAGGGTAACTATTAAATACACTCTGCTAGAGAGCATATAGTATAGAATTATATAGAAGTGTTCATAATGAAATATTACCCATTATCTTGGCCTTAAGTGGCCATAAAGGAAAGCAGCCAAATTGGAAGGATTCTTGAGCTGTGCAGCTGGATCACCTCCAGCCAGGATATTCCAGGGACACTCATTAATAAGCCACCAGTGATAGTGATGCCCAAGAATGTGTCAGCAGTAGATGTATTGGCCAATAATGTTGCAGAAGTAATCATATTTCCCATTAGCATGTCACCAGTAGTGGTAATGCTAGCAATAATAGTAATGCTAATTTAATATACTAATAACACGTACATACAGATATCTGTGAAATGAATGGGATATTAAAATGCATGTGAGAATAAATGATATCTGCTGCAGTAACATTATCCCCTCCCGAATTCCTCAGCCAACCCCAGGACCAGACATTCTGTGGTGGCTTCCACTGGAACAAGCAGACAACGGGCTGAAAGGATCCTGGACTAAAATTACAAACAGTCCCAAATTAGACAGCCTACCCTCTTATAACAGGGACTCTTACAATGTGGTTCCTCCTTGTAATACAGCAGCAGCCCAGCCTGGAGCTTCAAAGGAGGAGGCCACAGGAAAACAGCTTAACGCCTCCTAAGAAATTTCCATCCCATGCACAAAGATTTCTGGCTCCCCAGGGCTGTGGGTAGCAGGGTGATGAGTAGTGGGAACCTGGAATGGCAAATATTGCCATGTCAGTGGTCCTAGTATAATGGTATGGGTCCATAAAATTCTATTCCCTTAAAACAGTAACCAAATGCAATGAAATCACTTTGTATGGAACATATAAAAGTAGAACCGTATTAAGCTAAGTGTTGTCTGTTTAATGCAATGATGCCCTACAGCAGTGGTTCCCAAACCTTTTTAAATCATGGCGCCCTAGAGCATCAGAATTTTTTCCATGGCACCCCTAGGCCAAAGTTTCTTGTTGAGAATTTTTCAAGGAAATATTAAATTAAGTAAATTGTGTTTATACAGTATGTCATCCTTAGGGTCAGTTGTGTGGCGAGGGACAGGATTTGCTTCTGTTTGTCCACATATTTTATGATTGGCAGCCACCAGCACTGGTTTTGCCTATTACATTGACCATAACTAATTTGAATTGGTCCTGAACCACCAATCCAGGGCACCCCTGCAAGTGTCCTGAGGCACCCCACGGCACATAGTTTGAGAACCACTGCCCTACAGATTTGTTAAAGCCCAAAATAATATTACAGATCCTAGACACTGAAGTCTCTGAAAGCTGTTTGCTGAATGGGAAGACCACTAATCCTCTGCATTGTATCACAAGCTACTCACTGTGAGGTGACCATGTTACCCTTAGAGGACTGGTTTCCTTTTCCAAACTATATGATTTGCATGCACAGATAGGGTCACCCATATCAGAGACATGTTGCCACATTTATACTGAATACTGTGGTGATTATATAAGCATCAGTGTATTTGTATTTATATTTATATCATACATTATGTTACCACTTCCAGTTATGTGCCATTTTCTAGGTTATATATATATATATATATATATATATATTAGAAGTACATATCAGGAGCACTCACCAGTCTTCATAAGCCTTATTTTATTAGTAGCATCAGGAAATCAGCATAGGGGTATCGACGTTTCGGGACACGCAGGTCCCTTTCTCAAGATCACAAGCCAGTGTGAGTAACCCACTTTTATACCCATATAGCCCATCCCTTCATTAGATAACCAGAAACACCTGTGTTATAATCAAAGAATTATATACAAAAGTGCTGAATATACCAGCACAAACAACACTTATCATGACAAGACAACATATATAGACATACATCAGTTATATTAAAATCAATGTGTAAACACTCACAGTTATATACTCAGACAGCACAGTAACACGGTTTGCGTTCCACTGCGCCATACTTCCTGTATTTGGAACGCATCTTCCGGTCACATGACCGGAAGTACATGGTACAGTACTACAAAGCAAAGCATCAGCAAAGCGTCCCCATGGCAACCCGGTCTTTCTAATACCTATCGGGCACTTCAATGTCAAAATATTAACATTCCAATACCAGAAATACATACTTAGATGCCTATAATAGTCAGTAATATAACATTAAATCATATTACAATATTCAACTAGCAAAGTAATATACTGTGAGTACACAATGAATGGAGTACATCATATACCAGATATCCGCATGTGTCAATGTACAGATAATCCCCCCTGGGAAAAAATACATAAAAGCGCACAGTGTTTGAGCGCATATATGTGTGCGTGCACACAAGTGCGCACACACACATACACACACCCCCACCAGCACGCACAGTGCTACATATATACATATATAAATTAATATTTAATTCAGACTAGAAAGCATATATCCCAATTAATTCAATTCAATCCCAACTGATGGGGCAGGACACAGACCATATTCCAGACCACAGACCAAAAAACAAAAAAATAGATAAATGGTGAAAAATAAATAATGAAAAACAAATAAAAAAATCCATTGTATTAATCCAGAAAGATGCCATAATGTATGCCCTCATTCAGACCACGGGCCGTATCGTGTCTAGTTGGTAGATCCACATTGCTTCACGCCGGAGTAGTAACTTAGCTCTGTCCCCACCCCTAATAAGGGGTGCAACACGGTCAATTATCATGCATTTTAGTGATGCCAGATTATGGTGAGCCTCATAGAAATGTCTCGCAACTGGTTTATCCGAATGTCCATCAGTCAATGCAGTCCTGATAGACAAACGGTGATTCGCCATCCTTTCACGGAATGGCCTGATGGTCTTCCCCACGTACATCAGGGAGCATGGACATACCAGTATATAGATCACGAAGTCTGAAGTACAGCTCACCCTGTGACGGATTTTAATTCTGCGTCCAGTGTGTGGATGATGAAAATATTCACCTGATGTCATACTTCTGCATGTCGTGCAGTTTATACAGCGGAAGCATCCAGTTCTCTGTGATCTAAGCCATGATTCATGCCCAGATGTTGGTGACCTAATAGGTTGCATCAGTATATCTTTTAAGTTACGTCCCCTTTTGAAGCTGATTAAAGGCTTATCTGGTAAGTGTTTGGAGAGTGTCGGGTCACTCTTAACCATCGGCCAAAGGTCCTTCACGGCATGCCTTATGGTAGGCCCTGCAGCATCAAATGTCGTAGTAACCACAAATGGAGTTTGTGCTTTTTGTCTCCTCCTCACATTGCCATTGGCAAAGATGTCTAGGGCTCTGTGTAGGCATCTGTTGATAACTTGTTGGCTGTATCCCCGCATGGAGA
Source organism: Pseudophryne corroboree (assembly GCF_028390025.1). Classification (NCBI taxonomy): domain Eukaryota; kingdom Metazoa; phylum Chordata; class Amphibia; order Anura; family Myobatrachidae; genus Pseudophryne; species Pseudophryne corroboree. The sequence goes on from NC_086449.1 coordinate 734,475,256, forward strand.
ACCTTTGTTTCATTTCTTCCAATTGTGCCTGTGAACTCTCAGGTTCAGAATTATTCCGCAGCACCCGAAGAAATTGTGAAACTGGTAAACTCTGTTTGAGAGTACCAGGGTGGTAACTCCCAAAGTGTAAAAGCGTATTACGGTCTGTAGTCTTCCTATATAGCCTGTACCCATACCCCATCTCAGTGGCATAGACAGTCACATCTAGAAAATTGACCTCCTCCCTGCTATATGTCATAGTAAATCTCACAGGTGATTCCAGGTGGTTCAAATAATCAACTATCTCCAGAAGGGCAGTCTCACTGCCTGACCAAATAAAGAAAGCATCGTCGATAAAACGACGATAGAAGCCAATACTATCCCCAAACAGCGGGAGGATGTGCGTGTTTTCATAGGCGTCCATATACAAATTTGCGTATGCCGGTGCTATGTTGCTACCCATCGCTGTCCCCGCCGTCTGGAGATAGTATCGGCCTCCAAACTGAAAATAATTGCATGTCAATGTAAGTTCCAAAAGTTCAATCAGAAACTCAGTAGGTGGTGGAGTGGTATGTAGACGAGCTAACGCCCGCCTAACCACCGCTACACCCTTATTATGAGGTATAATCATATATAACGAGGTAACATCCATCGTTACCAAGATCTTATGCTGTGATGTAGGTAAGGTGTTGACCATTCTCAAGAAGTCACCCGTGTCCTGTAAATAACTCAAAGTATCTTTAACACAAACCTGTAGAAAACTATCAAGATATTGTGCAATGGAGGAAAACAACGAATTGCGAGCCGATATTATCGGACGGCCCGGTGGTTTAACCAAAGTCTTGTGAATCTTGGGTAACAGATATAGAACAGGGCAAATGGGGAACTCTGTCTTGAGAAAGGCCAATACCTCCTCACTAATCCAACGATTCATCAGTCCAGTCTCTAGGACAGTATCTAATCGTTTTTTGAAGGCCTCGGCCGGATCTCCACTTAGCAATCTGTAAGTGTTTGTATGCGCTAATTGTCTAAGAGCCTCTTCATCATAGTCCCTAGTGTTCAACACCACTATTGCGCCCCCCTTATCCGCACGGCGTATGGTGAGCAAACTATTCTCTCTGAGATCCTTAAGGGCCCCCCTCTCAAGGGGATTCAAGTTATATCTCATATGCTTTTGTCTCTTGAGTGAACCCTGAACATTAACATCTAGAAGCCTGGTAAATGTTTTTATACTGGAATTCTGTGAGAGGATCGTAAACACTTCTTTTCTTAAACGGTGTAGTTGCACGATCCATTCTCCCTGCACCCTGGAACTTTTCAGTGAGCCTAAGTTTCCTACCTAATTTAAATCTGTCGACTGACCACTGAAATTGATCAAATTTGGGAGTCGGTATAAAACTGAGCCCCTTCGAGAGTAAACTCGTCTCTGATTCAGTTAAGGTGTATGATGACAAGTTTATTACCGATTCTTTTGATTCTTTTTTTCTTTTGAATTTGCCCCGCCGGAGGTGGGGCCTTCTGAGTTTAAAGGTAAATCACTAATCTTAGATCTAGTATTTGCTCTAGGCAACGGGGGTCTAGAGCTTGTTTGTGAATCTGAAGATTCCCTTTCTGAAGAGGAGTAGCTGTCAAACTGGTTCTCCATGCGGGGATACAGCCAACAAGTTATCAACAGATGCCTACACAGAGCCCTAGACATCTTTGCCAATGGCAATGTGAGGAGGAGACAAAAAGCACAAACTCCATTTGTGGTTACTACGACATTTGATGCTGCAGGGCCTACCATAAGGCATGCCGTGAAGGACTTTTGGCTGATGGTTAAGAGTGACCCGACACTCTCCAAACACTTACCAGATAAGCCTTTAATCAGCTTCAAAAGGGGACGTAACTTAAAAGATATACTGATGCAACCTATTAGGTCACCAACATCTGGGCATGAATCATGGATTAGATCACAGAGAACTGGATGCTTCCGCTGTATAAACTGCACGACATGCAGAAGTATGACATCAGGTGAATATTTTCATCATCCACATACTGGACGCAGAATTAAAATACGTCACAGGGTGAGCTGTACTTCAGACTTCGTGATCTATATACTGGTATGTCCATGCTCCCTGATGTACGTGGGGAAGACCATCAGGCCGTTCCGTGAAAGGATGGCGAATCACCGTTTGTCTATCAGGCCTGCATTGACTGATGGACATTCGGATAAACCAGTTGCGAGACATTTCTATGAGGCTCACCATACTCTGGCATCACTAAAATGCATGATAATTGACCGTGTTGCACCCCTTATTAGGGGTGGGGACAGAGCTAAGTTACTACTCCGGCGTGAAGCAATGTGAATCCACCAACTAGACACGATACGGCCCCGTGGTCTGAATGAGGGCATACATTATGGCATCTTTCTGGATTAATACAATGGATTTTTTTATTTGTTTTTCATTATTTATTTTTCACCATTTATCTATTTTTATTTTATTTTTTTTGGTCTGTGGTCTGGAATATGGTCTGTGTCCTGCCCCATCAGTTGGGATTGAATTGAATTAATTGGGATATATGCATTCTAGTCTGAATTAAATATTAATTTATATATGTATATATGTAGCACTGTGAGTGCTGGTGGGGGTGTGTGTATGTGTGTGTGCGCACTTGTGTGCACGCACACATATATGCGCTCAAACACTGTGCGCTTTTCTGTATTTTTTTCCCAGGGGGGATTATCTGTACATTGACACATGCGGATATCTGGTATATGATGTACTCCATTCATTGCGTACTCACAGTATATTACTTTGCTAGTTGAATATTGTAATATGATTTAATGTTATATTACTGACTATTATAGGCATCTAAGTATGTATTTCTGGTATTGGAATGTTAATATTTTGACATTGAAGTGCCCGATAGGTATTAGAAAGACCGGGTTGCCATGGGGACGCTTTCCTGATGCTTTGCTTTGTAGTACCATGTACTTCCGGTCATGAGACCGGAAGATGCGTTCCAAATACAGGAAGTATGGCGCAGTGGAACGCAAACCGCGTTACTGTGCTGTCTGTGTATATAACTGTGAGTGTTTACACATTGATTTTAATATAACTGTGATGTATGTCTATATATGTTGTCTTGTCATGATAAGTGTTGTTTGTGCTGGTATATTCAGCGCTTTTGTATATAATTCTTTGATTATAACACAGGTGTTTCTGGTTATCTAATGAAGGCGGGGAGGGCTATATGGGTATAAAAGTGGGTTACTCACACTGGCTTGTGATCTTGACAAAGGGACCTGCGTGTCCCGAAACGTCGATACCCCTATGCTGATTTCCTGATGCTACTAATAAAATAAGGCTTATGAAGACTGGTGAGTGCTCCTGATATGTACTTCTATATTTGAATGGACTGGTCCTGGTGACACATGCCCATATGGATGCTACCCCCAGGGCTGTTTCTAGCCAATTTGGTTCCCAGTGCGAGATTTAAAAATGCGCCCCCCCCCCCCCCCATGACATAAAAAAATGTGCCCCCCCCCCCACACACATAGATAAAAAAAAAACTTGTGCGCGCACCCGGCAAGGGGGCGTGGCCTCATCTAAATGGGTGTGGCCTCATTTAAATGGGCATGGCCTCGTCTGAAAAGACTACCTCACAATCCAGTTTTTGACCCTGCTCCAACAGATCACGACCACCACAGGAAAAAAAAATTCTACCATATTAAGCCCCACACAGTAATGCCCCCTGCACCATATTATGCCACACACCGCACTGCCCTTGATACATTAAATCCCCACACTACGGCAGGCAAGAGTCCCCATTTCACACATTACGGCAGGTGTGCCCATTTTACACATTGAGAGAGAGAGAGAGAATACCTACAGAGGCGATTACCGCTCTTCGGCCCGCCTCACCAGTCGCTCCTCGCGCCGGCCTTTCCCTCTTCCTAACTTGGATCCCCCTCTGTACTCCGCTCGGGGGGGGGGGGGGGGGGGGGGTTCGCAGAGTGACAGGGTTGCGGCGTGACGTAACGACGCAACCTCGTCATTCCGTGAAACTCCGCCCCCCGGGCGGGTTACTCGGGAGAAATAGGAGGGGGAAGCAGGGAGCCACAGTTAGTGCTGCGGCTACCCCAGCAATTGATATAAAAGGCTAGAGTGTGGACTGTACGAGAATATATATATATAGTACATATGTCACTGATGCCTCTTACAATGCATATACCTAAACATATGGGAGTGAATGCACTAATTTAACCTGACTCTTTTAGAGTCTCAGTTGTGAACACATACTGTATGCCATTAAGCCAACATCACCCCAATGTTCTCCCATAGGGAGCAATGATATAGTTTGGACACACTGAAATGGATCAAGCAAGACCCCACAGAAATAAATGCACCCTGTACAAATGCACTAAAGTCTATGGGTAAATGTATACATAGGGGTATATTCAATAACTGTCGGAAGCTGCCGTCTTGTCGCAAAGACGGCAGCTTCCGACAGTTTTAGGTCGGAAGGGGTTCTGACCTATTCATTAGGGCCCCATTTTATTCCGACAAGTCCGGAATGCTGTCGGAATGCACGCTGATTGGCGGCTTCAGCCGCCGATCAGCGCGCATTGTCGGAAGCGGGGCCAAACCCGACAGGTTTTAGCACCGTTTCCGACAATCTCAATCCGACTTTAAAAAAAAGTCGGATTGAGATGAAGTAAACTGAGAGCAGGAGATGGAAGTGGGGGTCAGAGAGTAGAGAAGGAACCCAGCAGCAGCATCCACCCACTCAAGCAAGTGAGGTCCTGCTTGCTGGAGCCGGGTGGATGCCGCCATGAGCCTCCGCTGCTGCAGCCGCTGCTCACCCCGTCTCCTCTCCGTCTCATCCTTCTCCGCTGCTCTCCTGCTGCTGCCCCCACCGCCACAGACATCCCTCCCACGGCAGCCGTTGACAGCTCCCCTTCCTCCCCCCCGCGCCACTGACAGCTCCCCCCGCTGCTGCTGTCAGCGAACCCGGCAGCCGCTGACAGCAACGGCAGGTCAAGACACCGGGAGCGGCCATATCCGATAGTCGGATTTGGCCGCTCTTTTGAATAGGGGTTGTCGGGTCCATTCCGACAACTGCATGTCGGAATGGACCCGACTCTTATTGAATATACCCCATGGAGCCGACGATCAACGTGCATTCAGACAAGTCAGGTTTCCCGACTTGTCGGAAATAAACAGGGCCCTAATGAATAGGTCGGAACCCCTTCCGACCTAAAACTGTCGGAAACTGCCGTCTTTCTGACAAGACGGCAGCTTCCGTCAGTTATTGAATATACCCCATAGCATACAATGGGTGTTATGTGTGTTCATTCCTGCGTTACAAATGTAACAGTGTTGAAATGTGAGTGGGTGATGCTTATCAAATGACTCAATATCAGTGGTGCCATTGGTACTTTACAATGATGGCTGGAAACCATCGATGATTTGCACCATTGATTGTAATCACATACACATAGGGTCTGATTCAGAGAAGGGCCCAATGAGGATTTATGCGCCCTACACACTGGGCGACGGCAGAAATTTGGACAATAAGCGATCTCGACGGAAAACCAATAATGAACGACCGCAGGGTCGTGCATCGTTCATCGTTGGTGCATACACACTGAGCAATATGAACGATTTCTCATTCATTAATGAACGAGAACATTCATAACGCCCTGCAACATCGCCCAGTGTGTAGGGCGCATTATTGATAAAGTGACTGACAGGTACAGTAGATTTACATGCTGACTTGATAAAGTGACAATCAGGTAGTGTATGAGCATGGTAATGAGGAAGGGGTGACTAAAATGCAAGAGTGTTGCCAGCTTTTTGGGAGTGTCATAGCATGCGACTGTGATCCCGCATGCAATTAAAATCGCTCTGGCGCCGTACTTACGACTGCCATGCTGCGTGACCAAAAGCTTACTCTGAAGGCCAATTATCAACTTATGTGCACCCATATGTGCATCTTCACACTACAGATGTGTAGTTCAGTTCTCCAGAAATTGGAATCCATCCGAATTTTGTGGATCTGAACCAAACCAAGACCCGGTCCGAAGGAGATCCAATCTTAACCAAGCCCAAGTTTGGATCTTCCCGTGGTTCGGAATTCGGATTTTAAATCCGATTTTAGTATATTGGATTGCAAAAATGACATGATGATTTTAGCTGGTTTTCTCAATTCTTATCTATTTTTATCAACGATTATCTTTTTTTTCTTCTCGATTTTTAACCAAACCAAAATCCAAATGTGAATCAATAAACTTGAGAATGGTTTTGCCAAAACCAAAATGCAATGATGATTTAGAACCAAAACACGGTGGGGGGGGGTGAATTCGGGGGGGGGGGGGGCATGGTAGGGGTGGGGTATTTGCATATTTTCGCACAGCTGCTGGCACTGAACGGCAGGCCAGTCATGAAGGAGGGCTAAACTATTAGAGCTGCTTTAGAGGAAGCTGTTAGGCACAGTGCCCCCTGCATCAGTGGAAAAGAAAAAATTAATTCTGCCAGACTCTCGACCGTCAATGGTTGCTCGCCATTGATGGGTAATGATCACCTCTAGTGGGTAATAATAGGATTTTAATACCTACCGGTAAATCCTTTTCTCTTAGTCCGTAGAGGATGCTGGGGACACTTCAAGAACGATGGGGTATAGATGGGGTCTGCAGGAGACATGGGCACTTTAAGACTTTTAAGGGGTGTGAACTGGCTCCTCCCTCTATGCCCCTCCTCCAGACTCCAGTTATAGGAACTGTGCCCAGGGAGACGGACATTTCGAGGAAAGGATTTATAAGTAACTAAGGTGGGACACATACCAGCTCACACCTCAAACACGCCGTACAACATGGCATTTAACAAAACTCCAGTCAACAGCATGAACAAAGTCAGCAACAGGCTGACTACAACATAACACAACCCGTGTAACTAATAACTGCAGATAGAGTCCGCACAGGGACGGGCACCCAGCATCCTCTACGGACTAAGAGAAAAGGATTTACCGGTAGGTATTACAGGTCGAGTATCCCATATCCAAATATTCCGAAATACGGAATATTCAGAAATACGGACTTTTTTGAGTGAGAGTGAGATACTGAAATCTTTGTTTTCTGTGGCTCAATGTACTCAAACTTTGTTTAATACACAAAGTTATTAATAGTATTGTATTAAATGACCTCCAGGCTGTGTGTATAAGGTGTATATGAAACATAAATGAATTGTGTGAATGTACACACACTTTGTTTAATACACAAAATTATTAATAATATTGTATTAAATGACCTTCAGGTTGTGTGTATAAGGTGTATATGTAACATAAATGCATTCTGTGCTTAGATTTAGGTCCCATCGCCATGATATCTCATTATGGTATACAATTATTCCAAAATACGGAAAAATCCGATATCCAAAATACCTCTGGTCCCAAGCATTTTGGATAAGGGATACTCAACCTGTATAATCCTATTTTCTCATACGTCCTAGAGGATGCTGGGGACACTTCAAGAACCATGGGGTTTATACCAAAGCTCTAGAACGGGCGGGAGAGTGCGGATGACTCTGCAGCACCGATTGACCAAACATGAGGTCCTCATCGGCCAGGGTATCAAACTTGGAAAATTTTGCAAAAGTGTTTGAACCCGACCAAGTAGCTGCTCGGCAGAGTTGTAATGCCGAGACTCCGCGGGCAGCCGCCCAGAAGAAGCCCACTTTCCTGGTAGAGTGGGCCTTAACTGATTTCGGTAACGGCAATCCAGCCGTAGAATGAGCATGCTAAATTGTATTACAGATCCAGTGCGCAATAGTCTGCTTGGAAGCAGGCGTTCCAATCTTGTTGGCAGCATACAGGATGAACAGAGCCTCCGTTTTCCTAAGTTGAGCCGTTCTGGTGACATAAATCTTCAAGGCCCTGACATCGAGGGATTTTGACTCCGCGAAGGCGTCAGTAGCCACTGGTACCACAATAGGCTGGTTCATGTGGAACGATGAAACCACCTTCGGCAGAAATTGTTGACGAGTCCTCAACTCCGCTCTATGGCCCTCATTCCGAGTTGTTCGCTCGCTAGCTGCTTTTAGCAGCTTTGCACACGCTAAGCCGCCGCCTACTGGGAGTGAATCTTAGCTTTGCAGAATTGCGAACGAAAGATTCGCATAATTGCGAATAGAAATTTCTTTGCAGTTTCTGAGTAGCTCGGGACTTACTCTGCCACTGCGATCAGTTCAGTCAGTTTCGTTCCTGGTTTGACGTCTCAAACACACCCAGCGTTCGCCCAGACACTCCCCCATTTCTCCAGCCACTCCCGCGATATTCCTAGAAACGGCAGCGTTTTTCCGCACACCCAGTTTCCGCCCAGAAACACCCACTTCCTGTCAATCACACTCCGATCACCAGAACGAAGAAAAATCCTTGTTATGCCGTAAGTAAAATAACTAACCGCATGCACATGCGTAGTAAGCGACTAATCGCAATATAGCGAAACTTGGCAATGAGCAAACAACTCGGAATGAGGGCCTATCTTCATGGAAGATTAAATAAGGACTCTTGTGAGACAAAGCCGCTAACTCAGACACCCGCCTTGCGGATGCCAAGGCCAATAGCATGACCACTTTCCATGTGAGAAATTTCAACTCAACCTTCTGCAAAGGTTCAAACGAATGTGATTGAAGAAAATGCAACACCACGTTAAGATCCCATGGTGCCACTGGGGGCACAAAGGGAGGTTGGATGTGCAACACCCCTTTCACGAAAGTCTGAACTTCCAGAAAGGAGGCCAATTGTTTTTGAAAGAAAACCGATAAGGCTGAAATTTGTACTTTAATCGAGCCTAACTTTAGGCCCACATCCACACCTGCTTGTAGGAAATGGAGAAAACGCCCTAGGTGAAATTCTTCCGTAGGAGCCTTCTTGGATTCACACCAAGACACATATTTCCTCCAAATACGGTGATAATGTTTAGACGTCACTCCTTTCCTAGCCTGAAGAAGTGTGGGAATAACATCGTTGGGAATACCCTTTCGGGCTAGGGTCCGGCGTCTAACCGCCAAGCCGTCAAACGTAGCCGCGGTAAGTCGTGGTACACGCACGGCCCCTGTTGTAACAGATCCTCTCGAAGAGGAAGAGGCCAGGGATCTCTTATGAGTAATTCCTGAAGATCTGGATACCAAGCCCTCCTTGGCCAGTCCGGAGCAATGAGGATCACCTGAACCTTTGTTCTTCTTATGATCTTTAGCACCTTTGGAATAAGTGGAAGCGGAGGAAACACGTACTCCGACTGAAACACCCATGGTGTTACCAGCGCGTCCACCGCTATTGCTTGAGGGTCCCTCGACCTGGAACAATATCTCTGAAGTTTCTTGTTGATGCGAGACGCCATCATGTCTATTTGAGGAATTCCCCAAAGACTTGTCACTTCTGTGAAGACCTCTTGATGAAGACTCCACTCTCCTGTATGGAGATCGTGTCTGCTGAGGAAGTCTGCTTCCCAGTTGTCCACTCCTGGAATGAAGACTGCTGACAGCGCGCTTGTATGCCTTTCCGCCCAGCGAAGAACTTTTGTGGCCTCTGCTATTGCCGCCCTGCTCTTTGTTCCGCCCTGGTGGTTTATGTGCGCTACTGCTGTTATATTGTCCGATTGTTTTAGGACGGGCAGTTTGCGAAGAAGATGTTCCGCTTGAAGAAGGCCGTTGTAAATGGCCCTTAACTCCAGAACATTTATGTGTAGACACACTTCCTGGCTTGACAATTTTTCCTGGAAGGTTTCCCCTGTGTGACTGCTCTCCAGCCTCAGAGACTCGCATCCGTGGTCACCAGGATCCAGTCCTGGATCCCGAACCTGCGTCCCTCTAGGAGGTGAGAACTGTGCAGCCACCACAGGAGTGAGATTCTGGTCTTGGAGGATAGGACTATTTTCGGGTGCATGTGCAGATGGGAACCGGACCACTTGTCCAATAGGTCCCACTGAAACACTCTGGCATGGAATCTGCCAAATTGAATGGCCTTGTAGGCCCCCACCATCTTCCCCAGCAACCGAGTGCATTGATGAATTGATACTCTCGCTGGTTTCAGAATTTGTTTTACCAAACTCTGAATTTCCAGAGCCTTCTCTTCTGGAAGAAAAACTCTCTGTAATTCCGTGTCCAGAATCATTCCCAAAAACAACAGCCGCTTCGTCGAAATCAACTGTGACTTCGGCAGGTTTAGGAGCCAACCATGTTGTTGCAGCACTGTCAGGGAGAGCGCAATGTCCTGCTCCAGCTTGTCTTTGGATCTCGCCTTTATCAGGAGATCGTCCAGGTACGGGATAATCGTGACTCCTTGCCTGCGAAGGAGGACCATCATTTCTGCCATTACCTTGGTGAAAATTCTCGGAGCCGTGGTCAGACCAAACGGCAACGTCTGAAATTGGTAATGACAATCCTGAGTAGCAAACCTCAGGTAAGCTTGATGCGGAGGATATATGGGGATGTGTAAGTAGGCATCCTTTATGTCGACCGACACCATGAAATCCCCTTCCTCCAGACTGGAGATCACTGCTCGGAGAGATTCCATCTTGAATTTTTTCAGTAAAGATTGAGGGACTTTAGGTTCAGAATTGGTCTGACCGAGCCGTCCGGCTTCATGACCACAAACAGGCTTGAATAAAAGCCTTCTCCTTGTTGTGTCGGGGGAACCCTGTCAATGACTTGATTCAGACACAACTTTTGTATTGCATCGCATACTACCTCCCCGTTTGGAAGAGAAGCTGGTAAGGCTGATTTGAAAAAACGTCGAGGGGGAACGTCTTGAAGCTCCAGTTTGTACCCCTGGGACACTATTTCTAAAATCCACAGGTCTAGGGCCGAACGAGCCCAGAATTGACTGAAGAGCTTGAGACGTGCCCCCACCGGTGTGAACTCCCGCAGAGGAGCCCCAGCGTCATGCGGTGGATTTGGCAGAAGCAGGGGAGGACTTCTGCTCATGAGAACCTACCACGGCCGGAGATCTTTTACCTTTTCCTCTTCCTCTATTAGCAAGGAAGGAATAACCTCGGCCTATTTTGTATTTATTCGGCCGAAAGGACTGCATCTGCAAGTGGTGCGCTTTCTTTTGTTGTGGAGGAACATAAGGCAAAAATGACGACTTACCCGCGGTAGCTGTAGATACCAGCTCAGCGAGACCTTCACCAAACAATACACCACCTTTATACGGTAGAGACTCCATAGCCTTCTTAGAGTCAGCATCAGCATTCCATTGATGAATCCACAATGCTCTCCTAGCTGAGACTGCCATGGCATTTGCCCTGGACCCCAAGAGGCAGATATCTCTCGCCGCTTCCTTTAGGTAGGATGCAGCGCCCCTGATATAACCCAGCGTTAAAAGGATGGTATCCTTATCCAGGGTATCTATATCAGATAACAAGTTATCTGCCCATTTTTCAATAGCACTACTCATCCATGCAGATGCAATAGCTGGTCTGAGTAGTGTACCTGTGGTGACGTAAATGGATTTCAGCGTATTTTCCTGTCTACGATCCGCAGGATCCATAAGGGCTGCCGTGTCCGGAGACGGTAAAGCCACCTTTTTAGACAACTGTGATAGCGCCTTGTCCACAATGGGAGGTGACTCCCACTTTTCTCTATCCCCAGAGGGGAACAGATACGCCATTTGAATCCTTTTGGGAATCAGAAACTTTCTGTCAGGATTTTCCCACATTTTTTCAAAAAGGGTATTCAGTTCATGAGAGGGAGTAAACGTTACCTCAGGTTTCTTTCCCTTAAACATACAGACCCTAGTATCAGGAATCGCAGGGTCCTCGGAGATATGCAGCACATCTTTTATTGCCACAATCATGTACTGAATGCTCTTTGCCAATTTTGGGTCTAATCTGGTATCACCATAGTCGACACTGGAGTCAGTGTCCGTGTCGGTATCTGTGTCTGCTAACTGAGCAAACGAACGTTTATGTGACCCGAGGGGGTCTGGACCTGTGATAACACATCCTCCACAGATTTTTTCCATACCTGGTTCTTTCTGAGACTCAGATTTATCTAATCTCTTATTAATAAGAGCCACATTAGCATTCAAAGCATTCAACACATTTACCCAGCCAGGAGTCGGCGGTGCCGACAGGGTCACTCCCACAGCCGTTTCTGCCTCTAACACAGTCTGCTCCTGGGAAGAGCACTCCGCCTCAGACATGCCGGCACACCTGTACCGACACCCACAGACACACTGGGCCAAAAGGGGGGACAGACCTACAGTAAAGCCTGTCAGAGAAACACAGAGGGAGTTTGCCAGCTCACAACCCAGCGCCTGACCCTGAAACCTTAATATATAATGCCTCAGACCCTGCAGTGCTTTATAAATTTTTGCTGTGCCCCCCCCCGCCCCCCCCCCCCCCCCGTTTTGCACCCTGTTAATTGACAATAGCAGTGGTGAGGAAGGACCAGTCTCTGCAGCCCTGGAGAGGAAATGGCGCTGAGGAGAGCTGTGAGTGCTAAGCCCCGCCCCCTACATGGCGCGCTTCAGCCCGCTCTTTTTCCAAAATAAAATTGCTGGCGGGGGAGAAATTTAGTGCCAAGGCATCCTAATTTCACATTGCCAGCCAGAAAAGAGGATTTTATTCTACCCAGGGTGCCCCCTCCCCTCCCCCCGCGCCCTGCACCCTGCAGTGCCGCTGTGTGTGGGAGCATGGCGCGCAGCGCGATCGCTGTGCGGTACCTCAGAAGCCGTCACTGAAGTATTCTGATCTTCTTCTACTCACCTGACTTCTGCCTCTGCAAGGGGGGTGACGGCGGGCCCTGGGAGTGAACCCCTAGGCGTACCTAGTGTTCCAAACCCTCAGGAGCTAATGGTGTCCTGTAGCCAAGAAGCAGAGCCTTTAAACTCCCTAGAAGTAGGTCTGACTTCTCTCCCCTAAGTCCCACGATGCAGGGAGACTGTCGCCAGCAATCTCCCTGAAAATAAAAAACCTAACAAAGTTTTTTCTGAGAAACTCAGTAGAACTCCTCAGTTGTGCATCCAGTCTGCCTGGGCACAGATTCTAAACTGGAGTCTGGAGGAGGGGCATAGAGGGAGGAGCCAGTTCACACCCCTTAAAAGTCTTAAAGTGCCCATGTCTCCTGCGGATCCCGTCTATACCCCTTGGTTCTTGAAGTGTCCCCAGCATCCTATAGGACGTATGAGAAATACAGTACTCTGCAAAAGTTTTAGGCAGGTGTAGAAAAACTGCAAAATGAATGGACAGAAAAGAAATCTAAATCAAATCAATATCTGATGTGACCACCCTTTGCCTTCAGCCAGGGGTGTATCTACCGATTGGCCAGGATGGCACTTGCCAGGGGCGTCAGCCGAGGAGGGGGCGCCGCCGGGCAGTGCCACCCTCGACAAATGGGTGGAATCACTTAGTAGTGGAATCGCATGGGCTGGAGGATCTCACAGTAGGCAGGAACAGGCACTAGTGAAGAACGTGAAAGTAAACTACAGTTCCCAGCAGCCCTTGATGTCGGGAGCTCCTGGCAGCAAGGGTTGCTGGGAGCTGTAGTTTGCTTTTACTTTCTTCACGAAGTGTGGTGCGGTGCCGAAGTGTGGTGTTCCTGCCTACTGTGCAATCCTCCAGCCCAGGTGATGCCCAGCTCATCACACTAGGTAGTGCAACATATTAATTGATATGTGTTTTAAGCAGTGGTGCCGAGAGAGGGGGGGAGGGTACAAATTACCCGGGCTCAGGTGTGATGGAGGGGCCCAGTGAGGGTCCAGTAGGGGCCCAGGCCACCTCCCCCTTACCTAGCAGCAGCAGATACAGCTCTTTTCCTCAGCCCATCACACATCGCTGTGTACTGGGCTGCAGTGTGGCCATGGAGGTGCTTAAAATACAATTTTTTCAGTATTTTTTTCTAAGGGTACATGACCATACCTCCTATGATTAGTCCACGACCCTTGAAAAGTACCTGGGCCCATCCTGGCTCTTGACTGTCCTGATTTTGTGTGGGGAGGACTATATGCAGGGAGGGGAAAGGACTATATGCAGGGAGGGGGGAGACTATGTGCTGGGAGGGGACAGGATGATATGCAGGGAGGGGGGAGACTATGTACTGGGAGGGGACAGGATGATATGCAGGGAGGGGGGAGACTATGAGCTGGGAGGGAACAGGACGATATGCAGGGAGGGGGGAGACTATGTACTGGGAGGGGAGAGGACTATATGTAGGGGGGGAAACTGTGCTGGGAGGGGAGATGACTATATGCAGGAGGGACGACTCTGTGCTGGGAGGGGAGAGGACTATGGGGGGGAGACTCTGTGCTGGGAGGGGAGAGGACTATATGCAGGGGGGGACTCTGTGCTGGGAGGAGAGAGGAGTATATGCAGGTGGGAGACTCTGTACTGGGAGGGGAGAGAACTATATGCAGGGAGGGGGGAAACTATGTGCTGGGAGGGGAGAGGACTATATGCGGGTGGGGGGGGGGGGGCAGGGACGTGCGGTGAGCTAAATAGCTCAGGAGGCACTGGCTAGCACCTGAGCCAGATTTACATGCAATATATGAGCCAAAGGGTACATCTGGGCATTATACACAGGTGCAGCCGTATAAACTCCTGGAAATTTGGTGAGTTTTGATCAGAGATGTGCGGTAGCCAGGTGAGGCATTGCCTCACCTGCCATAGACTTTTCTCTGACGTCCTAGTGGATGCTGGGGACTCCGTAAGGACCATGGGGAATAGCGGCTCCGCAGGAGTCTGGGCACAAAATTAAAGCTTTAGGACTACCTGGTGTGCACTGGCTCCTCCCCCCATGACCCTCCTCCAAGCCTCAGTTAGATTTTTGTGCCCGAACGAGAAGGGTGCACACTAGGTGGCTCTCCTGAGCTGCTTAGTGAAAAGTTTAGTTTTAGGTTTTTTATTTTCAGTGAGACCTGCTGGCAACAGGCTCACTGCATCGAGGGACTAAGGGGAGAAGACGCGAACTCACCTGCGTGCAGAGTGGATTGGGCTTCTTAGGCTACTGGACACCATTAGCTCCAGAGGGATCGAACACAGGCCCAGCCATGGAGTCCGGTCCCAGAGCCGCGCCGCCGGCCCCCTTACAGAGCCAGAAGCAAGAAGAGGTCCGGAAAATCGGCGGCAGAAGACATCCTGTCTTCACCAAGGTAGCGCACAGCACTGCAGCTGTGCGCCATTGCTCCTCAGCACACTTCACACTTCGGTCACTGAGGGTGCAGGGCGCTAGGGGGGGGCGCCCTGAGCAGCAATAAAAACACCTTGGCTGGCGAAAATACATCACATATAGCCCCCAGGGCTATATGGATGAATTTTAACCCCTGCCAGAATACACAGAAAAACGGGAGATAAGGCCGCCGAGAAGGGGGCGGAGCCTATCTCCTCAGCACACTGGCGCCATTTTCCCTCACAGCTCCGTTGGAGGGAAGCTCCCTGGCTCTCCCCTGCAGTCACTACACTACAGAAAGGGTTAAAAAAAGAGAGGGGGGCACTAATTAGGCGCAGTATTAAAAATACAGCAGCTATAAGGGGAAAAACACTTATATAAGGTTATCCCTGTATACATATATAGCGCTCTGGTGTGTGCTGGCAAACTCTCCCTCTGTCTCCCCAAAGGGCTAGTGGGGTCCTGTCCTCTATCAGAGCATTCCCTGTGTGTGTGCTGTGTGTCGGTACGTTTGTGTCGACATGTATGAGGAGGAAAATGATGTGGAGACGGAGCAAATTGCCTGTAATAGTGATGTCACCCCCTAGGGGGTCGACACCTGAGTGGATGAACTGTTGGAAGGAATTATGTGACAGTGTCAGCTCTGTATAAAAGACAGTGGTTGACATGAGACAGACAGCTACTCAGCTTGTGCCTGTCCAGACGTCTCATAGGCCGTCAGGGGCTCTAAAGCGCCCGTTACCTCAGATGGCAGATACAGACGCCGACACGGATACTGACTCCAGTGTCGACGGTGAAGAGACAAATGTGACTTCCAGTAGGGCCACACGTTACATGATTGAGGCAATGAAAAATGTTTTACACATTTCGGATAATACGAGTACCACCAAAAAGGGGTATTATGTTCGGTGAGGAAAAACTACCTGTAGTTTTCCTGAATCTGAGAAATTAAATGAGGTGTGTGATGATGCGTGGGTTTCCCCCGATAACAACTGATAATTTCTAAAATGTTATTGGCATTATATCCTTTCCCGCCAGAGGTTAGGGTGCGTTGGGAAACACCCTCTAGGGTGGGTAAAGCGCTCACACGCTTGTAAGAACAAGGGCTCTACCCTCTCCTGAGATGGCCGCCCTTAAGGATCCTGCTGATAGAAAGCAGGAGGGTATCCTAAAATGTATTTACACACATACTGGTGTTATACTGCGACCAGCAATCGCCTCAGCCTGGATGTGCAGTGCTGGGTTGGCGTGGTCGGATTCCCTGACTGAAAATATTGATACCCTAGATAGGGACAGTGTATTATTGCCTATAGAGCATTTAAAAGATGCATTTCTATATATGCGTGATGCACAGCGGAATATTTGCCGACTGGCATCAAGTGTAAGTGCGTTGTCCATTTCTGCCAGAAGAGGGTTATGGACACGACAGTGGTCAGGTGATGCGGATTCCAAACGGCATTTGGAAGTATTGCCTTATAAAGGGGAGGAGTTATTTGGGGTCGGTCTTTCAGACCTGGTGGCCACAGCAACAGCTGGGAAATCCACGTTTGTACCCCAGGTCGCCTCTCAACATAAGAAGACGCCGTATTATCAGGCGCAGTCCTTTCGTTCCCAGAAGGGCAAGCGGGCAAAAGGTTCCTCATTTCTGCCCCGTGACAGAGGGAGAGGAAAAAGGCTGCAGAAATCAGCCAGTTCCCAGGAACAGAAGCCCTCTCCCGCCTCTGCCAAGCCCTCAGCATGACGCTGGGGCTTTACAAGCAGACTCAGGCACGGTGGGGGCCCGTCTCAATGAATTTCAGCGCGCAGTGGGCTCACTCGCAAGTAGACCCCTGGATCCTTCAGGTGATATCTCAGGGGTACAAATTGGAATTCGAGACGTCTCCCCCTCGCCGTTTTCCTAAAGTCGGCTTTACCGACGTCTCCCTCTGACAGGGAGGCAGTTTTGGAAGCCATTCACAAGCTGTATTCCCAGCAGGTGATAATCAAGGTACCCCTCCTGCAACAGGGAACGGGGTATTATTCCACACTGTTGTGGTACCGAAGCCCGACGGCTCGGTGAGACCGATTCTAAATCTAGAATCTTTGAACACTTACATACGGAGGTTCAAATTCAAGATGGAGTCACTCAGAGCAGTGATTGCGAACCTGGAAGAAGGGGACTACATGATGTCTCGGGACATCAAGGATGCTTACCTTCATGTCCCAATTTACCCTTCTCACCAAGGGTACCTCAGGTTTGTGGTAGAGATGAGCGCCTGAAATTTTTCGGGTTTTGTGTTTTGGTTTTGGGTTCGGTTCCGCGGCCGTGTTTTGGGTTCGAACGCGTTTTGGCAAAACCTCACCGAATTTTTTTTGTCGGATTCGGGTGTGTTTTGGATTCGGGTGTTTTTTTCAAAAAACACTAAAAAACAGCTTAAATCATAGAATTTGGGGGTCATTTTGATCCCAAAGTATTATTAACCTCAAAAACCATAATTTACACTCATTTTCAGTCTATTCTGAATACCTCACACCTCACAATATTATTTTTAGTCCTAAAATTTGCACCGAGGTCGCTGGATGACTAAGCTAAGCGACCCTAGTGGCCGACACAAACACCTGGCCCATCTAGGAGTGGCACTGCAGTGTCAGGCAGGATGGCCCTTCCAAAAAACACTCCCCAAACAGCACATGACGCAAAGAAAAAAAGAGGCGCAATGAGGTAGCTGTGTGAGTAAGCTAAGCGACCCTAGTGGCCGACACAAACACCTGGCCCATCTATGAGTGGCACTGCAGTGTCACGCAGGATGGCCCTTCCAAAAAACACTCCCCAAACAGCACATGACGCAAAGAAAAAAAGAGGCGCAATGAGGTAGCTGTGTGAGTAAGATTAGCGACCCTAGTGGCCGACACAAACACCGGGCCCATCTAGGAGTGGCACTGCAGTGTCACGCAGGATGGCCCTTCCAAAAAACCCTCCCCAAACAGCACATGACGCAAAGAAAAAAAGAGGCGCAATGAGGTAGCTGTGTGAGTAAGATTAGCGACCCTAGTGGCCGACACAAACACCGGGCCCATCTAGGAGTGGCACTGCAGTGTCATGCAGGATGTCCCTTCCAAAAAACCCTCCCCAAACAGCACATGACGCAAAGAAAAAAAGAGGCGCAATGAGGTAGCTGTGTGAGTAAGATAAGCGACCCTAGTGGCCGACACAAACACCGGGCCCATCTAGGAGTGGCACTGCAGTGTCACGCAGGATGTCCCTTCCAAAAAACCCTCCCCAAACAGCACATGACGCAAAGAAAAAAAGAGGCGCAATGAGGTAGCTGTGTGAGTAAGATTAGCGACCCTAGTGGCCGACACAAACACCGGGCCCATCTAGGAGTGGCACTGCAGTGTCACGCAGGATGTCCCTTCCAAAAAACCCTCCCCAAACAGCACATGACGCAAAGAAAAAAAGAGGCGCAATGAGGTAGCTGTGTGAGTAAGATTAGCGACCCTAGTGGCCGACACAAACACCGGGCCCATCTAGGAGTGGCACTGCAGTGTCACGCAGGATGTCCCTTCCAAAAAAAACCTCCCCAATCAGCACATGATGCAAAGAAAAAAGAGGTGCAAGATGGAATTGTCCTTGGGCCCTCCCACCCACCCTTATGTTGTATAAACAAAACAGGACATGCACACTTTAACCAACCCATCATTTCAGTGACAGGGTCTGCCACACGACTGTGACTGATATGACGGGTTGGTTTGGACCCCCCCCAAAAAAGAAGCAATTAATCTCTCCTTGCACAAACTGGCTCTACAGAGGCAAGATGTCCACCTCATCTTCACCCTCCGATATATCACCGTGTACATCCCCCTCCTCACAGATTATCAATTCGTCCCCACTGGAATCCACCATCTCAGCTCCCTGTGTACTTTGTGGAGGCAATTGCTGCTGGTCAATGTCTCCGCGGAGGAATTGATTATAATTCATTTTAATGAACATCATCTTCTCCACATTTTCTGGATGTAACCTCGTACGCCGATTGCTGACAAGGTGAGCGGCGGCACTAAACACTCTTTCGGAGTACACACTTGTGGGAGGGCAACTTAGGTAGAATAAAGCCAGTTTGTGCAAGGGCCTCCAAATTGCCTCTTTTTCCTGCCAGTATAAGTACGGACTGTGTGACGTGCCTACTTGGATGCGGTCACTCATATAATCCTCCACCATTCTATCAATGTTGAGAGAATCATATGCAGTGACAGTAGACGACATGTCCGTAATCGTTGTCAGGTCCTTCAGTCCGGACCAGATGTCAGCATCAGCAGTCGCTCCAGACTGCCCTGCATCACCGCCAGCGGGTGGGCTCGGAATTCTGAGCCTTTTCCTCGCACCCCCAGTTGCGGGAGAATGTGAAGGAGGAGATGTTGACAGGTCGCGTTCCGCTTGACTTGACAATTTTGTCACCAGCAGGTCTTTCAACCCCAGCAGACCTGTGTCTGCCGGAAAGAGAGATCCAAGGTAGGCTTTAAATCTAGGATCGAGCACGGTGGCCAAAATGTAGTGCTCTGATTTCAACAGATTGACCACCCGTGAATCCTTGTTAAGCGAATTAAGGGCTGCATCCACAAGTCCCACATGCCTAGCGGAATCGCTCCCTTTTAGCTCCTTCTTCAATGCCTCCAGCTTCTTCTGCAAAAGCCTGATGAGGGGAATGACCTGACTCAGGCTGGCAGTGTCTGAACTGACTTCACGTGTGGCAAGTTCAAAGGGCATCAGAACCTTGCACAACGTTGAAATCATTCTCCACTGCACTTGAGACAGGTGCATTCCATCTCCTATATCGTGCTCAATTGTATAGGCTTGAATGGCCTTTTGCTGCTCCTCCAACCTCTGAAGCATATAGAGGGTTGAATTCCACCTCGTTACCACTTCTTGCTTTAGATGATGGCAGGGCAGGTTCAGTAGTTTTTGGTGGTGCTCCAGTCTTCTGTACGTGGTGCCTGTACGCCGAAAGTGTCCCGCAATTTTTCTGGCCACCGACAGCATCTCTTGCACGCCCCTGTCGTTTTTTAAAAAATTCTGCACCACCAAATTCAAGGTATGTGCAAAACATGGGACGTGCTGGAATTTGCCCATATTTAATGCACACACAATATTGCTGGCGTTGTCCGATGCCACAAATCCACAGGAGAGTCCAATTGGGGTAAGCCATTCCGCGATGATCTTCCTCAGTTGCCGTAAGAGGTTTTCAGCTGTGTGCGTATTCTGGAAAGCGGTGATACAAAGCGTAGCCTGCCTAGGAAAGAGTTGGCGTTTGCGAGATGCTGCTACTGGTGCCGCCGCTGCTGTCCTTGCGGCGGGAGTCCATACATCTACCCAGTGGGCTGTCACAGTCATATAGTCCTGACCCTGCCCTGCTCCACTTGTCCACATGTCCGTGGTTAAGTGGACATTGGGTACAACTGCATTTTTTAGGAGACTGGTGAGTCTTTTTCTGACGTCCGTGTACATTCTCGGTATCGCCTGCCTAGAGAAGTGGAACCTAGATGGTATTTGGTAACGGGGGCACACTGCCTCAATAAATTGTCTAGTTCCCTGTGAACTAACGGTGGATACCGGACGCACGTCTAACACCAACATAGTTGTCAAGGACTCAGTTATCCGCTTTGCAGTAGGATGACTGCTGTGATATTTCATCTTCCTCGCAAAGGACTGTTGAACAGTCAATTGCTTACTGGAAGTAGTACAAGTGGGCTTACGACTTCCCCTCTGGGATGACCATCGACTCCCAGCGGCAACAACAGCAGCGCCAGCAGCAGTAGGCGTTACACGCAAGGATGCATCGGAGGAATCCCAGGCAGGAGAGGACTCGTCAGACTTGCCAGTGACATGGCCTGCAGGACTATTGGCATTCCTGGGGAAGGAGGAAATTGACACTGAGGGAGTTGGTGGGGTGGTTTGCGTGAGCTTGGTTACAAGAGGAAGGGATTTACTGGTCAGTGGACTGCTTCCGCTGTCACCCAAAGTTTTTGAACTTGTCACTGACTTATTATGAATGCGCTGCAGGTGACGTATAAGGGAGGATGTTCCGAGGTGGTTAACGTCCTTACCCCTACTTATTACAGCTTGACAAAGGGAACACACGGCTTGACACCTGTTGTCCGCGTTTCTGGTGAAATACCTCCACACCGAAGAGCTGATTTTTTTGGTATTTTCACCTGGCATGTCAACGGCCATATTCCTCCCACGGACAACAGGTGTCTCCCCGGGTGCCTGACTTAAACAAACCACCTCACCATCAGAATCCTCCTGGTCAATTTCCTCCCCAGCGCCAGCAACACCCATATCCTCCTCATCCTGGTGTACTTCAACACTGACATCTTCAATCTGACTATCAGGAACTGGACTGCGGGTGCTCCTTCCAGCACTTGCAGGGGGCGTGCAAATGGTGGAAGGCGCATGCTCTTCACGTCCAGTGTTGGGAAGGTCAGGCATCGCAACCGACACAATTGGACTCTCCTTGTGGATTTGGGATTTCAAAGAACGCACAGTTCTTTGCGGTGCTTTTGCCAGCTTGAGTCTTTTCAGTTTTCTAGCGAGAGGCTGAGTGCTTCCATCCTCATGTGAAGCTGAACCACTAGCCATGAACATAGGCCAGGGCCTCAGCCGTTCCTTGCCACTCCGTGTGGTAAATGGCATATTGGCAAGTTTACGCTTCTCCTCCGACAATTTTATTTTAGGTTTTGGAGTCCTTTTTTTACTGATATTTGGTGTTTTGGTTTTGACATGCTCTGTACTATGCCATTGGGCATCGGCCTTGGCAGACGACGTTGCTGGCATTTCATCGTCTCGGCCATGACTAGTGGCAGCAGCTTCAGCACGAGGTGGAAGTGGATCTTGATCTTTCCCTAATTTTGGAACCTCAACATTTTTGTTCTCCATATTTTAATAGGCACAACTAAAAGGCACCTCAGGTAAACAATGGAGATGGATGGATTGGATACTAGTATACAATTATGGACGGGCTGCCGAGTGCCGACACAGAGGTAGCCACAGCCGTGAACTACCGCACTGTACTGTGTCTGCTGCTAATATATAGACTGGTTGATAAAGAGATAGTATACTCGTAACTAGTATGTATGTATAAAGAAAGAAAAAAAAACCACGGTTAGGTGGTATATACAATTATGGACGGGCTGCCGAGTGCCGACACAGAGGTAGCCACAGCCGTGAACTACCGCACTGTACTGTGTCTGCTGCTAATATATAGACTGGTTGATAAAGAGATAGTATACTCGTAACTAGTATGTATGTATAAAGAAAGAAAAAAAAACCACGGTTAGGTGGTATATACAATTATGGACGGGCTGCCGAGTGCCGACACAGAGGTAGCCACAGCCGTGAACTACCGCACTGTACTGTGTCTGCTGCTAATATATAGACTGGTTGATAAAGAGATAGTATACTCGTAACTAGTATGTATGTATAAAGAAAGAAAAAAAAACCACGGTTAGGTGGTATATACAATTATGGACGGGCTGCCGAGTGCCGACACAGAGGTAGCCACAGCCGTGAACTACCGCACTGTACTGTGTCTGCTGCTAATATATAGACTGGTTGATAAAGAGATAGTATACTCGTAACTAGTATGTATGTATAAAGAAAGAAAAAAAAACCACGGTTAGGTGGTATATACAATTATGGACGGGCTGCCGAGTGCCGACACAGAGGTAGCCACAGCCGTGAACTACCGCACTGTACTGTGTCTGCTGCTAATATATAGACTGGTTGATAAAGAGATAGTATACTCGTAACTAGTATGTATGTATAAAGAAAGAAAAAAAAACCACGGTTAGGTGGTATATACAATTATGGACGGGCTGCCGAGTGCCGACACAGAGGTAGCCACAGCCGTGAACTACCGCACTGTACTGTGTCTGCTGCTAATATATAGACTGGTTGATAAAGAGATAGTATACTCGTAACTAGTATGTATGTATAAAGAAAGAAAAAAAAACCACGGTTAGGTGGTATATACAATTATGGACGGGCTGCCGAGTGCCGACACAGAGGTAGCCACAGCCGTGAACTACCGCACTGTACTGTGTCTGCTGCTAATATATAGACTGGTTGATAAAGAGATAGTATACTCGTAACTAGTATGTATGTATAAAGAAAGAAAAAAAAACCACGGTTAGGTGGTATATACAATTATGGACGGGCTGCCGAGTGCCGACACAGAGGTAGCCACAGCCGTGAACTACCGCACTGTACTGTGTCTGCTGCTAATATATAGACTGGTTGATAAAGAGATAGTATACTCGTAACTAGTATGTATGTATAAAGAAAGAAAAAAAAACCACGGTTAGGTGGTATATACAATTATGGACGGGCTGCCGAGTGCCGACACAGAGGTAGCCACAGCCGTGAACTACCGCACTGTACTGTGTCTGCTGCTAATATAGACTGGTTGATAAAGAGATAGTATACTACTAATATTATATACTGGTGGTCAGGTCACTGGTCACTAGTCACACTGGCAGTGGCACTCCTGCAGCAAAAGTGTGCACTGTTTAATTTTAATATAATATTATGTACTCCTGGCTCCTGCTATAACCTATAACTGGCACTGCAGTAGTGCTCCCCAGTCTCCCCCACAATTATAAGCTGTGTGAGCTGAGCAGTCAGACAGATATATAATATATATAGATGATGCAGCACACTGGCCTGAGCCTGAGCAGTGCACACAGATATGGTATGTGACTGACTGAGTCACTGTGTGTATCGCTTTTTTCAGGCAGAGAACGGATATATTAAATAAACTGCACTGTGTGTCTGGTGGTCACTCACTATATAATATATTATGTACTCCTGGCTCCTGCTATAACCTATAACTGGCACTGCAGTAGTGCTCCCCAGTCTCCCCCACAATTATAAGCTGTGTGAGCTGAGCAGTCAGACAGATATATAATATTATATATAGATAATAGATGATGCAGCACACTGGCCTGAGCCTGAGCAGTGCACACAGATATGGTATGTGACTGAGTCACTGTGTGCTGTGTATCGCTTTTTTCAGGCAGAGAACGGATTATAAATAAAAGTGGTGGTCACTGGTCACTATCAGCAAAACTCTGCACTGTACACTACTGAGTACTCCTAATGCTCCCCAAAATTAGTAAATCAAGTGTCTAAACGGAGAGGACGCCAGCCACGTCCTCTCCCTATCAATCTCAATGCACGTGTGAAAATGGCGGCGACGCGCGGCTCCTTATATAGAATCCGAGTCTCGCGATAGAATCCGAGCCTCGCGAGAATCCGACAGCGTCATGATGACGTTCGGGCGCGCTCGGGTTAACCGAGCAAGGCGGGAAGATCCGAGTCGCTCGGACCCGTGAAAAAAAACATGAAGTTCTGGCGGGTTCGGATTCAGAGAAACCGAACCCGCTCATCTCTAGTTTGTGGTACAGAACTGTCACTATCAGTTTCAGACGCTGCCGTTTGGATGGTCCACGGCACCCCGGGTCTTTACCAAGGTAACGGCCGAAATGATGATACTCCTTCGAAGGAAGGGAGTTTTAGTTATCCCTTACTTGGACGATCTCCTGATAAGGGTAAGATCCAGAGAACAGTTGGAGGTCGGTGTAGCACTATCTCAGGTAGTGTTGTGGCAGCACGGTTGGATTCTCAATATTCCAAAATCGCAGCTGGTTCCGACGACTCGTCTTCTGTTCCTAGGGATGATCCTGGACACAGTCCAGAAAAAGGTGTTTCTCCCGGAGGAAAAAGCCAGGGAGTTATCCGAGCTAGTCAGGAACCTCCTAAAACCGAGCCAAGTCTCAGTGCATCAATGCACAAGGGTTCTGGGAAAAATGGTGGCTTCCTACGAAGCAATCCCATTCGGCAGATTCCACGCAAGAACTTTCCAGTGGGACCTGCTGGACAAATGGTCCGGGTCGCATCTTCAGATGCATCAGCGGATAACCCTGTCACCAAGGACAAGGGTGTCCCTCCTGTGGTGGTTGCAGAGTGCTCATCTTCTAGAGGGCCGCAGATTCGGCATTCAGGACTGGGTCCTGGTGACCACGGATGCCAGCCTGCGAGGCTGGGGAGCAGTCACACAGGGAAGGAATTTCCAGGGCTTATGGTCAAGCCTGGAGACATCACTTCACATAAATATCCTGAAGCTAAGGGCCATTTACAATGCTCTAAGCTTAGCAAGACCTCTGCTTCAAGGTCAGCCGGTGTTGATCCAGTCGGACAACATCACGGCAGTCACCCACGTAAACAGACAGGGTGGCACAAGAAGCAGGAGGGCAATGGCAGAAGCTGCAAGGATTCTTCGCTGGGCGGAAAATCATGTGATAGCACTGTCAGCAGTGTTCATTCCGGGAATGGACAACTGGGAAGCAGACTTCCTCAGCAGACGCTCTGGTAACACTGTGGGTGTACCGGTCAGTGTATGTGTTCCATCCTCTGCCTCTCATACACAAGGTACTGAGAATTATAAGATGGAGAGGAGTAAGCACTATATTCGTGGCTCCGGATTGGCCAAGAAGGACTTGGTAACCGGAACTTCAAGAGATGCTCACGGAGGATCCGTGGCCTCTACCTCTAAGAAAGGACCTGCTCCAGCAAGGACCCTGTCTGTTCCAAGACTTACCGCGGCTGCGTTTGACGGCATGGCGGTTGAACGCCGGATCCTGAAGGAAAAAGGCATTCCGGATGAAGTCATCCCTATCCTGATCAAAGCCAGGAAGGATGTAACCGCAAAACATTATCACCGCATTTGGCGAAAATATGTTGCGTGGTGCGAGGCCAGTAAGGCCCGACGGAGGAATTTCAACTGGGTCGATTCCTACATTTCCTGCAAACAGGAGTGTCTATGGGCCTGAAATTGGGGTCCATTAAGGTTCAAATTTCGGCCCTGTCAATTTTCTTCCAAAAAGAACTAGCTTCAGTCCCTGAAGTTCAGACGTTTGTAAAAGGGGTACTGTATATACAGCCTCCTTTTGTGCCTCCAGTGGCACCTTGGGATCTCAATGTAGTTTTTGGGTTCCAAAAGTCACATTGGGTTGAACCACTTAAATCTGTGGAGTTAAAATATCTCACATGGAAGGTGGTCATGCTGTTGGCCCTGGCCTGGGCCAGGCGCATGTCAGAATTGGCGGCTTTATCCTGTAAAAGCCCTTATCTGATTTTCCATTCGGACAGGGCGGAATTGAGGACTCGTTCTCAGTTTCTCCCTAAGGTGGTTTCAGCGTTTCACCTGAACCAACCTATGGTGGTGCCTGCGGCTACTAGGGACTTGGAGGACTCCAAGTTGCTAGACGTTGTCAGGGCCCTGAAAATATATGTTTCCAGGACGGCTGGAGTCAGAAAATCTGACTCGCTGTTTATCCTGTATGCACCCAACAAGCTGGGTGCTCCTGCTTCTAAGCAGACTATTGCTCGTTGGATTTGTAGTACAATTCAGCTTGCACATTCTGTGGCAGGCCTGCCACAGCCAAAAATCTGTAAATGCCCACTCCACAAAGGAGGTGGGCTCATCTTGGGCGGCTGCCCGAGGGGTCTCGGCTTTACAACTTTGCCGAGCAGCTACTTGGTCAGGAGCAAATACGTTTGTAAAATTCTACAAATTTGATACCCTGGCTGAGGAGGACCTGGAGTTCTCTCATTTGGTGCTGCAGAGTCATCCGCACTCTCCCGCCCGTTTGGGAGCTTTGGTATAATCCCCATGGTCCTTACGGAGTCCCCAGCATCCACTAGGACGTCAGAGAAAATAAGAATTTACTTACCGATAATTCTATTTCTCGTAGTCCGTAGTGGATGCTGGGCGCCCATCCCAAGTGCGGATTGTCTGCAATACTGGTACATAGTTATTGTTACCAAAAATCGGGTTATTGCTGTAGTGAGCCATCTTTTCTAGAGGCTCCTCTGTTATCATGCTGTTAACTGGGTTTAGATCACAAGTTGTACGGTGTGATTGGTGTGGCTGGTATGAGTCTTACCCGGGATTCAAAATCCTTCCTTATTGTGTACGCTCGTCCGGGCACAGTATCCTAACTGTGGCTTGGAGGAGGGTCATGGGGGGAGGAGCCAGTGCACACCAGGTAGTCCTAAAGCTTTACTTTTGTGCCCAGACTCCTGCGGAGCCGCTATTCCCCATGGTCCTTACGGAGTCCCCAGCATCCACTACGGACTACGAGAAATAGAATTATCGGTAAGTAAATTCTTATTTTTACTCCAGAGTTTTGGATATAAAAATGATTAGAATAATGCAAGGAAGATATTTCAAACACATTCTTTGTATTTTTCATATACTTTATACAGTCAAAACTCTTACACAAACATTAGTATGACAGGAAAGGTTCTGCCTCACCACCTGCCTCACCCCACCGCACGTCACTGGGGGGACGACTCTGTGCTGGGAGGGGAGAGAACTATATGCAGAGGGGAGACTCTGTGCTGGGAGGGGAGACGACTATATGCAGGGAGGGGGGAGACCTTGGCTATGTACAGGGAGGGTAGGACCATTGGCTATGTGCAGCGAGGGGGATGGGAGCTACGGCTATGTGCTGGGAGGGTAATGGAGACTACGGCTATGTGCTGGGAGGAGGAGGGGGACTACGGCTATGTGCTGGGAGTGGCATGGAGACTATGGCTATGTACTGGGAGCAGGATGGAGACTATGGCTACGTGCTGGGAGGGGGTGGGGACTACGGCTATGTGCTGGAGACAGGAGGTTATCTACCCATTGGCCAGGATGGCACTCACCAGGCCCGAGAAAGGGGGCGCTGCCTGGTGGTGCCACCCTTGGCCAGGGAGTGGAATCACTTAGTAGTGGCAGTGCCTGGGCTGGTGGTTCACACAGCAGCCAAGAGCTGGCGCCGGTGTTCGGCACCACAATGCACCATAGTGAAGAAACTAAAAATAAACTGCTAGAATGCTATTCTTAATATATCACTACATCACCACTACTAGGTAGTGTGCAGAGAAACCTTTTCACTGCTATTAATATTTTATTATACCCCCTGGCCATGGGTGGCATCGCCAGGTGGTGCCCCTCCTTGGCCGCGCCAGGCACTGCTGATTTCTCCACAGTGTGAAAAGGATTACTGTGTGGGCATGATGTGTAAGGGGCACCAGTGTGTGACATAATGTGTATAAGGGGTACTACTGTGTAACGGAATTTGAATTGGGAGTACTATTGTTTGGTCATGCCCCTTTCCCACAAGATCATGCCCCTTTTTCGCACATGCACCTTCCCTATTTCAAATATGGGGGGGCGCCAATCCCTTACTTTGCCAGGGACACCTGGTCCCCTAGATACGCCTCTGCCTTCAGCATCAATTCTTCTAGGTACACTTGCACAGTTTTTGAAGGAACTCGGCAGGGAGGTTGTTTCAAACATCTTGAAGAACTAACCAGAGATCTTCTGTGGATATAGTCTTTCTCAAATCCTTCTGTCTCTTCATGGGGGGGGGGGCATCACTTCCAGGACTCCTTGTTCTAATTTATGCTGAAGATAGTTCTTAATGACATTTGCTGTATGGAGAAAGAAGGTGTGTTATCCTAAGGCGCAGACTGAGGACCTATGCTACCCTCTGTAAATTAGGAACACCAAATCCTACTTAAATAGACACATAAAAATACAAAATACAGAGTGGGCACTCAGTCCCATTTCAAATAGATACTTAGCAAGTTAAATAATGAGTTCATAAAAGTCCTTTGTTCACACAGGGGATGGATTTCTTCTGATACGTTTCCACCACTTATACGCGTTGAATCACTTTTCCAATGTCCTCAGAAAGGGTGAATTAAAGTAAGTAATGATGGTCATATAAGGGGATCTTTAAAATCACCACTCAAGTTGTGATATGGGATCCCCACCTACCATACACAGCAAACAGAAGAGTCTCTCCCATAAAGGAATCTTTAGGATCAAATCACGTGTATAGAAATATTCTAAAATGCAGGTCAGCCAGTGGCGTCACAAGCTGGTTGTGGGGGTGCGGCCTGCAACCGAGTGTCACCCTCGGAAGGGTTGACACCAAAGTGACGGCTGTTCTGCAGTGACAGGAGCCGGGTGCTGCTGTGTGATATTCTCCTGCAGCACCCGGCTCCTGTTATAGATGAAGAGCTGGCTCAGCAGCACTGCATACAGCTGACATCTAAGTCTCCGGGGGCAGCCAGCATCGCCGGAGATGCTGGACACCCCCATGTTGTGACGTAACACGGATTCCCGCAAGGCCATGGTCCTTTTTATTAGGCCATGGCCCCTTTTCGAGTGGCCGGATCTGTGGCGTGGGAGGGAATAACGATGAGTGTGCACCGGGTGTCACAACACCCGGTGACGCCTCTGAGGTCACCTTCTATTTATATCATGATGTATAGGTAAATAACGTACCATACTCACACCAACAAATGCAATGTAACTCCTGTAACAGTTTCTTTAAGGTACTCCCACTCAGTATACCATTGCTCTCCGATTTGAGATGTATACCGTGCAAAAAATTATTATTTTAAAAAGGTTTATTTTAAAAACCTAAAATACACCATTACATGTAGGCAGATGTGACATACATGACACAAATGGCGTCTGCGTCCGCAAGGGAAATGCCACATATAGACAAATGTATACCTTATACATGCACGTGAAAAGGGAGTGGTCAAGATGCTCTTCGGACAAACGCGTTTCGACTGGTATACAGTCTTTCTCAAGGCCATGTATGTTTGGGTTCATTGTCCTGCTGCAGAATAAATTTGGACCCAATTAGATGCCTCCCTTATGGTTCTGAATGAAGGATAAGTACCTGCCTGTATTTCTCAGCACTGAAGAACAAATAAATTTGCAAAGTTGAGGACCATAGATACAGTGGTCGGCCAAGGATACTTGGTGCATCAGATGAAAAACACATCATGCTTACTTCCCTTCGAAATTGGAAGATGTCCAGCAGTGCCATCAGCTCAGAACTGGCAGAAACCAGTGGGACCCAGGTACACCCATCTACTATTCAGAGAAGTCTGTCCAGAAGTGGTCTTCATGGAAGAATTGAGGAAGGATTTGAGCAAGCCTGCATCCACAGAAGATCTGTGGTTAGCTCTCCAAGATGTTTGGAACAACCTCCCTGCCAAGTTCCTTCAAAAACTGTGTGCAAGTGTACCTAGAAGAATTGATGCTGTTTTGAAAGCAAAGGGTGGTCACACCAAATATTGATTTGATTTAGATTTATCTTCTGTTTTTTCACTTTACATTTTGTTAAGTGATAAAAAATAAATTATTAACACTTTTATTTTGAAAGCATTCTTACGTAGCAGCATTTTTTCCACGCCTGCCTAAAACTTTCACACAGTTCTGTATAAATAAACAGCTTATTTATTCCAGAAAAACTACATGATAAAGGGAACATTCCCTCCAAATCATAGTGCCTTTCATTATCTGGATGAAACATACTCTTTAGGGAGTGTTCGTTACATGCAGCTTATCTTGTTATATGCCTCGTGAGTGAATTTTTATCTGAGGTGATTTTTTTTTCCGTACTGGAAAAATAAAAATGAAGTGTTTTTTTATTTTTTATTTATTTATCTATCAGTAAATGAATATACAGTGTTCCTTTTCAAATCCCTACTCTGTTGGTGTCAACCTTTATTCCCAGTACACACTGGCCCTCATTCCGAGTTGTTCGCTAGCTGCTCTCGTTCGCAGCACAGCAATCAGGCAAAAAAGGCAGTTCTGCGCATGCATATGCAGCGCAATGCGCATGCGTGTCATACTCTTACAACGAATGATGTCGTTTTACACAAGGTCTAGCGAAGCTTTTCAGTCGCACTGCTGACCGCAGAGTGATTGACAGGAAGTGGGTGTTTCTGGGTGTCAGCTGACCGTTTTCAGGGAGTGAGCGGAAAAACGCAGGCGTGCCAGATAAAAATGCAGGCGTGACTGGTAAAACGTAGGCGTGGCTGGCCGAACGCAGGGCGTGTTGGTGACGTCAAAACAGGAACTAAATAGTCTGCAGTGATCGCAAGCTAGGAGTAGGTCTGGAGCTACTCTGAAGCTGCACAAAATTATTTTGTAGCCGCTCTGCGATCCTTTCGTTCGCACTGCTAAGCTAAGATACACTCCCAGAGGGCGGCGGCTTAGCGTTTGCACGGCTGCTAAAAGCAGCTAGCGAGCGAACAACTCGGAATGAGGGCCACTATTTTCCATTCTACAAATCAGGGTGTAAGCACCAAATGCCATATCAGATGCATAGCCTGGACAAGGGGCGTCTTGAGAGAGTAGGAGGCGCGTGTGCACACTCTGGGTAAGACCCCTCCTCTCCACGGCGCCGTAGGCTCCGGCAATATGCCGGAGTCTCCTACGCATGCGCAGGTCTCCCAAAACATGGCGCTTGCCATGTTTCGGAGACAAAAGTCGTACTGCGCATGCGCAGCGGCCATTTTTTAGGTGTTTCCTTGCCGCGACGGCAGCCACTGCATCGCCCGGCGGTGGACTTCGTAGAGGTGAGTATAAAAATATAGGCGCAATGTGTGTGGTGTGGGCCCCCCTGGACGCAGGGGCACCCATGATAGAAACGTCAATGGCCTGGTCGTCCATCTTGGGCCAACAACCCTCACATCCTTTACTGAACAATAGCGTCTGTCTGTGCTTGTACTGTATATGGAACAGTCTTTCCATTTATTGTATTTCCCTGCACAGATACCAAATAAAAGGTAATGTTCTGTTCCATTCTATTGCAGGGATAAACCGAGCACATAACAAACAGCACACACAAGCAACCCAAGAGGCTACAAATGATTGACAAGGTTTCCGGTCAAAAGCTTACTAAATCAGCCGTTAACCCGAGTGGAGGAACACCTGGGATTTCTATTCTATCGGCTGCGATCCAGCTATATATGATTAGGCAGCTGCAACGGATAGAACGGAAATCCTGCTTAGGAATGACCATGCCTCAGAAGGATAAAACTGACCTGGAAGTATTGTTCAATGAAAAACTTTTTTTCATTCTTCTCTGTATTTCTCATGCACCAATTTAGAAACATTAAAGCATGTAATCACATTGTCATCCCCATGCACTGCGGTTAATTTACTACGCTGGCTCTTGGAAGTATTGTGTTTACATGAATGCCTGGAGGTTGGAAATATGCCAGCTATCATCAAACTGACTGCACGTGGCTGGAAGCCTTCTATTACATGAATTAGGATGGGGCAGATCAGATCATTTATTTTATTCCCTCGGAAACAGTAGATCAGTCCATGATTGTATCTTGCTGTTTGTTATATATGAGGTTGTGTTTTGCAATCTTCATTATTTAATATACTGTCGTACATCCTAATTTGGTTGGCTGTGCCGTCTCCGCCTTTGATACATATCAGCAGAGCCGTTGTGAAAATTAATTAGATAAATTGTTTGAAGGTGTAAACCAGAAATAATTGTGGATGCATGGTGAGGGGCCTATTACATAGAGCTACTGAGCTGTGATAATAGAAGTGCTTGGCTCCAATAACAGAGGAAAATTGATGGCGGATTAATTCAAGAAGCATCTTGTGTGAAAAAAGATATAGTTCTAATTTATCTGCTCCGCTAAGGTGTCTAATTCTGACCCTTTGCAAATTAGTCCTGAAAGCTGTCATTGCTTATACTTGTTACAGCCTAAGCACAGTCTTTTTGGAACTATTTATCACAGTTCTAACTCATAACCTATGCAATTCTCAACCACGACTCTATTTGTGAGGAGTTTGTATGTTCTCCCTGTGTTGGGGCTGGTTTTCTCTGGGCAAGTCAATTCCTTCCACACGCCACAAAAATACTAAAATGGATTCTGTTCTTTTGTTGAAACCAGGAGAACATTAACAGAGCTCTCCCAATTATTATTTGCTCACGACCTCCTCACTGTCCTCAACCCCATCAAACCCACCTATTGTTCAGTGAGTTATTCTGGCATGTTTACAGCTCACTACTTTTATATTTGGCAAGCTGTTCGTCTACCAGAGTAAAAATGTAAAAGTTGAGTTTGGTAGTGCCAAGATTGATAGTGGCCCGTCTCTGTTAAGTTTGCCTGTATTCTCATTACAGAAAGGAGGCACACAAAGTTTGTAGAGTCTGACCCTGTTACATTTACTTATATATCAGGGAGATTTATTCTTCAATTTCTCTTTGGTTGTTACAATTTAATCACATTTCTCTAACGTCCTAGTGGATGCTGGGGACTCTGTCAGGACCATGGGGAATAGCGGCTCCGCAGGAGACAGGGCACAAAAAGTAAGCTTTTAGGATCACATGGTGTGTACTGGCTCCTCCCCCTATGACCCTCCTCCAAGCCTCAGTTAGGTTTTTGTGCCCGTCCGAGCAGGGTGCAATCTAGGTGGCTCTCATAAAGAGCTGCTTAGAAAAAGTTTTTTAGGTTTCTTATTTTCAGTGAGTCCTGCTGGCAACAGGCTCACTGCTACGAGGGACTTAGGGGAGAGAAGTGAACTCACCTGCGTGCAGGATGGATTGGCTTCTTAGGCTACTGGACACCATTAGCTCCAGAGGGATCGAACACAGGCCCAGCCATGGAGTCCGGTCCCGGAGCCGTGCCGCCGACCCCCCTTGCAGATGCCGAAGTTGAAGAGGTCCAGAGGTCCGGAAACAGGCGGCAGAAGACTTTCAGTCTTCATAAGGTAGCGCACAGCACTGCAGCTGTGCGCCATTGTTGTCGGCACACTTCACACCAGCGGTCACTGAGGGTGCAGGGCGCTGGGGGGGGCGCCCTGGGCAGCAATGTATAATACCTTTTTCTATGGCTAAAATACATCACATATAGCCCTTGAGGCTATATGGATGTATTTAACCCCTGCCATATATCGCAAACTCCGGGAGAAGAGCCCGCCGTTTTAGGGGGCGGGGCCTATTCTCCTCAGCACACAGCGCCATTTTCCTGCTCAGCTCCGCTGTGAGGAAGGCTCCCAGGACTCTCCCCTGCACTGCACTACAGAAACAGGGTAAAACAGAGAAGGGGGGCATATTTTGGCGATATTTTTATACATTAAGCGCATATAACAGAAACAACACCTTTTAGGGTTGTTTATATACATTTTTATAGCGCTTTGGTGTGTGCTGGCAAACTCTCCCTCTGTCTCCCCAAAGGGCTAGTGGGGTCCTGTCTTCGATAAGAGCATTCCCTGTGTGTCTGCTGTGTGTCGGTACGTGTGTGTCGACATGTATGAGGACGATGTTGGTGTGGAGGCGGAGCAATTGCCGGTAATGGTGATGTCACCCCCTAGGGAGTCGACACCGGAATGGATGGCTTTAATTATGGAATTACGTGATAATGTTAGCACGCTGCAAAAGTCAGTTGACGACATGAGACGGCCGGAAAACCAGTTAGTACCTGTCCAGACGTCTCAGGCACCGTCAGGGGCTGTAAAACGTCCCTTACCTCAGTCAGTCGACACAGGTACCGACACAGATGAATCTAGTGTCGACGGTGAAGAAAGAAACGTATTTTCCAATAGGGCCACACGTTATATGATCACGGCAATGAAGGAGGCTTTGCATATCTCTGATACTGCAGGTACCTCAAAGGGGGGTATTATGTGGGGTGTGAAAAAACTACCTGTAGCTTTTCCAGAATCAGAGGAATTGAATGACGTGTGTGATGAAGCATGGGTTAACCCCAATAGAAAACTGCTAATTTCAAAGAAGTTATTGGCATTATACCCTTTCCCACCAGAGGTTAGGGCGCGCTGGGAAACACCCCCTAGGGTGGATAAGGCGCTCACACGCTTATCAAAACAAGTGGCGTTACCGTCTCCTGATACGGCCGCCCTCAAGGATCCAGCTGATAGGAGGCTGGAAACTACCCTGAAGAGTATATACACACATACTGGTGTTATACTGCGACCAGCAATAGCCTCAGCCTGGATGTGCAGTGCTGGGGTGGTGTGGTCGGATTCCCTGACTGAAAATATTGATACCCTGGATAGGGACAGTATTTTATTGACTATAGAGCAATTAAAGGATGCTTTTCTTTATATGCGAGATGCTCAGAGGGATATTTGCACTCTGGCATCGAGAGTAAGTGCGATGTCCATATCTGCCAGAAGAAGTTTATGGACGCGACAGTGGTCAGGTGATGCGGATTCCAAACGGCATATGGAAGTATTGCCATATAAAGGAGAGGAATTATTTGGGGTCGGTCTATCGGATCTGGTGGCCACGGCAACAGCCGGAAAATCCACTTTTTTACCTCAGGTCACCTCCCAACAGAAAAAGACACCGTCTTTTCAGCCGCAGTCCTTTCGTTCCTATAAGAACAAGCGGGCAAAAGGACAGTCATATTTGCCCAGAGGCAAAGGAAGGGGTAAGAGGGTGCAGCAAGCAACTACTTCCCACGAACAGAAGCCCTCCCCGGCTTCTACAAAGCCCTCAGCATGACGCTGGGGCTGTGCAAGCGGACTCAGGGGCGGTGGGGGGTCGACTAAAGATTTTCAGCACACAGTGGGCGCGCTCACAGGTGGACCCTTGGATCCTGCAGGTAGTATCTCAGGGTTACAAGTTGGAATTCGAAAAGTCTCCCCCTCGCCGGTTCCTAAAGTCTGCTTTACCAACGTCTCCCTCAGAAAGGGCGACGGTATTGGAAGCCATTCACAAGCTGTATTCTCAGCAGGTGATAGTCAAGGTACCCCTCCTACAACAGGGAAAGGGGTATTATTCTACACTATTTGTGGTACCGAAGCCGGACGGTTCGGTAAGACCTATTCTAAATCTGAAATCCTTGAACCTGTACATACAGAAATTCAAGTTCAAGATGGAGTCACTCAGAGCAGTGATAGCGAATCTGGAAGAAGGGGACTTCATGGTGTCCCTGGACATAAAAGATGCTTATCTGCATGTCCCAATTTACCCTTCACACCAAGGGTATCTCAGGTTCGTGATACAAAACTGTCATTATCAGTTTCAAACGCTGCCGTTTGGTTTGTCCACGGCACCTCGGGTCTTTACCAAGGTAATGGCCGAAATGATGGTTCTTCTACGAAGAAAAGGCGTATTAATTATCCCTTACTTGGACGATCTCCTGATAAGGGCAAGGTCCAGAGAACAGCTGGAAGTCGGAGTAGCACTAACCCAAGTAGTGCTTCAACAACACGGGTGGATTCTGAATCTTCCAAAATCTCAATTGACCCCGACGACACGTCTGCTGTTCCTGGGAATGATTCTGGACACTGTTCAGAAAAAGGTGTTTCTCCCGGAGGAGAAAGCAAGGGAGTTATCCGAACGTGTCAGGAACCTCCTAAAACCAGGAAATGTGTCAGTACATCAATGCACAAGAGTCCTGGGAAAGATGGTGGCTTCTTACGAAGCAATTCCATTCGGCAGATTCCACGCACGAATATTTCAGTGGGATCTGCTGGACAAATGGTCCGGATCGCATCTGCACATGCATCAGCGGATAACACTGTCACCAAGAACAAGGGTGTCTCTTCTGTGGTGGTTGCAGAGTGCCCATCTGTTAGAGGGCCGCAGATTCGGCATACAGGACTGGGTCCTGGTGACTACGGATGCCAGCCTACGAGGCTGGGGAGCAGTCACACAGGGAAGAAACTTCCAGGGCGTGTGGTCAAACCTGGAGACGTCTCTTCACATAAATATACTGGAGCTAAGAGCGATTTACAATGCTCTAAGCCTGGCAAAACCGCTGCTTCAGGGTCAGCCGGTGTTGATCCAGTCGGACAACATCACGGCAGTCGCCCACGTAAACAGACAGGGCGGCACGAGAAGCAGAAGAGCAATGACAGAAGCTGCAAGGATTCTTCGCTGGGCGGAAAATCATGTCATAGCACTGTCAGCAGTGTTCATTCCGGGAGTGGACAACTGGGAAGCAGACTTCCTCAGCAGACACGACCTCCACCCGGGAGAGTGGGGACTTCATCCAGAAGTCTTCCACATGATTGTGAACCGTTGGGAAAAACCAAAGGTGGACATGATGGCGTCCCGCCTCAACAAGAAACTGGACAGATATTGCGCCAGGTCAAGAGACCCTCAGGCAATAGCTGTGGACGCTCTGGTAACACCGTGGGTGTACCAGTCCGTGTATGTGTTTCCTCCTCTGCCTCTCATACCAAAGGTACTGAGAATTATACGGCTACGGGGAGTAAGAACAATACTCGTGGCTCCGGATTGGCCGAGAAGGACTTGGTACCCGGAACTTCAAGAGATGCTCACGGAAGAGCCGTGGCCTCTACCGTTAAGAAGGGATCTGCTTCAGCAGGGACCTTGTATGTTCCAAGACTTACCGCGACTGCGTTTGACGGCATGGCGGTTGAACGCCGGATTCTAAAAGAAAAGGGCATTCCAGAGGAAGTTATTCCTACCTTGATTAAAGCCAGGAAGGAAGTGACCGCACAACATTATCACCGCATTTGGAGAAAATATGTTGCGTGGTGTGAGGCCAAGAAGGCCCCAACGGAGGAATTTCAATTGGGTCGATTCCTACATTTCCTGCAGGCAGGATTGTCTATGGGCCTCAAATTGGGGTCTATTAAGGTTCAAATTTCGGCCTTATCGATTTTCTTCCAGAAAGAATTGGCTTCAGTGCCTGAAGTACAAACCTTTGTCAAAGGTGTACTACATATACAGCCCCCGATTGTGCCTCCAGTGGCACCGTGGGATCTCAACGTAGTTTTGGATTTTCTCAAATCCCATTGGTTTGAGCCGCTCAAATCGGTAGATTTGAAGTATCTTACATGGAAAGTAACCATGCTACTGGCCCTGGCTTCAGCCAGGAGAGTATCAGAGTTGGCGGCTTTATCGTACAAAAGCCCATATCTGATTTTCCATTCGGACAGGGCAGAACTGCGGACGCGTCCTCAGTTTCTGCCTAAGGTGGTTTCGGCTTTTCACTTGAACCAGCCTATTGTGGTGCCTGCGGCTACTAGCGACTTGGAGGACTCCAAGTTGCTGGACGTTGTCAGAGCATTGAAAATATATATTTCAAGGACGGCTGGAGTCAGAAAATCTGACTCGCTGTTTATCCTGTATGCACCCAACAAGATGGGTGCTCCTGCGTCTAAGCAGACGATTGCTCGTTGGATCTGTAGCACAATCCAACTTGCACATTCTGTGGCAGGCCTGCCACAGCCTAAATCTGTAAATGCCCACTCCACAAGGAAGGTGGGCTCATCTTGGGCGGCTGCCCGAGGGGTCTCGGCATTACAACTTTGCCGAGCAGCTACGTGGTCAGGGGAGAACACGTTTGTAAAATTTTACAAATTTGATACTCTGGCTAAGGAGGACCTGGAGTTCTCTCATTCGGTGCTGCAGAGTCATCCGCACTCTCCCGCCCGTTTGGGAGCTTTGGTATAATCCCCATGGTCCTGACGGAGTCCCCAGCATCCACTAGGACGTTAGAGAAAATAAGAATTTACTTACCGATAATTCTATTTCTCATAGTCCGTAGTGGATGCTGGGCGCCCATCCCAAGTGCGGATTGTCTGCAATACTTGTACATAGTTATTGTTACAAAAATCGGGTTATTATTGTTGTGAGCCATCTTTTCAGAGGCTTCTTCGTTGTTATCATACTGTTAACTGGGTTCAAATCACAAGTTGTACGGTGTGATTGGTGTGGCTGGTATGAGTCTTACCCGGGATTCAAGATCCTTCCTTATTGTGTACGCTCGTCCGGGCACAGTACCTAACTGAGGCTTGGAGGAGGGTCATAGGGGGAGGAGCCAGTACACACCATGTGATCCTAAAAGCTTACTTTTTGTGCCCTGTCTCCTGCGGAGCCGCTATTCCCCATGGTCCTGACGGAGTCCCCAGCATCCACTACGGACTATGAGAAATAGAATTATCGGTAAGTAAATTCTTATTTTTATGTGAGGTCTTTTCTTTTTCCATATCAAATTGACAAAAAAAGTGTTGATGGTTGGGATGTCCTTTCAGAGGATGAGGTGTGTCATGTGTGCAAATCTCTTAATAACAAATATAATAATAAGAACACAGAGACATACATTTGGCAGAATAAAACTTATCTATGTATTTAATTAATTATATATTTGAGGGAAACTATGGTGCCAAAGTAAGGATGGCTAGAAACAACACAATCCACCATAACAACTAGGAATATATATTGTAAATACCACCCGAGGTGCAAAGCACAATTAGAACACAACTACAACACAGAAAACTGAACAAAGGTATCCACTCGACCTTCTACCTGGTTTGGTGATAACGCTGCCCCCCTCATGGTGGTACATCCAAATAACCAGTTAAGAAAGGATGTGCACCCAAAATTAAATAGATGCACCGGGAATGATGAGCTGACGTTTTTCCCGATGCAAAATAGCCAACAATAAACCACCAACCAGCAAAAACAAGGGAAGGAGGGTGAATAAACTGGAATAAAGAGACTTTGACCAACAGCCCAAGCCTTTAAATAAAGTTAGACAAAGATGCACCCCCGCCATACCATATGTAGGCTAAGTCAAGTGATCAGCCCTCATGCCAGCCCCATCATAGAGGTTTAAACCACTTCATTCTTATAACAATAATTTGGGTAGCTCTTTCAGATTTGCCCTTCTTACAGTGCATCTGGAAAGTATTCACAGCGCTTCACTTTTTCCACATTTTGTTATGTTGCAGCCTTATTCCAAGCTGGAATAAATTCATTTTTCCCTCAAAATTCTACACACAACACCCCATAATGACAACGTGAAAAAATGTTTTTCGAGATTTTAGCAAATTTATTAAAAATAAAAAACTATGAAATCACATGTACATAAGTATTCACAGCCTTTGGCATGAAGCTCAAATTTGAGCTCAGGTGCATCCTGTTTCCACTAATCATTCTTGAGATGTTCCTACAGCTTAATTGTAGCCCACCTGTGGTAAAATCAGTTGATTGGACATGATTTGGAAAAGCACACACCTGTCTATATAAGGTCCCACACTTGACAGTGCATGTCTGAGCACAAACCAAGCATGAAGTCAAAGAAATTGTCTGTAGACCTCCAAGACAGGATTCTCTTGAGGCACAAATCTGGGGAAAGATACAGAAAAATATCTGCTGCTTTGAAGGTCCCAATGAGCACAATGGCCTCCATCATCCGTAAATGTAAGAAGTTCTGAAACACCAGGACTCTTCTTAGAGCTGGCTGTCTAAACTGAGCGATCAGGGACAAGGGGCCCTAGTCAGGGAGGTGACCATGAACCCAATGGTTACTTTGTCAGAGCTACAGCATTCCTCTGTGGAGAGAGGAGAACCTTCCAGAAGGACAACCATCTCTTCACCAATCTACCAATCAGGCCTGTGTGGTAGAGTGGTCAGACGGAAGCCACTCCTTAGTAAAAAGCCCATGGCAGCCCTCCTGGAGTTTGCCAAAATGCACCCAAAGGACTCTCAGACCATGAGAAACAAAATTATCTGGTCTGAAGAGACAAAGATTGAACTCTTTGGCATGAATGACAGGCATCATGTTTGGGGGAAACTAGGCACCACTCATCACCAGGCCAATACCATCCCTACAGTGAAGCATGGTAATGGCAGTATCATGCTGTGGGGATGTTTTTCAGCGGCAGGAACTGGGAGACTAGTCAGGATAGAGGGAAAAATGAATGCAGCAATGTACACAGACATCCTGGATGAAAACCTGCTCCAGAGCGCTCTTGACCTCAGATTGGGGCGCTGGTTCATCTTTCAGCAGAACAACGACCCTAAGCATGCAGCCAAGATATCAAAGGAGTGGCTTCAGGACAACTCTGTGAATGTCCTTGAGTGGCCCAGCCACAGCCCAGATTTGAATCCGATTGAACATCTCTGGAGAGATCTGAAAATGGCTGTGCACCGATGCTTCCCATCCAACCTGATGGAGCTTGAGAGGTGCTGCAAAGAGGAATTGGCAAAACTGCCCAAAGATAGGTGTGCCAAGCTTGTGGCATCATATTCAAAAAGAGTTGAGGCTGTAATTGCTGCCAAAGGTGCATCAACAAAGTATTGAGCGAAGGCTGTGAATACTTATGTACATGTGATTTCTTAGTTTTTTATTTTTCATAAATTTGCAAAAATCACAAAAACACTTTTTTTCACATTGTCATTATGGGGTATTGTGTGTAGAATTTTGAGGGAAAAATGATTTTATTCCAGTTTGGAATAAGGCTGTAACATAACAAAATGTGGAAAAAGTGAAGCGCTGTGAATACTTTCCATCTGTGAGATTGATGGCCCAATGTGGGCATGTATGATTCAAGAATAAAATGACGCCTAAACCCTGAGACGGTGAAACTCTCCAATTATTGACATTAATTGAGTTTCTGAAGTAGAAAAATCTAGTAGCATATCATCAGCAAATATATTGATATTCGCTGATGATATTTTAACCAATTTAACTCCTATCTAGATGTCCTGTAACACTCTACAATTCCGAAAAACATGCTACAAATGGTATATGGACTAATTAAATAGGCTTCCAGTATCTCCTTTTGCAATCCTGCTATGTTTGGAAGTTAGGTCTCTCTTAAGAGATTTGTCAGAAGCACTGTATGTAATTTGCAGTGTTAGCTGTATAAGGTTCTGGTAGTATTCATGGAAAGTCTTAGCAATATGCTGTTTTGATTAGGAGAAAGGGATTACCATCCTTTTTGATTGCAACTATGTGGTTTTTAAGCTTAAAAGTTCTTCCCATGAAGACTAAGAGTGTTCCTGTTTTATTTCACCATCAGTAATACCTACAGTATGTTTTATACTGTTACATTCTTGTTTGGCTTGAGTTAAGAGAGTTTCCTAAAAGTCCTTTTGCCTTTGTGTATTTATTTTGAGCTGACCTCAGGGAAGACAGATAGGGCAATCTGCTACCGGGACCTTGATTGCCATACAGTCTGTTGTCTCCCGGGTGCTCAGGTACGGCACATCGCGGACCAGGTAGAAAGATTGTTGGGAGGGGCTGGGAAAGACCCTGCGGTCTTGGTGCACATTGGCACCAACGACAAAGTTAGTGGTATGTAGGATGTCCTTAAGAAAGATTATCTGGACTTAGGTCAGAAACTAAAGGCAAGG
Organism: Pseudophryne corroboree; assembly: GCF_028390025.1. Classification (NCBI taxonomy): domain Eukaryota; kingdom Metazoa; phylum Chordata; class Amphibia; order Anura; family Myobatrachidae; genus Pseudophryne; species Pseudophryne corroboree. The sequence goes on from NC_086449.1 coordinate 734,517,393, forward strand.
ACATCTAAGGTAATATTCTCTAAAATATTACCCATGCCACGCGCTAGCCCAGGGAGGCAGAGGGAGATTAGGGAGGGAAAGGTGTGGCTTAGAGACTGGTGTAGGAAAGAGGGGTTTGTGTTCCTGGAACACTGGGCAGACTTCTCAGTCAGGCGCCATCTTTTTTGTCTCAATGTATCGCACCTGAATGAGGAGGGGGCAGCAGTGCTGGGGGGAAGGATGGTTAGAAGGTTGGTGGAGCTTTTAAACTAGGTGCCTGGGGAAGAGGGTTTAGCTAGAAAGTACGGGTCATGCAGAGTGAATAGTGAGGATGGAGGAAGTAAACAAAATGGGGGTGGAGAAGGGGGGAGGGAAAGATCAGCAGGCAAAGGTATTAACATGGGTACTAACAAGGGTATTACTAAAGGTATTGCCAAAACATTAACTAACGACAATTGTGGGTCATCATTACTGCATATAGAAAATGACGTCCCTATCACAAGGGGAAATACTTATCTTAATTGTATGTATGTAAACGCTAGAAGCCTTACAGGTAAAACGGGGGAACTAAAAGTCCTTGCAGCAAGCAAACAGTATGATATTATAGGCATTACTGAAACTTGGTGGGACGAATCTTATGATTGGACGGTCACTCTAGAGGGTTATACGCTGTTCAGGAGAGATACTGTAGATTAAATAATCGTGGCGGAGGGGTATGTTTTTACATAAGGACGTATTTAAAACCTGATATATGCGAAGCTATTCAGGAGGGGGCTGTAAATACTGTTGAGACAGTATGGGTAGAAATTGCATGTAGGGGGATGGGAACAAAAAATATAGTATTGAGGCTATGCTACAAGCCACCTGGTATTAATGTGGCTGATGAGGAAATGTTATTGAAGCAAATTGAAAAAACATCAGAAGTAGGAGACGTAATAGTGATGGGAGATTTTAACTATCCGGAGATAAATTGAAGTAGGATACTATTGCATTGCACTGTTTTGCATAGGTAATCAAAACAATTACTACAACTCTCACCAGCTGCACAGTGAAGTAGGATACTATTGCATTGCACTGTTTTGCAAAGGTAATCTGGAGTTATTGTTATAAGCAGAATTTAGGCTGTTTAATTGTTAGATATTTGGGGAATTTGGAATGGCCTCCTCCCCTATCATTATTTGTTTGTTTTAGCTTTTATTGCCCACCAGTTGGTGTTGGGCAATGGGTGGGGTTTTAATCAGTGAACCTATACCACACATGTTAATGTTAGTTCATATTAGAGTATAGTTGGCTGATTAAGCCTGGCTGATTGATCCAGGGTGTAGGACTCTAAGGGAGTTGGCTCAAAGGGAGAAGATATATAATTTTAATATCAAAGCCTGGACTTAGCCTGGACTTAAACTGGACGGAAAACTGAAAGAAAACATCAAACAACAGATGAACTACTTATCAATATCAACTGTATATGCTAATTTATTACCCTCCAACTTTCACTCTGTGAACACTATTTAACCCATTTACAGAAAGGAACATATGTAAAATCAAGTTTCCATTCATAATCAGGATCACAATGATCTTCATTGGGACAACTGTGAGTACACCTTCTTATCACACCTAACAAATCCTGTCTGTGCAACCTGGACAATGGGGGTCATTCCGAGTTGATCGCTTGCTGCCGATTTTCGCAGCGCAGCGATCAGGTGAAACAAACGCATGCATATGGCCCACATTGTGCACGCGTGACGTTCGGGTACAAAGCTCTTTGTGGTTGCGCTCAGGTTCTAGCAAAGTTTTCCTTCGCACTGGGGGCCGCAAGAAGATTGACAGGAAGGGGGCGTTTCTGGGTGTCAACTGACCATTTTCAGGGAGTGTTTGCAAAAATGCAGTCGTTTCTGAAAAAACGCAGGCTTGGCTGGGCGTTTGCTGGGCGGGTGTATGACGTCAAATCCGGACACGAATAGGCTGAAGTGATCGCAAGCGCTGAGTAGGTTCAGAGCTACTCAGAAACTGCACAAACTCTTTTTGCAGAGCTCGGCTGCACACACGTTCACACTTCTGCTAAGCTAAAATACACTCCCCAGTGGGCGGTGACATAGCGTTTAATTTCTCCTTCAGTTAATTGTATGTTTACTTGCAGTATTCACAAACATCTTCGTGCACATGCTGAACCTATATAATTTTGTCCTTAAACACCTGCAAATCCAGTCTGAATTACCTTTTGCTTTTTGCTAACCCTCTCATGTCTTCTCGTTTCTAACACCTCCTTCTACTTCAATTTCTGCAACTACATAAACTTTCTGCTGTAACCAAATTACTGCCACTGAACACTTCCAACACTGGACTTTCACCTGCATTTCTGCTATCCTACTGCTCTGTTCATCTTACAACCTCCACTCCTATTTCCAAATGTATCATTCTATTTACCTCCTCCACACTACAGCATGTCTAGCCTGTCACTATCACCCTCCAACACTCCGTGCCTGCCCTATCCTTTTCTCTGTCCCCTGCTCCCACCTCTATCCTTCTACCCTAGTCTCCTACATTTCCTCCTCTCTCCCCTCCTTTGTCTCCCATCCACTCCTCCCCTGACACCCCACTGTCAGCCACCTCTACCCTACCTTGGGCCCAATTGTCCACCACTCTGCCCTGCACCCTCCCCTACCTACCTCACCTCACCTCATACCCCTCTGTAGCACACTTTACTCCCTCCATGCTCAACTGCTGCTGCAGTGTCCCTTCCTAGCCCAGGAGCCAGCACCCTCACTACACCCTCTGTATCCCTGTCTTCTAAATCCATCTCACCTCATTGCTCCAGCAACCCTGATAATCTCATTGACATCACTCCCTCAGACTCTCTCCCTCTCTCCTGTGCCCTCTGAAATGCCAGATCTGTCTGTAATAAACTGGTCCCCACCCATGACCTTTTCATCTCAAATTCCTTGCCTCTCCTAGCCATCACTGAAACTTGGATTACCCCCTCCGACACAGTTTCTCCCGCTGCTCTCTCTGCAGGGTGTCTCACATTCTCACACCCCCCCAACCTGGGTGTCACCACGGTGGTGGTGTTGGACTCCTACTACCCTCTAGCAACTCATACCAACTCATACCACCAGAACCATCCCTTATATCCTCTACATTTGAGGTCCATGCTATACGCCACTTCCAACATGTTCATCTTTGAGTAGCTGTCATTTACCGCCCCCCTGGCATGCCCTCCAAATTCCTTGACAACTTGGCTTCCTCACTTCCTCTCTTCTGACATTCCCTCCATTATCTTAGGTGATTTCAACATCCCTATCGATAACCCCACAAAATCACGTGCCTCTAAACTCTTTAACCTCATCTCTTCTCTTGGTCTCTCCCAGTGGACCTTTTCCACCTCCCATGTGAGTGGAAGCTCACTGGATCTGGTTTTTAATCACTGCTGTGATCTTTCTGATTTCTCTAACTCCCTGTTCCCCCTCTCTGATCATCACCTGCTCACTTTTAACCTATCTCTGTCTGCTTCTCCATCTTTACCACCTAAGACTACCATCACTAAGCGTAACATTGAGGCTATTGACACCACTTCCCTATCTTCCCTGTTTGACTCACTGATCTCTCCTATTCTCTCTTTCCTGTCCTGAACAAGCTACTTCCCTTTACAATGCATCCCTTACCTCTGCTCTTGACTCTGTCGCCCCACCAACCACTATTCACCATCGCAGATCGACACCTCAACCCTGGCACACCAAATGCACCAGATATCTGCAAAAATGCTCACGTACCGCTGAGCGACAGTGGAGGAAGTCACGCAATAAGGCCGACTTCCTCCACTACTTTGCTGCCATTACCCTCTCTAAACAATCTTACTTCAAATACCTCATCTCCTCCCAATCCTCAAACCCCAGGCGCCTCTTTGCCACTGTCAACTCGCTCCTCTGCCCACCCCGCCTCAACTCCCCTCTTCACTTTCTGCTCTTGACTTTGCCACCTACTTCACATCCAATATTGACTCCATTCATCAGGACATAACATCCCATCAGAACATGAGCAACCCCCCTCCTCCATTTCTCAACCCCCCCTCTCCTTCCCTCCTACCAACTCTGATATCTTTCTTCCCTGTATCTGGGGAGGAAGTCATGGTTCTCATCCGGCCCTCACCACCTCTACCTCCCCACTTGACCCTATTCCCTTCCGCCTTATCCGCTTCCTCTCTTCTGCCTATTCCCATCTTGCCCATGTACCCAATCTCTCACTCTCATCAGGCACTGTCCCTTCTGCCTTCAAGCATGCACTTGTCTCCCCTATTCTTAAAAAATCTACCCTTGATCCAACCAATCTCTCCAACAACCGACCTATCTCTCTTCTCCCTTTTGCCTTCAAACTCCTTGAGTGCATTGTCTACAACCGCCTCACTGTCTTTCTTTCTTCCCACCCATTGCTTGACCCTTTCCAGTCTGGTTTCCGTCCTCAGCACTCCACTGAAACTGCCCTCACGAAAGTATACAATGACCTCCTTGCTGCTAAATCCAGGGGCCACTACTCTCTGCATATTCTCCTTGACCTCTCTGCTGCTTTTGACACTGTAGACCACCCTCTCCTCCTGCAAATCCTTGGTTTGCATGATACTGCTCTCTCCTGGCTGTCCTCCTACCATTCCTTCTCTGTCTCCTCTCATGACTCCACCTCCCCCCACTTCCTCTACCAGTATGTGTCCCCCAAGATTCTGTTCTTGGGCCACTCCTTTTCTCTCTCTACATATCCTCATTCGATGAGCTCATTAGCTCTTTTGACTTAAAATATCATCTCTACGCTGACGATACTCAAATCTACCTTTCCTCCCCTGCCCTCTCCTCTGCTCTCCTCACTCGTTTCTCCAACTGTCTCTCTGCTATCTCCTCCTGGATGTCCCAGCACTTTCTTAAACTTAACATGTCTAAGACTGAGCTGATCATCTTCCCTCCCACCCGCAAAACCTCACCTCCCACAATTTAATTATCCATTGATGGCACAACTATCTCCTCTAGCCCCCAAGTGCGATGTCTTGGAGTAATCCTTGACTCCTGCCTCTCCTTCAAACCACACATTCAGTACCTCTCAAAAACCTGCCATTTCCATCTCAAAAACATCTACAAGATCAGACCCTTTCTCACACAGGATGCTACTAAGACCCTCATCCACTCACTGGTCATCTCCAGATTGGACTACTGCAATCTCCTCCTACCTGGCCTCCCTCAAAAATGCCTCTCTCCAATTGATCCTCAATACTGCTGCCCGTCTCATCTTCCTCACCAAATGTACTACATCACATCCCCTCTCTTGCAGGACCTTTACTGGCTACCCTTCCCATTCAGAATCCAATTCAAGCTTCTCACACTCACCTACAAAGCCCTCACCCACTCTTCTCCCTCTTACATCTCTGACCTTATCTCTCTTTACACTCCCACCCATCCTCTTCATTTAGCTAATGCACGCCGTCTCTCCTGCCAACTGAACAAGATTTTGAACATGCTGCTCCCTACCTCTGGAATGCTCTACCTCTCCCCATCCAACTCTCCACCTCTCTACAAAACTTCAAACGGGCTCTCAAGACCCACTTCTTCACCAAACCCAGCCAACTCTCCTCCTGACCCTCTTGTCTATGTTCAATGTCTACCCCTTCTGTGTCTCTCTGGTCTGTTAGCCCCTCACCTTTTAGATTGTAAGCTTGCAAGAGCAGGGACTTCTTTCCTCATGTGCCTTTCCTTTTCTTACTTACACTATCTTATACTCCATACTCCCTTTGATGGCATCTAACCCCTGGTTTTCTATACCTGTCCTATATTGTCTTGTACTGTAAGTGCTGTTTTCTTGTTTACTCATTTGATTATGGGCTGCGTAATGGGCGCTGCAGATCCCTTGTGGCGCCATATAAATAAAGGATAATAATAATAATTATAATAATAAATAATAATAAATTGGACAAATGATTCATGTGATACTGCTAGGGGTAATATGTTTTTAAACACACTAAATGATAACTACTTACAACTAGGTACAATGCAATCTTAGACCTGGTATTAACTAACAATGGGGAACTGATATCAAATAATATAGTAGGGGAGCCCATGGGAAATAGCGACAACAATATGGTCACATTCAATATCGGTTTTCATAAGCAGTCCTATATTGGCTCAAATAGGACTCTAAACTTTAGCAAAGCCAACTTTGACATGATGAGGGAAGCTTTAAGAGACATTGAATGGGACTTTTTATTTCAAGGAAAAAATACTACAGAGAAATGGGATGTATTAAAATCACTGCTTGTTAGTGATACTCGGAAATTTATCCCCATGGGCAGCAAACAGAGGACTAATAATTCCAAACCAATGTGGCTTAACAAAAAGATTACGGAACTAATGGGCAAAAAAAGGTGAGCATTCAGAAAATACAAATCAGACGGGAATGCGATGTCATTCCAACACTATAAGGATTGTAACAAAATATGCAAAAAAGAAATAAGAGCAGCTAAAGTAGAAACTGAAAAGATAGTAGCAAAGCAAATCAAACCCCTTTTTTTAAATATAGCAATAGCAAAAGATTAAAGAAGGAGAGTATAGACCCTTTAAAGGACAAGCTGGGAGTCTTTATCAAAAAACAATAATGACATTGCGGAAAATTAAATGAGTTTTTCTCATCGGTATTCACAAGAGAGGACCAGATGCAGGGATTAACACACAATCGCAACAAAGATAATGTCTCACTACTAAGTGCTTATTTAAGTGAGGAGGTATTATGTGACCGATTAAAAGAAATTAAGATTAATAAGTCACCTGGTCCCGGCGGAATTCACCCAAGGGTTCTCATGTAGCTTCACTCCATACTAGCAAACTATCTTCAATGACTAACTTACAACAGGCATGGTTCCCATAGACTGGCGTATAGCGGAATTAGTGCCATTATTCAAAAAGGAAAGTAAATCTGAACTGGGTAATTAAAGACCAGTTAGTCTTACATCTATAGTGGGGAAAGTACTGGAAGGTATACTAAGGGACAGTGGCCCTCATTCCAAGTTGTTCGCTCGCTAGCTGCTTTTATCAGCCGTGCAAACGCTAAGCCGCCGCCCTCTGGGAGTGTATTTTAGCTTAGCAGAAGTGCGAACGAAAGGATTGCAGCGCGGCTACAAAAAAAAGATTGTGCAGTTTCTGAGCAGCTCCAGACCTACTAAGCACTTTTTAGTTCCTGTTTTGATGTCACGAACACGCCCTGCATTCGGCCAGCCATGCCTGCGTTTGTATCTGATACGCCTGCGTTTTTACACACACTCCCCGAAAACGGTCAGTTACCTCCCAGAAAGTCTCACTTCATGTCAATCACTCTGCGGCCAGCAGTGCGACAGAATAGCTTCACTAGACCTTGTGTGAAACTACTTCGGCTGTTGTGAAAGTACGTCATGCATGCGCATTGCGCCACATACGCATGTGCAGAAGTGCCGCTTTTTTGCCTAAACGCTGCGCTGCGAACGAAAACAGTTAGCAAACAACTCGGAATGACCACCCGTATACGGAAGTTCATTGAAGCCAATAAGGGCCCTCATTCCGAGTTGTTCGCTCGGTATTTTTCATCGCATCGCAATGAAAATCCGCTTAGTACGCATGCGCAATGTTCGCACTGCGACTGCGCCAAGTAACTTTGCTATGTAGAAAGTAATTTTACTCACGGCTTTTTCATCGCTCCGGCGATCGTAATGTGATTGACAGGAAATGGGTGTTACTGGGCGGAAACACGGCGTTTTAGGGGCGTGTGGCTGAAAACGCTACCGTTTCCGGAAAAAACGCAGGAGTGGCCGGAGAAACGGTGGGAGTGCCTGGGCGAACGCTGGGTGTGTTTGTGACGTCAACCAGGAACGACAAGCACTGAACTGATCGCACAGGCAGAGTAAGTCTGAAGCTACTCCAAAACTGCTACGAGGTTTGTGATCGCAATATTGCGATTACTTCGGTCGCACTTTTAAGAAGCTAAGATACACTCCCAGTAGGCGGCGGCTTAGCGTGTGTAACTCTGCTACATTCGCATTGCGACCGATCAACTCGGAATGAGGGCCAAGGTTATTAATAGAAACCAACATGGATTTGTGAAGGATAGATCATGTCAAACAAACTTATTAGGCCTTTATGAAACGATTAGTGTGAACCTTGAGGAGGTGGATGTACTCTTATTAGACTTTGCTAAAGCTTTTGGCACAGTACCGCACATGAGACTTATCTGTAAGTTACAAGAACTAAGGAGCACAATATGCACTTCGGTCAGAAATTGGTTAGATAATAGGGAGCAGCGCGCTGTGGTAAATGGAACTTTTTTAAATTGGACTGAAGTACTAAGTGGTGTGCCACAAGGGTCTCTACATAGACCACTATTTTTCAACATTTTCATTAACGATCTAGCAGTAGATCTGGAGAGCATGGTGTAAATTTTTGCAGACGATACCAAATTATGTAAGGTTATAAATATGGAGGGAGATGCTGAGTCTCTTCAGAACGACTTAGTCAAACTGGAAGCATGGGTAGCAAAATGGAGAATGAGCTTCAATACAGACAAGTGTAAGGTAATGCACTTTGGTAGTAATAACAAAAATAACACCTACATTACATACTAAATGGGGTAAAATTAGGCGATTCTGTACTAGAAAAAGACATAGGTGTTCACATAGATAGCAAACTAAGCAGCAGTACCCAAAGTAGGATTGCAGCAAAGAAGGCTAACAAGGTATTAGCTTGTATAAAGCGGGAAATTGACACAAGGGATGAGAGTGTTATACTCCCATTATATAAATGCCTAGTGAGGTCACATCTTGAATACTGTACACAATTTTGGGCACCATACTACAAAAAAGGATATCTCCGCTGCTCCGAGCCGTAAGGAATGATTACTGTAGGTGGCATTTACGACATCTATCTTGGGCTCGGTAGAGTATGCGTAGTTAAAATGAATGTAATATCCCTATAAGGTGGGTTCGTACCTGAAGCTCTGTCGTCTTCGTGGTCGGCCGTATCCTTTCTTCAACGATGTCGAGGCCAGCGACTATTCTTCCCGTCACCTGTAAGGCTGGGGTAGAAGGACCAGGAGAACCCCGGAAGGACAACCCCAAACACTATATACTCAATGACCACAACACATGGGGGCGGTGACAACCATTTATTGCACTGAAAATATCAGTCACCGCTATAACTCGATTCTCATCTGTGTCAATTGCATAGCCTGAACATCATTACAATATCCTGCTTCTTTCCCTGTCTATAACAGTGTTCACAGTTTAAACATCTCCAAGGTATAACTATGACTGGTACAAACAATCAAATATGTCACATGCACGAACAATCATTTGGAAGGTAACGTTATCTTAGGGTAAGGAATGTCCTGGCAGTAGCGTGGAAGCACTTCCTAAACTGTCCACAAGGTGGCGTTATGCGCCGGGTACTAATGTTCAGTTCCTGCGCCCCAGTGGGTGTTTGCGGTCAGTGTCTCTTTAACAGAATACTTTTCACTCTAACAGTGAACTCCGGAGGAAATGTCGGTGGACGTATGGTAAGTACCGGTAAGAGGGTGTGAGAATCTATCTGTTGGTAATACAACACAGCAACGATGACTAACGGTTGGTGACCGTGTTTGTATCCACGGAAAAGTAAGTCAACTTTAGTACAAAACTTCACAGGGTCAACTAGTGGGTCGCCACAGCTTTGGCTGGCAGGGTGAGGTACTTTACTCTGGGAGGCTTGATTTCAAGTATTCATGGGCAGGGGCGTCCCCCATTATATGTAGTAGGCCAATTTGAAGCAATTTTCCACTTGACATAGCCCTATCCATATCCCCAGAGGCTTGGGGTTAGTGTCTGCAGGTACAAACAACTCCTCTAGTCTATGAGGCAGCTGAACTGGGGATAAAGGCGTACCTGTGGTCTGGTGGATGCTGCTGATGGTTGTAGGGCAGGTTCTTCCTGGGCACTGACTGGTGGCAGCGGACACGTTTCTGGGAGATCTCCTCTGGTAAGCCCCTCCTTTCTTCTGTGTGTCTCCGCAGCTCAGCGGCGTCTCTCTCTGCCTCTCTCCTTCTCTGTGCCTCCAGCGGTAACTCAGCACCAGCGGTCCCTCCTGCTCTCCCGCACTCGCAGGCGGCGACTCCCGTCCTCCTCAAAGGCGCCTCCCGCTGTCGTCGTTCCCTGGCAACCACAGCCCTGACAGGGGCACCGGACGGCTCTTTCCTTCTCTGCGCTGCCGCTGATCCCAGCCACGTCTCGTCCTCTTACGGCTGCCACTGAACTCATCTGCTCCTCTTCTTTTCAGGCGGCAACTCTCTTCTCACCCGTACTCCTCGGCAGCCGCTGGCAGTCCTTCTCTCAGCGCAGCCATGCGACCGGACCCTCCCTGCACAGACGCAGCTCTCCTTTTATCCGTCCCTTCCTCTCTTCTTTGGTGCGCAGCTCCTTCCAATCCGGGTGGCTCCAGCGTTTCCCACTCCCTGCAGGTCAACCCGATTGCTCTGGGTCCTGGTGTCCCCACAGTTCAGTCCCCTCCGTGGTCGTTGCCAGACAACGGGGTAGGGAATTAACCCTGCAATGGCAGCACACAACAGCAGGTTTGTTCAGCAGCGCTGGCTGCAGTAAAAGCTATAAGGGGCTGCTAGGGGTATCCCCAAACATGGGTACCACATGTGCCCCTGGTGGAAGGATACGTGTCCTCACGCATATGCCAGTAAGCCAAAGTCTACAGCATGAATCTCAATTCAAACATCACATTAAACAAGTGTAAACGAATCAGGTATAAGTATACATTGGAAACAGTTAACAGTTTACTCTCTATACCTTAAAGGTGGGACGCCTTGTGTGCTACGTCCCGACCGTCTGGTCTCAACTATAGGAATGTTGCTCTCGCTAGGAGCGGTAACTAGGTTAGGTCGATCCAGGCTTTCAACAGGCCTGTCAAACACGGGGTCTGGAGCTGCGGGTTGTGCGGAATACAGTGGTGGTAGGCCACCCATGAACACTAAGAGCTCCATGGGATTGTGTAAAGGTATGCCCCCCAGGGGCTCCTGTCCCTCTGCCACAGGTAGGTCTGCACTCCTCGTCAGTAGGTCTACAGTACAGAGCTTGAGTTGGTCTCTCGGCACAATGCTGACTGGCCCTTCCAGGCCCTTACGGATCTCGTAGGTATAACGTTCACCCTCTGGAACACTGACCACGACGTATGGGCAACTCTCCCACATAGCATCAAGCTTGCTGGTGCGGTGATTCCGTTTTCCTCCAGACACGATCTCCAGTCTTCAATGCCTCCGGTCGCATTGTAGGTCGTCTCCTGGCGATGCTGAGCATGCTCCACTCTTTTGTTACAATTTCAAGGGCAGCTTCAAGGGTGCTCACAGACCCAGTCGGTCCTTGGGTCGACGGGAGGGACCACTGCAGGGGCCAATTTGAGATCCTGGGGTAATTTACCTCGTCGGCCAAACATGAGGTAGTACGGCGTGAAGCTGGTAGAGCAATGTTCAGTGTTATTGTAGAGATAGGTTAATTCGGGGAGTACGGTCGGCCACTTGGTGCGATCTTCCGCCGCCAGGCTCCGGAGCATCCCGATGAGGGTCTGGTTAGTTTGTTCACACAACCCATTCCCCTGTGGGTGATAGGCTGTTGTCCGAGCTTTTCTACAGCCGTAGTAGGAGCACAGTTCGTGAAACAACTGCGATTCAAAGGCAGGGCCTTGGTTGGTCAAGATGCAGTCTGGGTACCCATAGGGCTGGGCAAAGTGCTTCAAAAACAGTTCAGCAGTGGTTTTAGCAGTGAGATCTTTGGCCGGGACGGCTACTAGGAATTTACTGTAATGGTCCGTTATGGTAAGGGCATACAGATATCCATTGGTGCTCGGCTCCAATTTCACATGGTCCAGGGCATCGATTTGTAGTGGATGTTGGCTCTTAATGGGATGCAGAGTGTCCTTTTGGGTAGCGTCGGTCTGCCTTTTCCTTGTGCATGGAACACAGTCACGGCACCATCTTTCCACACCTTCTCGCATGCCCACCCAGAAATACCGTGTGCGTAGGATGGCTTCAGTCTTTTGAGTGCCGAATTGTCCGGATTTGTCATGGTAGGACATGAGCAGAAGAGTGGCTTGATCTTTAGAGACAACCACCTGAGTGACTGGTTGGTGAGTACTCGGATCTATGCTGGTACGCACTAGGATCCCCTCCTCCAGGTGAATGCGGTCCCTATGCCATAGTAACTTGATCAATTCTGGGTCAGCTTTGGCCCGTTGGATCCGGGTCAACTGGCGTCGCTGGTGTAACAAGGCCACAAGTTCCCTCAGCACTGGACTCTTCCGCTGCTTCTCGCGCCAATCGACTGTGGGAGCATCCAGTAGGGCGCTTTCCACCCGTGGAGGTCCGGTGACGGATAGGGGGTCTGACGTGACCGTTCGTCCCTTGCGAGAGACTTTAAACACCGGGGTTTTGACATCCTCATCCCCATCCCTATCTTCCTCTGCAACATCTACAGTGGGTAATCGTGAGAGGGCATCAGCATTCCCGTTGGACTTCCCACTTCGGTAGGATACGGTGTACCGGAAATTTGCTAGTCGGGATACCCATCTCTGTTCAAGAGCTCCGAGCTTAGCAGTAGCCAGATGTGCCAGCGGGTTATTATCCGTCATGATGAGGAACGGCGTGGCGGCCAGATAGTGTTTAAATTTCTCGGTGACGGGCCAGATGAGGGCGAGCAACTCCAGCTTAAATGTGCTGTAATTCTCACGGTTCCGCTCAGTCTTGTGGAGGCCCCGGCTGGCATATGCGATCACTCTTTCACGCCCATCCTGCACCTGGGACAGTACGGCTCCTAGCCCCCGGTGACTGGCGTCTGTGTACACTTGAAATGGTTGTTCATAATCGGGGTAGGCCAATAACGGGGCTTCGATTAAGGACGTCTTCAACTGATGAAAGGCTCGCTGCTGTTCCTCTCCCCAACATACCAAGGACGACCCTCGTTGCTCATAACTCGATTGGCCTCTGAGCAGTTCATGCAACGGGGCCGCCACTGTGGCAAATTGTTCGATGAAGCGTCTATAGTAGCCCACGAATCCCAAATAACTTCGGACATCTCTGACGGTTTTGGGGACTGGTCAGTCCTAGACGACTCTGATCTTCTCCGGATCAGGCATCACACCCTCGGCGCTGACGACATGTCCAAGATACTGGACTTTGGGCTTGAGCAGGTGACATTTGCTCGGTTTAAGCTTCAGGCCACAGTTGGTCAATTGTTGGAACACTTCTTCCAAATGTCGCAGATGGTCCTCGTAGTTTCATGAGAACATTATCACATCGTCGAGGTACAACAGGACCATCTCGAAGTTGCGGTGTCCAAGACAGTGTTCCATGACGCGCTGGAAAGTGGCCGGAGCGTTGCAGAGCCCGAATGGCATCCTCATAAATTCAAATAAGCCCATTGGCGTAGTGAAGGCCGTCTTCTCGATGTCTTCAGGGGCCATTTGGACCTGCCAGTAGCCGCTGGTGAGGTCCAGTGTGGAGAAATACGCTGCCGTCTTTAAGGCCGTCAGAGATTCTTCGATTCGGGGAAGCGGATAGGCGTCCTTGTGAGTTGCAGCATTGAGCCTGCGATAATCTACGCAGAAGCGCAGACTACCGTCTTTCTTCTTCACTATCACCAGTGGAGCTGCCCATGGGCTGTGGCTTTCATGGATGACTCCAGCCTCTTTCATCTCCGCGATCATGTTCCTCACTGGCTGGTACATGGCTGGAGGGCGGGGTCAGTGTCGTTCCTTAATAGGAGGGGTTGTCCCCGTGGGGATGTGATGATACACTTCATCCGCTTGCCCAAAATCAGAAGGGTGTTGGCTGAATGCAGCAGGGTTGCGTCGCACAATCTGTAATACTCCATTTCTTTTATCAGTGGGGGTGTCAACATCACCGATCTGGATCTTGGCCCACCATGGGGGTTCTTCCTCAGTTGCCAACGTTTCTTCGTCTGCAGCTCCTGATTGAGCCGCGGTTACACCCTGTCCCACGATGTCTTGGAAGTCGATCCAACTGACCTTCACCACCGGACAGTACTTGTAGAGTCTGATGGCATACGAGTGTGGGTTCAGAAGACGGACTGGTACCCTCCCGTGTACCACTTTGGTCAGTGTTCTCGCCACAGCGAACAGCTGTTGTCCATCCCAGTCACAGGGTTCCACCCGAGCCTCGTAGTCTCTCCCCAATGTACCAATTCTTGTTTTGCACCACACCACTTGCTCAGAGTTCGGTCTCAGCAGAACAGGTTAGCGGTTGGTGATTCGGGCCTTTCCAATCTCACCCTGACCATTAACGAATTTCCCTTGGCCCTCTAGCACTTTGACGGTCTGTTGCAGGGCCTTTCGTTCATTAGGGGCCGCGGTCTTCATCTCGTGTCGTAGGGCTTCTGCTAGCTCCTCTGGACAGTTTCTCAGAATGTTCATGCCCAGGATCACAGGTGGCAAGTGCGCGCTGGGCGCGGTGGTGATGAGGTATCCTTGGCGAGTCAAGGCAACGTTTCCTACTTCCACGTCGGCTTCCCAGTAGCCTTGGAAGGCGATGGGTTGTCCATTGCTGACTAGCAGGTGGAGCCACGTAGCGGGTGGGGACACAATGGTGGCTTCGTCCCAGTGTTGAAGGAACTCCGTGAGCTGGATTGTAGAGACTTGTGAGCCCGTATCCAAGAGAGCCGGTATCTTGATCCCATTGATGCGGATGTTAAGGTGAGGGCACTCTCCTACATACTGGGCCCACCAATCTCGCGACGGCGGACCTGTCAGTGGTTCTCCTCCCGAGGGTCGGTGCCTCGCCTCGGGGTCCCCCCGTTTAAAGGGTCAAGCGGGCAGTTCCGTTCGATGTGTCCGCTCTGGTGACATCCATGAACACTTTGCCTAAATTACTTTCCACTCTTCAGACGCTGCAATACAGATTCCGGACTCATGGTTCAGATCCATTCCGCTCCTTATTCAGCAATTTGTATGGTCCCGTAAAAGACCGAGAATTAGTAAATCCATTATGATAAGGCCAGCTGCACGAGGGGGGTTTCAACTTCCCGATATCAGGAGCTACTGTAATGCAATTCTGCTTAACAGAATTCTGGACTGGACTAGGAGTCGGGACAATAAACAATGGGTGGGTTTAGAGGGCCTCTATACACGGCAATACCCTGAAATCTTTCCATGGCTCCCTACTATACCCAAATTGAATCTCATCCTACTATCTCCTCCACACTATCTCTCTGAGTTTGGTCCCTTAACCTTCTTTTTGGGTAACTCAGATTTTATGCCGGGTATCTCTCTCTCTCTCATTTTCGCACATGGGCGCTGGAGGGGCTACTAAGAGTTGGACAATTAGTACAAAAATCTGGAGTTAAACAGTTTGCGGATATTTGTGCTAAATTTAACATCCCACAAACTGATTTTTGGAAATACCTTCAGGTCAGACACTATTTCAGTTTGGATAATAGACTTCCACAAGCCACCAGGGAATTAACGCAATTTGAGAGATTATGCGTTGCCCCAATTAACCCCACTCACACGATTTCCACACTATACAAACTATTGCATGTACCCAATACTCTCACCCTCCCATCTTTCACTTTAAAGTGGGAGAGTGATCTGAACCTGAAGTTTTCTGACAATGAATGGGAAGCCCTCTTTCTTAAAACTCAGAATAGCTCTGCCTGTATACAGATCAGAGAAACACAATATAAAATTCTTATGAGATGGTACAGACACCCCACTCTTTTACATGCCATCTCTCCTTCAGTTTTTGCTAACTGTTGGAGATGCTGTAATGCTTTGGGTACATTGTTGCACATTTGGTGGAGTTGCCCCCTGTTAACCTCCTACTGGACCGATGTCATAGCAACTTCCCAAGATATTCTCCATATTGCTGTTCCCACTACTCCAGACTTCTGGCTGTTGAATCACTCCTCTATGGCCCTAGCAGACTATAAATCATCATTGCAGCGACATCTGGGTAATGCAGCCAGAGCGATGATACCTACTTTATGGAGAGCTACCAATCCCCCTATACATAAAATTTGGTTCTCTAAGATAGATTATTATATGGCTATGGAGGAAACACTTTTAGCTTATAGAGATAAGATTGTTGACTTTAATTCTACATGGTTTCCAAGGTTAACCTATAAAGCTTCGGCCATATACAAAGACTATGTTTTCAACACAGTAGGAGGGGTTGGTTATTCTCGTCTCTCGCTTCTTTTCACAACTATTAAGGTGATGTGTTCTAATTAAGATTCTCTAACGTGGATGTGACTTCGCTACCCTGATCTTTTCTCTCCTTTTCTTCACTCTTTTTAACGCCTTTCACCCTACCTACATCATTTAGTCCCCCTTCGTTAATTTTTAATTAAATGGTGATTTATATTGGAATATGCACCGTCATGACCGGACTCGATATCAAGCTTCAACTTTCCTTACATAATGGACTTAGGTTATTATGATATGCAGTGTTTTACCAGACTTCTTGAACCTGCTTCTAGAACTGTGTATACACTGTTTTCTCTTCTCTTTTTTATATGATGGTTGTTGAGACGGTGTGTAATTTTTCATTGAAATTTTTAATTGTAATTTTTCATTGTTTTCAATAAAAACAGACTATAAAAAAAAAGGATATCTTGGAACTAGAAAAGGTTCAGAGGTGGGTGACCAAACTAAGGGGATGGAGACGCTGGAATACGAGGGAAGGCTTGCAAGGCTTGGCATGTTTATACTGGAAAAGAGGAAACTAAGAGGGGACATGATCAACATTTACAAATATATAATACACACAGACAATACACAGAGCTTGCGGGGGATCTGTTTTTGGTAAGATCAACACAGAGGACACGTGGACACCTGCTTAGATTAGAGGAGAGGAGATTTTGCACACAGAGAAGTAAAGGTTTCTTCACAGTAAGGACAATATGTGTTTGTAATTCCCTGCCTGAGAAAGTATTAATGGCGGTCTCGGTCAACACTTTTAAGAATGGGCTAGATAAGTACCTAATGGATAAGGATATATAGGGTTATGGTGCATAGTCACGCACTATAGTTATTAGAGATGTGCGGCGGGCACCTTTTCGTGTTTTGGTTTTGGATCTGGATGATTTTTTTAAAATAAATAAAAACAGCTAAAATCACAGAGTTTGCTGGTAATTTTGCTCCTACAGTATTATTAACCTCAATAACAATCATTTCCACTCATTTCCAGTCTATTCTGAACACCTCACACCTCACAATATTGTTTTTAGGCTAAAAGGTTGTACCGAGGTTGCTGGATGATTACGCTAAGCGACACAAGTGGACAACACAAACACCAGGCCCATCTAGGAGTGGCACTGCGGTGTCAGACAGGAAGGCAGATATTAAAAAAAAGGTCCCAAACAGCACATCATGCAAAGAAGAAAAAGAATTGCAATGAGGTACTTGTATGACTAAGCCAAACGACACACAATTGGCCCATCTAGGCGTGGCACTGCAGTGGCATACAGGAGGGCAGATATCAAAAAAAGGCCCCTAACAGCACTGGATGCAAAGAAGAAAAAAGGTGCACCGAGGTTGCTATATGACTAAGCTAAGCGACACAACCACCTGGCCCATCTAGTAGTGTCACGCAGTGGCTGAATCGCGAGAGGGCCGCAATTGTTCAGTCCACTGACCGTATCTCCAGCACGCTCGAGTCACTTTTAAAAAAATCTGCAATTGGTGGACTTATACGGCAGTACCCCTGGACTCATACGGCAGTGTCACACAGGATGGCACTTTTCAAAAACTAGGCCCCAGACCGCACCTCATGCAAAGATGTCGAAGAGGTGCAACAGAGGCGTCACCGGGTGTGGTGACAACCGGTGCGTGCCCCTGATCTCCTGCCGCGGCAAAAAGGGGCGTGACCTTGTACTTAGGGGGCGTGGCTTCGCGGGGATCCCGGAATCGTCACTCTGGGGGCGTGCCCAGCATCTCCGGGGATGCTTGGCTTCCCCCAGAGCCAGTCTCCGTCCGCTGTCGGCTCCTCTTCTGTGACAGGAGCTGGGTGCTGTAGGAGACTTTCTCACTGCAGCACCTGGTTCCTGTCAGTGCGGAGGAGCTGACATTTGGTGTCACCCTCCTCCAGGCGTCACACCCGGGTGCGGGCCGCACCCCCTGCACCCGCCTTGTGACGCCACTGAGGTGCCATGAGGTAGCTGTATGACTAAGCCAAGCGACACAAACAATTCAAACTGGAATTATACGTCCAAATCACTGGAATTAAATGGCAAGATCACTGCAATTAATAATTATAAATCACTGGCATTAATTGGCAAAATCACTGTAATTATACGTCCAAATCACTGGAATTAAATGGCAAAACCTCGCTATCGCCTGCCTAGTGAAGTGGAATCTAGATGGGATTTGGTACCAGGGACACAATACCTCCATCAATTGTCTAAATACCACTGCACTAATGGCAGATACCGGGCGCACGTCTAACACCAGCACAAGTGTCAAGGCCTCAGTTATGAGGGCTTCCATCGTCATGTGAAGCTGAACCACTAGTCATGACATAGGCCAGGGCCTCAGCCGTTCCTTGCCACTCCGTGTCGTAAATGGCATATTGGCAAGTTTACGTTTCTCAGACCATTTCAATTTCTTTTTTTGGTTCTTTTTACTGAACTTTGGCTTTTTGGATTTTACACGCCCACTACTATCACATTGGGCATCGGCCTTGGCAGACGACGTTGATGGCATTTCATTGTCTATGTCATGGCTAGTGGCAGCAGCTTCAGCACTAGGAGGAAGTGGTTCTTCTTGATCTTTCCCTATTTTCTCCTCAAAATTTTTGTTCTCCATTATTTTTTGGGAGTTATATGAGACAATGGGGGTCATTCCGAGTTGTTTGCTCGCAAGCTGCTTTTAGCAGCTTTGCACACGCTAAGCCACCGCCTACTGGGAGTGAATCTTAGCTTATCAAAATTGCGAACAAAAGATTAGCAGAATTGCGAATAGACACTTCTTAGCAGTTTCTGAGTAGCTCCAGACTTACTCGGCATCTGCGATCAGTTCAGTCAGTTTCGTTCCTGGTTTGACGTCACAAACACACCCAGCGTTCGCCCAGACACTCCTCCGTTTCTCCAGCCACTCCCGCGTTTTTCCCAGAAACGGTAGCGTTTTTTCGCACACACCCATAAAACGGCCAGTTTCCGCCCAGAAACACCCACTTCCTGTCAATCACATTACGATCACCAGAACGAAGAAAAAACCTCGTAATGCCGTGAGTAAAATTCCTAACTGCATAGCAAATTTACTTGGCGCAGTCGCACTGCGGACATTGCGCATGCGCATTAGCGACTAATCGCTCCGTTGCGAGAAAAAAATAACGAGCGAACAACTCGGAATGACCCCCAATATGCGTCACAGGAATGACTGGAATTACTTATGACACAGGACACTACCACTGGTCTGATGCAGCCCAACAGGTTGTTATAATTGTTATACTGCAGCAGTGGATATATAGCAGCAGCGTATATCGTTACCGGAATTACTGATGACACAGAACACTACCACTGGTCTGATGCAGCCCAACAGGTTGTTATAATTGTTATACTGCAGCAGTGGATATATAGCAGCAGCGTATATCGTCGTCGGAATTACTGATGACACAGGACACTACCACTGGTCTGATGCAGCCCAACAGGTTGTTATAATTGTTATACTGCAGCAGTGGATATATAGCAGCAGCGTATATAGTCACTGGAATTACTGATGACACAGGACACTACCACTGGTCTGCACAACACAGCACCACTTTATACAGCTACACTGGATATATGGCAGCAGAGAACACCAACACTGTGACTGGCTGGACTGATGCAGCACAATACACTGACTACACTGGACCGGTCTGCACAACACAGCACCACTTTACAGCTACACTGGATTATATGGCAGCAGAGAACACCAGCACTGTGACTGCCTGGACTGATGCAGCACAATACACTGAGTGACTACACTGGACTGGACTGAGCAGCACAACACTTGCCACCCCACTTTCCCGCCCCAACACACAGACACTGAACACTGAGGACACATCCTCTCTATATACTCTCCGAGACTGGAGTGAAAATGGCGGGGACGCGCGGCTCCTTATATGGAATCCAAATCCGTGAGAATCCGACAGCGGGATGATGACATTTTGCCGCGTTCGGGTTTCCGAGTCAAGAGGGAAAATCCGAGCCGGGCTCAGATCCGGACTCGGAAAGGCAAAGTTCGGTAGGGTTCAGTTCTCTGTTATTACAAAAAAAAGTGAAATGAACACAATGGCCGACATTAGCAACAGACAAAATTAGTCCTAAAAATAATACAGAGTAGGAGACCAAATATAGATTGAACTCGATGGACAAATGGTCCTTTTTCAACCTCATAAACTATATTACTATGTAAGTAGAGGGGTGTGGATAATTAGATCGACAGTGTCTAGGTCGACAATGTTTAGGTCGACCACTATAGGTCGACAGTCACTAGGTTGACAGGGTCAGAAGGTCAACATGTTCTAGGTCGACAGGTCAAAAGGTCGACATGACTTATGTTTTTTTGTGTCGTTTTCTTCGTAGAGTGACCGGGAACCCCAATTAGTGCACCGTGTCCCCTCGCATGGCTCGCTTCGCTCGCCATGCTTCCGGCAAGGTGCCAACCTCTTTGCTCGGCACAGATTACCGTTCCAATCATAGTCCACGTGGATTGTTAAGTATGAAAAAGGGGGGAAAAATGTGTGTTTTTTTTAAACCTCATGTCGACCTTTTGACCTGTCGACCTAGAACATGTCGACCTAGTGACTGTCGACCTATAGTGGTCGACCTAGACACTGTCGATCTTCAGACCGAATCCCAAGTAGAGATTGGTGTTTTTACTTATATTCTTTATTCTTGTTTGCAATGTAAGTTATAATAATGTGCCCCTCGTAACAGTTTGAGAAGTCTCACAAAAATTGGATCATCTCAATGTTCTATGTTGTTGTACAGAAATTCCATACCATTATGCTTACTGCAGATGTGCCCACACTAACCTGTCCTTAAATTTCAGCCATATAGTCCCGATTGGCGCTCCACAAATGATGCGATAAAGCCGCGCCATGCATCCTCCACACAGTTCTGTACCAATATGCGTCTTAGCCACGTCACTAATGTGAAAGAAGTACCAGGCACCAGTATCCAGAAATTGATGCTGGTATTGCATGCAGCATCCATGTGAAGACTGCGGACCATACATCCTGGCAATATCACTGTGCTTCATCTGTGATTTTACACTAACTCTAGAACAAACTGAGTGATCTGCACTATGTATATGTTAAGCTGATCATGTTCATTTTAAAGTATTGTAAAATTTAATAACAAGCGCTACTGTAAGAAAAAAGAAATAAAATAATAAAGGCACGAACAGACAGTTTTAAAAACATTTCAGCCACATTTGTTATGTCTTTTCAGACTAGGTATAACAGTCCCAGAGCAATCTGACCATCAGCTCACCCAGTCTTATTTCTGGAGGTTCGGGAGGTTCTCCCGTTGTTACTAGTTAGACATGCGGTAAGGGTCCACCTGGGTCTATTATGACAACAATAAATCCTGACAGCCCATGATATTATAAGCAAGTTTGGATTTAGCTATGGTGTGACGCAGATGCTAAATTTACATATAGGTACCATAGTCTGAGAATCACTACCCATGGCAGAGGGTCGCTCCATATGGTGCAAACAGGATGGGTGAGGGACAACACATCTGTAAGCTGTAGGAAATGTTTTGAGTTATACAGTTAGCACCAGGAAGGTTAAAGAAACTGCACAAGACTTGATATATCAATGCTCCAAATTTACCCTTCAGTTATCAGCCTCTAGAATATAATCTAGTCCAGAGAACAATTTATGGAGACCTGAATGAATGTAAAGGATTTATCCGTGGGGTTTAGAAGCCTCCACAGATCCATCAGGCCAGATAATCTTTTCAGTTTAGAAATGTGACTCCATATTGTTGAGCATTCATTGGATCTGGGGCTTTATCCAGTAAAGGACTATGGGGAGATGTACTAACAAGTGAAAAGAGGGGAGAAGTGAGCCAGTGGAGAAGTTACCCATGGCAACCAAGCAGCATTGACGTCACATTTATAATTTGCATACTATAAAATTATACAGAGCAGCTGATTGGTTGCCATAGACAACTTCTCCACTCTTTTCACTGCTTAATACATCTCCCCCTATGAACTGTGCTGACGTCTATTTGTATGATCAGATCTGATACAGTATGTCTCAATGTGCAGTACAGTAATTTGACAGATCTGTTGTAAATGATTACTGTGGATGGATATTGGAGGCAGAAAAGTTAATAAGAGGGAATTTGGAACCTGAGAGTTCTATCTATAAGTATATAAGGATTGCATTTTGCTTTGTGTGAGATATACTGTATCTTCTTCCCTGTATGATTGCTGCCCCTGTGTTTCATGGGACAGATACACTGGATTCACTATTACAAATACTGTATTCCTGAATATGGAATCTTCCACGGAATGCCAATAGGGTTTCTGCATTAAATATAGGGATCAATTCAATTAGGTGTGACTATGTCATGCCCGCGCGTAAGTGCGGCTGTATTCTGTACTTACAGTGCAGTACCACCAGGCTCACAGATTTTTGTTTGCAGTCTGATAGGGCTGTACACAAAAATCCACATGGTCGGGGAGAGATTAGTCTGCGATGGGGTGCAAGCTCCATTGCCGGCATTTCTGTGCCATCACAAAGGCAACTCGCCCCCTTGCTCCTAATTGACTTGACCCCAGTTCATCACAGTTTTTGTTAGGTGTGAAGTGGCCCTCTTCCATGTGATTAAACCCCATACATTCCTTGGTGCTAATTTACGATTTTGTGTTGTGTGCAGGAGAATAGCGTACTTGATGTTCTGGCTGGACTGCTCCTTCAGTTTACGGTACACAGAATAAATGCTTCATCTTGGAGTTTCCCCCTGTCTGGAGAGCCATTCTAAAAATAAAGCTCTTGGTCTCTCTGCTATGGGCCTCATCTGTTGTTCCTTATATAAGGATGTCTTACATAATACATACTGTAAGGATATAACAAATAAATATACATGCCTCTGTATCCATTAATGATTTTTCCCTTTCAAACAAAAGTTTTGGCAAGTTCCGGCAATTAAGCCAGAACTCACCAGAAAGGACTTACTGTATACGGTAGCCGTTGTATAACATTGATACTAGAGCAGAAACATTTGTTCAGTGTATACAGTATTTTTGACCAAACCTGTCTTTCAGCAAATGTCAAAACCATATGATACAACCAACATATAAGGGAAACATAAAAAATTATTTAGTCAATCAAGAAATTTGGCAATTAGGGGTCTGGATCTAGAAGTGGCACCTTCCCTGTTCTGCCCATTCCAAAGTCTGGCGTTTTTATCTAATCTATTTTAAGGCTAGCACTAGTGTTACACTTCAGGAGGATACAAGAGCAGCAATCTGGATGGACGGGTTGATGGAGCCTGGGACAAACAGGTGGCTTTTTATGCAATCACAGTAACCAACAGGATGTGTCTTGAAATCTGACCAGCATCAAATGCTGTTGTGTTTTAGAGTTGTGTAACAATTCAGTGGCCGCTGATATCTCAGTGATGGATACAGGTAGGCCCTGAGTACCGTGAGAAGCTTTAACTGTTCAGCAGTATCAGCTGCTGAGTAACTACTAACGCGTTTCATTGGTGCTAGGCAATTTCCTCAGAGAACAAGTATCCTTAGAGTGCAACTGGCTGATCTTAAGTACAGTAGCTGAAAAGGGTGGTGGTTATCCTCCTGTTATTTTTGGTGATTTATTGGAAACATGTTTTAATGTTGATCTTATAGCATATGTAACAAAAAAGACAATGTGAATAAATTCATATAAAATAATTTATTAAAAAAAGTATTACTATATTACTTTGTCACTATTTGTTGACTATTGATAACGGTTAATTTTTATATGTAGTTTTTTTTTCTTGATATTAAAGTGAAAAAAAAAGTTGTCTATACTGCTTAAGAGTACAGTTTTTACTGTCCCACACGCTGTGTATGAAAATACGTTATACCTTATATGTATTGTACTTGTATGGACGTTTTGCTCCCACTTTGTTTTTTTTTATTTTACATTTTTATCAGTTGTACTCTGTCAATTTGTGATTTGTCTAATAAAAACGTATTTAAAAAAAAGAATTCAAAACCTAGTAGTTTCGAATAATAATGAAGGTACGTGAATTAAAACAACACAATGTGTTCTCTTAATTATTAGTGGTCTGGATCCAGTAATCAGAATGATATATACCTCATTCACCAGAGGTATTTTGTTAATTAGTCACATAATTGTGTAGTAAATTTCTGAGACCTCACATTGCTTTACCTAAAAGTAAGCAGAAGTGTAATGATCCCACGGTGGTAAAAGGAGAAACCATGCAAGGTCTTGTTTTACATCTTTGGGGGATATCCTATTAGCCCCGGTAATTTACCGGGGCTAATTGTCCGGCCGGGGACTATCTAATTATCCCCGATAAGCCGGCACGAGACGCGGCTTATCTGGGATTTTGTTTGATGCGAAACAGACTCATTTTGCTTCGGAGTATGCCCCCCACATTCTCATACCCACCCGTACTATGATCTTATCAAAATAATGTTATCCCTATTCTACTTCTGCCACTAGTTACCTGCTATTGTTTTTGTTTTTTTGCTTCCTTCCTCTCTTCCACCCCACCATGTGTTTTTCCTGTAATGTTTACCTCCACTGATTGCACACCATGCCATTGCGCCCTACATGCAGGGTACATCATACTACTACATAAGCGTCAGTTTTCCTATATATGAACTTGGCCCTTGTATGGCTCACCTCCCACAGTGTAACCTTCAAAGTGCGCTCAACATGGCTGCCCCATATGGTACACTTGTGGGTGGGATGAAAAATACATAGGCCTGATGGTTTTGATGGAACCCTACTCTGAACTGTAGGACTCTGAAATCTCCCCCATTTTGTGTCATCTCTTCTAGGGGTGGACTATTCCACCCTGGGCAATCCTAGGCTGAGCGCCCAAGATGGCTGCCGCACTTGGTACCTGTGAGGGTGGAATACACAACCCTTGGAAGTTATTACCCAAAATGCCTACAGCAACCCTGCATTATGCTTTCTGTGTGCTTAAGGTTTTCTTTTATGTCTGTGTTGCTTGTCTATTGTTGTATTACTCAAATCCTCTGTATCATGTGCATTGTTTTTGATGTCTGTAAAGCGCCTTGAGTCCTGTTGGAGAAAGAGCGCTATATAAATAAAATTATTATTATTATTATTTTCATGCGAAAACGGGGCTGTGTCTACCGAAAACAGACAGGTTTCACTGAACCTGTGTGTTTTCGGGAGAAAGAGCATTTTTTTTTACAGGCGATAGCCTGTAAAAAAAAGAAATTGGTGAAACATATTTTTCACACCCATTGTTTTACCGAGGCTAATAGGATATCCCCCTTTGTCTGTTATTACCCAGTCTTTGATTATTATTGCTTTTTTAACATTTCTAAAGGGCAACTGAATATGCAGGCGCCATATAAGTAACTTAAATAACTATTTTTTTTTTTTATTCTTTTATATTTTTTAATTCATGTATAACTTAAAACAGAATAGCAAGACGAATATAAGGAATTCTGTGATAGAAGAAAGACGTAGAAGAAAACATACATGAACATTACTGACATAATGAATATATAGAATTATTACGTTGTTACATGATTGTTATGCCCAGTGGCATCACAAGGGGGTGCGGACCACACCTCGGGTGTCACCCTTGGAGGGGTTGACACCAAAATGACGGCTTCTCTGCAGTGCGATGAGTCGGGTACTTCAGTGTGACATTCTCCTGCAGCAGCTGGCTCCTGTCATAGAGAAGGAGCCGGCAGCACAGGCAGACTGTCTCCGGGGAGGCTGGGCATGCCCCCAGAGTGATGCCATCAGGATCCCCTTTGAGGCCACGCCCCCTTTATGTAAGGCCACGCCTCAGTCGTGCAGGGGGATCCAGAGTGTGCACCGGGTATAACCAGACCCAGTGACACCTCCCGATATGCCTACATATGCCTGGTGCAAATGCTACTGTATTAAAGCTGAGCACATCATAAATAAATCTGGCACAATAAATGCTCGTCAGTACAGTACTTCCCAACCATGTTCTAGATGTGTGTTTTTGTGTGGAGGGGGGGGGAGCAAGACTCTGTTGTTGTTCGAGGCATGAGGAAGACCACTCTCTCAGGAGTCTGGATGGGGCCCACAAACTTTGTGACTCTTAAACAAATTCCGTGAGATTTGGTAAGTACTGTATGTTTTCCATGAGTTTATTACAAAAGAGATGTGAGGCTCCTACCAAACTACTTGCACCTCTAGGTGGGACAGACATCGTTCACGTGCTTTATTATGACTATTTATGAACTGATTTAATGCAATATAAAATACTTCAGCAGTTGTGTGACACCAATACAGGTTGAGTATCCCTTATCCAAAATGCTTGGGACCAGAGGAATTTTGGATATGGGATTTTTCCGTATTTTGGAATAATTGCATGTCATAATGAGATATCATGGTGATGGGACCTAAGTCTAAGCACATAATGCATTTATGTTTCATATACACCTTGTACACACAGCCTGAAGTCAATTTAAGCCAATAATTTTTATAACTTTGTGCATTGAACAAAGTGTGTGTACATCCACACAATTCATTTATGTTTCATATACACCTTGGCCCTCATTCCGAGTTGTTCGCTCGGTATTTTTCATCGCATCGCAGTGAAAATCCGCTTAGTACGCATGCGCAATGTTCGCACTGCGACTGCGCCAAGTAACTTTACTATGAAGATAGTATTTTTACTCACGGCTTTTTCTTCGCTCCGGCGATCGTAATGTGATTGACAGGAAATGGGTGTTACTGGGCGGAAACACGGCGTTTCAGGGGCGTGTGGCTGAAAACGCTACCGTTTCCGGAAAAAACGCAGGAGTGGCCGGGGAAACGGTGGGAGTGCCTGGGCGAACGCTGGGTGTGTTTGTGACGTCAACCAGGAACGACAAGCACTGAAATGATCGCACAGGCAGAGTAAGTCTGGAGCTACTCTGAAACTGCTAAGTAGTTAGTAATCGCAATATTGCGAATACATCGGTCGCAATTTTAAGAAGCTAAGATTCACTCCCAGTAGGCGGCGGCTTAGCGTGTGTAACTCTGCTAAATTCGCCTTGCGACCGATCAACTCGGAATGAGGGCCCTTATACACACAGCCTGAAGGTCATTTAATACAATATTTTTAATAACTTGTGTATTAAACAAAGTTTGTTTACTTTTAGCCATCAAAAAACAAAGGTTTCAGTATTTCAGTCTCACTCAAAAAAGTCCGTATTTCGGAATATTCCGTATTTCGGAATATTTGGATATGGGATACTCAACCTGTACTAATATACACACAATAAACAGGTATTACCATTTTATCAGTGTTGTCATATTGCTATTCATTAGCAAAGCAGATGCCATTGCAAGTATGGTCAATCAGGTTGTGAAGTCCGGACACGGTCATTTGAGAACCTAGCATCACGCACTTCAGATACAGTAAATTACATATACCAAATAACCCTGGAAGGTCAACAATCAACTTTTCTCTTACGTCCTAGAGGTTCCTGGGTTCCACATTAGTACCATGGGGTATAGACGGGTCCCTTGGGAGCCATGGGCAATTTAAGAGTTTAACAGTGTGGGCTGACTCCTCCCTCTATGCCCCTCCTACCAGACTCAGTTTAGAAAATGTGCCCGGTGGAGCCGGTCACAGCTAGGGGAGCTCCTAGGAGTTCTTTTAGTTTTTTTATTTTTATTAAGACTTAGGCACAGGGAGGCTGCTGACAACAGCCTCCCTGCTTCGTGGGACTTAGGGGGGGAGTAGGATCCAACCCCCTGAGGTTAATGGCCCCTATCTCCATTGACAGGACACTTAGCTCCTGAGGGTGTCGATCGCAAGCCCCTGAGGCGACCGCTCGCTCCTGCAGCACTGCCGCCACCCCCTAACAGAGCCAGAAGACGTCGGTGGTGAGTTGGACGCCGGCGCCCCGGCAAGCGGGAAGCCGTTGAGAATGGCGGCATCAGGGCAGGAGCACAGCGCTGATGCTGCGCTCCGGAGGGCTCAGCGGTACTGTGGTGCGGCGCTGTGAGGGGCGCCCTGGGCCAGCGCAATACCCTACAGACTGGTCATCTAAGCTATCAGGGACTCTGTACTGCTGCTAGCATGCGATACCTCAGGCCAGTATAATCCTTACAAGTGCAGGAAGACGTGCCATTTTAGGGGGCGGAGCTTCTCCTCAGAGTGGATCCAGCACTCACCAGCGCCATTTTCTCCCTGCAGATCACAGATCAGAGATGCTGACAGGGAGCGCTGACCCAGTGCCGTAACTAGACATTTTAGCGCTGTGTGCAAGAAACAGCATTGCGCCCCCACCTACCCACAACAGAGCCGGTGCGCGCCGTAGGCGTGCTTCAAAAATATAGGTGTGTGGCTTCATGGTGAAGGGGTGTGGCCACAAAATAATACCAGTTCATATTACTCTGCACAGTAGTCTCCATTATTCAAATTACACCGAACAGTAGCGCCACTACACCAGGTAGAGCCCCTATTTTACACAGTACGGCAGACAGCGTCCCTCTTTTTTACACAGTACGTCAGACAGTGTCCCTCTTCTTTACACAGTATGGCAGACAGTGTCCCTCTTTTTTATACAGTACGGCAGACAGTGTCCCTCTTTTTACACAGTACGGCAGACAGTGTCCCTCTTTTTACACATTACGACAGACAGAGTCCCCATTTTACACATTACAGCAGACAGTGTCCCTCTTTTTTTACACAGTACGGCAGACAGTGTCCCTCTTTTTACACAGTACGGCAGACAGTGTCCCTCTTTTTACACATTACGACAGACAGAGTCCCCATTTTACACATTACAGCAGACAGTGTCCCTCTTTTTTTACACAGTACGGCAGACAGTGTCCCTCTTTTTATACAGTACGACAGACAGAGTCCCCATTTTACACAGTATGGCAGACAGTGTCCCTCTTTTTATACCGTACGGCAGACAGTGTCCCCCTTTTTACACATTACAACAGAGTCCCCATTTTACACATTACAGCAGAGTCCCCATTTTACACAGTACAGCAGACAGTGTCCCTCTTTTTATACAGTACGGCAGACAGTGTCCCTCTTTTTATACAGTACGGCAGACAGTGTCCCTTTTTTTACACATTACAACAGACAGAGTCCCCATTTTACACATTACAGCAGAGTCCCCATTTTACACAGTACGGCAGACAGAGTCCCCATTTTACACAGTACGGCAGACAGTGTCCCTCTTTTTATACAGTATGGCAGACAGTGTCCCTCTTTTTACACATTACAACAGAGTCCCCATTTTACACATTACAGCAGAGTCCCCATTTTACACAGCACGGCAGACAGAGTCCCTCTTTTGACACATTACGACAGAGTCCCCATTTTACACATTACAGCACAGCCACACACACACACACACACACACACACACACACACACACACACACACACACACACACACACCCACTTATAAACACACACACAGCCACATGTACTCATATATAGGCAAATCACCCTGGCACTCACCCCTGTCAGTCACCTCTTTTCTCTCACCGGATCCTCATGGCTGCTGCCGCTGCTGGACCGCCTCTGCGTTCAGGAGCTGCTGCTGGACCTGCCTCTGCCGGCATGTCAGGAAGCAGGAGCCGGAGAGTGGATGCGGGATCCGTGCACTCGGGGAGCAATTAAGCGGGAGCCAGGCAGCTGGAGACAGGTAGCGGGAGCCAGGCAGCGGGGAATCGGGAGGCGGGAGCCAAGCAACAGGGGACAGGAGGCGGGAGCCGGGCAGCGGAACTTGAAGATCAGGATGCGGGAGCCAGGCAGCTGGGGACAGGTAGCGGGAGCCGGGCAGCGGGGAATCAGGAGGCGGGAGCCAGGCAACAGGGGACGGGAGCCGGGCAGCGGAACTTGAAGATATGGAGGCCAGAGCCGGGCAGCGGGGGATCAGGAGGCGGGGGTCAGAGACGGGCACGCTTACACTGACTGCAAACATCACCTCCCCCTTTAGATGTTGGCTGCGGCTGCTGCACACAGTACAGGCGGCTTGTAATGAGTCAGTCTGACTCATTACAATGCCGCAGACTTTGGGGTTGCGGGCAGTTGCGCCCTCAGGGCTACTGCAACTGCGCTGTGTGCCAGGCACACACGTAGTTACGGCCCTGCGCTGACCCTCCACATAACTCCAGCTATCCTGTGCGGTACCTGGGGGTTTAACGGGGGGTGGGGGGGTGGGGGAGAGTGTTTATTCACATTAAGGACTGGGTAGTCTATTAAGGTTACTCAGTCAGCGCCAGGATTTTATTACATAACTGCCTACAGGAGCGCTGTGTGTGCTGGCTCCTTAACTCTGTCTCTCTTTGAAGGTACTTGGAGGAAACTGTGTCTGATATTTTCCTGTGTGTGTGTATGAAATATCTCACATTGCCATGTCTAGGGACTCTGGGGGTAATTCCAAGTTGATCGCAGCAGGAAATTTTTTAGCAGTTAGGCAAAACCATGTGCACTGCCGGGGGGCAGATATAACATGTGCAGAGAGAGATAGATTTGGGTGTGGTGAGTTCAATCTGCAATCTAAATTGCAGTGTAAAAATAAAGCAGCCAGTATTTACCCTGCACAGAAACAAAATAACCCACCCAAATCTAACTCTCTCTGCAAATGTTATATCTGCCCCCCCCCCCCCCCCTGCAGTGCACATGGTTTTGCCCAACTGCTAAAAAAATTCCTGCTGCGATCAACTTGGAATTACCCCCTCTGTGTCTTGTGCTGAAGAGTGTGTATCTTCTCCAGAAGAGTCTATTCCTTGTACTGAAACACAGGTTTTGAAAAAATCTGTAGAGGTTTTGTCGTATTCTGCTCCCAACTCTTCCTCAAAATCCCCTGGTATATACCCAAAAAAGCGTGCTCTTGCCCAGATAATGCAAGTGGACACGGATACCGACTCTGATACGGGAGACGGTGATGTGGATATATTGGGGGGGGGGGGGGGGGGGGGGCATCCCTTGCTAAGGGGGTGCAACTCATGATTGAGGCCATTCGGGATGTTTTACACATTGCTGACAAGGTACCTGAACAGGTAGAGGAGGCTTACTTTACAGACAATAAGAAAGCTTCCCTTACTTTCCCTGCGTCTAAGGAATTAAACGCATTATTTGAAAAATCCTGGGAAAACCCAGAGAAAAAAATTCCAGATCCCAAAGACAGTTCTTGTTGCTTTTCCTTTCCCTGAAGAGGATAGGAAAAAGTGGGAAAACCCCCCTATTGTAGATGCTTCTGTATCTAGATTGTCTAAAAAGGTGGTTTGACCTGTCCCTGGGTCTACCGCTTTGAAAGAGCCGGCAGACCACAAGACGCTCAAATCCATATACATATGCTTCAGGCATGGCACTAAGGCCCACTATTGCTTGTGCATGGATTTCTAAAGCCATAGTAAAGTGGTCAGGCACGTTACTAGAGGATTTGGATACTATGGATAGAAGTGACATTGAAATGTTTTTACGTCACATACAGGATTCTACAGATGTCATGGTGGAGGCCATGAAGGACCTTGGTCATCTGATGCACAGACATCTTCCATGGCTATCTCGGTCTCGGCGCGCAGTGGACTCTGGCTGCGCCAATGGTCTGCGTATATAGAATCCAAGAAGAGTGTGGAGAACCTACCCTTCACAGGTCAGGCTCTGTTTGGGGAAGCGTTGGATGCGTGGATTTCCACGGCAACCGCAGGTAAGACAACTTTTCTTCCCTCAGACACACCATCAACGAGGAACTCTTATCCTACGTCTACTATGCAGTCCTTTCGGACCGCAAAGGTTAAAAAGTCCTAGCCCCCTTCCACTTTCTTCAGAGGTGGTCGGGGAAAATCCAGAAAACTTGTACCATGAAGTTCGCAGGAACAGAAGCCTGGTTCTGTTTCCTCAAAGTCCTCAGCATGATGGTAGACCTCCCAGCCTGGAGATCGGGCAGGTGGGAGCACGTCTAAGAAATTTCCGTTAGGTCTGGGCGTCGTCAGGCCTGGACCCCTGGGTACAAGATATTGTGTCCCAGGGATACAGACTGGAGTTTCAAGAACTCCCCACCTCACAGATTTTTCAAATCAGGCTAACAGCTTTGCTGACAGAAAGGGCTATCCTACAGGAAGCCATTCAAAAATTGGAAAAGGCAAATGTCATTGTCCCAGTTCCACCTCCTCTGGAAAACAAGGGTTACTACTCAAACCTCTTTGTGGTACCGAAACCGTATGGTTTGTCAGACCGATATTGAACCTGAAATCTTTAAACCCCTACTTGAGGGAATTCAAGTTCAAAATGGAGTCTCTGGGAGCGGTGATCTCAGGTCTGGAGGAGGGGGAATTTCTGGTATACCTGAATATCAAGGATGCATACCTCCACATTCCGATTTGGCCACCTCACCAGGCCTATCTCAGATTTGCGCTGTTGGACTGTCAATATCAGTTCCAGGCACTGCCATTTGGCCTATCCACGGCACCGAGGGTGTTCACCAAGGTAATGGCAGAGATGATGCTACTCCTACGCAAGCAGGGAGTGAACATAATTCCATATCTGGACAATCTGCTGATAAAAGCATCTTTCAGGTAAAAGTTGTTGCAGAACATTGCTCTCACAACTCGACTACTCCGGGATCACGGGTGGATCATGAATCTTCCAAAGCCACATTTTGAACCGACAAGGAGATTGTCTTTACTAGGGATGATCCTCGACACGGAAGTGCTGAGGGTGTTTCTACCAGTGGAAAAAGCGTTGGTGATACAATCAATGGTCCGGGATGTCTTGAAGCCTGCCCGGGTATCGGTTCATCAGTGCATTCGCCTTCTTGGGAAAATGGTTGCTTCCTACGAGGCTCTACAGTATGGAAGATTTCATGCACGGTAGTTCCAACTGGATCTCTGAGACAAGTGGTCGGGATCTCACCTGAACCAGAGGCATTTGTAGCCACCAAGGGAGTGAAATCCTGGCTTTTGGCGACAGACGTATCGTCTGTTGCCGAAAGCCATGATTTCACTCCTTTGGTGGCTACAAATGCCTCATCTTCTCGAGGGCTGCAGGTTCGGGATTCAGAACTGGATCCTTCTAACGACGGATGCAGGTCTCAGAGGTTGAGGCGCGGTCACCCAAGGGAAAACTTCCAAGGAAAGTGGTCAAGTCTGGAATCCATCCTTCCGATAAACATTCTGGAACTAAGAGCCGTGTACAACGGACTTCGACAGGCGGCACATCTTCTACAAGATCAGGCCATTCAGGTGCAGTCAGACAATGTAACGATGGTGGCCTACCTAAACCGACAAGGCGGGACGAAGAGCAGAGCTGCAATGTCAGAGGTGACAAAGATCCTCCTTTGGGCAGAAAGGCACGCGCTGGCGCTGTTGGCAATATTCATTACGGGTGTAGACAACTGGGAAGCGTACTCCTCATTAGACACGATCTCAATCCAGGAGAGTGGAGCCTCCACCCCGAGGTGTTCGCAAAGGTGACAAGTCTTTGGGGCGTACCTCAAATCTACATGATGGCCTCCCGTCTCAACAAGAAGCTTTGCAGGTACTGTTCCAGGTCGAGAGACCCACGGGCAGTGGCGGTGGACGCACTGATGACTCTGGTTCTTCCAGTCGGTGTATGTGTTCCCTCCCCTTCCACTCATCCCAAGGATTCTCAAACTTATAAAAAGAATAAGAGTTCAGGTGATCCTCATTGCTCCGGACTGGCCAAGAAGAGCTTAGTACACGGATCTTCTGGAATTACAGCTGGATGATGCTCTGCACGGAAGTGCAGAGGGTGTTTCAACCGGTCCTCTTTGAGAGGACCTTCTGCAACAAGGGCCGTTTGCTTATCAAAACTCACCACGGCTACGTTTGACGGTATGGAGGTTGAACGCCAGATCTTAGCTCGAAAAAGGCATTCTGAACAAGGTTATTCCTACCCTGATCCAGGCTAGGAAAGGAATAACATCTCAACATTACCATCGCATTTGGAAAAAGTATGTGTCTTGGTGTGATTCCAAGAAGTTTCCTACGGTGGAGTTTCAACTTGGGCGGTTTCTCTTCTTCCTGTGGATGTGGGCTTACGTTTGGGCTCCATAAAGGTCCAGATTTCGGCCTTGTCCATTTTCTTCCAGAAACAATTGGCTTCCCTCCCTGAGGTTCAGATTTTTTTGAAAGGGGTCCTGTACATCCAGCCTCCCTTTGTGCCTCCTACAGCACCTTGGGCTCTTAACGTGGTGTTGCAGTTCCTGCAGTCGGATTGGTTTGAGCCTTTACAGGAGATTGAGGTCAAGTTTCTCACTTGGAAGGCGGTCACACTGTTGGCATTAGCATCAGCTAGACATGTGTTTGAATTGGGGGCTTTGTCCTGCAAAAGCCCCTACTTAATCTTTCATGAAGATAGAGCTGAGCTCAGGACGCGTCAGCAGTTTCTTCCAAAGGTTGTGTCAGCTTTTCATATCAACCAACCTATCGTGGTACCAGTGGCTACTGACTCAAGTACCTCAAAGTCCTTAGATGTTGTGAGGGCCTTGAAGATTTATGTGGAGAACTTCTCGTCACAGAAAGTCGGACTCTGTCCTGTATGATCCCAACAAGATTGGGTGCCCTGCTTCTAAGCAGACGATTTCTCGCTGGATCAGGTCCACTATCCAGCATGCTAATTCTACGGCAAGATTGCCGTGTCCAAAATCTGTTAAGACCCACTCTACTCGTAAGGTGGGTTCTTCCTGGGCGGCTGCCCGGGGTGTCTCGGCTTTACAGCTTTGCCGAGCGGCTATTTGGTCAGGGTCCAACACGTTTGCTAAGTTTTACAAGTTCGATACTTTGGCCTCTGAGGACCTAAAGTTTGGTCTATCGGTTCTGCAGGAACCTCCGCGCTCTCCCTCCCGTACTGGGAGCTTTGGTACATCCCCATGGTACTAATGTAGACCCCAGCATCCTCTAAGACGTAAGAGAAAATAGGATTAGAATTACCTACCGGTAAATCCTTTTCTCGTAGTCCGTAGAGGATGCTGGGCAGCCGCCCAGCGCTTCGTTCTCCTGCAGTTGTTACTTGGTTCGGTATTACCGTGTTACTTGGTTAAGTACTGCATTGTAACTTGATTAAGTACTGTTGTTCAGCTGTTGCTGAATTGTTCAAGCTAGTCAGCTTGGTTTGCCTTGTTATGTGTGAGCTGGTGTGAATCTCACCATCTGTGTATTTCCTTCTCTCAAAGTACGTCCGTCTCCTCACCACAGTTTCTAGACTGAGTCTGGTAGGAGGGGTGTAGAGGGAGGAGCCATCCCACACTATTAAACTCTTAAAGTGCCCATGGCTCCCAAGGGACCCGTCTATACCCCATGGTACTAATGTAGACCCCAGCATCCTCTACAGACTACGAGAAAAGGATTTACCGGTTGGCGTAATGTGAAAGCCGGCAGCACAATGCAACAGGCCGCCAATTGTCCAAATTTTGAAACATACAGTATAGCCAGTACCATTGAGCGGCTGTAACCAAAATACAGTAGATTTACATATTTGTAGCCTGCTCAGATTTTGTATACAGCCAATCACAGAGCTCTATTTTTTCCTTTCGAAGCAACAAAGTAAATTAACTTGATATTAAGGTGAAACACATATAAGAACACAAACAGTCAGTACACCGGATATTGTTTATAGCACATAGTTTATTTTTTCCTATCATTATTACTAATACAAAATAATTTGTACAAAGGCTAAAGTATGTATTGCATAGAAGGGGAACACAGAAGTGAAACGAAAAACCTGGATGGAATGGCACATTGGGATTCTAATATCTATCACATCAAACTGTTTTCATTTTGCAGGGCATACAAAAATATCTCCACCTTTTATACAATGGTTAAAACGTATTACCAAGTTAAAGAACGAAGAGATCAGTGTGGAACCAAGCTGTATTGCATTGTCATTTTAAGATCCTTTATAACCGAAAAGAGAATATTTGAAGAAAATGGACCAGTCTCTATTAACCTGTATGATACATCGTATGAGATATGCAGAACATATCTAAATGCATTTAAACGTTCACAGTGAAAAACATTGCATATGTGGTGTTCATTCACTTGGGTTCAAGTCAATTTGTTAGTTTTTGTATAGGTTTTTGTTGTACGCTAACAGAATGTGGCCTCCACTGTGGGTAGGTGAGGGGCTTTAAAGGATTGCAGCATCCGACACTCATCAAAGCTTGGAGAGAAGTGGAAAGTGGTAAGAGATAAGGGGGGTCATTCCGAGTTGATCGCTCGCTAGCTAGTTTTAGCAGCCGTGCAAACGCTATGCCGCCGCCCACTGGGGAGTGTATTTTGACTTAGCAGAAGTGTGAACGCATGTGCAGCTGAGCTCTGCAAAAAAGTTTGTGCAGTTTCAGAGTAGCTCTGAACCTACTCAGCGCTTGCGATAACTTCAGCCTATTCGTGTCCGGATTTGACATCATACACCCGCCCAGCGAACGCCCAGCCACGCCTGCGTTTTTGCAAACACTCCTTGAAAATGGTCAGTAGATACCCAGAAACGCCCCCTTCCTGTCAATCTTCTTGCAGCCGTCAGTGCGACTGAAAACTTTGCTAGAACTTGAGCACAACCACAAAGGGCTTTGTACCAGTACGACGCGCGTGCGCATTGCAGCCCATACGCATGCGCAGAAATGCCGATTTTTCACCTGATCGCTGCGCTGCGAAAATCGGCAGCAAGCGATCAACTCGGAATGACCCCCAAAGTTGCAACCAATCAGCTTCCAACTGTCATTTTTCAAACTCAAACTGTGCCATGGCAGTTAGGAGCTGATTGGTTGGTACTTTAGTTCTCTCCACTTTAGCTCTCTCTGCGCTTTGCTAAATTTCTCCATGAAAATGTAGTTTCAAATGGAGTTCAAATTGTTTTTTTTTTTTTAATTTAGAAAATTATCATTTGTACTTTACACCAATTACTGGTGTTTCCACACAAAGGACTGTGGCAGCCTTCGCAGACCCTGGCATCCAAAGAGAAAAGACTGTGATTATAATCTTATTTTTCATATTCACTCACTGAACTCTGCCCAGAACTACTACTTCAATTTTGGGCAAAGCTCCAACTTATTTATTTACTTTTTTTCTTTATTTTTCTTACCTAAAATGCGACGGATATAATAACGATTTGCATTGTAGTGTAAAACTAAAACATTTATAATAAATACTTGTAAAATATTAACTTAGCAAAACAATGCTTTCTTATATAGGAAAATATCACCTCCAGCAGAGGATGAGCTAGCAAAATGGCTTAATATTAGACAGAATACATGCATAGCATGATGAGAAGAACAAACAATGCATAAGGTGTTAAAAAGAGAAAAACAAAAAGCTCATTAAAAATTATAACAATACAAAAAATCAATTCAGTTGATCACATGCCCAAATAAAAATAAATGAATTGCACGTCTACCTGCT
The DNA here is from genome assembly GCF_028390025.1 of Pseudophryne corroboree. Classification (NCBI taxonomy): domain Eukaryota; kingdom Metazoa; phylum Chordata; class Amphibia; order Anura; family Myobatrachidae; genus Pseudophryne; species Pseudophryne corroboree. Next base: position 734,554,977 of record NC_086449.1, read on the forward strand.
GTATTATATGCAAAAACGCTATAATTTTTAGATTATTTAAAATCTTTGCATATCACCCTTTTCCCCTAATAAACACAAATTTACATGGTAAGTAATATCAATAAAATATACATCATTGTGACTGTATTGTTAATTTCACCATTCACAAACACCTCCCAACATCATATAATGTAAATGTATAAAGGGGGGAGGGGCCTATGGCACGAGAGGGAGTATCTGCAGTAAATTGAGCATGGCCACGCCCCATCACCTTTTTTTTTCACATTAAAGCACCACCTTTATGGTGATTTTAATGGATACCTCCCATCTTCCAGCAAAAATGGGTGTGAATATCATGATCGATGGATGGTCGGCATATACTGGATTTGTTGTAAATTTATGTCCAGCTTGTACTCATGTAATGGGCAAAAAAAAACTCTGTACAGTTAAAAAATAAAGTAGAAACTTATGTGAAAAAAATAATTAAAAACAGTAGAATGATTTTCAAACTGTATAATCAGCACGCAGAGTTGTCAGATGTTCCCCTAAGCAAGGTTTGGGTGGATTCTTGTGTTCCGTTAACTGCCATGTGTACAGTACTGACTCTGCTAATCGTAAGTAGTGGAGCAATGTAGCCACCAAATTGTAACCATAGGGAATTTTAAGATGGAGAACTGGTGGTGTATTTGTTCTCTCTTAAAACTCATCTCTGTATTAAACTTGCCTAAAACAATTGCAGTGTAAATACAAATGTTCTATGGCACGCTAGAACAAAGTTCCCATAACGATTGCAAAAATGAGCTTGGGGGGGGGGGTGGTTACACGGACGTTTTTCAAGTTAGTGCTTTCCCAGCTACAAAGGCGTTCATTCCTAATCGCTGTTTATCGGACACGGAAATTTGCAGCACTTATATTGAGCGCTAGAAAGTCTCTGTGTGACAGCGTCTGATCAGACAGAACTAGTTTCAATCTGAGAGCATTTTTATTGAGCACTTTGGGTATTTGTCCACCACGCTGTCGTCAGGGTGTAGCGTCCTCTCTATTTTACTCATAGAAATTATTTCAATTTGGAACAAAGATTGCGAGCTTTAAATGTGGAGTGAAAATCTCCTTTCAGACTAATCATCTACTAATAACTATCAAACCTTAAGCTGGCCATACACTTGTCCGATATGGCCACTTTTCAACCGATTCAGACCGATCAGGCCGAGAAATCGGGTGAAATCGGGGCGGCACAAGGGGCATTTGCGGCGATTTCTCCCGTAGGGGAAATCACCATAATGTATGGGGGCCTAGAACAACTCATCAGCTTGTAGCTATCATTTTGGACGACATACTAAATCAGTGATAGCTAGAAACTGATTGCTTGCTATGGGCAACACCTACACATTTCCTTTTAGCAGATTTTAGTATATCTACCCCCTTGACCAATGGACACTAATAATGATTAACTTTATCAAACCTTCGAAAGACAACAAACCTATGCGTTTCCCAAAGAAACCAATAAGATTCTAGCTATCATTTACTGTATCTAGTGCATTCTATAAAACATTAGCTACAATCTGATTGGATGCTTTGGGAAACACCTCCATTTGTCCTCATTAGAAGGTAAGTCCCAGCCTAATAATTACTTTCCAAAGACAGAACACTGTAGTTGGCAACCGATGTAATAACCCTGTTGTAAAATGCAATCAACATGTCATTGTTCTGATTTGAAGCTTCTTAATGTATTCTTAATATTATTCCTTTGGCCGTTGGTGCTTTACTTGCATGAATTAATATTTTCCTATGGATAACATCACAGAAATGAATGAAATGTGCAAGCAGCTCAATTAATTGTGGCAAACATGTAAATAAATCTTTGCGATGTACATAATGGATGTCATTTATGTTTAAAAACACGATCAGTATATGCTAAAAAAAAAATACCTTGACTTAATAATTTTATTCAAAAACATGCTAAAAAAATGTCTGCAATTAAATGGTAGAAGCATTAAGACACAGCCAATCCACCGTAACAAGCAAAAGGTGCAGTTTTAAAATAAAGTAGTGAATTTATGTTCTAAAAAATAAACTAAGAAAAACAAGGTATATATCACAAGATAAATAATATGGTTGGTTTTTGTGATTTTGATGATAGTATTCATTTATTACCGTACACTGTACAGGCAACAATGTACCTTTTCATATCCTCATAGGCTTACAACAGAAAACGTAGACCTAACAAGGAGAATTTTGTGTTCCACTATAACAAGTTATGAATAATTCAGTCATTGCACACAAAAAAAAACAAGTAAATAAATATTTGGTGCTATCACAGCACAAATGTTGCAAAACAATCTATAAAAATAACCTGATGGAAAACCAATGGCAAATTTACAATACTTTTTAAAAATAGCTAATAAAAATACATCATTGTACAAAAACCAACCGCAAGGTACATTTAAAATGCAATCAAGTATCCTGCATGAACTTATTAAAGGATGAATATTTTTGGTTGACAAAATAATGATTTATATATATATATATATATATATATATATATATATAGTATATGGGTAAAGTTACCAAATCTAGAACTTCAGCTGTAAATATGGCACATGCCTCGGTATTTGAAAGGGGCTGTCCAATTTGATACACAAACAAAATGGACATTTATTTTATAGATGTGTTCTGTTTTATTATCAAAGTTGTTTAGGTTTTTATACATTAAATTGAAAATAAACCTTAGCCTATGGATTAGGGGAGATTCACCTCTCTGCAATGTGTCGTAGGGATATTTGGATAGCATATGGTACCCCAATATAAACAGTAAACAGGGGGGCAGATATATTAAGATTGGGGAAGTGATAAAGCAGTGATAAGTGCAAGGTGATGACACACCAGCCAGTCAGCTTCTAACTGTCAATTTACAAATTGGAGCTGATTGGCTGGTGCGTTATCACCTTGCACTTATCACTGCTTTATCACTTCTCCAGGCTTAATACATCTGCCCCAATGTTACTGGGGACAAAACACCTCCGCCAAGCTGTTCCTGCAGTCATCGCTTAGCACTGAATCTCCCCGTTAGAACACAGAAGTTCAACTTGAAACAGAATATCTTGCTTGATTTTGCTGGATAATTTAGTTAGCAAAAGTTATTGTATCATACTGAAAAAAAGAAATATAATTTGCCACCATTTCAATGACTTCACCGGATTAATCGGACATATTTACTTGCTAAACTAAAGTTACCGCATAAGATACCGCTTGAGCACAGCGGAAGAAACCAATTAGTGGACTGAACCCATTCTCCAGAACACACAGATAATAAATTTGATGAATCATGGTGTCGGTAGTTTCTATTGGATGGAATACGGTTGTGTGCTCATCAATAGCTCAGCTCAGAGTGGCTGCCTCCAGCTTGCCTGCTCTAGCGGCAGATTTTCTGCAAAAGGGAGAGGTACACCCTGGTGACATAACATTTGCCATATCTGAATATAGAAGACTCTTAGTGGGCAACGGTTAAGGAATCTACTCATTGACCTCTTCCTAGCAGCAGATATGCTTCCATCAGCGTTTCCATTTAGCAAATGAAAATCTGAATTTACACATGGTCCCAATTTTATTTCTTAAAGTAAACTGGTGTTTCTTTCTTATAGGCATTTCTTACTACCTTGGCCATCAAAGAAAGTAAATAGTCAAAATAAAAAAAAAATACATTTCGGTTCTCGGCAAGCAGAACTTATCTGATTGCTGTTTTCTCTTAGTTTTAAGCAAGTTATTTTACTGTGTAGATCAGCTTTAGAACCTCAGCATATATCACTCAAAAGGCATAAACTTGTCATCACCATAAGCACGGCTGCTATCGAGGTGGGATATCAGTTTTTGGCACCTTTGCAAGCCTGGCTGTCAAACTGACGGCAGCTAACCCTTAAGTAGGTGGAACTGTTGAAACAGCCAATGGTATTAGTGTTAAAGGGAAGTGCTTGTGTCAACTCCAGTATTTTGCCCGCTGTAAAGTAAAGTCATGCATGAAAGTGATGAATCATGTTTGCCTTTTTTCAGTCAATATTCTGGGTTACAAAAGGAATGCTAGAATAATTCATACCGTGAGAGAAGATGCCCCTTTACCTCCCACTTAAATGAAAGGAAACCATGAGCTGGCAAATAAATAAGCCAAGTATTTCCTAATGCAGTTAGTTATACAGTACTTCATGGTCAATTGCAGGACATCCAAGTAGGTTTTCAAAATTCACTGTCCTGTCACTTTAATAAGTCACAATTAACCATATAGAATCACCATACAATTTTCATTGCTGTTCTATAATTCATATCAAGATTAGTTGTTCAGTCATTAATTTAGTTATCGTATTTAATTGGCTAGTAAGGGTTTAACCCAGTGGTTCTTAAACACGGTCCTCAAGGCACCCCAACAGTCCAGGTTTTAAGTATATCCATGCTTGCCCAAAAGTGACTTAATTAGAAACTCATTCAATTTGATTTAACCATCTGTGCTGAGCCATGGATATACCTAAAACTGCATTTGAGAACCTCTGGTTTTAACCAATGGTAATTGCTTGGGTAGGAATTTACAGATGACATTCATTGGCAGCTATTATACCTTGTACCATATTAACCACATTTTATAATTTATATATTTCATACTTGCCTACTCTGCCTTAATGCCCGGGGCAATCTCTAATGTAAGGGTGGTCCCCCAAAATCCTGAGAGAGCAGGGCACCCCCACTACATGATTCCACCCACTTCATTACAGCTCCAACCCCTTATTATGTGAGGCTGCAAATTATGGCATAGCGGACTGTGGGTGGAGAAAGTGATGTCACTACGTGTCCTTCACTTGCCACTCAGACTTCCTCTCTGGGATCTCATGGCAGTGAGGTCTCAAAAGTAAGCATATATATATATATATATATATATATATATATATATAAAAACACACACACATATACATACATACATATATAAACATATATATATATATATAACCATGAATTGATAGTACAACTTACGCGATACATGTGGCTGCTCATATTAATTTGCCAAGCATTTACCAATGAAATCCAGTCATATCTTGATTCACTTGTTTGGATCTGTTTACAGAAGCCATGTGACAGCAAATTCCTTGTTATACAGCAGTTATCTCACAGCTGAGATCACACGATTTTGAGCACATTACATTATATTCCATATAAAAACATATGTTATCATCATTCTATTCCAGGCTCTCACATCAGGATATGGCTCATTCCATTTCGATGGGCTCTTTCTCATGCAAACAATGTTATCACTACTGCACAAGTAGGATGTCACTACAAATGGCCTATTTCTGCTCATTCATTGTGATTTTGTAAAGCAGCAAAATGTAAGTAATGCCCACACCAGAGACCAAACCTTGGGCATTGTGAAAAGCAGCATTCAAAACTAGAGGTATGTGCTGGAGTGTTTAGCAGGAATGTCCTTTGAAAAATTGTACATGGTTTAGTAAATGTGATATAACAATGGAAAATAGTATGTGCAAAGATACTGTTTGTCTATTTATCTGGTAACAGGAAAAAGCAACAATCCATAAAAGCTGTTTTACACTGGGTGCCTCAGAGTGCCTGCAGAGTGATTAGTGGTTTAGCCCACAAAATGGCCGCCTCAGTTACATCACTGGATAGGCAGTATTATTACAGTATAAGCACTGATTCAGTCTACAAAATGGCTGTCTACCATGCATACTTGACAGGTGCCCTTTATGTTCCTTACACATAGCTCTTCAATATAAACTTCCTCAGACGAGTGTCAAAACATATCATGTCTTCATATGGTACAATAGCTCCGTACATCAGGGATTGCTACTAACAGAAATGTATTTTCAACATTGCAATCATCAGAGATAGTTATCTGTCCAGGTATGTATTAACTGGTTTCATAAAAGCAAGACCTGCTTCGTAAGTCCTTCTGGAATTTTAACTTACATTGTTATCTCAAGCACATAATACTTATTATGACAAACGGTGTCCACTGTAACACTAATGCCTCTAATGGGAATATAAATATGTAAAAAAAATTATACTCTAAAATGAAAAGAGCAATAATAAAAATGGATTGTTGCTTTAAAATGAGGGGAAAAAATGGTAAAACCTGAATCCAATGTATTTCTGAGAATAAATCAATATTGTCATTATACCATTATATTGTGAAAAAATAATCTTGACATATATGTAAACCGAATAGTTGGCTAGCTGAAGATGACTTGGCTACCATATACAATAAAACAGTTTATCAACCATTATGTGTCATCTCTGAATATCACCAATGATGCCCATTAAAACCTACTTACTGCAGGCGCATTCCTTTTAAAGATCACACAGAATTTAGACGCAATGATTAAAAGAAAATCTGTGTAGAATAAACCAAAAAAGAAGAAACAAAAAAGGTAAAAGTTTTTAAACACATAAATGAAAACGCTAGTCTTAACCATAGTCAGTAACAAAAACATTTCCGATAAGGTACAAAAAAGTTGCAGTCAATTCCATGCAAACTGGCCCATTATCACTGGTTTTGCAGCTGTGGGCTGGTTCTCAATGGCTTTAGTAAGTCTTTCATTTTGTATTCTTGACCTTTTTTTTTTTAATCTTTTTTTTTTTTTTTTCAAAATGTTCCAGAAGCATAAGCATATCCGTCATGTATTGGTAAGAGTCTTAAGTATATTAGTATGCAAAGCTCTTTCTTTAGAGATGCTTAAGAAGAGTGTTAGAGCAGGCCGAGGAAGGAACTTAGGTCTGTGGATTTCCTTTCTTCTTTGGCAAATTAATAGTAGATGCAGTTTTGCAAAAAGATAAGTCAGGTAACAAGATTCAGATGCGACGTATAGAATTGGAGTGAAAGTCGGACGGAGTTCTTGTAACGATTGTTTGGAGTCCTTGGTTCTTGACGCTCTTTGTGGCCAAACATGATGATGCAAATGCCCCGTTGAAAAGCTCTAGGCATCATATTTTTTACCAGTCCTGTGTATCTGCTGAAAGAGAGTCATGGAGAAGGCCATTCCCAGTATCTATAAATAAAGACGACAAGTGACATTATTAATCATTTATCCATCATGCTCATGGGTAAACACGTTTAGTTTATATGAAGGGATTATTTTACATATAATTGCCATTTGCAGTGCTACTCCTTCTTGTATCCAAGTCACAGAATAATCTGTTTATCTGGTTACATGCATGGTTTAAAAAAAGATGTGCCTATCAGTGGTGCATTCTCCGAACACTTGTAATTATAGTAACCCAGAGGTGGTTGGAAGAAAGACCATTATTTTCAGTTCTCATCTTTAAAAAAGACAATTACTTTGAAATAGAGTCTTTAAGTACACAAGAATAAATGAACTCTTCAACTTAAAAAGGGGAACGCAGGTTAGGGATGCATCTAGCACATATTTGCATTTCGACGGCTCCGGGGAAGAGAGGGGCCTGATTCCGATTTGCTCGGTATTGCACAGCCACAGGGAAACCGCTAAACTGCTAATGCTGCAGGAGGCGCCTGCATGTGTGATCCAAGTGTTGTGTCCGAGGATACAGCATCGGAACACCATCGTGACCATCCCTCGCAGCCCTCGGCCAGTCTGCATACGCCGAAGTTTACTCAGACTGGCCATCGGAACTGGTCAGCCGGGTCCAGGAAGTCTTTATTCGATGGCGTAGATCTTACAGTTCTCCCCCCCTGGTGACGCCTCTGTACTGGATCTAACATCTGCTGAAAAGCTAGTGAACATTATTAGGGCTGCCTGCTGTGACTTCTCCCTGGGATTACCTACTCCTACAGTTGTCGTGGTGACATCACAATAATGCGGGAGTGCAAACTACGCATTTGGTGTCTTGGCACCTAGTGACAGGAGTATAAGCTGCAACCACAAATCATTATTAATAGTCAATGAATACATTGCACTGGTGGGCACTTACACATACATTGCATGTTATGTGTGTGTGTGGTGGGGGGGGGGGTTTCATACATTGGGTCGACCACGTTTGGTCGACATGATCACTAGGTTGACATTGTCATTAGGTCGACATGAGGTTTTTTTTTTACTTTTTTTGGTGTCATTTTCATCGAAAAGTGACAGTGAACCCCAATTAGTGCACCATAACCCCTCGCATGGCTCGCTTTGATCACCATGCTTCGGGCATGGTGCCTCGCTCCGCTACCGCTGCACCCAGCACAGGTTACCGTTCCCAAATGTAGTCCATGTGGATCGTTAAGTATGGAAAAGGTCAAAAAATGAAATAAATTGTGAAAAACTCATATCGACCTTTCTCCATGTCGACCTAATGACCACGTCGACCTAGTGATCATGTCAACCTAATGCATGTCGACCAAAATGTGGTCGACCCAATGTATGTTGACCTAATGACTGCCATCCGTGTGTGTGGGGGGGGGGGGGGGGTAATGATAGGAATGGTTGCACATTCTTCACAGTGCTGAGTAATCCTCTGTGCTATATAAATAAGCAGTAATAGATAAACATGTCAATCACAACAACTAAAAGTTACACTTTTCTGCAATTAAAATGATTTTATTACATTGACTTATTACATAAGACTCCGTGAGCGGAGCTGCCTGCACAAATTGTTGAAGACTGTAAAAATGGGCAAAAGAAAAAAAAAAACTATTCTGATTGTGTGTTGAAATATTAGATTGCCAGGGGGATTAGGATAATTTCCTGCCCATAAATGTTGATTGCTACGAATGCTGACAGCACACTTGAACAAGTGTGTAGTTATACAGCAAGCCCTGCCAGGATGAAATACTGTGGAGTCTGTAGATAATTAGGAAGTATCTGAAAACTTATCCTATAAAATGCAGAAAATATCCGCACTGTAAACTGAAATAAAAAATACTGCAAATACTATTATCCTTGTACTGTACTTCTAAGACATTGTTTTAACTTGAAAATGCAGCTTTATCTTCCACCTTAAGATTTATTAAATGATTTGACTTTCTCTTTTGCAACTTCTTTTTTTCAGCATGGTACAGGATTTATATAATAAGACAACAGTTTATTTGTGTTGCCCGTGGATACGATTATTGTATAGTGATAAGGGCAGTAACACAGTCAATGGGGAACATTTCTCTCTCCTTATTACCGCATTTATACCCTCGGGTTACGCAGACACTAACAGGAATTAGGGAGAGCCCTCAGAAACCAATGGTTAGTCACCATCGATTTTCCTGATCTGATGGAAATTATTTTTCCATCTGTTGCCGGGATTGCTATAGTTGCCAACCAGCGCATGCTTCTTTCTGATGATCAAGGCATGCATACTAGTCAACCATCGATGTTTAAACCCTTGAATGGCTTCCACGCGATAGCTACATGACATGGTAAAGCAAGTTGCAATAGCCGCAACACTTACACTATTCGATAGTCCCCTTAGGATGGCCATCACTAACAGGAATAAGTGGGCAATAATAGAATCTTCCAGTCATACCTCCGGGGGATTCGGTATGTAATACCGCCACCAAGGATGCCGAATGTCAGTATCCCAACATCGGCATCACGACGGGTAGAATGCCGGCAAGGGGGCGAGCGCAAAGAAGATTCTCGCCACAGGTTCTCTTCTCCCTCTATGGGTGTCGTGGACACCCATAGAGGAGGAATCACCTACCTCGCCGATATACAGATGGCGGTATGGTGCTCTCGTCAGGATACCGATGTCGGTATTGTGACAGCCGGAATCCCGACGAGCAGTATGCTAACTGCATGCCCCTCCCAGGGGTACCTCTACATCACAAGGTAGACATGACAAGTGCCAAAAAGTTGCTCAGTATTCACTACCAAACACCAGTTCATTGCGTTCAGCACCCATTAACCACAGTGGTGAATGCCAGGCACCTCTGTACTTTACCACCAACGGGCATTGTTGTCCCTATCGGGAAGGCAGGACATAGCCCTTAAGTCTGTCATGTCCCGACTAAATCGGCAGGGTTGAGAGGTATGTCCAGTGTTCAATCACGATACGCCTCTGCTTGAATCAGCGTAATGCAACAGCGTGAAGAAGAGCCTCGCTAATTGCGGGCTGGCATAAAAACACCAGCAGTTATGGCAGAAAAGCCATGCATTCCAATCCTAATTATCTTCTGTAAAAATGTAGGAAGTTTGTGAATTAAATTGCCCTTTAAAACACGGTGTGTCCTTTTTGTCTGACAGCCCCAATGGGCCTTTCAGGTTCTCAAACGTGAGCTTCCTTCATTATCTGCACAGGAAAAGCCTTTACCATAACGTAGTCTGCATGTCACAGCAGAAAGGCGATATAATGTCTACCATGGCTCTCTTCAGAGAATGCACAGTTCTATCTTTAGAAAATGTATCTGTGGAAATGTTCATCATTGCAAAGGTTAAACGAGACATATATTACCTCTCGTCCCACTGCAGACACACTGCAGATCATCTCATGCCTCACAGACACTTCATACCAAAGGTATTTGGGTTTAAATAAAACTTAACTGAGCTTATAAAACAATAAACAAAAAGCCATCTCCTTTAGGCAAATTCAAACTCATTCTTGCTCCACTGAGGTCGATTTAAACAAAGTTAAGCCGCAATATCACGCATAGAGGTGTTGTAAATGCAATCAACCGAACATTAATGGCATATACTCCCATATAAATATCTCTGCAATATATTGAAATGAAAGTGGGTGAACATCAAAACGTTTGGTTGCAAAATCCAGCCAGTTGCTTTTTCTTTATCACGTTTAGGTTCACTATTGTGAATTATTTGAACCAGTTGGATAGAAAGTTTAAACGCCTTTGATTTTTTGAACACACTATATTTCTGTATTTCGCACATGAGTTTTAAGGGTCTGGGGTTTATTCTCAATCTATAAAAAGGGTGTCGGTAATCGTTACTGGGTTTTCTTTGGAATTGACGTAAAAGACCTTAAGAGCAGTTATACTTCAGAGAACAATACATTTCTGAGAAGAGACAGATAACCTATTTCAGAAAGTGACAGGATAATATGTCTTTGGAAGGTAGAAACTTTCTACAACTGGCTGTACAGAGAAACTTTACTTTAAGTTTTCTACTGAATAATTAACGGGGACACCAGAGGCCTTGTTCAAAGGACCAATAAACCAAAAATACTGTATGCCTTATAGAAAAGAGTATCTGAGAACCTGGCAAGGTTTCAAAAGCACATCAGAGCAGGAAAAAATGGGAGATACCATTGTTACAGTAAGGGGAGATTTCATGTTGCTTAGGCAACAGACATCTGGGGGTATATTTACTAAATCATCTGAAAAGGAAAAGTGGATAGCTAAAATGTAATTGGTTGCTATGGGCAACATCGCCACATTTCCTTTTTTTTGAGGTTTTAGTAACTCTACCCCCTTAACCAATGGACACTAACGATAGTCTCTCCATCTCTTCCCACTTCTAAAGACAGCTTTTTCCAGATGTCCTGCATGGTCAACAGTAGCCATGTTTAGCTGTTCAATGAAATCCACATTTTTGAGACTTTTTAAATATGTAAATCAAGGGATCATAGGTCAATCTTAATGTACGTGTGATTTCGACCATACTCCAATCACAGTACTTCCACAGCTAAATTCATAACACCCCCCACCCCCCCCCCCCAAAAAAAATGTTAGCAATAATAAGTGGAAGATATAAACCCCATCAACTCTTACATACCTGCATTATGAGTATACACATCCCAATCGTACCAAGAACATGCTTATTGTCATCAAACCACATTTTCACTTTCTCATAACATCCCTAAAGAGAAAAGCAAAGGGTCAGTTACTAACAGACATCCGGCGCATCAATTCTCTTTCTCTGCCACACGCCTCCTCCGGAATGGCCGAGCGAAGGCACTTCATGACCAATAACATCCCTAACTTTCCCTCGCTTCCCTTACAGGTGCGCCGGAAGATAAGCAATGTTTGGCTACTGTAATATAATACGGTGATGTGCGCAGCTGAGCACCACCAAGGATCATCGCAGAGAACTGTGGGGCAGATGTATTAACCTGGAGAAGGCATAAGGAAGTGATAAACCAGTGATATGTGCAAGGTGATAACACACCAGCCAATCATATCCTAACTGTTAATTTACATATTGGAGCTGATTGGCTGGTGCCTTTATCACCTTACACATATCACTGGTCTATCACTTCCTTATGCCTTCTCCAGGTTAATACATCTGCCCCTGTATCTACCCCACAGTTTGTTTTTGGGGGGATAGATCATTTCCGTTGACCTAGTCCACGAACAAACATTTGTAAACAAACAGATATTCAAAAATTGCTCAAACAATCGTCTCATCTGCAGGGAAATAGTATTTTATCAGGTGAGTTGAAAAAAACACAAACTATTTTTCTATATGTGGTTTGAGGTTGTTACTACTGTATATTTTAGGAAATAACCCGTTTTCTTTGAACCCTCAAACTTTCAGTGGATTTTGATTACATAAAATACTGTGGGGCTTCTAATGGCTCGAATGGTCACATTGCTTTGGATTTTTCCAACTATTATAGAAAAGCATTTGCACTGTACTAACTTCAGTGCTTCACATGTATCTTCTATGGTGAAGGTGGCATGAAGCTGCTCTGGCAATGGGACTTCTATGTTGGCACTGCAACTGTAGATTGTGGTGTGACTGAAACTGTTAAGCTGGGCATGAAATTGTATATGCTAGACAGTGTTACTGGGGCTATGTAATATCCTGGACAATGGGATTAATCAGCACAGTATTTACTTTATTACCATACCATACAAGCTAAGTATTTAAATCATGAAATTCTTGGCACATACACCAGTGAATGCTTATTAAACGTCAAGGCCGGATTAAGGCAGGGGCGGTCATCTCAGGGCCCCCACACATTAGGGCCCCCCACACATTGCTGTGTCAAGCAGAGTAGTCCCTGGCGGCTCAGCTGTTCATTAACAGCGGCCGCCAAGGAGCTTCTCCGTCTATGGCCAGTATTGCAGGATAGCGAAATATTATCCTGTGAGACACTGACCCTGAGCCGGCCTCATCCCTGTCCCCCCTGTGCATGCCGCAGCGTCCAGCGTTCTGCTTGGAAGGGGCGGGGATGTATAACGATACACGGGGGTGCTGATGGTCTGCCATCACTTTTTCTGGTGGGGTCCCCCACAACTTCATTGCCCCTGGGCCCCCACCAGCCTATCTGGCCCTGTTAAACGTACTGCACCAACTGAGTCTTCAACTTGGCGCCCTACACGCAGCATTTTAGAATCTAATTTTTTACTACAGTTTGCAGTGTTTATCATGAACGGCTCTATGCTAATGGGTCATGAGCTAGCTAAGACACACTGCACAGGTCAGGTACAGTACACTGCTATGACATCTCCACAAGTGCATGTCATACTCACTGTTCTCCATACTAAGCCAGTGGAATTGTGGCCACAGTCCTGGGAATTTTCCATACAGCATCGATCGGGAACCGTGTTTTCTCCTAGCACTGGATACCAATCAGTGTAATCTGTCACCCCACAGCAGTGCATCTATAGAAAGCAGATTATAACTTCCATAAAATATATGCGCGGAGCCACATTATATTCACTATTATTATATGCTACAATATACATGGTTCCCTTGGTACAATAATCAGATAATAAGCTCTGTAATGCAAAAACTCTATTACATTCAAATCATACTTGCCTACTCTATTGGAACTGCTGGGGGGCTCCTGAAAATCAGGTGGCACTCCCGGCCCCCCAAAGGAGTGGGCAAGTCTCCCAGTGCTGGCACTACTGTGGTCGGACTGGGATCCCGATGAAGTGATTCACGCTGAATCGTGCCATCGTAGCCATGACCCCCGCTGTACAATGTCGGTAAAGTGGGGGGCGTGGCCACCATGATGCAATCATGTAGCCACCCCCCCGCACAGCCTCTTTGGCAGCATCATGCCCTTGCACCGCCCCTTATATTAAGCTACGCCCCTGGCACCACCGTCCATTGTGTCGACCTGGCTGCCCCCTCCAGGAGGGAAGTTGGCAATTATGATTCCAATAGTTAAAGCAGCTGCCCCCCCCACCCCCAACTTGTGTGCCATTACACTAGATATTAGGGACATGATGAAACAAAAAGGGTGTCTATCTATCTATACATACAGATACATATATATTTAGAGAAATAGTAATTGCATGTAGTTTTCAACAATTTTACATCATTGATTTTGTTTATAAATATCATCTGAATGTTTTACACCAGCAGATATTGCCAAGGTACATGGCACTGCTACCAGTATGAGATGATATATCAGTGACAAAATGACCATAAACAGGTTTTATGTTATTGCCCAGCTATGCTTTATACAAAACATATAATATTCTAAAATAATAATAATTATTCAGTATAATGTCTCTTTATGATTTCTCTTGAGACTGACTATTTCTTGCATAATTTAACATAGACCGTACAATATAGATCTATCTAGACAATTGGTATAACTCGCTTTGCTATTCTTTTAAACGGGCACTAGGCATTCCTTAGTGTTTCAGGTAGAACCGCAAACAAATCTTATTTTTAATCAACATATTGTGCTTTTAGATTACACTACGCGGTGCAATATACAATACACATATGAAAATAAAGAAACCTACTTCTGCCTGAATAATGTTCCAAGCGTTCTTCAGTCCAACATTATTTTCTGTATTGTAAAGCAATAAACCGTCTTTCAAATCCTGCTTTGCATTCTCGTTGACCTAGGAGAGCGAAAAAACAAATAAACTGGGAAATGAAAACATGGAAAATTCATTGTTTATTCATTTTAATCCCAGAGAACAAAAATAGAATAATCAAAAAAATAAAAAATCATTCCTTAAAGGCTAAAAACATATTCTGGACTAGCTGCGGATGACAGCCTGTAAGTGGGACCTCAAAACGCTCATCTGTAGACTTTCTAATCAAGAGAAAACTCTATGAATGCATTTTTTTTATTCTAAGGGGTCAATCCAATTAGCGGAGAAGGGTGTAATGTGCCGTTGTTGCGGAGTTTAATGCAGGCAAAGGCACCCAATCTTCCACTTTTCAGGGGCCTCAATTCACACAAAATTGTTCAGACCTCTACGGGGTGGCAAGCACTGTTGTGCAAATTCAGGCCGCTGTAAAGTGCATCCCCTGCCACGATGACTCACACCAGCGAGATCATCACAGCTAATTGGATTGACCCTTAAGCCTGTGGATGTGTGCAACCTCTCTGAAGCTTAGACTTTACCAAGTCTTTCCTTATATACCTCCCATACGGAATGACCAAATTTTTTTTTAAATTATGCGTAAGATAAGGAAATGTAAAAAAAATGTAAACACTCAAATTCTTTATTTATCCCAGTGTATAGCTAGTTCATTTACAAGATGGACTTGCAAGGTGGATATTTAGCATTGTATTGTCATGTCATCAGGGGCAGATTTAGGGATTAGAGCGCTCCCAAACACAACAGTAATGGTCACTCCCGACATCCAATTTTATTATTTTCATTGTGTCATTATAAGCGCTCATTTTGGGTATTATATTATATTAAACTATCAAACTAATAATAAAAGAAGCCATGAGCTATGACATTTAATTTATTTTTAATTATGTATGCATATTTACAAAGTAGGACAGCTCACAGGACAATCTGCCCGAATCCTACTTATCCACTTTGCATCAAGATAGTGTACACTATGGTAAAGTGGAAATATTTTGTAGTTACTGGTAATTTTGGACTGGCAGTAATGAAATATACATCCAATGCCTCCCCTAGGCATGTGTCTTATGGGAAATTCAGTACTGCTAATGATGCTGTAGCTGATCACTGCCAGCTCTTCCTCTGTAGGCCCTGATATTTACCACCCTAAAGGATGAGTCGGAGTGAAAGAGTAGTGAAGGAGTAGGGCCCAGAAAATCATGTGGCACTCCCTGGCACAGGGACGGATCTAGACTTTTCTTTTAGGGGGGTCGGTTTACTGTTTAATCTTGACTCCTCCCCTCTTCAGTCCCAACTCCTCCCATCTTCCTCTCTCAATTCTGACTGAACTTTTTGAGTGAGACTGAGATAGAGCTTTGTGATTATTCTATGTACATGTGACTGTGCTGAGGGGTAATTGTATTTATTAGCCCTAGTACCCACACACCAGCAAGTGTGGGGCAAATGCTCTGTAACCCTTGCTCTCCTGGCTCCCCTGTGGTATGGGCTGCAGCACATCGTTCTGCCTCAGGCCCGGAGAGCTCTCTTCTGCTCAAAAGTGGGCGTGGCTATGAATGTGTTGGGGGGGGGGGGGGGCGGCGGTCCCCCCCTTCGCCCCCCCCCATCCTAAATCCGGCCCTGCCCTGGCACCCGGAAAAGTGGGCAAGTCTCCAGCATCCCGCCCGCAAAAACCCCCCCTCACACACACCTTCACCCCTCACCCTCTGCTCAAGGAGGAAAAGTGGGCCGGCGATGATGTGATTGGTGCTTAATTGCATCATCATAGCCCTGCCTCCTCCTTATAATGCTGTTTATGTGGACATTGTACAGTGGGGTCAGGGCCTCCGGACCACCCCCTATTCCAGAACCCCACTACCCTGTTGTTAGACCTGGCTGAGAAGCCATAAAGTCATCATGTATGCTGTAGGCAGAATTAAATTAGCAGCGAGATTACATAGCAGCCTTGTGTGCGATGTTTCTGCACCAATTGTGGTAGTTGAGGGAACAATAAAATGGCTTCTTTCTCCTCTTAGCAAAGACTGACCAACATAAAACTCTGTCCTTACCGCAATACTCATGGCAAAGTAACATGTGATGTAACTCAAAGCTAATAAAATCACTTCAAAGCGTTAACAAAGGGCGAAAAAGCAAAACATGTAAATATCTCTAAAATGGGAGACCACAGACCAGTGTTTAGTTGTGGGTCTGTCTGTTAATGGTTAAATCAAATGAAAGTGTAGATTTTCCACTTTTCAGCCCTCCACTGACAAAAGTCATAACCTATTACTAACTGCAACATTGTTAATCAAAATATATATATCCCGCAACTGGACCTGGCGGAGGAAGAGGACGGTAAGTTTACCAGGGTCTCGGAATCGCTGGAATGAAATGTCTCAGTGAATTATTACAATGCCAAGAACAGGTCTAGTTTCTCTGACCTTTCATTTTTCAAGAAGTGTGAGGAAGAGAACTCAATGTGAACTAAGTGCTCATATATTACTGCCAGTAGGACACCATACATAGTGCAGATCTCCGGCCATTATGAATCCCTAAATTTATGGTTTGCTTTTAACTTTTCTGCAAGATTACAGGGGCCTGAAATTGGGGATCTTTAATGGTACAACCAAACTCCCCCACCCCCACCCCACCCCGAAACCAACCGTAAGTAATTTCCCCACCCACACATTTACTCCCTACAACACACTGGGTTAGGCCACAGGAATACATTAAAAGTGCCAAGTGGTGACTTATTGAGGGAGTGGGGGAGGGGGGGGGGGGGGTGACCAGATTTCTTGGGCTGAGCGTGATTTGCAGAAGCATGTAATTGTGGCTCAGTGTTCTGCCCAGCTGATGGTGGGAACCAATGAAAAAGGGCCTTCTATCCCCATTACTGTATCGTGTCCACTATCCACATAAATATGACCAGGTTCATAAGACGTGGGAAAAAGGAGACGTGTGGACTGACCTTTGTAGAACTAATATATGAGCTGTGACTGGGAGCATACTTTCCAGGATGGGTTTTTAAAATAGCTAGTTGTTTAAAAGAGGGCAGCAGTTCATCCAAAATTGTGTGTAAGCTACATTTGTCTCTCATTAATGCTCTCAGCTGCGGCGCAGTCAAAGTGTTTCTCAATTAATGTGCAGTGGAGCGTGCTTAATGCAAGGTCTGTGAACCAAACGCTCCTGAGGAAAATCCAATTATGCATTGCTCTCAACTTATGGATAACAAATATCAGAGTTTTATTAACACCTGTTTTCATATTTATATTTTAATTTTGTAATCCTTTCTGGAGTAAAGTTGTAAATACGGAACTTAACTGAGGAGTAATAACACCTTACCTATTGAATATAATTTAATACAATTTCCTAGGATATCTTGTGTTTGCTGGGCTGCAATGGTGCCAGGAAAGCTACTGTCTTCTCTGCCTGGGATCCGGGACAGGAAGTGATCTCTCTGATCATCCTCTTTCCCTCAACTTGGCCCTGGCTGTGGGACTTACAGCACTCCACCCCTTTTTCAGCGCACAGTGCCCCGCAAATAATTTTTTCAATTGTTTGACAAACCTCCCGCATTTAGGCCCCCCCCCCCCCAGAAAAAAGTACCAGGGCCCTGCACAGCTCTCTACGGACCTCACAGCTCTCTTCGGCCCTTGTTGGCAAGTAGTCTTGCAGCATTTTTCCCCCCTGCCTGATAGTTTTAGCAGCTCCACGAAACTCAAATTAGTTGTATGTTACTGTCACCAGTCCGATGAAATAATACCAATCAGCACCTTGTGCTTTGAGATAGTGAACTGTATTTGCAGCATTAAACTTTGATATTCCTGTAGGTTTAATGGAGTTTTAATTGGTCTAAATGGGACCCATTACTTCTTCCGTCATTACAAACTCTACTTTTACTTGCAATTGCTGCAATAACTTTGAAGTCTTTCTATGGCATCATTAAGTCCCTCAAATCCTGTTAGACACTGTGGCAATTGCTTCTCCAAATAAGACATCGCAATAAACAGCCTTCTACTTTGATATGCAAATGTATCTGTGCAGACATGTAGGAAAGGCGGTAATGATAAGGAAAGCGTGGTAGTGAGTAGTACTCGTTTCTTCCCCAGAAAGCTCTTAAAAATAATGACAGATGATGAAAATGAGTCATTGTGGCGGCTTTGTTTCTTACACAAACCCTCACTTACATTATTTGTCATTCACAAATGTAAGCTCTCACGAGCAGGGCCCTCTTCCCTCATGTGCTTATCCTTTTCTTACTTTAATAATCGTCACCTGCCCAAATCCCTTAGTTTTCGGCCACCTTGATACTTATTTCAGTGTCATCTGCTGATGTAGTTATATTTAGTTACCCTGTACTTGTCCTATAATGTCTTCAACTGTAAGTCACTGTTTTCCTGTTTTGATTATGTGCATATGTACTCTGTAATTGGGCGCTGCGGATCCCTTGTGGCGCCATATAAATAAAGGATAATAATAATAATAATAATTCACCTATCACCCAGATTACATGTATGTAGCATCACCAGGAGAGAAAAACATACATCTAATTTGATCACTTAATCAGCATAATGACAAATAGGGATTTGTTCTTAAAAAAGTTTTGATTCTTCCTAATTTTACACAATGTAATAGAAATGACATTTGGATGCTTACATCTCTTTAAATACCAGGTAAATATATACTTACGGTACCTACTCTCCTGGAATGTCTGGGAGACTCCTGAATTTGGAGTGCCTCTCCCGAACTTCAGGGAGAGTAGGCTAGGCTACAAAACGCTGCTCACTTCCCTAAAGAATTGGACACTACACGCGGCTTGATAAATCTCATCATCCTTTCCGCTACCTACAGAGGCAGCTTAAATGTCTGACAGTATGGGTAAATAGGATATCCCTTCGAGGGATATTCAATTGTCCTCAATGCCGGCAGGCATCAGGGATTTTTTTCCACATGTCTGAGGGAGGAAGAAAACACAAAGGTTCGGGAACTTAGCAGGGGCGTCTCTAGAGAGGAGGGGACCCATGTGCAGACTCCATGTGTGGGCCCCCTCCTCTCCCGTAGCTGTTGCGCCGCTGCTAGCGCTCTGAGTGCTGTAGACTCTGGCACAGTGCCAGAGTCTACAGCACATGCGCAGGACTCCGAAAAATGTCCGCCGCACCATTTTTTCGGAGTCCTGTGCATGCGCTGTAGACTCTGGTACTGTGCCAGAGTCTCTAGTAGTCAGTGCGCTAGCAGCGGTGCGACGGCTATGGGAGAGGAGGGGGCCCACACACAGTCAGCGATGGACTCCGGAAAGGTAAGTATAGGAGAAATGGGTGCAGTGTGTGTGGTGAGGGCCCCCTCTGGACTCAGGGACCATGTGCACCGCACACACTGCACCCATTATAGAAACGCCAATGGAACTTAGCCCATATCCCATCTGTTTCCACAAGAAAACAGTACAATTTTCCCCTGAAAAAACAAGTGTATAATTGAATAGCCCAATGCGAAACATCAGGCGAAAATTGCAATAATATCTCATTGTTGTTTTTTATTCCGAGAAAAATTTAGCGGGGACAATTGGATTTCCCCTTAAGGGGATTTCAGTACAATGTCCTTTTAAAAAGATGATCTGATTTAGGAAGCTTCAGCTTTGTAATTTCTTTATGGGATTATTATTATTATTATTATTATTTTTACTGTTGCGTATTTTAGCTGGCCTACGATATGCACAGTTGGCAACTATTCTTTTCTTTTACCTGAAATGTCATAATTTCAGTCCAACTGCATTTCTCACCATCAATCCTTATTTCCTGGGGCCCAACGTTTTTAATGTGGCCTTGAAGACCATATGATGTTTTCAAATGCAGTGCCAACAAAAGCTAAGCTCTGGGGGAAGGAAGGGGGGGGGGGGGGGGGGTTGGTTTATTCCTCTCCCACCTGACCCCCGTGGCAGAGACTTTGTTCTATATCCTTCTTTCCTATTTGACTGGACGAAGTAAAACAGTGATCAATCGGGTTTGCACATGTGATAGCCTGGCGCATAGGGTGCCCAACTGTCTTTGGCCGCCCTTACTTTGGTGCTTTGGAGAATAGCATCCTTAAAAACTAATTTATAATGTTGGCAACTACAGGATATAACAAAGATTAGCTATGTTCTGTGAATACTGTACAGAGCAGTTCTGTGTCATACTGTAAGCAAACCACATATACACTTAAAGATCTTAGCATATATAATAATAATAATAATAATGATTATTATTATTATTATTATTACTATTATCTTTTATTTATATGGCAGCACAAGGTATCTCAGTGTCATATACTGTAGGGGTAAACGACACAATTGGACATCAATACATTTGGATAACGGTTACAAAATGATACAACCAAAAGCTGGGTGGAGTTAGTGGAGGAAGTGTTAGGATGGGTATAGTGACTCATTATAGCTGGGGAAAGCAGTAATGAAAATTCGCTTAGGGGAGAAAATAAAACACCAACCTGTACCCAAAATGTGGACAGACACCCTGGAACAGAGACGAACTGGTGACAGGGATACTGGTAGGAGTACAGAACAGGGGAGGAAGGCCCTAATAGGGGCAGATGTATTAACCTGGAGAAGGCATAAGGAAGTGATAAACCAGTGATATGTGCAAGGTGACAATGCACCAGCCAATCAGCTCCAATATGTAAATGAACAGTTAGGATCTGATTGGCTGGTGCGTTTATCACCTTGCACTTATCACTGGTTTATCACTTCTTTATGTCCTCTCCAGGCTTCATACATCTGCCCCATAATAATTTGAACCAATTTACTATGACCAACCTTCCCAAAATAGCAAAAGCAAGATTCTATGTGTACTGTACATTTTCATAAAAATAAATCAATCTGTATTTGAAAAATATAATGCATTTTTATTAGTCATTTTCCCTATCTCGATTTAAGCCCTACTGCATGTAAAAATAATATGGTAACCCAACAAAGCCTGCCATTTGGTAAACTAGAAAACCTACCACATTTAATTAGGGGTTCCATTTTTATATTTGACACAAGATGTGGGGGATCTCGACTTCCACCAACTGGAAAATATCTCTCTCCAATGACGGTGTATTTAATTATTGGGGGACCTTTTCCCCCATGCCTGAACTGCTTGCTTTTCTGTAGTGCAGGGGGCCAGGGTGTCTCCACATTTCTAGCTACTATAATTGTGGAGATGGATGGAAATAACATCCATCTTCCATCACTTCCAACCATTTCTTTATTTTGCTTATTATTATTTACAATAATGATGCGATTGTGCACAAATCCTCACCGGTTGTCTAAATAAGTGGGAAAGGGTTTTTATTTATTTATTGTAACAGCTAAACCTGCTGCTGTGATGGACAAGTGGGACTTATCCTTAGTAGTCTTAAGCTATATGCAGAAGACGAGCCCTACTTGCCCACAGCAGTGAAGAGGTTACAGAAAAATAAAACTATTTTTATAGAAACTAATTTTCTCTCAATTTTTGAGTAAATACGGAAAAGATATCTGGGCAACATGGCGGTTACTGTTCAAAGGGTTTAATGTTCGATGAAGACACATTTCCACCGTCATGCATTATCTACAATGGCTTCACAGGATTGATAAATTGTCTAATGTTAGACATGAGCAGCCAGCCATTAATCAGCTTTATGAAATGTTTCGTCAGTGATGTCCAGGCTGGTTGCAAACTATCTAACAGCAACATAAGTAAAATCACTTAGATTTTATAGGCTGGTTTAATCCTTTCAATAGCTATTAAAAATGCTAATATGCAAACATCGCACTGGAAAAATACTGAGTATTACCATAGGAAATAGTGTCCTCGTTTCATAAAATACAATTAAGTAAAACATATTCCAGTGACAGCTGTTTATTATTTTCAACTTGTTTGAAATGAGTAGGAAAAAAACTATGTATGTTTTAATGACTTCGTTATTTGAGTCCAATCTGAGGGTATTAAACATCTGTGACTGTACAGGATAAAAATGAACACGTTCCTGCACTCTTTTATCAAGGGGAGGAGGGTGCTCATTTAAAGCTACATTATATAGAAACAACACATTTGTCAATTGCTGCATGTTTTGGACAGTTCTTTTTGTTGAGCAAACCAATACTGTTCCCATGCCTGGAAGAGGTATTATTGAAATGATATTTGCTGGTGAAACAGATGATTTACTATTTTTGAAAAATTGGCTACAGGGTGTTCAGGAAAATGGTTGCAGTGCCATTTTCCGGGTGATTTGTGCAGTGCAGTCACCTTTGGACTCCAGAGAAGGGAAATATAACATACTAGGTGATTCATCACCTTCACACCGTTGTAAGGGACTACGCCCCCTTAACCCTTGCACGCCCTTGTGGCGTGCAATATTTGTATTATATGGAGTATTACCTCCAATCATAATTGTGTGAGTGGTTAAATATTGCACAGACAAAGGGCGTGCGATGGTTAAGGGGTCGTAGCCCCTTGCAACGGCGTGAACAGCGCATGCAGGGCCTGATGAATCACCTAGTAGGTGCTGTGGTTGGGGGAGTGGCGGGTGTGGGGGAAACGTGGATGGGGGAGGGGGTCCAGGGGTGCCGCAGGCGGGTGAGGGGTGGTTGCCGCGGGTGGGGGTGGTGCGGTAGTGCTATGGGTGGGGGAGGGGTGGGTGCCGCGGGGGGGGGAAGGTCTGGAGTAACTGTGGGTGTGGGGGTGCCGCGGGTGGGGGAGGGGTCCGGAGCCTCCGTAAGGTGGTGGAGGGGGTGTGTGTGGGTGCCGTGGATGGGGCCCGGAGGTACTGCGAGTGGGGGAGGGGCCGGTAATGCTTCTCCTCCTGAAAGCAGCTAAGCTGCTGTCCTCTCTTTGGCAGTGGCTCTCCCGGAGACTCGCACAGCAGCCAAGCAGCCAGTCACTATTGTTAGCGACGGTGTCCCAACACGCCACATTACAGGGAAGAAGATGCAGTCAATAAACTACAGCTCCTAGCAGGCTTCTTGCTGAAATGCTTCGGCGCTAAGGTCTGCTGGGAGCTGTAGTTTATTTAGCGCGTCTACTTCCCTGTAATATGGCGCGTTGGGACACCGGCGCTAACAATAGTGACTGGCTGGCAGAACTGACTGACTCGCTGAATCAATGTAAAAGGTGACAGTGCTGTGCAGTGTCAGTGACACTGCACACCCATTGCACTGCACAGCACTGTCACCTTTTACATTGATTCAGCGTCCAGACATTACCCTCCGCGATATCACCCACTCTATCCGTTACATTAGCCATCTCGGGGCTTCCAGGCCGGCAGCCCAGGTGTTGTGTAGCGGAGTCAGGGCCTCTGGGGATCTGGGCGCGGCTGTGGCGGGGAGGTACTTCTGTGACATCACGCGCAGAGGAGGCTTCCGGGGCTCAGAGAGTATGCAGCACAGGGAGGGTTATGAAAGCCTTCCGCTGCACCACTTTCATATACATCTATGTCCGTGGCCACAGCAGCTTTTGTTCCACCTGCGCCGCGGCTAGGGAGTGGAGATTGTTGATGCCGGAGGGGACAGGCGGACTGGCAGCAGGACATAGGACGCTGCAGTAAAAGGATTTTTTTCCCCTATCTACAGCGCAGACACTTGCTGCAGATGCAGTGGCATACCCTCCAACAGTACCTTTTATAATGGTCTGTACCGATTTTTGGCTCTCCAAACTTCCATTGAAAGAATAGGGAAAGGGGCGTGAACACGGCACTTTACCCGTGACCACGCCCCCTTTTCGAATTTGCAGCAATTTTTATGTGTAAATTGTTGGAGGGTATGTTGCTGCAGATGCAGTGGGTCTATTTTGGGGTGTGGACCTGGAGCTGCAGTTCCATCAGCCCCATTGTTAATCCTGCCCTGGGAACACACAGCAGCCAAAAGGCAGAGCCTCCCATTGGATGTAACCTGTGTGGGAGGGCGTTTCTCGCCCAATTAGCTGTGGACTGAGTGTGATCGACCTGCTGCTAACCCAATGAGAGCTCCTAGCCACACCCAAAATTATTCACACAGTCACAGAGTGACAGATCTGGGCTATTATATAGGAGTTGAGTGCACCCATTATAGAAATGCCAAGGGTTACCATGATAGACCACATCAGAGAAGCTATTTACCAGATTCCTCCATTATCTTTTCATTGTAGTAGCAGGGTCAGTCCACAGGGGAAAAAAATGCTTTATTTAAAGTTTTTTTAAATTACATATAAATACAGTTCTTTTTCTAAGTTTAAAATATTGTTTATTATCTTTTTTTTTTTTTAAGTGGAACTAAGATAACCCAGTCCGAGCTATTGCACCACTGGATATCTGTGCACGGGATAGGTATGTAATCTCGCCAGCCGGGATGCCGAATGTCAGTATACCGACATCGGCATCCCGGGCGCTAGAATGCCGGCAGGGGGCGAATGGTATTCCGGCGGCGGTATAGTACCCCCGTCGTGATCCTGGCGTCTGTATTGAGACAGCCGGGATCCCGATGGGCAGTATGTTAACCGCATACCCTGCGCACCGATGCAGGCACTCTAGTAAGACTCCTCTTACTGCTGCCAGCCAGTATCACCCAGTGTCATTCAGCTGCCACAGAGATGTTTTATTAGTGTACTGCAGCAGCAGTAAATAGACTTGATATTTTACTCTTTTATCAAGGTCTCTCCTTAGACTAGGATCTTCTTTATTTCATCAAATTAATATACACAAATTAATAGGTATGATTTCCAAAAAATTTTCTTATCAGCTGTATTAAGTAAAAAAATAAAAAAAGTGGGCTACAATTGATGTTGTACAGTGTGGTCTAGTTTACGGATGGATTTATGGGTGCTACAAAAATGCTCAAACTTTTATTTCTCTTAAATGGGCATAAAGAAATATCAGTCAGCTTACCCTGTCCATATAGACAAAAAACAGGATAAGGAGTATCAGTTCAGCCAAAAGAATGATCAGTAAAATGATGAAAAACTGTAAAAGAAAAGAAATAATATTAAGTGTTAATAATAAAACTATTTGTGTTGACTGTAAACACGTTTGGAAGAGCGACAGTAAAAATTGCAAAGAGGTAAGTAAAGTATATATTCATATTCCACTTTCAGGAATGGGGAAGGTCTGCAATCTGAGATCTGCAATGTCTCTTTTTCCAGGATATTACTACAGGAACCTCAGAGATTTCTGCAGTTCCGGCAAAGCAGTGGTGCCTAAACGTGTTTAAGTACTGTAGCAGCTTGGGGACAGAAGGTGGGGACGGGGAGCAGTGCGCTTGTCAACACAGAAGCCCAACATTTTGGTAGTAATAAAAGGCGATCAGTAGACCGCCTGTCGGGATCCCAGCAGTCACAATGCAAATCTGCTTCATAGGCAGAATCACACTGTTCTCTATATTTGTCCCCAAATGGTTGGGTACCTGATACTCTTCTGATTACACCTTTGTGACCGCAGCCAGTGGCGTGACTACTGGGGTGTGCGGGCCACACCTGGGTGTCACCTGCCAAGCAGTGACACCAAAATTGCCGGCTCCTCCTCAGTGATAGGAGGCGGGTGCTGCACTGTAACATTACATGCAGCACTCGGCTCCTGTCACTGTGTGGGAGCCGGCACTGCAGACAGTTAGTCTCCGAGGGCAGCCCAGCATCTCTAGACCCCCAGAGTGATGAAAGCGGAGGTCTGACCACTAAGCCACGCCCTATTTCTGCAAGGCCACTCCCCCTTTTTGACAGTGCACAACATACCTTCCAAGACCAACTATAAACATATATTTAAAGATTCCTTTTTTATTTTTAGGAAAATTTGTTAATCCAACCTACAATTCTGTCTTTAACTAGAAATGTGGGTAAGATGTGTTCACATTAAAAAATATACAAATTAACAGAAAGATGTTTAATGACATTATACAATATAACATAACTTACACTTAAAAGCAGGCACTTGTTTTCCTTTATAGCACCTAGACAACCGAGGAAGCCAGTCACCATGACAATCGTACCAATGGCAATGACCAGATTTGCTGCAGAAAGGGATGGGAAACTGGGAGAAAATGTTGCAAAATTTCCTTGTGATACGGATAGCCAGATACCAACTCCTAACAATCCGCAGCCGCAGAGCTGGAAAACAAAAACAAATTCACTCAGTCATTAACATTATAATCAATCAGATTTTTGTTCATAATTTATCCACTGAAAATGTAATTCCAATACAAAGTTCTCAAACACTAACATTAGCCATGGGGATCTACACTTCATTGACATCAAAGAGGAAAGTGGAAAAGGTTTGGACAAGTAAGACCTAGTAGTCACTCCAACTGGCACTTATAATGGCTATGTCTTCTCCAAGCTCTTGAGTACATCATTGTAATTATTACCTTGGCCGACTACACTGGCAAACATTTTTCAGCTAATCCCAATTTTGTAACTGTCCCGGATTATGCGCTCATCCCAACAGCTAGGAATGTGCCATATTGCTCTGCCAAAAAGTGCCTGCGACAATTCCGGAATAATGAAAAGAAGAAACGGCTGCGCAAAAAGTGGAAGAACAATTAACAATACTTAATGGGGAATAATTAATAATAAGAGCTGACGTATACGTCAGCTCTTATAATTAATTATTCCCCATTAAGTATTGTTAATTGTTCTTCCACTTTTTGCGAAGCCGTTTCTTCTTTTCATTATTTATTTACAACAAACACACACAGAGTGTTTTACGGCAGCGCAGGTGACAGAACTATTATATATTTATATTATATTTATTATTTGAGGCGCTATCCAGCAGTTTTGTCTATTTCTTTCTTTTTTGACAATTCCGGAATGTCTTTAGGTGAGTGATGAGCGTAGGGGGCAGGCTGCATTTCAGGTATACTAGGCATATACTCTGTAGGGCATGATCACCCCCCTTACATAGCACGGCCACAAACCCATAACAATTTCAAAATTGGAATGTTGGGATGTATAACATTTTCCCCTTGTAGTTCCGTAACATGCAGTAAAATAGCCGCAATTCCATATAGGTCAACCAAAACCAAGGTGATTTCTCAAATCTGTTTTAGTTTACAGGGGATGGTATATTATTCATTCATTTTATTTCTTATAATACACAAGTTTCAAGTTGAAACAAAACACTACATGTACTGTATGAGGATATAATTACAGTTTAGAAATCAAAGGCGAAAAGTAATCAATCTATGGACAGCCGCAAGTACAAAAAAGAAAAGAAAACAAAAACACCAACAAATGGGATGTAGTTTTCCGGTCACTATACCGACGCCGGATTCCCTCCCAGTGAAAAGCTCGACAGTCGGCATGCTGACTGACAGGAACTATTCCCACTCGTGGGTATCCACGGCACCCATAGAGTAGGAATAGAACCTGTGGCAAGCGCAGAGGGCCACTGAGCCCGCTACGTGGCAAGCGCAGCAAGCCCGCAAAAGGCTTAGTTGCGCTCGTCCCTCTGCCGGCAATCTCGACACCGGGATCCTGGCATCAGAATGGTGATATCCCAACCTCCGGCCATCCATACCCAACCTCAACAAATAACAAACAGGATTTCTCACAACATAGGCCTAGTTAATAGTTAATATTTTTGTATTGGCTGAAGTTTTGTTTTTATTAATTTAACCTGCATTCGCCTCTAAATGTTCTCTTGCAGTTTATACCTAAGAAACCATCATCTGCGGTATATCAAGAGAGAACTGGAGTTGAAGTAATGGTGCCCAAAGGAATTTACTTACAATTCATTATAATTTAGCACTCAATCATTCAAGTTTTTGGTGAATATTAAACCTTGGGAAAATAGATGTAAGAACTTGAGCCCCTCTGTCAAATAGTTATTTTGAAAGATTACTTTTTACATGAAACCCTCTAAACGCCAATAAATGCTGATTAAATTATGACACAAAGTGTGTAAGTAAAGATTTTAGTGGAGTACAGATTCTACTTTATTGCCCCTTAATAATATACCTCTCGCTAAGTGGTCCTACTGCTTCACTGAACACTTTATCTTAAATAAAAGACGGATGTAATAGACCACAAAGTCTATAGAGAACGCGGCACATGAAAACACAGACCGCAGGACGTAACAGCAATTATTTCAGATGTATTTCTCCATACAGCAACAAAATGAGCTTCACCAACTTTATAACAATAGCTTATTCTACATTTAAAGCATGAACTGTATGAAAGCATTAAAATGCATGTAATATCTGACGAATTCAAGTGTTTTGCATGCTGGCGGCCACTAGATAGCACCTGACAAAGCAAGTCAAGTGTTGCTCCATTCGGGTGTGCAGAGCCACTGCGCTGACATTACTGTTTTGTTGCTCCGTCATTTTGACAGGCTGGTAACTAACGTTTATATAGTACCCCAGTTTTAGTACTATTGACTAATAGTAGTAACTTAGGACTAGATTTATCACAGCTTGGAGAGAGATAAAGTGTAGAGAGATAAAGTACCAGTCAGCTCCTAACTAATTTTTTAAACACAGCCTGTAAAGTGACAGTTAGTAGCTGATTGGTTAGCACTTTGGGGTCTCTTCATGAAGCAGTGAAAAGAATGGAGAAGTGAGCCAGTGGAGAAATTGTCCATGACAACCAATCAGCATTGAAGTAATATTTATCAAGTGCATTCTATAAAATTATATGTAGCAGCTGATTGGTTGCCTTGGGCAACTTCTCTACTAGCTCACTTCTCCACACTTTTTACTGCTTCATGAATAGAACCCTTTATCTCTCTCTACTTTATTTCTCTCCAAACTTTGGTTAACCTAGCCCTCAGAATATATGTGAATTGGCAACTCTGCCAGTTGCATGCATGATGTGAGGCAGCCATTTTGTGAGCAGAAACAATATTAAGCCTATTAAATCAGTAGAAACCAGTGACATTACTGAGGCACAAGGCACTTTGATTAGCTATAGTCTCATAAATATTGGTCTTCAAAATGGCTGCCTATGTGGTGTAGCGGCCACAGGAGCTCTTTGAAGGCAATTCTGTCTTACTATAAGTGTTTATATAAAAGTGTGATTTATAATGTAGTTCCTATAAAAGAGGTTTATAAAATAAAGAGGCACAACAGCAAGAAACGCTGAACGACAATATTTCAACTTCCTACGCAATATACTTTCTATTCATCAGCTATGGGAAGAAATGTAAAACATGCATGTTAGCTGGGAAGATGAATGCTTCTAAACCACAAAATGAAGTCTATTCAATATCTACTTCATACGAAAATTGGTCAGTTTATCAATGCAAAATCAATCTTGCTACTGCAGTGTATAATTTATACTAAATTGGCGGTAGAAGAGAGAAATACAGAGAGAGACAGAGGGGCAGCGTTGATATTTACAGCTTTCCAGTCTCTCATCGCCCCCCTGTCACCATCCCCATACCCATCCTGCTTGATAGAGACAGTGATTGGTTAGGATAATAAAAGCTAAGGTGGAAATGACACTGACTGCAATTGTGATGTTCCCTACAGCAAAGTGCTATTTCACACCACTGTTTTACAACACGTAAGAGTAAGAATTGTACATGAGTTATTCCTGTAATCTATTAGAACCCTGTGTCTCTTTTCAGTCAGATTAAGTGATAGTTTTTTTGTTTATTTTTGACTAACCTTTTTTTACATTTACTTTTAATTTAATTAGAACTAAATTAAGAGTGTCTGAAGAAGATCCGGGTCCCTTTTCTAGGAACTAGCCTACAACAAAGAAGACGCTTTGTAAGTCAGTTAAAAAAACAAAAACAACAACAAAAAAACATATTTTATCTGAAAAAAATTAGATATTCAAGATCCCCTTCCTAATTCAATAGAAGTTCCATAACAATGATTTGTGTTCAGCTGTGATTGGGAACCCCTTACTGCATACAGATTTTTCATGTAGTCCCCCGCACCCCTGGAAGAGTGAGCACCCCTCACACATCCGCCTGCTTTCTAGTGAAGTGGGCAGAATGGGGAGATTTCTATAGGGAATATAATATAGGGACATCAGGGGAGGGGCATAATGATGTACTTGAATGGAAAATATGGCTTTTTTGGCCACACCCTATGTAAAAATGTGGCATTTTCCTCATGAAGGGGTGGGGCCTAATTGCACGACTAGCTGACCCCACCACAGTCCACCTGCATCTCCTCTCCGGGCCTCTCCGGACAGGAATCATCTAAAGTAAGGAAGTAAGCCTTACTTACAATCCCTGGACCCTAGTTTTACTCTAGATACTACTTCTACATTTAGGTCACCTCCCAATATTCCCAAAACAGGGTTATTGAAAGGGATTTCAACCAAAAATGGGCATTTTGGATGAGTATCTAGATGAAGTTTCAGCGAATCATGGTAGGTTCTGATTCTGCATGTCTCACGTATACTTTTATAATTGGCACTAGTTTGATAAATGCCAACTTTTTATGCTGGAGGAAAGGTACAGATTGGCAGCATAAGGAGTTGTAGTGCTGTGAATTGCATCATCGCTGACCGAACCCATGCTATATAATGCTGGGATCCAAGGCATTATGCAGCTTAACCACGATGATGCAATTTACCATGAAACGCAGTCTCCATTCCAAAA
Source organism: Pseudophryne corroboree (assembly GCF_028390025.1). Taxonomy (NCBI): domain Eukaryota; kingdom Metazoa; phylum Chordata; class Amphibia; order Anura; family Myobatrachidae; genus Pseudophryne; species Pseudophryne corroboree. Next base: position 734,586,163 of record NC_086449.1, read on the forward strand.
TTCTGTAGTCTCCCAGACAATGCTGCAGAGTAGACAAGTACGGCTGGATATAGAATAACATATATAACAACCTTTCTGACTGCTAGAAGCAAAAGGATATTAATTCTCAACATGAAATACTGTAAGTCATGACCAGGGCCGGATTTAAGGAGGGGCGACAGGGGCGGTTTTCCAGGGACCACCACACACTGTACCCCTGAATCAGATCCATGGCGGTACTATTAAAATCGAAGCACAGAATTTAGCTGTGTCTCCGTTGTGTCTCTGTTACCCCTTAGTCGGTCACCGAGGAGATACAGTGCACTGGCCAAGCCAAATCCAACAAGACACTGCCACAGAGCCACACATGTCCTGCTGGGATATTGCTGATGTCGAGGAAGCTCACTGGTACCGTCAGCGGTGGTGGCTTGTCCGGGATCCCTGGACCCCTTTTCTCTGGAGCCTGCAATTTTGCCAGTGACCTACCTCAGCAGCGCTCAGCCATGTCCTCCACTTGAAGAAAGAGAGCCCTCCGAAACTCACTGATGAGTAGCAGTAGTGGGGGAACGGTGTAGCATATGGGGGACACTGTGTCATTTAGGAGACACTGTGGCGTAACGGTAACACTGGCATATGGGGGACACTGTGTCATTTAGGAGACACTGTGGCGTAACGGTAACACTGGCATATGGGGGACACTATGACTTAATAGGGGCACTAGGAGACACAATGTAATTATTTGGTAGGGGTCCCCACATATGAGTTGCCCTAGACTCCCATAATTCTTAATCTGGCGCTGGTCAGGACATTTTTTATACAAAAAGACCAGTAAAACATTTTAATGAGCAGAAACAATATAATCTTTAGTGAGAAGATACAAAATATAATTAACCGTCATGTTGAACTCTGGTTAGTGATGCAATAATTTAGCAACATTTAGCTTATTCATCAATTAATTTCTTGAGAAAATATTTATGAAATAGTCCTGAAAAAAACAAATTAAAATCTTCAGTCTACAGTAATTATTTTTCTTTATTGCTTTTCATACATATCCGTCTGAATTTCTATCCTTTTCTTGCAGTTTTCATTGTTCAAGGTTGAATAGATTGTGAGAGTAAAACTTTAATAGCATTAATCCTGGGAGGCTTCCACTACTGACTTTATTGTGCATAAACTGAATGTTGCTATAGCTTTACCAGATGCATGAAAAACTATTTTTCTGTGGAGAATAATAGCTGGTAAAATTGCATCCCATAGCTTTAAAATATTTTGCCAAAGGAATAGAACAGTGAACCACTGAAACTACTGAACGCAGACAGAGAGGCTATTTCAGACCTGATCGTAGCCGGCTACAACCAGCCACCCTGACATGCGGGGACGGGGCTCCCAGCACAGGGCTAGTCCGCCCCGCATGTCTGGCACTCCCCCAGCCGCATTGCTGCGCTGGTAGGCAACTTTTTGCTGCATCCCGGACAGCAGCGGCTGCGTGTGATGTCACGCAGCCGCCGTGGCTCGCCACCCCGCATGGTCCGGGCATGCCTGCGTTGCCCGGACCGTGCCCCCAAAATGGGCGGCTAAACGCTGCCGTCCCGCCCCCTCCTGCCCAGCGAACGCCTCTGCCTGTCAATCAGGCAGAGGCGAACACTGGGCTGAGATGCCGATCGCATCTCTGGCATACACATACGCACTGCGGCGCATGCGCAGTTCAGACCTGAACACCCGCTGTGCGAAAACGCACAGCAGCAATCAGGTCTGAATTAGCCCCCGAGTTCTACAACATTGTGACTTTACTGATCTCCAAGAAACTCTATTTCTAATCATCAAATAGCATTTAATAGGCTCAATCTTTGCAACACAAACCATAAAATGATAAATCAATGTTGTAACTCGAAGAGTAATTTCAGCAGATGCTCATTCATTGCAGGGTAAAATGTATCACTGCAAACCAGACAAAGCTAGAAATAAAGACTGCTTCCCCCCCATGTACATTTTAACTCTATTTATTCGCTATTAATATCCCACAGGAAAAACACATCTCCCAATTATATTAATTACTGCGACTAGTGATTTAATTTCTGCCTCATAAGAACAGATGGGTAAATAAAGCTGGAATAAAATCGTGATGCAGAAGCCACTAGGCGGATAATTACAGGTCTTAAATATAGTAAACATTTAGGTTTTACAAGGGTCGCCCACATTCTGATCGTGTACATTTATTGGTTAGCCCTTCTTGTTAGATTGGCAAGGAATGGGCGGGATGCACCGCAAGACAGTGGGCGGGACGCACCGCAAGACAGTGGGCGGAAGACAATGGGCGGGACGCACCGCAAGACAGTATCTTCGCAAGCATAGTGACATTTATTAATGCTGTATGCTTTAAAAAAAAAAAAATCACAAAGGTCAGCTCTCCCGTTAAGAGCTGTCCTTTACAACAGAAGGACTTCTGGGTTTAGGATTCGGGAGTTCTTCTGCGCATGTGCAGTGTGACGCGGTGTCCACAGGGGCTGCTGGGAGGGATATGATTGGATCCCTCTCTGTGAGAATCATAGAAAGAATCCCAAAGGCTTCTAAAGGGCAATGCCATCTAAAGATGGCACTGCCCACCACATCCAAGCCCTGGAATGTATCACATACCGGAGATTGGAGTATATGCGGTAATAAGCTAAATAATGTGTCGAAATCTCCAAAAACTGCATTTTCGGAGGCTTGGCCGCATTTTTAGCATTGGTGCATCCCGCCCAATAAGTTAAAGTCACCAGAGGGTATGAGAACCCATGTGTATAGACTGGTATAAACTGCTCATCAGATGAACATCTTTCCCTGAAAAGAAAAAATAAATATTTCAAGTATTACTTTCCATTCAGCTCCTATTTGTGATTTATCCCCTTATTGTGCAGCTGCACGGATTTGGTAAGAAGTGATTTATTAATTTCTTTCCACCTGAACACATTCCAGCCGGTTGCAAATTGGAAAAAGAAAAAGAAGAAAAAATGAAAGAAAGGAGGCTGAGAATATGTAGCGTGTGTCTGGCAAAATGCGTTTTATGTCTGTACGCTGCATACTGCTAAATCCTAGCACTGTTGAAATGAATATGTTCCAGGGTATTAATTACTCAGTAACTTATCTCAGCCGGATGATTTGGCAGCGGTAGGGTGCTTCCAGAACAAGGTCACTCCATTTATACAAAAAGAATATTCACTGTGTGACAGTCATTAGCAGTTATCTATCTACATCAGTGTAATGCCTCCGAAGTGTGTATCATTACTGTTTCATCCAGTGTCTGTGTCTATGGGTCACAACCCCAAGAGTACAGTACAGTATGTTGTTCAACCGATACTCTTACTTGTTGCCTAAAAGTTACTGAAATGATACAAATGAACAATAGAAACTAATAGATTCCAGTGGTGATTTGCTCACGTAGGCAATGATGGGTTCAGTATGATTTACCGGCGGCTAAAATGCCGGCCTACAATATACTGACAGCGGCATCATGGCCGCCAGTATGCTGGCAGCAGTGCGAGCGCAGAGTCCCCTTGCAGGCTCACTGTGCTCACCCTACTGCGGACTCAGTGGCTCGTTGTGCTGTTTCCACTCTCTGGGCGTCGTGGACACCCACTAGTGGGAATAGTCCTGTTGCGCCGGTATTCCGGCTGCCTGCATTGCCATAATGGATTTTAAGACTCAAACGTACAGGTGGAAGCAGATGGTTTTGCAGATATTGGCTCGTTAAAGCTAAAACCCTTTCATTTCAATGCGAACAGTGTTACAATTATACCTTTCTAAGGGGGAGATGCATCAACAGCGCCGTAACAGGATGACAGTGCACCCTGTGCTGGCCCCGCCCCCTAAACCAGTGACATCATGATGTCATGCCTAGGGGGCAGGGATGCCATCTTGGGGTAGAGCTCTACTTAAAGTATCCTAAGAACGCTCTGGGCAGCTCCAGAGGCTGCGGGGTGCCTGACTTACAGTGACCCTTGGATGCTCCGGATGGCTCTGCAATAGCTCTACTGGCTGCAGGGTGCTGTTCCAGGCACCATGCAAGTCACATGCAGGTGCTGTGGGACAGAGACAGTGCAGCTCCGCTCACCCCTAGTTAGTGCCCTGTGCACGTATTATAGCTACAAGCTGATTGATTGGTTGCTGTGCTATGGTCAATGTCACTGCTTCCCTTCCGAAGGTTTGATATACCCCCCCACCCCTCCCTTAAGTGCTCACAACTGGTGAGCCAGGAAACTATTCCAAATATTTGTCTTTCTGCTGTTTTTCAAATGTACTTTTGAATTGGGGCTGGTCTTGCTGTTATAGAAAGTACCTGAGTGGTGCCCCTGCAATACATACAGTAGAAGACCTGGGCACTGAATATATTACACAGGGGATTTCATCTCAGTCCTCAGAGATGAGTTAGATTGCAGCGCACAGAAATGCTGATTAACAAGAACGCACAGACTAGTTTATATAGTGAAATAGTGATGAAGCGCTGCATGTCAGATTCATTAAAGGACACCTGAATAGCAACTTTGAAAAATAATTGAGATTATTCTTAATTAACTTTGCACAGGTTGCAATTTTTTCCTCTTTTCATACAAGTAGCCAGATGATTTGTCAGCTCAACAGAAAACAGGCTAATAAATGCTGGAATTCATTACAAGTGCCTGGAAACCGAAGTGCAAATTTTAAACTTCAAATGCTCAAGTTATTGATGTGTCACTGCAGAGTTCAAACTAATTACTGCACCAATCAAAATATGCTCTATCTGGGCATCGTTAAGTAATCAACATTACTAAAACAATCGTCTACCATCTTCCGAAGGCAAGCTTTCAAGATGTTATATTACATACCAAGAGTACAAACGTGACATGCCTGCACTGCAATGCAATCTAGGGGACGGGGCCAGCACAGGGTGCACTACCATCCTGTCACGGCGTTTGCCTGCATTGCAAATGCAATGTATGTTTTCCTAGAAAACAGTGGATCACGTAAAGCAGCCAGGAGGCCAGCTGCATTAGCATATCACCTGTACAGTATTGCACAGCTGCTTCCCTGCGCCTGTACAATACGTACAGCGCTGAATCGGGCCCTATGTCTGCTGACAAGTCGTACCTGTCATCGCTCTCATGTTTATATAATGACTGTTTACAAACCAAACCCCTATTAGTTGCTAGATACACACATATTTGCAGTGGACGTGACAGATATACTGATATATACATATATATATATATATATAGTGGGCATTGTATTGTGCATACACATATTGCGGATATTGTGTGTGTGTCTGTGTATATATATATATATATATATATATATATATATATATATATGCTGCAGTGCCATGACGAATGTATTTGCCTTGGCAGTGTTCATGCCTACTAGTCTGTGTTATCTTGAGAAAAGGCACGCAGCACGCTGATTTATGTTTAAGGAGTGCCATATCTATCTATCTATCTATCTATCTATCTATCTATATATATATATATATATATATACACACACACACACACACACAGATGGAGCCACGCTAGTTCGTGACGGAGACGATTCCCATTCACTAGAATAGGAGAGCGTCAGTGTGCACTCCCGGCAGGGCTAAGCGGACGGATCGCCTAGTCACACCGTGAGTGCACGCCTGCAATGGAGCTGCACTGGATGAGTGCGGCTCCATCTGTAGTATATATATATATATATATATATGTATATTTATTACAAGAATTGGTGAAAACAAGCGCCCAAGAGTGTGGTGAATATATCCAGGGGAGAGAAGGTATATAGAAGGGATGATAATGATTGGTTTAAAAACACTTATCTGATAGAAAGGAGCTCAGTTCAAGCAGCACTCCTTTGTGGCTTAAAACATGCGAATAAAACAGAGAGAAATGAACATAGTGTGTACCGTTTACATTTCGTATTGTATTACTGCATAATTTCACAGGCCTAACTAGGAAACTAGCTTATTCCCAAACGAGATCAATATGAAGCCTGAGCAGTACATATATTAAAAGTACAAAGGTTTAATACACATAATCACACATAAAAATACATAAAAGTACATAAAGAATGGCTGAATGACATGCGTACAGAATAATAAATTAATCAAAGCTTATCTGTCCATAAAAATGGCTGGAGAGCATGCGTACAAAATATAAATTTGTATGAAGCTTATCTGTCCATAAATGGAGATGTCAACAGGTATTTCCAACGTGTTTCGTCCGTCAGCAACTAGACTTCATCAAGGGGATCCAAGCGCATGTTTATGCATTATAAGCTGCCGCTCACACAAATTTATTGAGAAGTGTTTTCTATATAAAAAATTTTTTTATAATTTTTATCTATTTCCAAAAAAAGGGGTTTATATATTTATGGTATTGATCTCACAAAACCACACTCAAGCGCCATAGTCTTCAATTATATATATATATATATATATATATATATATATATATATATATACATATATATACACTGCTCAAAAAAATAGAGGGAACACAAACAACACAATGTAACTCCAAGTCAATCACACTTCTGTGAAATCAAACTGTCCACTTAGGGAGCAACACTGATTGACAATCAATTTAACATGCTGTTGTGCAAATGGAATAGACAACAGGTGGAAATTATAGGTAATTAGCAAGACACCCCCAATAAAGGAGTTGTTCTGCAGGTGGTGACCACAGACCACTTCTCAGCTCCTATGCTTTCTGGCTGATGTTTTGGTCACTTTTGAAAGCTGGCGGTGCTTTCACTCTAGTGGTAACATGAGACGGAGTCTACAACCCACACAAGTGGCTCAGGTAGTGCAGCTCATCCAGGATGGCACATCAATGCGAGCTGTGGCAAGAAGGTTTGCTGTGTCTGTCAGCGTAGTGTCCAGAGCATGGAGGCGCTACCAGGAGACAGGCCAGTACATCAGGAGACAGGAGGAGGCCGTAGGAGGGCAACAAGTCAGCAGCAGGACCGCTACCGCCTTTGTGCAAGGAGGAACAGGAGGAGCACTGCCAGAGCCCTGCAAAATGACCTCCAGCAAGCCACAAATGTGCATGTGTCTACTCAAACGATCAGAAGCAGACTCCATGAGGGTGGTATGAGGGCCCGACGTCCACAGGTGGGGGTTGTGCTTACAGCCCAACACCGTGCAGGACGTTTGGCATTTGCCAGAGAACACCAAGATTGGCAAATTCGCCACTGGCGCCCTGTGCTCTTCACTGATGAAAGCAGGTTCTCACTGAGCACATGTGACAGACGTGACAGAGTCTGGAGACGCAAAGGAGAACGTTCTGCTGCCTGCAACATCCTCCAGCATGACCGGTTTGGCAGTGGGTCAGTAATGGTTTGGGGTGGCATTTCTTTGGGGGGCCGCACAGCCCTCCATGTGCTCGCCAGAGGTAGCCTGACTGCCATTAGGTACCGAGATGAGATCCTCAGACCCCTTGTGAGACCATATGCTGGTGCGGTTGGCCCTGGGTTCCTCCTAATGCAAGACAATGCTAGACCTCATGTGGCTGGAGTGTGTCAGCTGTTCCTGCAAGACGAAGGCATTGATGCTATGGACTGGCCCGCCCGTTCCCCAGACCTGAATCCAATTGAGCACATCTGGGACATCATGTCTCGCTCCATCCACCAACGCCACTTTGCACAACAGACTGTCCAGGAGTTGGCGGATGCATTAGTCCAGGTCTGGGAGGAGATCCCTCAGGAGACCATCCGCCACCTCATCAGGAGCTTGCCCAGGCATTGTAGGGAGGTCATACAGGCACGTGGAGGCCACACACACACTACTGAGCCTCATTTTGACTTGTTTTAAGGACATTACATCAAAGTTGGATCAGCCTGTAGTGTGTTTTTCCACTTTAATTTTGAGTGTGACTCCAAATCCAGACCTCCATGGGTTAATAAATTTGATTTCCATTGATAATTTTCGTGTGATTTTGTTGTCAGCACATTGTAAAGAACAAAGTATTTAATAAGAATATTTAATCCATTCAGATCTACGATGTGTTATTTTAGTGTTCCCTTTATTTTTTTGAGCAGTGTATAAATATATATATATATATATATTCATATTCCAGAGTATGGTTGGCACACACACTTTGGTCAGTCCCAACTGTGCCTGGGGTGCAAACCCAGCCCTCCTCCTTAAGTAGTGCAAACAACATCCATTGCAATAAGAAAGGTGCACTCACCAGGGACTTTTTTTTATCATTAACTCCAATGAGCTTTATTTACTCACATCACCAGTGTAGACATACAGGTCGACGTTTCGGTTGCTAAACGCAACCTTCCTCAAGATGTGCAACCGAAACGTCGACCTGTATGTCTACACTCGTGATGTGCACCTTTCTTATTGGAATAGATATATACGCAGACAGGATTCTGCAACTAGTTATCTAGATTATTCTCTAAGAGCTGCACACTGCTGCAGCATATCTCTCATCCAGTAGCTGATTTCTCATTGCTGATCATTTATTTGGTCCTAACTATATTGTTTGACTAGTCGGTATGTACATTATGTATACTGATTTTTTGACTAATATGCTCATGAGTACAGAGTTACATTTCCATTTGAATCAGGGCTAATTAGCATTATGTTGCTTGGTGACGGTATTATTTGTTGTCAGTGGTCTCCTGGTAATGGCAGCAAGGGGAAGTGGTGCGAACCACGCGCTCTTCGCACATGTGGTGACGTCATTCCCTACTGGCCGGCCCGGCCCCTTGTGGCTTTTGTCTTGGTGATGGTGTATTCTATAAAGATATGTGACGAAAGGTTTTAATAATAAAATTGAAACGTTGATTGATTAAAAGGTACCTAGTTGCTGTTACATTACATTGGAGTACAAAGTCCTAGGCGCGCCGCCTCTACACCTTCTCTCTCTCTCTCTCTCTCTCTCTCTCTATATATGTATATATATAAATATATAATTTGCAACGTGCCTTATGTCTCAAGTTTCCACCAGCTTCTTACCAGTATATACACCGGTGACTGGTATACTGAGATTACAGTCATTTTATTTATGATTTTATTTGTACTCGGAAAAACACTGCTCCTTCTCTCTAGATGAGAATAATGTTTGCGGTTGGAAATAACTGTTTCATCAGCACTACAAGCAGTGTATAAAGCAAGCACCAGGCGAAAAATTATCCCTCTTAACCGATGTAACATTTACACTGCCCTTTCAACCACTAAATCCCATCAATTTCTGTACAAGCTTAATGTATCATAGATATTGCTTTGATATCCAATATATAGTAATTGGTACAAAAGGCTACATTTCCTGATCTTTTTATATTCTGCTGCGTAAGCACTTACAGTATTAAGGCAATCCGAATATTATATCATATTTCACTTTCTGCTGTCAGCTGATATATAGAATAACATTATTTATTGCAGCTATAGGTGTTTAAAAGGGTCTCTTACGATGTTATATGCCATGTCTGATTTCTCGGCCATATTAAGGATTGAAAGCTAGTCAGGGAACACTGACAGATGATACAGTTTTACACCTGTTCTTAAAAAATACACACACAAAAATAAATTTCTGTACTAGAAGAGTTATCTTCTTCTTCCCCAAGAGGAGCCTACTACAGGAGGTCACTTTTGGGTTTCTGTTATATCGTAAATTGTAACTTGACTCCCATTTGAGACTATAACAATTGACAGTAAAAGTGGAAATTATTTTTAAGAGAGTAATGCGGGTTGGTAGAGTTTCACCATTATTTTCCAGTTGGCATGACAGTCCATTTTTTAGTATAGTCATTATTATTTATTGAAACTCATGTATCCTTATATAGTGTTGTACTTTCTGTTGCGGTTTAAGGAGTTTTTAAAGTGTACCAGTATTCATTAATGCCCTCGTGTTTTGTAGACTTGAAGATTCATGTTAATCAGTTATCTTGGGACTTTAATAGAACTTTTTCCCAATATAATGTAAAGCATATCTGTCAATAATGGGCATGTCAAAAACAGATTCTGGGAACTGTCTTTGGATCATAGGTTGTGCCTATCATGTCTAGATTAGGCTCACTTTATCTCATTCTAGTAGAAAGGGCCTTGCTGTGCTGCGTTGCTAATCCAGATGCCTCCAAGTCTCGGCTACTTTTTTCTTTTCTTTTTTACCAAGGTGCTACAGTATCTGTACGGAGATTTTAGGTGTGGAACTAATCCACAGAGTTCCTCCTTCCACAGTCCAACAACATACTGTCATTTTATTGGATTTTGATTACATTTGCCTAATATCAAAGTTATTTTTAAATATTATCAAATAACAAATCGTCAATTCATGGTGACTGATATCCATTAAAGCAGTAACACAACCGGTTTTGTTGAAATGCCTTGTTGATTGCTTAGGGTACTCAAACCAGAAAGAGTACCATCCTTAGCAATTAATAACTCCAGGAACACATTTGCCATCAATGCTCTCACTGGAGATGAGGTCTGCAGTTTGTCGAGCCACCAAGTAATTTTGTATTGGCTCTTGCAATATTATACTTCAGCTGTGTTTATGTTGCCAAGCGTAGACCGTTTTTATATACTGTATATGCCTCTACATTTTACTATGCTTGGCCAGATATTTTCCAGAATGCGACAGCCAGAGATGCTTCCTCCCCGCCATGGGTTTGCTGCTGCAAGTTTAATCAGACAAAGATACTCCTTGTTAAATGGTGTGTTATAAAGAAATTAGTGTCGTATGCCATAAAATAATTGCACTGAGAATTGTGGCGAGCACAACTTTCCTTATATTAATCTTTATGGAGTTCCAAACAGGCTCTGTGTGAGTTCACCTAGATTAGTGACTGATAACTCCAAATATTACCAAGGCCAAATTAAGGATTTATTATAAAATGTATACCTCTTTACGCTTCCTTGCATTCAGCAAAGAAGAATTTCAGAAACTGTAGTTTTTATTATTATTAAATTATTTTTTATGGTGCATATTTAAACATAGGAAAGCCATTCTGTTTTATACCAATTACAAACCCCAACCTTTCAACACACATGCTCTAAATGCACTCTGAACCATAAATCCAGCATCCGGAAACATGGTGCCTGCACCATGTTCCCGATGATGGGCTGGTGGTAATGAAGTCCGAGTTGGCTGGAGGTGCGGGTTCCTGACAGAACTTGGACTTTTTTTTAAAGCGCCAATCATTTACAAGGCATGGATTTGCCTTGTACATTATTGCCGCTTTAAAAAAAAAAAAAAAAATTCGGCCGGGAACCCGCACCTTTGACCATCTTGGACTTCATTACCTCCAGTCCAATATTTGTGAAGCCAACAGAGGGGTAAGTACTGTGAACAAGTGCAGGGTGTGGGTCCTGCTTGATACGCCCATGGCAAGAGTGTCTTTATGAATAAGTGCCTACCAAGTAACGCTAATTTATTATGAGATATTTTATTGTCTGTAAGTGATTCACTGTCTATGTGCGGGATGCACAAAGGTTGCGGAGTATACTCTGCCACAATTCGCATTGATCCCAATTGCATATGTACTAACATATGCGATTAGTAATGCAAAGGACAGCTCTTCCAATCAATTGGCGCCAGCTTTGCTACCGGCTTTCAACCCTGGCATGCGCAGAGGGACGCAGCAGCCGCAGGGGCTGCTGGGAGGGATCCGATTTCAAAGTTTAACATATGGGAGCTGAATCACATATGCTCTGCTTGTTCAGGTACTGTAAGTAAGTGGGTCAATTTTATGCCATTTCCAATTCATTTCTTTTCTGATCTCTTGCAAAAAAAGAAAAAAGAAGTAAGCCATAGAGAGAGCAGATATCTTTTTGTGTCACAGTTCTAGCACGTGCTGTGATCACCTCAGTAATTCTGCAGTACTTACATATATCAATAACCGTACAATGCCATCTACGGACATTAAGCCGCCGTTGCTTCACTAAATAGCCGCCGGCACGCCTACGTGACAAAATATTTCTACAGGTCTAGATACAGGTCTGCAGAAAAGAATACTTCTTTCTAAGTAATATTTTAAAATGCAAGAAAAAAAGTTGATTGCAATTTGTAAGCTGATCTGACTCCTGCGGATCTGGCCCTGTTACGGTGCTGGGCTGACCATATATACTGTACGTGAGAAATCCCTTATTGTATTGTAAAACTCTAGTTGTAAAAAAAGAAATACAATAAAGAAAAACAAACACAAAATGAACAAACACTAAAAAAAACGATGTATTTGAATTACAAAATCACTAATGCTTTGCCTATATAAACTAGGTGACAATGATCCTTGCAAATTTTAAAGGGGTTGATATGGGAAAATCAATCCACCTAATTCAAGCATAATATCTTGCAATATACAAAAGAAAGAATAGAGAAAATCACATTGGCAGGCATCGCGGCTAGTCGTATAAAACAGGTTGTAATTTAGCAGCTCGTGTCTGTATTGTCATTTATTATTAAGGCATTTCTAGGGGAATTTTATAACGTTGTAAAGTTTTAACGACACGAGGTGATTACTCTAAACAGGAACTTTACCATTTAATTTATTCATTTGCCAATTAATCTAAACTGCATGTGGAATATGCAATAATAATGTAAACAGGTTGCATCATTACCCATCCTAAAACATTTGCAGTTTTATGAGCAAAGCAGGCATTTCTGAAAGAGCAGCACTTTAAACAAGGTCAATGGACGAGGTTGTGTTTAGTAATGTTGGGACTGGGAGCTGCAGATCATAGTATAATCTGAGCAGGGCTAAGGTGGAACTCAGTCTCACACCTGGACTAGCAGGTATCTATAGCTCACAAAGACACCATAATGCGGAGTAATCACCATTTTACAAGCTGTGTTCTATTAAAAGTAATACGGTTCAGTTTTAATTGTTGTAAGACTTATTTTTTATGGCTGGCCTGTTGTCTTCAGTCAGCGGGGGCAGACATGTTGTTGGGGCTAAATCATTATAAGTGAGAGTACAGCATATCAATCTACTAGCAGAGTGACATCGCTGAGGCATGAGAGAAATAGGGGGAGATTTATCAAGCTTTCTAAAGAGTAAAGAAGTGGACAAGTTATATAATGTACTTGAAAAATCCTAGCTACAGTAGAATCTTCTTGATTGCTAAAGGCAGCGTCTCCAGTACACCACTCTATAGACGGCAAGATACATCCCCTGCATATTGCTTCGTGCCTCAGTGACATCTCTGCTGAAGTGATAGGCTGCTTTCTGATGAGTATTGGTGAAGACCATATAATGACTGCTTCTGCATGGATACACATTAACAGGATTAGACTACCTTTGGCCAACTGCATCATTAAATACTATTGGCTGCACAGACTATGATCGTTGATCATGTGACTCCCAACATCCAATGTGAACACCACACACAACATACACTAGAGTCCTGATTTTGGTGGGATCGTACGACTTTGTCTCAACTGAAGTTAAGGTAAGTCAAGTTAAGGTAAGTCATACGTAGATGTCTCTTCTACGCAGGGTGCTTTATGGGAGGGGTTTGTTATGAGAGGGGTTCTGGCGGGCAGTCTAGCAGTTCAGAATTGCTAGGTATAGCATTTCCGCAGGGACATGACCACAGCCACTGAGCCATGGAGAAGAGAATAGTGCGACGCTGACCCTTTCGGAGGTGGTGTGACCATGCCTGCTTTAAAAAATGTAAATGTTGGGTGGTATATCATAATATAGATATGTTGTCACTGGGGCTTCTAGATGGAGCGGTTTGGTCCACTTAGATATACTGTATATAGAAAAAATTAAATAAATCTTAGGTCACCTGGAGGTCGGTGCTAAATGAGGTATTGGATAGTACTACTCCTTCAAGAGCACAAGTTAAAATAAAAGACCCTTTTAATTCTATGTTTTTACATCTGTTTTACATTTTATGACATAATTAAGAATCATCTATTACTTAACAAGTCCTAAATTAACTCATTCCACTAATAAATGTTATCTCACAGGACGAATGGCCCGTAACAAATTCTACTTTGTCATTATTTAGTTATTCATTTATTTTAAAAGATATACCAACATGAAGAAGCAGTATTATCACATCCAAGTATTTCTTTGTATTAACTTTTCTGTTTTTTTTTTCCAAGGTTCCACTTCACTGAGAATCGTGTAACTCTCACCGGCTTACATACCATATGTATGGGCACAGGTCATGCGGCAGGTTAATATACAACTCTCCTTTAATAACTAGCAGCAACATTTTCTTTATACTCAGTCCTTTGCACACCCCTGACCGCTCCACACTCTTTGAAGTGATAGCCAAAAAGATCATTAAAATGCTTTTGAGCTCGGAGAAGCACAATCCCAATAATGGATGTGTAGCAAGATGAACAGTTCGGATGATCTAGATCAATAAGGCAAAATCTGAGCTGATAGAAACCGAAGGGAGATGTCAGTGTGCGGCAAGTCTCGTTACACTGCATGGAAGTCCGTGAATCGATAGAACAGGCTGCTGACGGGTGGAATTCATTGATGCACGGAGATAACTTGTGTATTTGGGGGAAAGGAAGTCATCAGAAAGATGTTCAGAGTCACGTTATAGTTTACAAGTAATTACCAGTAGTCCAACTTAACAAAAACTACATTGCAGGGAAGCAATTGCAATCTCTAAGAAAAATAATTCTTTAAATGCAGGCAGGTAGGTGGTGCATTCTAAATTCTATTTATCTGCTCTCTTTCAATCACCCTATATTTATTATTTTCCCTTGATAATGGAGCTGTCCACAGATTTATTTCCGGTCCCCTACCATCCTTCACACGCCACCGCTGAGTCCACTATGTGAAAACAGTCATTCTGGCTCACAGTGCAGGAAAACGCAATCTAAACAGTCCTACTCAATGGTACACCGATTTACTGGCCTCAGCTGCGGATCAGAGATGGAAATTTGAGTAACCTGAAGGTTACTCAGACGGTCGATGGTAACGCAGAGTGATCTGATTGTGCGTCTTCAGACGCAACAACGGATCAAGGAAGCAGTCAGAAGGTTTCCTGCTGCATTAGCATATTAGCTGTACAATATTGCAGAGCTGCTTCCCTGCGGCACTACAGTACCGTACAACTCTGAATCAGGCCCAATATCAAGTAATAAATACTAAAGGTGGGTACACACTACGCGATGTGCTCCGTGGGCGACATCACCTAATGCGTCCCCTCCCGAACCGGGAGCCCGACGCCGGGTATACACACTGTGTGATATCGCTAGTGATATCGCACAGCAACGTCATGCCACGGCTGGGCTATACATGCAGCTTTGGACAATGAGTCCAAATTGATCTGCATGTACGGCCGACACCGAGGGCCGTTAACGACCCACGGGGCCACGCATCAACTGCATGCACACTGGACGATATAGTAAACGATATCACTCAGGAGGGGGAAAATGAGTTATATCGTTTACTATATGGCCAAGTGTGTATGCACCTTAACATTTTTCTTTTACATTTCTCATAATTAACATTGCATTTTCAGAAGTTGTTTGGAAGTCTTTACGAATTCCACTATAAAGCAGGAATATTTAGAGGTATATTCTAGAGATGAGCGGGTTCGGTTCCTCGGAATCCGAACCCGCCCGAACTTCAGGTTTTTTTACACGGGGCCGAGCGACTCGGATCTTCCCGCCTTGCTCGGTTAACCCGAGCGCGCCCGAACGTCATCATCCCGCTGTCGGATTCTCGCGAGGCTCGTATTCTATCGCGAGACTCGGATTCTATATAAGGAGCCGCGCGTCGCCGCCATTTTCACACGTGCATTGAGATTGATAGGGAGAGGACGTGGCTGGCGTCCTCTCCGTTTAGACTAGAGTACTAGAGAGAGACACAAATTTTGGGGAGCATATTATTAGGAGGAGTACTACTTGCTGCTGATAGTGTGACCAGTGACCACCAGTTTAATTAATCCGTTCTCTGCCTGAAAAAAAACGATACACAGTGTGACACAGTCACATACCATATCTGTGCTCAGCCCAGTGTGCTGCATCATATGTAATACTGTATATCATTATCTGACTGTGCTGAGTGCTCACTGCTCACACAGCTTAATTGTGGGGGAGACTGGGGAACAGTTATAGCAGGAGTACATATTTTAAGTACAGTGCACACTTTTGCTGCCAGAGTGCCACTGCCAGTGTGACTGACCAGTGACCACTGACCACCAGTATTGTGATTGTCTGCTGACCACCAGTATATTGTGATTGTCTGCCTGAAAAAGTTAAACACTCGTCGTGTGGTGTTTTTATAAACGCATTCTGCAGACAGTGTCCAGCAGGTCCGTCATTACATAATATATACCTGTCCGGCTGCAGTACTAGTGTGATATATATATATTTTAATTTTATCTCATTATCATCCAGTCTATATTAGCAGCAGACACAGTACGGTAGTCCACGGCTGTAGCTACCTTTGTGTCGGCAGTCGCTCGTCCATCCATAATTGTATACCACCTACCCGTGGTTTTTTTTTTTTTTCTATCTTCTTGATACTAGTAGCTTACTTTAGGAGTCTGCAGTGCTGAGTCTGACAGACAGTGTCCAGCAGGTCCGTCATTTCATAATATATACCTGTCCGGCTGCAGTAAAAGTGTGATATATATATATATTTTAATTTTATCTCATTATCATCCAGTCTATATTAGCAGCAGACACAGTACGGTAGTCCACGGCTGTAGCTACCTCTGTGTCGGCAGTCGCTCGTCCATCCATAATTGTATACCACCTACCCGTGTTTTTTTTTTTTTTTCTATCTTCTTGATACTAGTAGCTTACTTTAGGAGTCTGCAGTGCTGAGTCTGACAGACAGTGTCCAGCAGGTCCGTCATTACATAATATATACCTGTCCGGCTGCAGTACTAGTGTGATATATATATATTTTAATTGTATCTCATTATCATCCAGTCTATATTAGCAGCAGACACAGTACGGTAGTCCACGGCTGTAGCTACCTCTGTGTTGGCAGTCGCTCGTCCATCCATAATTGTATACCACCTACCCGTGTTTTTTTTTTTTTCTATCTTCTTGATACTAGTAGCTTACTTTAGGAGTCTGCAGTGCTGACAGACAGTGTCCAGCAGGTCCGTCATTACATAATATATACCTGTCCGGCTGCAGTACTAGTGTGATATATATATTTATATTTTAATTTTATCTCATTATCATCCAGTCTATATTAGCAGCAGACACAGTACGGTAGTCCACGGCTGTAGCTACCTCTGTGTCGGCAGTCGCTCGTCCATCCATAATTGTATACCACCTACCCGTGGTTTTTTTTTTTCTATCTTCTTGATACTAGTAGCTTACTTTAGGAGTCTGCAGTGCTGAGTCTGACAGACAGTGTCCAGCAGGTCCGTCATTACATAATATATACCTGTCCGGCTGCAGTACTAGTGTGATATATATATATATATTTTAATTTTATCTCATTATCATCCAGTCTATATTAGCAGCAGACACAGTACGGTAGTCCACGGCTGTAGCTACCTCTGTGTCGGCAGTCGCTCGTCATCCATAAGTATACTAGTATCCATCCATCTCCATTGTTTACCTGAGGTGCCTTTTAGTTGTGCCTATTAAAATATGGAGAACAAAAATGTTGAGGTTCCAAAAATAGGGAAAGATCAAGATCGACTTCCACCTCGTGCTGAAGCTGCTGCCACTAGTCATGGCCGAGACGATGAAATGCCAGCAACGTCGTCTGCCAAGGCCGATGCCCAATGTCATAGTACAGAGCATGTAAAATCCAAAACACCAAATATCAGTAAAAAAAGGACTCAAAAATCTAAAATAAAATTGTCGGAGGAGAAGCGTAAACTTGCCAATATGCCATTTACCACACGGAGTGGCAAGGAACGGCTGAGGCCCTGGCCTATGTTCATGGCTAGTGGTTCAGCTTCACATGAGGATGGAAGCACTCAGCCTCTCGCTAGAAAAATGAAAAGACTCAAGCTGGCAAAAGCACCGCAAAGAACTGTGCGTTCTTCGAAATCCCAAATCCACAAGGAGAGTCCAATTGTGTCGGTTGCGATGCCTGACCTTCCCAACACTGGACGTGAAGAGCATGCGCCTTCCACCATTTGCACGCCCCCTGCAAGTGCTGGAAGGAGCACCCGCAGTCCAGTTCCTGATAGTCAGATTGAAGATGTCAGTGTTGAAGTACACCAGGATGAGGAGGATATGGGTGTTGCTGGCGCTGGGGAGGAAATTGACAAGGAGGATTCTGATGGTGAGGTGGTTTGTTTAAGTCAGGCACCCGGGGAGACACCTGTTGTCCGTGGGAGGAATATGGCCATTGACATGCCTGGTGAAAATACCAAAAAAATCAGCTCTTCGGTGTGGAAGTATTTCAACAGAAATGCGGACAACATTTGTCAAGCCGTGTGTTGCCTTTGTCAAGCTGTAATAAGTAGGGGTAAGGACGTTAACCACCTCGGAACATCCTCCCTTATACGTCACCTGCAGCGCATTCATAATAAGTCAGTGACAAGTTCAAAAACTTTGGGCGACAGCGGAAGCAGTCCACTGACCAGTAAATCCCTTCCTCTTGTAACCAAGCTCACGCAAACCACCCCACCAACTCCCTCAGTGTCAATTTCCTCCTTCCCCAGGAATGCCAATAGTCCTGCAGGCCATGTCACTGGCAATTCTGACGAGTCCTCTCCTGCCTGGGATTCCTCCGATGCATCCTGCTGCTGGCGCTGCTGTTGTTGCTGCTGGGAGTCGATGGTCATCCCAGAGGGGAAGTCGTAAACCCACTTTTACTACTTCCACCAAGCAATTGACTGTCCAACAGTCCTTTGCGAGGAAGATGAAATATCACAGCAGTCATCCTGTTGCAAAGCGGAAAACTGAGGCCTTGACAACTATGTTGGTGTTAGACGTGCGTCCGGTATCCGCCGTTAGTTCACAGGGAACTAGACAATTTCTTGACGTAGTGTGCCCCCGTTACCAAATACCATCTAGGTTCCACTTCTCTAGGCAGGCGATACCGAGAATGTACACGGACGTCAGAAAAAGACTCACCAGTGTCCTAAAAAATGCAGTTGTACCCAATGTCCACTTAACCACGGACATGTGGACAAGTGGAGCAGGGCAGGGTCAGGACTATATGACTGTGACAGCCCACTGGGTAGATGTATGGACTCCCGCCGCAAGAACAGCAGCGGCGGCACCAGTAGCAGCATCTCGCAAACGCCAACTCTTTCCTAGGCAGGCTACGCTTTGTATCACCGGTTTCCAGAATACGCACACAGCTGATAACCTCTTACGGCAACTGAGGAAGATCATCGCGGAATGGCTTACCCCAATTGGACTCTCCTGTGGATTTGTGGCATCGGACAACGCCAGCAATATTGTGTGTGCATTAAATATGGGCAAATTCCAGCACGTCCCATGTTTTGCACATACCTTGAATTTGGTGGTGCAGAATTATTTAAAAAACGAGAGGGGCGTGCAAGAGATGCTGTCGGTGGCCAGAAGAATTGCGGGACACTTTCGGCGTACAGGCACCACGTACAGAAGACTGGAGCACCACCAAAAACGCCTGAACCTGCCCTGCCATCATCTGAAGGAAGAAGTGGTAACGAGGTGGAATTCAACCCTATATATGCTTCAGAGGTTGGAGGAGCAGCAAAAGGCCATTCAAGCCTATACAATTGAGCACGATATAGGAGGTGGAATGCACCTGTCTCAAGCGCAGTGGAGAATGATTTCAACGTTGTGCAAGGTTCTGCTGCCCTTTGAACTTGCCACACGTGAAGTCAGTTCAGACACTGCCAGCCTGAGTCAGGTCATTCCCCTCATCAGGCTTTTGCAGAAGAAGCTGGAGACATTGAAGGAGGAGCTAACACAGAGCGATTCCGCTAGGCATGTGGGACTTGTGGATGGAGCCCTTAATTCGCTTAACAAGGATTCACGGGTGGTCAATCTGTTGAAATCAGAGCACTACATTTTGGCCACCGTGCTCGATCCTAGATTTAAAACCTACCTTGGATCTCTCTTTCCGGCACACACAAGTCTGCTGGGGTTCAAAGACCTGCTGATGAGAAAATTGTCAAGTCAAGCGGAACGCGACCTGTCAACATCTCCTCCTTCACATTCTCCCGCAACTGGGGGTGCGAGGAAAAGGCTCAGAATTCCGAGCCCACCCGCTGGCGGTGATGCAGGGCAGTCTGGAGCGACTGCTGATGCTGACATCTGGTCCGGACTGAAGGACCTGCCAACGATTACGGACATGTCGTCTACTGGCACTGCATATGATTCTCTCCCCATTGAAAGAATGGTGGAGGATTATATGAGTGACCGCATCCAAGTAGGCACGTCAGACAGTCTGTACTTATACTGGCAGGAAAAAGAGGCAATTTGGAGGCCCTTGCACAAACTGGCTTTATTCTACCTAAGTTGCCCTCCCACAAGTGTGTACTCCGAAAGAGTGTTTAGTGCCGCCGCTCACCTTGTCAGCAATCGGCGTACGAGGTTACTTCCAGAAAATGTGGAGAAGATGATGTTCATTAAAATTAATTATAATCAATTCCTCCGTGGAGACATTGACCAGCAGCAATTGCCTCCACAAAGTACACAGGGAGCTGAGATGGTGGATTCCAGTGGGGACGAATTGATAATCTGTGAGGAGGGGGATGTACACGGTGATATATCGGAGGATGATGATGAGGTGGACATCTTGCCTCTGTAGAGCCAGTTTGTGCAAGGAGAGATTAATTGCTTCTTTTTTGGTGGGGGTCCAAACCAACCCGTCATTTCAGTCACAGTCGTGTGGCAGACCCTGTCACTGAAATGATGGGTTGGTTAAAGTGTGCATGTCCTGTTTATACAACATAAGGGTGGGTGGGAGGGCCCAAGGACAATTCCATCTTGCACCTCTTTTTTCTTGAATTTTTCGTTGCGTCATGTGCTGTTTGGGGAGTATTTTTTTGAAGGGCCATCCTGCGTGACACTGCAGTGCCACTCCTAGATGGGCCAGGTGTTTGTGTCGGCCACTAGGGTCGCTTATCTTACTCACACAGCTACCTCATTGCGCCTCTTTTTTTCTTTGCGTCATGTGCTGTTTGGGGAGTGTTTTTTGGAAGGGCCATCCTGCGTGACACTGCAGTGCCACTCCTAGATGGGCCAGGTGTTTGTGTCGGCCACTAGGGTCGCTTATCTTACTCACACAGCTACCTCATTGCGCCTCTTTTTTTCTTTGCGTCATGTGCTGTTTGGGGAGTGTTTTTTGGAAGGGCCATTCTGCGTGACACTGCAGTGCCACTCCTAGATGGGCCAGGTGTTTGTGTCGGCCACTAGGGTCGCTTAGCTTACTCACACAGCTACCTCATTGCGCCTCTTTTTTTCTTTGCGTCATGTGCTGTTTGGGGACTGTTTTTTGGAAGGGCCATACTGCGTGACACTGCAGTGCCACTCCTAGATGGGCCAGGTGTTTGTGTCGGCCACTAGGGTCGCTTAGCTTAGTCATCCAGCAACCTCGGTGCAAATTTTAGGACTAAAAATAATATTGTGAGGTGTGAGGTGTTCAGAATAGACTGAAAATGAGTGGAAATTATGGTTTTTGAGGTTAATAATACTTTGGGATCATAATGACCCCCAAATTCTATGATTTAAGCTGTTTTTTAGTGTTTTTTGAAAAAAACACCCGAATCCAAAACACACCCGAATCCGACAAAAAAAATTCGGTGAGGTTTTGCCAAAACGCGGTCGAACCCAAAACACGGCCGCGGAACCGAACCCAAAACCAAAACACAAAACCCGAAAAATTTCAAGTGCACATCTCTAGTATATTCATTATCCCTTCATCTCTACACAAGTAGGTGAAATTTTCACCGGCGGACCGTCCATACAAACAGCCAGATGCACCCATATAGCTGAAGTTATATCAGCCATCCGCTGTGCTGCACTGCCAATGCAATGCCTGTGAATAGCATCCTTCACAGACATATCAGGAGGTATACAACCGCCAACAGACTCGCAATATATCGCCCATTCGATCAAATCTGCAATATTTCGGCCAGTGCATACCCAGCTTAAGGGTACGTAGAAATTAACAACTGAATTTTCCAATCCTCTTTATCCTAAAGTCCAATGGACAATTCTCCCATAGTCTGGTGTAAGGATGATGCAGTCGATGTCAGAATGTGAGGTTGGTTACATCATTCCAGTTTTACTATCAGTAATCTGAACAGGCCACTTAAGCTTTACCACAACATGTGTCAGTCCTGGGAACCTCTAGCACATGCTGCTTCCGAACAACTGCGGCATAACAATTGTCTCCTGCTGAGCAATGCACACTAACACATGCAAGGCATCCCGTAGCAGATACCCTATCCCATTACACAGCAGCTGCAATTACCCTGCTTCTCATTATTCCTTTTAATATTAAAACGTGCTGATGAAATTAATTCTACGTATTGTTGCCAAAAAACTTTACCGTTGCTTTGCCAGTATTTCCGACCACTAGAGTACAAGAATGTTGGAAAGAAACCCAAGCCCTTAAAACATATAAATATGTCAGACCCCTGTACTCTTGGAATAGAACCTTATGAAAGGTCGTTTACAATATCCCACCATAATCTTCTAGTTTTCATGTGAATGTAGATTTTAGTAAGCAGGGAGCATTTCAGCTCCATACATTGCAGGGTCGGATCACCTATTAACCGACCCAGATGACTGTCTGTGGCCAGTAGTCCACCAACACTGGCAGGGGATGTAGTTTAACTAACAGGTGATCTGAACTACATTATTCTTCTGCTTCACGATGGAATGCCTCAATGACACCACTGCATTGCATCTGAGTCAAAGATCCGCCGCTTCCTTTCATCACAGCGACTGCAATGTACAGTAACGTTTCAGGTAACACATCTTAAACTGGCCATACACTGCAGACAGTAGCGGATCTTGCTACGGGCAAGCAGCATTTTTGGGTGTCCGCTACTGGTGTCTGTGCTGTGCGGTGCTGTGTCGGTGCGGTCATGACGTCTCTCCCATAGATCCGAGGAGCTGCGCCGGCGGCTGGAGACGGAGGGCAGCAGCGGTCGGGAAGCAGGAGCGGGGATTGTAAGTATTAACTTATTTTTATTTATTTTCTACTCTACAGGGGGCACAGTACTGGAGCCAGTTCTACAGGGGGCACAGTACTGGGGGCATTCTACAGGGGGCACCGTACTGGGGGCAATACTACTGGGGGCATAACTGACCACACCCCTTCTCCATGAAGCCACGCCCGGGGCGCCGCAAGGTCTAGATTTGGCCCTGACTGCAGACATACACTGCAGACCATCAGGGACAGAGGAGAAGCTGACGGCCAATAGCAGGAGTGACTCCATACATTACATAATGCATTGAGGCGATCTCCATTCAACAACGGTCATTCAAAATGATTGTTGTTAATGGAGATTGCCTCCATGCATAATGTCTGTAGTGTGGATAGGTTTGCAAACCAAACCGAACTATCCATTTTCTGGCTGTGAACAATTACTGCTCACTACCATACACTGGACGATAATTATACAAACCAGTGATTTCATGCAGTGTACAGATGTGGCCTCATACTTCTAGCCTCAATATGCCACGCAGCAGGAGATGCCTGGTGTAAGTGAGCTGACAGGTCCCGTGCTACTCCATTAGCGTCGGGCGTCTTTTTTTGCAGAAATGCATTTTATTTGCATTACTATGGGAATAAGATGCATGCGCAGACTCTGCTAATTAAAATGATATTCAGCATGCCTATAAAGAGGTAAAAATGCATTAACTGCATTAGGATGCCACCCTTCTCATCTACATTGCTCTGCACATTCTAAGTGTGCACCAATTGGTTTATAACAATAATATACAAATCAAACATAAGAAACTATGGCCCTCATTCCGAGTCGTTCGCTCGGTATTTTTCATCGCATCGCAGTGAAATTCCGCTTAGTGCGCATGCGCAATATTCGCACTGCGACTGCGCCAAGTATCTTTGCTATGTAGAAAGTATTTTTACTCACGGCTTTTTCATCGCTCCGGCGATCGTAATGTGATTGACAGGAAATGGGTGTTACTGGGCGGAAAAGCGGCGTTTTATGGGCGTGTGGCTGAAAACGCTACCGTTTCCGGAAAAAACGCAGGAGTGGCCGGAGAAACGGGGGAGTGGTTGGGCGAACGCTGGGTGTGTTTGTGACGTCAAACCAGGAACGACAAGCACTGAACTGATCGCACAGGCAGAGTAAGTCTGAAGCTACTCTAAAACTGCTAAGTAGTTTGTGATCGCAATATTGCGAATACATCGGTCGCAATTTTAAGATGCTAAGATACACTCCCAGTAGGCGGCGGCTTAGCGTGTGTAACTCTGCTAAATTCGCCTTGCGACCGATCAACTCGGAATGAGGGCCCATGTTTCAATACTCCTGAATCAGGAAACCTTTTTGTTTCTTATGGTCAGGCTTACCATACTATCCGTGTAAACTGGGACACTAATGAATTATCCAGGTTCTCTGGCTGGTTGATTTCAAGCAGGCATTTCCCCTAGTTTCAGCCACAGAACCTGTGTAAGCCATGAGCGTCCCGGTTTAAAGGGATGGTATGGTAAGCCTACTTATGGTGGTTTATAATCAGCATTTTTGTCATAATAGCTACCTGAAACTGCACATGAGCTCGGGAAAGGGCTAAGCATCATTTGGTGAGAAAGTAGATCTAACACGAGGCCCCTGCTTTCACCTTGCCGAGTTCTGGCAGAAGCAGAATATCCTCTGTTTATCGCCTTCACTTATCCTTGGGAATCATACAGACACAGAGAGGCTTCAATGTATAAAGCCATTCTATATACTGTATGAAGCGGTGACAACAAAGGTGTCAACTGCAGAAAACTGATGTCTCATTTTCTAGGAAATACTGACATTTCTTTCATCAACTGGAAACTCCTAAAAGCAGATTTTATCAAAATAGTGTATTCAGCTGCTAATTATCTCTATAGCATACTGCATGATGGAAGTACAATCCTTGTACAGTACAAGGATTGTACTTCCATCATGCAGTATGCTATGGAGATAATTAAACACTGTTCTACTACAGTGTTAAAAAATTCAGGGGTCTATTTACTAAGGCTTGATGGAGATAAAGTGGACGGAGATAAAGTACCAGCCAACCAGCTCCTGACTGTCATTTTATAAACCCAAACTGTAGGAGCTGATTGGCTGGTACTTTATCTCCGTCTACTTTATCTCCATTCAAAGCTTACTATATAGACCCCTCAGGGAGAGGCGTCCCCTGTTTTGCCATACCTGCTACCGATTGCAATAGCGCAGCCCATCATCTTTTTATTTGAGTGTAAATAGCACAGTGTGTATAATATAAGCCCAGTGGGCACGGAAGGATGCATTGGGGATGCTAAATTGCACATGTACTGTGGTTATGGTGCTGAACATGGTAAGGGGAATAAAGGTCTCTAGGAGACTGTTGTCCTGAATATGGCAACACTGCCCCTGGAGCCCAGACTGAGCCAGAGAAGGCGTTTAGGTCCCCCTTGGAGAACCCTGAAGGAAGTTTATGTGGAGTGTGACGGTGTGATCGTGTCATTGTGGCCCCACACCTGCTATACAATATCAATATTACCGGCATTATAAAGCAGGGACGTGGCTATTATGATGCAATTCAGCACAAATCATGTAATTGGTTTTCCACATGGACTGCCCACTTTACTCAGGAACTGTGTGGCACCAGGTCTATGCAGTGCAGCTTAAGGAGACTTGAATGCTCTTCTGGGCTCCCAAATCTCAGAGAACTGTGACAAAGTATTCATCTATAAATGCTTTTCCATTTTATCCCTAGGTTTTAGTCCCTTTCCTCAATTCCCCCTTGATGGAGCAATCCTCATGTGCCTCAAAATCTACTGCATCAGTTGAAGGCAGAGCGAGCAGTACTAGTATCTGACAAACTGAATACTAGAATCATCTATCTCCTCAATGAAGGAGAGCCATGGCCATCCAATCAGTGCATCATGCCTCTGTGATGTCACTGGTTCATAGAGAGTTGATAGGCTGCATTCTCATGAATATTAGTTCAGCCCACAAAATGGCTACCCCCAGTGCATGAAGGTGACAGAACAACATTAAGGAGTGCCAATAGTGATAATACAAGTGGCGCCCCCCTGGGTTTCTGAGTACACAGAAACCTTCTGACAAATGATTTTTTTCTTTTACAATGGGCGTGCCATTATTAGGGGGTGGGGCCAATATGATGCGATTCCATTAGAATTATGTAATTTTGTCCCCATCCTCTCACGATAGACCAGCAAATCGCAGCATTTTGCCATGAAGGGGAAGGGCCTAATGACATGGTACTTGGACCCGTTCCCAGCAACAACCTTCTGCAGCTGCCGCATGGTGTGTGTGTATGCATGTGATAGATAGATAGATATATATATATATATATATAAAATCAAATATCTAGAGTTGCACTCACCAGATTTAGCCTTATTCATGACAGCTGGTGTGCATCATCCAGAGACTTCACCAATATAGGCAGGGTTCCATTAATATCTACCAAAATTAAGACCAATTAATTGGTCTTGAAAAAGGTCCTGTGAGGGACCGAAACGTTGACCTAGACCCCGTGTACCTGCTGATGTGAGGTTGGATTAAAAAACACTTTTTTCACTTTGTACAAAGACTAGTGAGTGCATTATTTTTGGTAGATATATATACACACACACCCCTAATAAAAATACTGGGTGGCTTTGGGGTGTCCTATCCCCCGGACCTGAACCCCTGTAGTTAGTGTTAGGGACTTTCCCAATGAGAGGTTACCATGATGCAGTGGGTAAGCTCATAGCCCTGGCCAGGAATATGCTAAATGCCTCTGGTTATTACAGGTTGAGCTAGTGTGAGATAATACAGTGTACAGAGGGAAAAGTAGCAGGTGCACTAAGTCTCAAGCAGAGTAGCATCTCATTACCTAATTATGGTGTGCAAATTAGGGCCCCCTTCCTTTTGTAACTGTCTCTATGTATTTATACGTATTTCTGAAGGTAGGAGACACTTTCAGCCTAATTTAGCACCCTGCCCCACCCACCCCTCACTGATTTTAAATTGAAAGTCCAGCACGCTGGCCTGCAAATGTGGAAGGAGCACACTGAAGTAAGACTCCTACATTTTGTTTACTATGGCAGTCAATATTGAGGGGATTCTCTGGGGCACGGGGTTCCCTGGACCTGCCGTGCATGGGTACCCCCGGGGCACCGCAATCTAACATTTATTTCAATATACTATGGCACTTATAATTTGTTTTATATATATGTAACACTTTCACACCAATTTTTTTCACTCTTCACATTACTCACACATGCAGCAGTAGCTGCTCCTAGCCACTTAACTCTTTGTTTGTATCACTCTTGCGGTGCCCTGGAGTTGTCTGGCTGGGTGGCTTTGGGGTGTCCTGCCCCCCGGACCTGAACCCCTGTAGTTAGTGTTAGGGACTTACCCAATGAGAGGCTACCTTGATGCGGTGGGTAACTCATAGCCCTGGCCAGGAATATGCTAAATGCCTCTGGTTATTACAGGTTGAGCTAGTGTGAGATAGTGCACCTGCTACTTTTTCCCTCTGTACACTGTATTAAGTCTCAAGCAGAGTAGCACCTCATTACCTAATTATGGTATGCAAATTAGGGCCCCCTTTCCTCTTCATCAATATAGGCAGGGTCCCATTAATATCTACCAAAATTAAGACCAATTAATTGGTCTTGAAAAAGGTCATGTGAGGGACCGAAACGTTGACCCAGACCCCGTGTACCTGCTGATGTGAGGTTGGATTAAAAACTGCTTTGTTCACTTTGTACAAAGACTGGTGAGTGCATTCTTTTTGGTAGATATATATATATATATATATATATATATATATATATATATATATATAGATACTTAGAAATCCCACCCCCTAATAAAAATACTGAGTTGGCCACTGATGTTGTATATGACACAATTGAAAAAATAAGATTTTACTTACCGGTAAATCTATTTCTCGTAGTCCGTAGTGGATGCTGGGGACTCCGTAAGGACCATGGGGAATAGACGGGCTCCGCAGGAGACAGGGCACTTTAAGAAAGAATTAGGAATACTGGTGTGCACTGGCTCCTCCCTCTATGTCCCTCCTCCAGACCTCAGTTAAGGAAACTGTGCCCGGAAGAGCTGACAGTACAAGGAAAGGATTTTGGAATCCAGGGTAAGACTCAAACCAGCCACACCAATCACACCGTATAACTCGTGATAACCTTAACCAGTTAACAGTATGAACAACAACAGAGCATCAGATAAACCTGATGCAACCATAAAATAACCCTTATTCAAGCAATAACTATATACAAGTATTGCAGAAGAAGTCCGCACTTGGGACGGGCGCCCAGCATCCACTACGGACTACGAGAAATAGATTTACCGGTAAGTAAAATCTTATTTTCTCTAACGTCCTAGTGGATGCTGGGGACACCGTAAGGACCATGGGGATTATACCAAAGCACCCAAACGGGCGGGAGAGTGCGGATGACTCTGCAGCACCGAATGAGCAAACTCAAGGTCCTCCTGATAGTCAATTTTCTACCTTTTAACATAAGCTATTTACTAATACCTTCAAGCCGTAATGGCCGCTAAACCACGTGCACGTGCTACGCACTCCGTACGCTATTTGCGTACAAAGACCTCGCACGTGGTACGCAATTACGTACACACGCTGCACTGGGTGTACGGAATACACACAGCGAGCGTACACACAGATAATAACCTTGTAAACCTTAAACACAGAGTATGCTTTTAATGTAAATCTTAGTATTGAGATACTGTAATGATATACCACTGGTTAACCTGGATATTTAAGCAAGCTGTTTGAGTGATTGAGATACTCAGAAACCCTTTGTACTAGCTAGAGAAACACAGACACCTTGCTGAGGTTCCAACACCTTTACTAACGAGATTTAGCTATGTAAAAAGGGAAAAGTACAGTTAACAGCTTATACACTACAAAGCTAACATTAATACCTAAACACAATAACTAAGCAGAAATACAAACATTAGCAAACGATTGCAAATACAAATAAACAGAAAGAGGATAAATGGCAAACACTTATAGGTTAGCTACAAAGGAACAATTGCATACATACAGAGTAACGAAATGGCCACAGAGAAAAACTTACACACTTGGGAATGAATCGCATGCGCTATCTGGAAACCAGCTCTCAGTTAATCAATGATGAAAACCTTTGTGGAGAGAAGTGAGTGAGCTGGCCCAGGCTGGCTGCCTTATATACACAACATACAGTACACTACAAAGGGCCCTACAATCTTATTGTTCATTGGACACAGGAATGTCTCTCTGCATTATAACAAAAGGTCATAGGTGGATTTGAACAGGTGGGCTGTGACTATTTCAAACTGCTAAGGTGGGAGGTATCCTCAGGATTCCCGCCGCATGGATAATGAACTGTAAATACAGTAAATGTCCATAAACTACTTTTAATCATAACTATACGCAGGAGCGATTAATCTCTTCCTAACCAACACCGGAATATTCCTGATAAAATACTCTTCAGTTAGGTACCAGACACCACTGTTCAACCTGTGTCAGACCCTTCGTATCATGAAAAGAGGAATTCCCAAGTCCCTGAACCATTTACATTAACCATACTTACAGATATTACTAAAGGGAATATTACATACAAAACACACTATGTGGGTTAAATATACTATAAACGAGTCGCCCGCTACAAGCTCATAAACTCTACCGTAAATACGCATATACCGCGCGTACTCGCCGGAGCGAGCGTACGCAATTTGCGGACATGTGCACGTACAGCAGACTATATGCACGAGCAGCGGGCATGTGCATTGGGGTTAGTACAAGGCAATGTGAAGCATGATATGTTTCGACTTTGACACTCCTCAGCCAGGGTATCAAACTTGTAGAACTTTGCAAAGGTGTTTGAACCCGACCAAGTAGCCGCTCGGCAAAGCTGTAATGCCGAGACCCCTCGGGCAGCCGCCCAAGAAGAGCCCACCTTCCTTGTGGAATGGGCTTACTGATTTTGGAGGCGGCAAGCCAGCCGCAGAATGAGCTTGCTGAATCGTGTTACAGATCCAGCGAGCAATAGTTTGCTTTGAAGCAGGAGCACCCAGCTTGTTGGATGCATACAGGATAAACAGCGACTCAGTTTTCCTGACTCTAGCCGTTCTGGCTACATAAACCTTCAAAGCCCTGACTACGTCCAGTAACTCGGAATCCTCCAAGTCACAAGTAGCCACAGGCACCACAATAGGTTGGTTTATATAAAAAGATGACACCACTTTTGGCAGAAATTGCGGACGAGTCCGCAATTCTGCCCTATCCATATGGAAAACCAGATAGGGGCTTTTATGTGACAAAGCCGCCAATTCTGACACACGCCTCGCCGAAGCCAAGGCTAATAGCATGACCACCTTCCACATGAGATATTTTAACTCCACGGTTTTAAGTGGCTCAAACCAGTGTGAGTTCAGGAAACTCAACACCACGTTAAGATCCCAAGGTGCCACTGGAGGCACAAACGGGGGCTGAATATGCAGCACTCCCTTTACAAACGTCTGAACTTCAGGCAGAGAAGCCAGTTCTTTTTGAAAGAAAATTGATAGGGCCGAAATCTGGACCTTAATTGACCCCAATTTTAGGCCCAAAGTCACCCCCGACTGTAGGAAGTGAAGGAAACAGCCCAGCTGGAATTCCTCTGTAGGGACATTCCTGGCCTCACACCAAGCAACATATTTTCGCCATATACGGTGATAATGTTTAGCCGTCACGTCTTTCCTAGCCTTTATTAGCGTAGGAATAACCTCATACGAAATCCCTTTTTCTGCTAGGATCCGGCGTTCAACCGCCATGCCGTCAAACGCAGCCGCGGTAAGTCTTGGAACAGACAGGGCCCCTGCTGCAACAGATCCTGCCTTAGAGGCAGAGGCCATGGGTCCTCTGTGAGCATTTCTTGCAGCTCTGGATACCAAGTCCTTCTTGGCCAATCCGGAACAATTAGTATTGTTCTCACTCCTCTTTTTCTTATGATTCTCAGTACCTTGGGTATGAGAGGAAGAGGAGGAAAAACATAAACCGACTGGAACACCCACGGTGTCACTAGTGCGTCTACAGCTATCGCCTGAGGGTCTCTTGACCTGGCGCAATACCCCTGTAGTTTTTTGTTGAGGCGGGATGCCATCATGTCCACCTGTGGCAGCTCCCACCGACTGGCAATCTGCGCGAAGACTTCTTGATGAAGTCCCCACTCTCCCGGGTGGAGGTCGTGCCTGCTGAGGAAGTCTGCCTCCCAGTTGTCCACTCCCGGAATGAACACTGCTGACAGTGCTCTCAAGTGATTCTCTGCCCAGCGAAGAATTCTGGTGGCTTCCGCCATCGCCACCCTGCTCCTTGTGCCGCCTTGGCGGTTTACATGAGCCACTGCGGTGATGTTGTCTGATTGAATCAGCACCGATTGGTCGCGAAGCAGGGTCTCCGCCTGACTTAGGTGGTCATTCAGATTTGTTCGCTCGCAAGCTGCTTTTAGCAGCTTTGCACACGCTAAGCCGCCGCCTACTGGGAGTGAATCTTAGCATAGTAAAATTGCGAACGAAAGATTAGCACAATTGCGAATTGACACTTCTTAGCAGTTTCTGAGTAGCTCCAGACTTACTCGGCAACTGCGATCAGTTCAGTCAGCTTCGTTCCTGGTTTGACGTCACAAACACTCCCAGCGTTCGCCCAGACACTCCCCCGTTTCTTCAGACACTCCCGCGTTTTTCCCAGAAACGGCAGCGTTTTTTCACACACACCCATAAAACGGCCTGTTTCCGCCCAGAAACACCCACTTCCTGTCAATCACATTACGATCACCAGAACGAAGAAAAAACCTCGTAATGCCGTGAGTAAAATACCTAACTGCATAGCAAATTTACTTGGCGCAGTCGCACTGCGGACATTGCGCATTAGCGACTAATCGCTCCGTTGCGAAAAAAAAATAACGAGCGATCAACTCGGAATGACCACCTTAGAGCGTTGTATATGGCCCTTAGTTCCAGGATATTGATGTGAAGGCAAGTCTCCTGACTTGACCACAGACCCTGGAAATTTCTTCCCAGTGTGACTGCCCCCAACCCTCGGAGGCTTGCATCCGTGGTCACCAGGACCCAGTCCTGAATGCCGAATCTGCGACCCTCGAGAAGGTGAGCACTCTGCAGCCACCACAGAAGAGACACCCTGGCCCTGGGGGATAGGGTAATCAGCCGATGCGTCTGTAGATGTGATCCGGACCACTTGTCCAACAGATCCCATTGAAAGGTCCTCGCATGGAACCTGCCAAAGGGAATGGCCTCGTATGATGCCACCATCTTCCCCAGGACTCGCGTGCAGTGATGCACCGACACCCGTTTTGGCTTTAAGAGGTCTCTGACCAGTGTCATGAGTTCCTGAGCCTTCTCCGTCGGAAGAAAAACCTTCTTCTGTTCTGTGTCCAGAATCATGCCCAGGAAGGGCAGACGCGTCGTAGGAATCAGCTGCGACTTTGGAATATTCAGAATCCAGCCGTGCTGTTGTAACACTTCCCGAGAGCGTGCTACGCTGATCAGTAACTGCTCTCTGGACCTCGCCTTTATGAGGAGATCGTCCAAGTATGGGATAATTGTGACTCCTTGCTTTCGCAGGAGCACCATCATTTCCGCCATTACCTTGGTAAATATTCTCGGTGCCGTGGAGAGACCAAACGGCAACGTCTGGAATTGGTAATGACAATCCTGTACCACGAATCTGAGGTACTCCTGATGAGGTGGATAAATGGGGACATGCAGGTAAGCATCCTTTATGTCCAGAGACACCATAAAATCCCCCTCTTCCAGGCTTGCAATGACTGCTCTGAGCGATTCCATCTTGAACTTGAACCTTTTCAGGTAAATGTTCAGGGATTTTAAATTCAAAATGGGTCTGACCGAACCGTTCGGTTTCGGTACCACAAACATTGTGGAATAGTAACCCCTTCCCTGTTGAAGGAGGGGAACCTTCACCACCACCTGCTGGAGATATATTTTGTGAATTGCCGCTAACACTATTTCCCTCTCCAAGGGGGAAGCTGGCAGGGCCGATTTGAGGTAACGGTGAGGGGGCATCACTTCGAATTCCAGCTTGTATCCCTGAGATACAATCTGTATAGCCCAGGGATCCACCTGTGAGCGAACCCACTGGTGGCTGAAATGTCGGAGACGCGCCCCCACCGATCCTGGCTCCACCTGTGGAGCCCCAGCGTCATGCGGTGGATTTAGTGGAAGCCGGGGAGGACTTCTGTTCCTGGGAACTAGCTGTATTGTGCAGCTTCTTTCCTCTACCCCTGCCTCTGGCAAGAAAGTACGCACCTCGGACTTTCTTGCCTCTTTGTGATCGAAAGGACTGAATTTGGTAATACGGTGCTTTCTTAGGTTGTGAGGGAATATATGGCAAAAAAATTTACTTCCCAGCCGTAGCTGTGGAAACTAGGTCCGAGAGACCGTCTCCAAACAATTCCTCACCCTTATAAGGTAAAACCTCCATGTGCCGTTTTGAGTCGGCATCACCTGTCCATTGCCGAGTCCACAGGACCCTTCTGGCCGAAATCGACATTGCATTTATTCTAGAGCCCAGTAGGGTAATATCTCTCTGGGCATCTCTCATATACAGGACAGCGTCTTTTATATGCCCCAGGGTCAGTAATATAGTATCCTTGTCCAAGGTATCAAGTTCCTCAGATAAAGTATCTGTCATGCTGCGACAGCACTACACATCCAGGCCGACGCAATTGCCGGCCTTAGCAGAGTACCTGAATGTGTATAAATGGACTTCAGGATCCCTTCCTGCTTTCTATCCGCAGGATCCTTTAGGGTGGCCGTATCCTGTGACGGCAGTGCTACCTTCTTAGATAAGCGTGTCAAAGCTTTGTCTACCCTAGGGGAGGATTCCCAGCGTAACCTGTCCGTTGGCGGGAAAGGATACGCCATAAGCAACCGTTTGGAAATCTGCACTTTCCTATCTGGAGATTCCCAAGCTTTTTCACATAACTCATTTAACTCATGTGAAGGGGGAAAGGTCACCTCATGCCTTTTTTCCCCAAACATATAAACCCTCTTGTCAGGGACTGGGTTTTCCTCTGAGATGTGTAATACATCCTTCATTGCTATAATCATGTAGCGGATGGCTTTAGCCATTTTAGGCTGCAACTTTGCATCATCGCCATCGACACTGGAGTCAGAATCCGTGTCGATATCTGTGTCAACTATTTGGGATAGTGGACGCTTCTGAGACCCTGACGCCCTCTGCGTTGTAGGGTCAGGCATGGGTTGAGACCCTGACTGTCCCAAGGCTTCAGCTTTATCCAACCTTTTATGCAAGGAATTAACATTATCATTTAAAACCTTCCACATATCCATCCAATCGGGTGTCGGCGGCGATACCACAATCATCTGCACCTGCTCTGCTTCCACATAGCCTTCCTCGTCAAACATGTCGACACAAGCGTACTGACACACCACACACACAGGGGATGCTCTATTTGAGGACAGAACCCCCACAAGGCCCTTTGGAGAGACAGAGAGAGAGTATGCCAGCACACACCCCAGCACTATATGACCCAGGAATTACACATTAACTTAGTGTTTACCCAGTAGCTGCTGTATACACTGATTTTGCGCTAAATTTATGTGCCCCCCCTCTCTTTTTACCCTCTTTCTACCGTGATTCTGCAGGGGAGAGCCTGGGGAGCTTCCTCTCAGCGGAGCTGTGGAGAGAAAATTGCGCTGGTGAGTGCTGAGGAAGAAGCCCCGCCCCCTCAGCGGTGGGCTTCTGTCCCGCGATTTGTGTAAAATAATGGCGGGGGCTCATGCATATATACAGTGCCCAACTGTATATATGCTCTTTTATGCCAAGAGGTACTTAATTGCTGCCCAGGGCACCCCCCCCCCCCTGCGCCCTACAGTGACCGGAGTGTGCGGGTGTAATGTGGGAGCAATGGCGCACAGCTGCAGTGCTGTGCGCTACCTCATATGAAGACTGGAGTCTTCTGCCGCCGCTTTCGAAGTCTTCTTGCTTCTCACGCCGGCTTCTGGCTCTGCGAGGGGGACGGCGGCGCGGCTCTGGGATCGGACGACCAAGGGTGCGTTCCTGTGTTCGATCCCTCTGGAGCTAATGGTGTCCAGTAGCCTAAGAAGCATGACCTATCCACAGTGAGTAGGTCTGCTTCTCTCCCCTCAGTCCCACGTAGCAGAGAGTCTGTTGCCAGCAGATCTCTCTGGAAAAAAAAAAAAAAATACTTTCTATTCAGCAAGCTCAGGAGAGCTCACTAAAGTGCACCCAGCTCGTCCGGGCACAGATTCAAACTGAGGTCTGGAGGAGGGACATAGAGGGAGGAGCCAGTGCACACCAGTATTCCTAATTCTTTCTTAAAGTGCCCTGTCTCCTGCGGAGCCCGTCTATTCCCCATGGGCCTTACGGAGTCCCCAGCATCCACTAGGACGTTAGAGAAATACATTTTAGGTGTGCCGCGTTTCAGCAATCATTAAGAACCAGCAGAGAAGGTAATACTGCAAATGGTACAACTACTGTGGTTTCTATGCAGAATGCCTGATACTTGCTGTGTCGGTAGCTACAATCTCAAGCCATTAACAATGTATCTTGAGTGCGGTTTGATGAAGATTGATTTCTCTTCTTTACTCATCGCGCTCTTTCATTTACTGAGACTTTTAAGAACTGAAAATGAACGAGGCGCCCAACCAGGAATGAGCAGTACAGATGCTGTTGTCTGGTGAAATATTGCTTTTGTAATGAATAAAACATTGGTTTTATTGCTTGGAACTGTTAATTGCAATCATTCTCTGTCACAGTAATCAAGACATGTCCCAACATTCATTGTTTAACATGTACATAATAAAGAGTAGATGGAATTGTTCCAAATGGACGATAAGCTGTACTAATTATACAGTTTACTGTATACTTATGATTGGAACAAGGGTAATAAGAATACTTACACAGTATGATTACATGTCAAATAGAAATTAAGATGATCGCCCCTTGTAGCCTTTTTTAAGGAGTAATTGAGTAAGGTCAGACCACCCATGTCTATCACACTTCATATTATACAGGTCCATCTGTCCCCTGTTTTGAAAGAACAACCTATATCCCATATACCTAGATCATATAAATGCTCACAACAGTACAGAGTATTTCAGCAGCTGCGTGTTTGTATTGCGTTAGTAAGGACGTGCTGCACGTGACAGTCACATGATGTGAGGAGGGGGCTGACGCAGCAAGAAGCTATAGACTAAGACTTGCTCCAAAGAGCAGGGTCCCCAGCAGCGCAGAGTATATCTGGAGATGAGCGACGCATTAATTAGGACAGTGGTGCATGTGACTGGGGCAGTGACATGATGTGAGGAGGGTAATGGAGGCAGCAGGAAGCAAAAGAACGAGAATTAAATACTGGAAGGAGCAGGGTCTCCCAACAGCACAGAGTATATCAGGAGATGAGTGATGTGTCAGTGAGATCAATGCAGCATGTGGCAGAGGCAGTGACATGATGTGAGGAGGGTAATGGAGGCAGCAGGAAGCAAAAGAACGAGAATTAAATACTGGAAGGAGCAGGGTCCCCAGCAGCACAGAGTATATCAGGAGATGAGTGATGTGTCAGTGAGATCAATGCAGCATGTGGCAGAGGCAGTGACATGATGTGAGGAGGGTAATGGAGGCAGCAGGAAGCAAAAGAACGAGAATTAAATACTGGAAGGAGCAGGGTCCCCAGCAGCGCAGAGTATATCTGGAGATGAGCGACGCATTAATTAGGACA
Source organism: Pseudophryne corroboree (assembly GCF_028390025.1). Taxonomy (NCBI): domain Eukaryota; kingdom Metazoa; phylum Chordata; class Amphibia; order Anura; family Myobatrachidae; genus Pseudophryne; species Pseudophryne corroboree. Next base: position 734,622,940 of record NC_086449.1, read on the forward strand.
GTGGTGCATGTGACTGGGGCAGTGACATGATGTGAGGAGGGTAATGGAGGCAGCAGGAAGCAAAAGAACGAGAATTAAATACTGGAAGGAGCAGGGTCTCCCAACAGCACAGAGTATATCAGGAGATGAGTGATGTGTCAGTGAGATCAATGCAGCATGTGACTGGGGCAGTGACATGATGTGAGGAGGGTAATGGAGGCAGCAGGAAGCAAAAGAACAAGAATTAAATACTGGAAGGAGCAGGGTCTCCCAACAGCACAGAGTATATCAGGAGATGAGTGATGTGTCAGTGAGATCAATGCAGCATGTGACAGGGGCAGTGACATGATGTGAGGAGCGGTATGGAAGCTGCAAGAAGCCACAGACTGAAAGTCAGACAATGGAAGGAGTGGTGTCCCTGATAAAGAAGATCCACTCATTTCAAAGTGATGCAGGAAGATTGTGGCGTCAAAGGCACCTCAACATAAAAGTAAGTTCACACATCTGACAAGTATCTTTAACTCCAAAGGATAACAATCAAAAGAAAGTTTTATTATCCCAGTTTCTAATTATAATCTTTAGTATTTGGTGGAATTTGATATTTACATTAATGAGTGGAAGTAACAGTAAACTGGAGCTAATTGCCCAGTTATTCAAATATAACCAAACAATTTTGAGTCCCAAGGCTGCTGACGAGCGAGGAACAGCAGGTGTAATTCAGTAGCAAATTAAACTGTAATGAAAGTAATACAGGGATCCGGCATGCTTGTACAAGAGGGGTGTTCATATTCCACAAGGGAGGGCAAATTGGTGGTATGGTGCAGTGTCCAACATACACCGAGAGCGCACTGTGTATAATATTCCTGTCTGCACCTGCACAGCAGCAAGAGTCATTGGAAATTGTAGTCAATCATTGCAACCAAGCAAGTCCAGCATTGAGACATATTCCCTTCCCCGAGGAACCAAGTCAGTGCTTCAGTATGATCTTTTATTCTTTGTAGCTATCTAGGACTTTTCAGAACTGTGGAGTAGATGTATTAAACGTTGATATGGGGGAGAAGGGGCATCAGCGCACGTTATGTGCACTGATAATGATTTCTTCATGCATAACAGTGGCGGTGCGTGCAAGGTGACAAGTACTCACATGTCTGATGTTCACGCAACAGCAAATCAGAGAAGCTATCAGGAGGAGCCTTCTTAGCATACTATCACATAGCCGTACAAAGGCGCTGTGAACTGCCTCTGTTTTTGAATCTGATTCTCAATGACAATTCCCAATGTGGAGGGTCCAGATAACTGCCCCATATAACGGATATAAGATCACAACAAAGCAAAGCTATTTACTGTCTACCAACCCGTCCAAGACAATGGATTCAAATATTTAGAAGACTTAGAAGAGAGATCAACTTTCTAAGAGAAGATGGTTATTGGATAGAGGAATCCAGAGTTGACCTTCCATTCTCTTCTCCAGTAATTGGGCAGATAATTCAAGCTCATATTATGTTCATTACTCATTTACGAGCAGAACTTCAATATTGTGGTGTTTTTGCCATACCTTATATTATAGTCTCATTTTATAGCCAATCTGAATTTTTAGCTGACAGCTATATAAAGCTAGGCTTATCAGATATTTTCCCCATTAATCACATCAATGTCATGTCTATTCTGCAATTTTTAAAAGTCAAACCCTTGTCCTGATATTTGGTTTGGGATGTTTGCCAGAGTTCTTCAGAAAGTAGGTCGCCCTCTAAATGATTTATAGGTTCACAACAAGAATCCAGACCCTGTGCTATCAGCAGCGACATGCTGGAAACATGCTATGGTTAGATATTGGTGGGGATAAAATAAAACATTGTGGATTTAATTATGATATACCAAAAACAAATAACACAATTTACATGTAAGCGTAATCATTTTAAGGTGAGGTATCATGTAGAATGTACAAAAATAAAATAATGTACTATTTCTTTTATCTGCCAGTCATTCCAGGTACAGTTGGGCTACAGAAGCCTGACATTAAAATTGAGACACTGTATGTGACCTGAAGTAAGATTAGGCCATAAAACCCACCAGAAATGGTATACGTTCAGCATGTTAGCCTATAGTTAGGCTGTAGGTAGTGTTAGGGTGCTGTTAGGGTTAGGCTGCAGTTAGAGTTAAGGGCCCCATACACTACCACGACATGTCCATCTGACATGTCGCAGGCGATCACTTCGGCAGCCTCCCGGGGGGCAGAATCGCCCAAGATACATTGTATGCTGTCCTTTTGCATACAATGTATCTTGGGCGATCTCAGCCATGCCTGCGGGGTCGGACAAGATTGAATGTGCAGCACATTCAATCTGGAGGATCTGATCCAATGCTCATGGGAACGTGCATCGGATCGGATCGGAAACACCTCCAAAATGCCCGATTTCATCCAATATAACGGGACGAATGCCCGAAATCGGATGAAATTGGGCATCATCGTCCTAGTGTATGGGGCCCTTTAGGCTGCAGTTAGAGTTAAGCTGCAATTAGAGATATGCTGCAGTTAGAGTTAGGGTGTGGTTTGGGTCAGCCTGCAGTTTGGGTTAGGGTGCGGTTAGGGTTATGTCAGTGTCAACATATGACATCTGACATTATGTCCACATCGACATTCAGACCATATCATATTCATCAGTTACATTTTGGGAAAATAAGTCCTGAGAGTTAAAGAATTTGGGTGGAAAAATGAGGAGCCCTATTTTGGCCAGGTAAATTTACCATTTCCACTCAGCATAAGACTCTACAATATGTCATAGGGGGTAATTCTGAGTTGATCGCAGCAGGAATTTTGTTAGCAGTTGGGCAAAACCATGTGCACTGCAGGGGGGGCAGATATAACATGTGCAGAGAGAGTTCGATTTGGGTGTGGTGTGTTCAATCTGCAATCTAAATTGCATTGTAAAAATAAAGCAGCCAGTATTTACCCTGCACAGAAACAAAATAACCCACCCAAATCTAACTCTCTCTGCACGTTATGTCTGCCTTCCCTGCAGTGCACATGGTTTTGCCCAACTGCTAACAAAGGGGGTCATTCCGAGTTGTTCGTTCGCTGACGTTTTTAGCAGAATTGCGATCAGGCTAAAAACCGGCAGTTCTGCGCATGCGTATGGGCCGCAGGGCGCACGCGCTAAGTAATTTCACACAAAACTAAGCAATTTTACACCGGGCCGAGCGACGCTTTTCAGTCGCTCTGCTGATCGGTGAGTGATTGACAGGAAGTGGGTGTTTCTGGGTGGAAACTGAGCGTTTTCCGGGAGTGTGCTAAAAAACGCAGGCGTGTCAGCCAAAAACGCAGGAGTGGCTGGGGAAACGGGGGAGTGGCTGGCCGAATGCAGGGCGTGTTTGTGACGTCAAACCAGGAACCAAACAGTCTGCAATCTAGGAGTAGGTCTGGAGCTACTCAGAAACTGCAGGGAAATATTTAATAGCAGAACTGCTAACCTTTCGTTAGCAATTCTGCTAAGCTAAGATACACTCCCAGAAGGTGGCGGCCTAGCGTGTGCACTGCTGCTAAAAGCAGCTAGCGAGCGAATAACTCGGAATGAGGGCCAAAGTTCCTGCTGCGATCAACTCAGAATTACCCCCATAGTTCCAAACTAGGCACCAGGGCATGAGTAGCCCATGGCACCAGCGTCACAATGCATGGTCACTGTAATTCTCATTCTTGATTTTTGGTTTGTTTGATGTGTAATGCGAGTCCAAAACAAATATAGTAAACTGATTTTTTTTTTTTTTTCATTAAAGGGAGTTTCATTATACCAATATCCACTTTATGCCAATGGTATTTCCCTTAGAACTGATTTCCATAACTGGACAGCAACCTGAACAATCTTAACAAAATGTGCTTCCTGTATTTGATAATAGGAGGTTCCCTCCAATCTGCTACATGGAAAGAGGGCTGTTGGTGACTGGGCCAGGGCTAGATGGAGACTGACTGCATGACTGTTATTATGGAGAATCTGGAAATACAACTAGTTTTGCACCATGACAATGGGAAGGTCAGATAAGTCGGTAATTAAGGCTGCCAAAGAACTAATGTAGAGATGTATTAAACCTAGGTGAAGTTGCCCGTAGCAACTAATCAGCTTCTAGCTATAATTTATCATGTACAGTCTATAAAATGATAGGTAGGAAATGATTGGTTGCTACAGACAACTTCTGCACTTGTCCTCTTGAGAAGGTTTGATACAGTTCCCCTGAGTGCAGGACTACAATGGGTGCTGAGCCAAGCTGTTTAGAACAATTTCCAATGAACAATCTGTCTCCTAGGAATGTGAACATAAAACTCCAGAAAACGGCTTTGCTCCCAAGGCAGCTGCCTCTTCTGCCTTACCGTAGCCTCAGCTCTAGCTGGCATGCAAGCATGAAAGTACAATGGGAGTCATTCCAAGTTGATCGCTCGCTAGCTACTTTTTGCAGCCATGCAAACACATAGTCGCTGCCCACAGGGGAGTGTATTTTCGCTTTGCAAGTGTGCGAACGCGTGTGCAGCCGAGCAGGACGAAAAAGTTTTTTGCCGTTTCTGAGTAGCTCTGGACTTACTCAGCCCTTGCGATCATTTTAGTCTTTTTGGTCCCAGAATTGACGTCAGACACCCGCCCTGCAAATGCCTGGACAAACACTCCCAGAAAACGGTCAGTTGCCACCCACAAACGCCCTCTTCCTGTCCATTTACTTGCGATCAGCTGTGCGAATGGATTCTTCGTTAAATCCATCGCCCAGCTACAATCCGCTTTTTACCCGTACGAGGCACCTGCGCATTGCGGTGCATGCACAGTAGTAACCTGATCGCTGCGCTGCGAAAAACGTCAGCGAGCAATCAACTTGGAATGACCCCCAATAACCTGACTTCAACTAAATAAGATCTGCTTACTGTCCACGAGTCTAGTGTCAGGGAACATACTGAACACATCACTATGCACATGACACCCTGTCACATGTCTCAGTGATGTTAGTGGATGACAATAACGCTGAATCACAATGTTAGTTATTCCATGACGGTAAACCAGCAGCTGGGGGACGAAGGTCAGTAATAGCTGCATTGCTGAAGGTTTACCCACGCCTGGGTTAGCATAATTGTCACTCGGATACATGGTATTTTCAATAGTTTATTTAAAGGTTAATAAAAAAATTTCTAATTTATACCATTGGGTGCTAACGTATATATTGAACAGTTATCATGATCATGTACAAAGGCAGAAAGGTACAAAGAAGGGATGGATGCTTCCTATAATATTCTATTCAAAGCATGCCTCATCATACTCTCTACATGGATCAATCAAAAGGGTATCCGTTCACATGGTCGTCCATGTTATGGTCAACAGTCATTAGGTCGACCACTATTGGTCGACATTGACATGGTTGATATGGACACATGGGCGACACATGAAAATGGTCGACACATGAAAAGGTCGACATGAGTTTTTTAACTTGTTTTTCTTTTGGGGAACTTTTTCATACTTTACGATCCACGTGGACTACGATTGGAATGGTAATCTGTGCCGAGCGAAGCGAAGGCACCATGCCCGAAGCATGGCGAGCTATGCGAGGGGACGCGGTGCACTTATTGGGGTTCCCAGTCACTTTACGTAAAAAACGACACAAAAAAGTTTAAAAACTCATGTCGACCTTTTCATGTGTCGACCTTTCATGTGTCGACCATGTGTCCATGTCAATGTCGACCAATAGTGGTCGACCTAATGACTGTCGACCATAACATGGTCGACCATTCATACCGGAACCAATCCAAAGGAGGGAGTATGAGACCCCAGACTCGTACCTTTAAAAACTCACTTGGTGTCACCCAGCTGACAAGTTTATTAAAGTCATTTTTAAGTACTTTATTTCCATCATAATGAATCAGAAAAAAAATAAAACAATGATGATTTAAAATCAAAGTTGGAGATTACATACATACGGAAGTACTGTACAGTAGGTCCATTTATACTTCATATAGGCATATACTACAATACTGTAGCTCATTATGCTGTATATCTCTCTACTGAACATGGAACTAGGCCAATGATCTAATGAAGTAAAGGGTTTTAAAGCAAACAGGAAACTGTACACGCTAGATGGGTCAATTGGTTCTTGTCTGCCGTCAAGTCCTTTGCATCAAAGTGATGAACTAAGTGCCTTAATAAACATTAAAATTGCATTACTATGTATCTGTGATAGATGCGAGAAATAGGCATCATACTGTACAACCAGCAGAACAAATGGAAGTACACAGAGGTAAATGTGATATATCAGCGAGTCCGTAGAAATGAGATGTTCTATTCACTGTGCCGCCTTGTCTGTTTACAGTGAAATTAACAGTTAAATCAAGTTATTAAAAGTTAAATCACAATGACAATACGGATACATCACAATAAGGATAAAATGAACCACAAAATGTTACATTGCTCACTTCTTAGCAAATGTGTCACCTGAAATGTGTCCAGTGCAGGTTTTAGTTATACCCCTAACCCCAAATTACACCCCCATTACTATACCCGACATATTACATTGAGACCCCTGGGTCTCTAATATTAATAGTAATAAAAATGTAACTGAAGTATGACCTGACCTATAGACTGGTATTTATTATAGTGTCCGCAAAGTGTGACAAAGGTGTTTATTTATGAAGCATCGGGTTGTAAAATCCGGCTCTTCTGATTGTGTTTATACACAATATTTATAAGGGCAATGCTTTTACTAGGAAGACAAGGCTAATAAAAGTATTGCCCTTTTAAATATTGGGCATAAACACAATCAGAAAAACACCCAAAGACTTCTCTGCAACATGCTAATGTTACAACAAATAGCAATGCCGCTGTCATTACAATGAAACCAGAGGAATTCTGGAACTAGGTGCGTCTACATGTTCAAATGGGGGGGGGGGCTCTTTCTTATATGTCCTTGGGAATGTTAATAACTTGAATAGAAGGCCTACGCACAGTGCAAGCTAAGGCAGCCATTCTAGTAGCTGTTTTCTGTTAAGTTTCCGTAAGATAAATGTCTGCATCAGGACGGGTGCTGGGTTCTCTATCTTTCCCTCGGGTCGGCCGATGCTGTATCAATCCCCACCTATTGCTTCACTGCGCCATGCATGGCAGAGGCCCCACATGGGCCATTTTCCACACATCTGCAACTGTGGGGTGCCCAGAATTGTGACTTTTCTGCGGAACCTACCCAACTTACTACGTGCCACAAGTCCTGGTATCTATGTTTCCTTTACTGTTAAATAAACGCAGGTCAAACATCTAGATATACAAAGCACTTAAGGCTCACCGTAAACACAATCAGAAATTTCCTGCTGCCGTTTTTTAACATTCTCCAGGCATATAACAGCACTACGCTGAAAGTACAGATACAAGATAAATTGTTCGCACCACTCGGAACAGCAGCACTGGGTGCACCATAGACAAGTAAGCAAGCATACCTAGAATCTGACAATTCTCTGAAGCATTTCTCTTTGGTGTATTCTCTATTCTACTGTTCTTGCTTAGCTAGATTATTAGACTTCTTGTTTCCAGATGAGATTCTATCTCAAGCCGCTTACTGGCAGTTGTCCAGGTTGTGCCCTTCTGGAAGCGCCACGTGCCTGGATGAGATTTGTGATTAGTTGTCTTTTCCTCCTACACCGTATACAGTGAGCCCGGCTAAGCTCCTTTCATAAGTCAGTGCATGTTTATATCCTTGTGTTCTTCCTGGGACACACAAATGACTCCCACCTTTGTCTACAGACTAATATTATACTGTTATGAAAATGATTTTGGTTTATATTGCAAGAAACAGAGACAGGCACACAATCTCAATAGCATTTTAAAGGCACACTAACCCTATATATTTATTACTCCTTTGTATTTGTCTAGATCAGTCGGAACGGAGTCAACTTCCCTACACGGTGGGGGAGACGGTCAGCGGTTCATTGAGCCGCGACTGTTCTTCATCCCCCGTGCAGACGTTTCTTGCCTCCACGGCTGACTGACACCTGGTGAGCGTCCGTACACTGACGCGTCACTGGAGTTCAGGGCCTGGGTGGCTTGATCAGTCCCCCGTCCAAACAGTTCGTGCTTCAGCGGCTGACTGAGATCCGGCGAGCGTCCGTACACCGACGCGCCGCCGGAGTTCAGAGCCGAGGCAGCCTGACTAGTCCCTGGGGGGTTAGTTTGACAGACCCTATCCGTGCGGCGGGGAACACGGCGAGCGTCGCACACAGCCGCTGCTGTGATACACTCCCTGCCGAGACAGGTCCCTGCTTACACAGCACACGATCACCCAGGGAGCGCTGGTGAACCGGCGCCCTGCAGGGGAACGGGACTGCAATAGGGCGGACCAGTCCGGAGGGTATTGCTCCCAACACACACCCGGTCAATGCCCACCGAATACCGTGAAGAACTACTCCCATAAGGTATACCTAAGTGCAAGTAGCTACTCGGACGAGCGGGCCGCCGCCGTCCAAAGGACATTCAAAACTGTGTTTCCCTTAGTCTCTTTGGTCACTCACCAAGGGTCAGGTACCGCTCACATTACCGTGTTGACCAGAAGGTTATTATCACTTGTTGCGGGACATTATACTCTAATTTACTTTTAATTTATTTGCAGGATTAACTGCATTTAATCCTTATGTTACTTATATTTCTCATTTGTTTGGAAGATCTATGTTATTAATTACTTTTTGAATTGATCAGTAAAGATATATTACCTATATTGTGCAAGGTCCATATTTCTACACATTGGCCATTTTCCTATTGTATATATAGGAGACACCCACACAACGAATAGGGCCGAGCGCAGCATTTAATCACCTATCCCTTGCCAATGAAAGTAGACAACTCTACCGGATGATGTAAATACACAACTGAACAGCACATGACGAGCCAGGTAGTTAATGCAATGTAGTTACTTTATGGTTGCAAAAGGGCATAAACAACCTAATAAATTGCCCCTACCTGGAGGTAGAGAATCACTTTAAACACATATAGGTGTAATGTGGCCTGGAATTATTGCACTGGATTTAAACGGATTTTGTAGCTTTAGACACAACACAATTCATTTTATCTCCATGTTAGAAGTATTACAATATTTTAGCAATAAACCTGTCACGGCGAAACAAAATAAAAACCAATATACCAGCAGTAAAACCAGAATCCTGTTTGTGATATCCTGCAATCACATATCCTTTCATAACACATAAGCCAAGTAAGCCCCAAGAAGAACATCAGATTTCAGATAAAACTTGATATATTTTCGCAAACATCCCATTGTCTGCTGTCAGTTTTCTTATTTAGCTGTACTCCTGGGTGCTAAGAGCTTACCAAACATACCTATGATAAGAATATCAGCCTCTAATGAGTTATAGCTCCGGTTGAAGAGGAAACAAAATAGGTTTCCTACCTAGACTTAAAGGGCCGGTAGGCACTTGAAAAAGAAAAGAAAAAAACAGCAATTGGAGTATTTTTTATTGCTGAATAAAAATGTGCAGCCTTGAGTCTTCAAAGATGCAGTTTTGGGCAGCATGCTGGAAGACTTAAGTCATGTTAAGAGATCTCTTGCCAGCCAAGATGCCTGAAGTTGTGACTGCAAAAAGGTGCACACAGCAAACGTGCTGCTATAAACTCACAGATGCTCTAATTTTCTATGGAAATAAGGCAAACTGCACAGGTATAGGGACTCAATCTGAGTTAGATGGCAAAATACATAATTTGTACTGCACATGTGTCTCAAAAATGAGTGCGCATATAATGTATAATTATTTTTTTATGCTTTGTCGGGGGAAGGAAGGGGCGGGTTGTGTTGGTGTAAAAGGGGAGGGAAAAGTTGGGGAAGCCTAGACCGAGCACAGTACAAGTACCAAAATACAGAAGCACCTTCTACTTGAGTGCTAAGGACAAGTGGGGCTCATCCTCAAGATCATGCTGAGGATGAGCACTGTAAATATACTTACTACAGCATTACTACTGGTAGGGAGCAGCGCTACAATGTCAATCCTTGTGCGCAATGGCATCTCTAAGGAACAACAGCACTCTGCTACACTACATCTTGGCACCTACAGACTTAGGAGTACCCTAACTTGAGAGAAGAGGCCTATAATGTAATGGTCACAAACTATGTGGCCATTACAAGTTATTGTCTGCCAATTAAACACTGCACCGTGGAAAACCAAATGTTTTCCAGAGGAGGGGAGGCCAATTTTCCTATATTACTTAACACTTAAAAAAAAAAGAGAATTTCCCACACGGTGATGGGGGTGCCCAGATCTCTTCTTTCCTGTTTCAAATAAGAACAAATAATGGGGACAACAAACACATTGTACAGTATATATAGAGTTGCAGCTGGAAATGGCATAGTGACTCATCAATTAGAAATATTTATCTGAGCCAGCACGGGTGTACATTGATAAAGAATAAGAGATACCACAAGACTAGAATACAGCTATTGTGACATTACTTTATAATAGAGAATGTAGGTACACAGTTACATTATCATCAGAAAATAACCCATGCTTGAACAAAAGGGCATGGTCTAAACATAATACAGGTTGAGTATCCCTTATCCAAAACGCTTGGGACCAGAAGTATTTTGGATATCAGATTTTTCCGTATTTTGGAATAATTGCATACCATAATGAGATATCATGGCGATGGGACCTAAGTCTAAGCACAGAATGCATTTATGTTACATATACACCATATACACACAGCCTGAAGGTCATTTTAGCCAATATTTTTGATAACTTTGTGTATTAAACAAAGTGTGTGTACATTCACACAATTCATTTATGTTTCATATACACCTTATACACACAGCCTGAAGGTCATTTAATACAATATTTTTAATTACTTTGTGTATTAAACAAAATTTGAGTACATTGAGCCACAGAAAACAAAGATTTCACTATCTCAGTCTCACTCAAAAAAGTCCGTATTTCGGAATATTCCGTATTTCGGAATATGTGGATATGGGATACTCAACCTGTATAACATTAAATTCACATTTATTATTTATATTTTATTAAACCCATTACTTTACTGTTGCACATTTATTTTAGAATGCTAGTTTCACTGTCCTATAGTCATATATCTGTTGTTTTTAACATTGCTTACAGTATTCAGAGTTGGTTAGCGAAATCAGATCGGTTCCAGTATTTTTTTTACTAAACTATTCTGTGGCAACCAAACTGTCACTCTGATCAAAGAAACTTGTTCTTGATAAAGGTCCACAGGACAGAAATGTTGAACATCCTCCAGTGTGTGTGAATTATTTTTACAAGTCCTTTGAGTGACGCCGACTTTGATACTATATATATATATATATATATATATATATATAGTGTAGTGGACATTAGGATTCAGTAGGTGGTACAGTATAGAAGCAAATATTATGTAGTTAAATCTGAGGGAGCATTTGTAGGGTCATGGGTTGGAAGAGCAAAGCAAGGCGTCCTATAAGTGGAGAGTTCTTAGCTACGGGAGGGGGAGGTGATCATAAGAGAGGAAGAGGAGAGAGAATGGGCAGAGTGGTAGCGATAGAGTGTATCATGTGGCATGTTAAATGTTTTATTGAGGGTAATGGTCAGTAAGGGCATTGTAGCTGAGGGTGGGTATCTTGAACTGAATTCTATAAGAGTGAAAAGATGGACTGCCAGTAATAGTATTTACAAATTAGTACAGTCGATGAAGATCAGTAAGAGAGGAAGATTAGTCTAAGATGGTTGTTTAGGTACCCAAATGTATGTTTGCTATCTATATACAGTAGCATTCAATGTCTAATTTTTTAGTTCAAATGTAAAAAAATAAAAAATGGCACAAGTAAAAGAAGAATTTTATATTTATATTTAAGTTTGAGATTTTCAAGAAAAGATTCCCAACAATTGTGAAAGACAGAAAGGTCGCCAGAGCTTACGCTATAACAAAAACTCTAAAAAAAACAACAGAAATAATATCTCAGCTTCATAAAAAAAGTTGTTATTCAAACCTCAATTATTTCTACTCAATTTCAGTGCTTGCTTCCAAAATGTCATTTTAGAGCAGATGCTTCAATGCCTTTTTTTGCCCCCTCCCTCCCCAAATCTAATTAAAATGACAGGATTTAACAAACAGAAATCTGGTAATTTATGCTAAAGCTCAAAAATTTGGACGTAAAACGAACAATTGCCTAATCTTTGTTTGACTTGTTAATTGAAAATCACCGGAACCGTCAGTCTGTAGATGGAATTTGAAACGTTGCAGGTGTAAGCTATTGGAAAACCCTTGCTTTGGTTGTAAAACATACATTTGTATATAATTTGTATATAGTTTAGATCTAGGACTATATAACCTGACTCGCTGAAAGCTGGGTCTATCGGTTTCTTGTAACGCAACCTGAAGCGACTCGGGAGATTCCAAAATAGACGTTAAAAAAGTTGTCAGGTTGATTTGAGCTTCTTGGCCGAGAGAAACTCAGGTCACCGATGCCAACAGTTATACAACAGCTGACTTTTACTGCGGTAACGTTATGATTTGAGTGGAATTGCCAATCTTCAGCAGTGACTGTGCTCTCCTAAAGCCCCTCTTGCTTTGTAGGAACGTGGAAGCTGTGCTGAGGTAGTGTTCCATTACAGATGCTTCAGACTTATTGTCTCTATGAAGTTCACCCAGAGTCCAGCCAATTAGATGATGTGACACCAAGTCCTTGACATACAAACTGATGGATGCATATCCTATACATTCAATTAGCCAACTGCCTAGGAGGATATTGTAGATTCTTTTTGATTTGAGGATTACAAGATCAAATTCCCCAACTGAGTTACATTAGTTTCCATCCATTCAAAGGATTAGTGTAGGAACTACAAGCTTAGTATATCATATATAGCAGACAGCCAGACACCGTTTGGCATTTAAATCCATATGGGGATATATAATCCGCATATCTGTTCCCAGTATAGCTTTCCTACAGTCACTCGCACCTGTATTTCACGTGTGGGTGCCAGGTCCTCTCTGGAAGACCCTAAACACATTTGGGGATGATTATTTTTAGAAAAACCTAAAGCGGGAAAACATGTTCTGTGACCTGAAAATGACAAATATGTCTACTTTCAAGATATATTCTAAAATCTTGAAGAAAGAAACAATGACTCATGAAGATGCAGACAACGCAACCAATTTCCTTTGGATTGGCGTTCATAAATATTCCCCCAATTGTGTTTTCTAGATTAGTCAACAACTAATGATTTCAACAATTCTGTAGCTGGTTTATTTTCAACTTTGACATTTCCACCTCTTCCTGTCCCGGGCCCCTTTCTTCGCCACCCCTTCCTGTCTCCACCCACTTCCGTCATGTTATACTTGTCCTCTTCCCTCTGGTGGATGCCCGAAGGGAGCTGGAGCATGCGCTGTGCACATTAGGTAGGACGTACATGTGCCGCGGCCACATTTAGGCCATCATGCCAACATGCGTGATGACATGCAAACAATTTTGATCACGGTCATGTTTTCTAATAATAGATGTTACACCACTCTTTCCCTGCATGACTATTTTATATGTGTGTGTGTGTGTGTGTGTGTGTGTGTGTGTGTGTGTGTGTGTGTGTGTATGTGTGTTTACTATTGAATATTGTTGTTCTACAAACATTAAAATTGAAATGAGGATGATTAAATCTGACATTATTTTAAACCGTACCTGAGTATTAATTGTAAACATTTAAACATAAAGCTCCGCAGGCAACACAATTCCGTTATGATGTGTTGGAAGATACAGTGAAATCATGTAATTGTTACTAGTACACCAGCTGATATTAGGTTTCCAAGCGCATAAATAGCACACTGACCTTTATGTGGAAGTGCTTTTAGATGCTTAAACTACCCACATAAGATACTTCAAAAATACTGCAAGCAATTTCGCACCTTCTGATGTAGCTGAAGGCAGGATTACAGTATGGTAGCGAGCGGGCAGCGACTCTAATAAAAGATTTTATCAAACAAAGTTATGTAGTTGTCTAGAACAGAGAACTTATTTTGTAACAACTGAAAACCAAACTTAAAGAAGAGTCTTTGAGCCCACAGCAACCAACAGAATACTACCAGACATTTTCTAGTACAGTTTAGAAAGTGAAAGCAATATTTTTTTGGGGTACCATGCCCCACTTTTTAAAAATGTCTCCCAGGTTAGCACAGGTAATTAAATGGAAACATTATCCATAATAACGCAGCAGAAATTTATTGATTATGGCTTGATAAAAAAACAATTGTCGCCACCTCTTCCATTGACGTTTATGGTTCACAGTTCTTTTTAGCTAAGGGAAGTAATAAATAAAATGGACTCAAAGAAATGATCATAAAAAGTGCTCTGTCACCAGACATATAGCTTGTTATTTACTGATAAGCATTTACCCTATACTTTATTTACTTTTTAAGTCTTCAATCCCTCACTGGAGAGTACTCTAAACTGGACTGGACTCTGGTTACAGACCCGCCTCTCCTACCCAACACTACTGTCGGACTGGGGCATGAAAAGACCACCGGGGGAATGCAGTGGCAGCGGCCCATGTTTAGGGGTGTGGTCAGTCTCCAGATGGTGTGTGGCCAGCTGCCACATTGGTTTGCCTAACCATTAGAGGTTGCATGGGCTGGGCCCATTGATAACTATGTATAGTAAATACTGCTAGTGCATGCATGATAATGTACCAGATTAATAACAGCAATACACTGTAGAAAATATGGGTGTGGATCATTGGATCGACAGTGTCTAGGTTGACAATGTTTGGGTCGACCACTACAGGTCGACAGGGTTTGAAGGTCAACATGTTCTAGGTCGACAAGTCAAAAGGTCGACATGATTTTTTTTTTCTTTTTTTTTGGTGTCATTTTCTCCGTACAGTGACCGGGAAGCCCAATTAGTGCACCGTGTCCCCTCTCATGGCTTGCTTCGCTCGCTATGCTTCGGGCAAGGTGTCTCGCTCCGCTGCGCTCGCCCCAGGTTACTATTCCTAATCGTAGTCCGCGTGGATCGTTAAGTATGAAAAAGTAAAAAAAAAGAAAAGAAATGTGAAAAACTCATATCGACCTTTTGACCTGTCGACCTAGAACATGTCGACCTAGAAACCCCGTCGACCTTGAAAACATGTCGACCTAGTGACTGTCGATCAATAGTGGTCGACCTAAACACTGTCGATCTTCAGACCGGATCCCAGAAAATATACCATAGTCCTGTGCAGCATAAGGTAACATGTATAATTCTAGTGCACAGTCTGGAACCTGATCCCTAGGGGAGGAGGAGGAGGGGACCACAGGCTGTGGGGCCCACCGGGGGTCACACCTGTGCCTCAGTGGACCAGTCCAACATTGCCCAGCACCATGGCTTTCTAGACCAGAGGCAGAGCTCCAACCAGCAGTGACTCTCATACAAGGCATACTGTACTAATCATTTTTAGTTGTTGAGCTGAGTTGTGTCTCTACTGTACACCCTTCTCCTTACACTGTACCATTGTTCTTAGTGGTGTAAGTATCCAGGAGATGTAACATTCAGTAGGAGACACATGGTGAAGATTGGCAGGTGATCTGTGGAAGAAGAGGCTAACATATAATGGAAAAAAGTATACCACTATAAACAGTAAGCTTGGAATTAATTTTTAAAGCCAACCAATCAAGTTATAAAATACATTCAGAGATTTTGCCAGCACTATCTCCCCTTGAATTCCACAGTCTAATTACACTCAAAGGGAAAAAGTTTATATAATAAAATCGACTGCTGGTAAAAAAATGGTGTCAAGTTGGAAGGTTGGGGCAGTACGGATGGTGTAATGGTTAGCATTACTGCCTCATAGCACTGAGGTCATGGGTTAAATTCCCACCATGGCCCTAACTGTGTGGAGACTTTGTATATTCTCCCCGTATGGGGTTTCCTCCGGGTACTCTGGTTTCCTCCCACCCTCCAAAAATATACAGGTAGGTTAACTGGACCACAACAAAATTAACCCTATCGTGAATGTGTGTGTGTGTACATGTGGTAAAGAATATACAGTAGATTGCAGGGTCGGACTGGCCCACAGGGGTATTGCTGTTATAAGTCTGGTACATTATCATGCATGCACTAGCAGTATTTACTATTTATATTTATTAAGGAGCCGACACCATGTACTTGCTAATGGTTAGCCAAGCCTCTAAGCATCGGCCCCTAACACTGCATTCCCCAAGTGGGCTCTTTATGTCCCAGTCCGATACTGATAGATTGTAAGCTCCACTGGGGCAGGGACTAATGTGAATGGCCAAATATTCTCTGTAAAGCACTGTGGAATATGGGTGCTCTATATAAATAACTGGTAATAAATAAAATAAAATAAATAAGGTAATGGTAGTTTCTCTAAACTCTGGCCAATAGAGAGCGAAGGGGTGGTGATAGAGAGCGATAGCAGGAGAAAGAGAGGTAGGGAAATACAGAAAGAGAGAGGTGGGGAGAAAGTGTTGGGGGGGGGGGGGGGAGAGAGGGAAAAGTAGAATACGGAGAAAAAGAGAGGGGGTGGAGAAAGAGATAAATAAATAGATAAAAGCTGGGAATGCCGGCATTTACAGCTAGTATGTTGATGAAAACCCATAATAAATGTGACATAAATTAATTTAAATCGGTCTTGTTAAGGTCTGGTTACATGCTGTTTAGAAAGAAAGACAATGTGTTTTCAGGAAGCATTAAAATTAGAAGGCGCTGGTATATGGTATTTAAGGTCATCTGTTTCTCTTCAGGCTGCTGTGATGAGCATATTACAACAAAAGACATGCCAAGTGGGTGATTAGCATGTACATGCCAAGAGACGTGCATACCGCTGTGGGTCACATGGCAATGACATCATGAATACTTGAACAAAGAAAAACAGTTAACTACTGCGCCCTGTGTGGCAGCAGTTGAGGTTGGCTCTGGGTGTCACTCAACACCCCAAATTCATGATAAATATCAAAATTGAGTGTTTCCTCAACTGCGCACTGCTTACTATGTACAGTGAATCGTAATACGTGATAATAAAAATCAATATGCGTATAGGTAAAGAATATACAAAAAACGCCACTTTGTGGAAAGTCTTTTTCTCAGTCTTTCATAGTCCTTGTCCAACGATATTCCCTCTGAATTCCTCCAATGTCAATCAATTCCTGAATTCCGGAATTCCTCCAATGTTATCTTTTGTTTCAATCTTTTGTTTTTTGAGGGACATTGGAGGAATTCAGAGGGAATATCGTTGGACAATGACTATGAAAGACTGAGAAAAAGACTTTCCACACAGTGGCATTTTTTGTATATTCTTTACCTATACGAATATTTATTTTTATTATCACGTATTACGATTCTTTGTACATAGTAAGCAGTGCGCAGTTGAGGAAACACTCAATTTTGATATACATCATGAATACTTGACTGACGGCACAGACATGAGTACTATAGAGTAATATAATGGCAGGGACGATTCTTATACCCTGACACAAGAGATACTCTATAGATGTCAGTGAGATGAAGTGCGGGAATTTAGTAAAATACCATAGTCAGAAAGTTGATAGAACTCAGAAAAGGAGAAAATGACAGTGGGGGATATTTATCAAAGCTTGGAGAGAAATAAAGTACTCACCAATCAGCTCCTGTATTTTTTCAAACACAGCCTATTAAATTAAATTGGATGCTGACTGACAGATACTTTATCTCTCTCCAAGCTTTGATAACTCTCCCCCACGATCTGCTAAGGGCTAGTAGACAATACAAATTTTAACCTTGCACCAGTTTTCATAGATGACCATCTCTATGTCATATCGATCTGTCATCACTTGCCACTGTCATATTTATAGCTTTAAAAAAAATAAAAAAAATAATTCAGAAGCTTTGGAGTCAAAGATCTGAGGAGACATAATATAGATAACAGCAAAATGACTTAATGAGGAAACCTAGATTAGCCAGAAAATGGTGGACTGAATTACAATGTGTAAGAGTGATTGATGCTCTACGTGGAATTAAATTGCTACAATTTCTGATACTGAAAACAGAAGACCTGAATCTTTAATCATGCGAAATAAAGAATGACGCATGTCATATTGCAGCTTCCCTGATTTCCTACCTGAACGATGAAAAGATAAAATGATAACAGGTTTAACTATGCGGCAAATTACCTATATTATGGCTTGTCATGTAAATGGATGCATAATAGTCACTCTAACGTTTATTCAGCAACGTATCTCCCATAAGCATAAACCAAAGACACACACTGGTGCTGTTTATAGTTAACTACATGTTGTGTTGGTCTTCAGGAGAGAGGCAAAGACCAGCAGCAGAGAAAGGAAGATCCTTGGGCTGGGTTTCTCTGATAGCAACAAACCACCAAATGACCAGGGTGCAATGTTCAAGGGGAAGAATAAAAGAAAACTAGAAACTCTGTTTCTGAGTCGCAGTCATCCCTATCGCATTGTGTGCGTGGAATACACAAATCCTCGCACTGGTACAGTGCTTTGAGCTGCACGTAGCGTGCGGTTGGACCGCTCCCTAAACAACCGAACTTACACCAGGCGACACTGCAGATCCATCAGGAAGACATGTATGCGCACAATTCACAATCACACCAGAACTATGCTTACACACCTATAGCACACCCATTTTCACATTATACCAGTTACACTTACAACCCACTGACACCCATATATCCAAAAGTGGAGATCAGTGGGAGGTTACCATGGTAACCAACAAAGATCACCCACCAAACTAAATGTGCAACCAAGCATGCTGTACCACGGCTAAGTGGTCATTAGATCGACAACAGTTAGGTTGACAGTCATTAGATCGACCACTATTGGTCGACATGGTCATTAGGTCGACATGGAAAATAGTCGACATGGGTTTTTCACATTTTTCTTCATCTTTTTTACTTTTACATACTTTACGATTCAAGTGGACTACAATTGGGAGCGGAAACCTGTGCCGAGCGCAGCGGTAGCCAATCGGTGCACGCAGGTGGTAACGGCTTACGGTCAATAGGTCGACAAGACTTAGGTTGACAGTCATTAGGTCGACCACTATTGGTCGACATGCACTAGGTCGACATGATCATTATGTCAACATGAACAAGGTCGACATGGAAAATGGTCGACATGAGGTTTTGTTTTGTTTTTAAATTTCATTTTTTTAACTTTTACATACTTTATGATCCACGTGGACTACAATTGGGAACGGTAACCTGTGCCGAGCGGAGCGGTAGCGTAGCGAGGTACCTTGCCCGAAGCATGGCGTGCGAAGCCAGCCATGCAAGGGGACACAGTGCACTAATTGGGGTTCCCCATCACTTTACAAAGAAAACGACACAAAAAAAAGTTTAAAAACTCATGTCAACCTTTTTTCATGTCGACCCTGTTCATGTCGACCTAGTCATCCTGTCGACCTAGTCATCCTGTCGACCAATAGTGGTCAACCTAATGACCCATACCCGGTGGTAACCATGACAACACATAAAATGCGGACTATCGTGTGCTGGTGCCGGGAAGGTTAAAAAAAGCCGTAACTCATCCATACGCACCAAGAGAATAACCTGATGTATAACATTAATAGGCCATTGCAGCAGACCACATAACTGCTATACTGTATTTAGACCACTATAGGATGGCGTGGCTTTTGTGGACTAACTAGCCAATGGTCTCAATTTTATGATATTCCTCGCGATTATCAACTATGTGCCCCATATTCACAAACCCTGGATCTCCAATCTTGCATTTATACCATGCACTCTGGGACCCGCTGGCAGATAGACAAGAACCGTTGCGCATTTACAATCTTCCAACAAAAGCTAAACATTTTTTTTTTTGTGCAACAGAATTCAGTTTAATTTAAAAGCTTTGCATGTTTACAGATACACTTTAGAAAGCCATAAAATTATATTAGTCCTTGCTAAGAAATTAGGCACTAGTTCAAATGCTTAAAAATCACATTACCAAGAGCTTCAAAAACAAATATATGGGAAATTGAATGTGTTTTTGGCAACTGTAACAAGTATATTAATTTCTCCTCAATATGTTTGTTTGTGTTCTGGTGCAATCATTAATATCAGTCAGGAAATACCCTGCGTACATTCAGAGGAAAACAATCTTCAGCAGAAGAAAATAAAAATGTATGAGAATCTATAGATCTACTACTAGGTCAGGAATTTGGAATGCAAACAGATGTCTCGAAGCTGCTGGGCATGTCTCTGAAATATATGGCAATCAGAGGAGAGTAACTGTGGTCCGTGCAAAAAGTATAACCTCATTTCTTTATCACGTTTGACCCAATCTCATGCCCAAAGCAAAACTTTAGCCAAAAACTTTAGTGCATTCCCTATTTCATGAATTCACATTACTATCATATTCCACAGCAGTACTCAAGGACATTTGACTGCAGTCCTATAAACCCCCTAACGGCCGATGACTGTCTTGTGTGTGTCACCTTAACAATAAACTGACTTAAATAAAAACACAGAGACTTAAAATTGTCGATAAAGGTCAGCTTTCTATTTATTTATATTCAAGAGGAAGAACTGTACGTTGGCAGAGGAAGGATGGCCAATAACAGTGTCTAATGACACAGAAACAATGCAATCTATGCTACAGCGAAATGTATTGATGGTGGAAAACCGGCCTAGTTGTCTTTTATCAAGAACAAAGGGTAATCCGACCCCACACCCACTTTCATTAGGAAGAAATCCACCTAACAGGGTGATAGTGCTGCCCCAGGTAGGGTGGTATCAGATGGTATTAGCCATTCAAATCAAAACAAAGGAGAGTGCACCCAAACAAAACAACTGCGTAAAAGTCGCCGACTTGTTGTTCTTTCCTGCAGATAGCTACAATGTGGCCAGATCAAACGAGGAGTGGTCATATATAATGGAGTGGTAGCAGCGCTGGAGAAGATCCCTGCCGTGCCCGCCCATTATCCTGCAACATAAGGGGAGGGGTGGGGCCGTTGGCAGGAGAAATGTGGAGAGCTGTTCCGACGCTCTGGCATTCCACACACCGCTGGGTGCAATGAAGCAATTCTAATGGCTAGAGGCTGATGTTCCATTCACTTTGCTAGCCAGATGCAGGGGCCGTATGGCAGCGACTGTTCCGCTCCCAGGGTTCTGTGCTCTGAGTGAGGGCACTGCTTGCACACCCCTCCGTATGGCCCTGGATGGGAGTGCGGGCATTTTTTCAAAGAAGTCTGAGCCCTAACAGTAACGGCTTTAATAGACTAAAGCAGGGACGGCCTGGGGTCCGAATTCGGCCCTGGCGTATACGTGCACGTGGGCCGCGCGGGCACTAAAGTCGGGGTGTACTGCGAGTCAGGGGGGCGTGGACTCACGGCACCCCCCATTTCAATGAAGATGGGGCGGGAGTGCCCGGACCAACACGTGGCGGCGTGCCGCCAGCCATGGGGGCATGGACTCGCTGCACGCCTCCATTTCTATGGAGACGTGGGGGGAGGCGAGGGAGGAGGCCAGAGCAGAGAGCAGGAGGCTGCACTGCGCATAGCCTTCCCTGCTCTCTGCATGACAGGACCGGCCCACAAGCCTATCGGCCATTTGCCAGAAGTGCCAGATCGGCAGTCCAGCCCTGGACTAAAAGCCCCCTTACTTCACAGATATGTTGGGGCAATTACCCGATCCCCCTACAGCCGGGTCGGAGAATCAAGAATATTAAACATGTTTAAAAATCCTGATTCCCCAATCCCGACTGAAGTTGGTGATTTTAATGATTAATTTCCCGGATTCCGAGACCGATCTTCGATCATTGCTGGCTGATACATACGGTCAGCGGATCGGTGGTGCCGGCAGATCAGGTAATCAGGGAAACAGGGCTGCAGATGTATGGGTGCCTTTACCCCAAAAGGAATCCCCGGAACCAGACGGACCAACAGAAGTTAGCTGACATGTCCGCACAAGCCAGTCCCAGTTATACAGCCTTTCTGTTACTCCAGTGAACACTGCCCCCTAGCATGTGAAATAGTAAACTGCATGCCTAAAAATGCATTCAAATTGCAAAGCTGCACTACTCCAACTGGGTACATATTAATAAAGATTACCGTACCCTATCCTGAATCCGTGCACCAGTGTATTCACAGCTATAATTTACCTAGTACATTCTGTAAAATTATAGCTACAATCTGATAGGCAACACCTTCTTTTGCAGTAGTATATAGTAAAAACCATTGGTTATAGGTTGTTCTATCTCCTTCTACTTCACAGTGGGGCAAGAGAAAATAAATATGACATACAAAGGGGTCGCACTAGTCAATCCACACTTAAAAGTAAGAGGACAGAAAGAATACTTTCTAACACTCCTAAAGTATCAACTGGTGAATCATGTCAGTCAGCCCCCAATGGCTGCCTCTCTGGCAACGCACCCACAGCCGATCAAGAGGCTTTCTGCGGGGTGGGTCTGGAATCCCTTTGTTCTTTAACACAGTGAACATATTTTCAAGCTTCCAATTCATTATTTTTGGCCCCACAGCGGATCACAAGCATATCAGAATATATTCCCTAAACTGAATTATTTTATCATTGTTACAAACACACTTTCAATTTAAAATAGCTTTCTTTTTGAATTTTAAGTTACAAAAAGCTGCATTTGCATCTGACATGTCCTATTTCATACAATGCGGATGCTCAGTCTAATCACTAGGCAGAAGGGGGACGCATTGCCCGAGATTTTATAATGAGAACCAAATCCGATTGTTCCAAGACCAACTTCATGTGTCCTTAGGCAAGACAATCAATTTCCCTGCATTTCAGATAACAAAAATTATATTACAGGTTCTGCTGGGCCAGGGCCGTGTAATGCAGCGTACAGCATGGAATAGAAAGTTTTAACAAAAGTGATCTAGAAAACATAGCCTTCAAGTTTTGGATTTGGAAAACGTCACGTCAAGAAATACTGTAACGCCTAAAACTTGAATTATACGCTAAAATCCAAAATCGGACATACTGTATAATCATCCACTAAGTGGAAGCGATAATTCTTGGTGGGCACTGGAGTCATCATATAATTACACAGGTGGTATGCCCCAAGGCTGGGCAGTGAGAAGAGATATTTTAGCTTTGCTCCAAATAATTCTAGATACAGCCGCTCGCCAATACGCTTCGCTTTCAGCAAACACAAGAAAGCCTAGGAGTAGTAAAAGCACAAAATTACGCCCATGGAGCCCTGAATAAAATTTGGAGAAACTACATACTGTACTGTAGGTACACATACTAGAACTAGATCTATTTAGAACAAAGCTTTTCTTGTTGTGGAATTGTTCTATTTTATAAGTATTGGACTTCCTGTTTATAAAATGTCACTTAGGAGCTGGTTGGCTGGTAGTTTATCACTTTCCATTTTATCACTCTCCAAGTGATGATGCATCTAGCCCTGAATGTATTCGGCTCAGGTGCAGGCAAGTACAGTCATGATTCGCCCAGATATAGAAACACAGAATTTGACTGCAGATCAGAACCATCTAGTGTGCAGATATACATACACACACTTACACACTAGGGTTAGTTTTTTTTAGGAGCCAATTAACCTACCAGTATATTTTTGCATTGTGGGAGGAAACCGGAATACTGTACCTGGAGGAAACCCACGCTAGTACAAAGAGAACTTCACACCTTTAGGGCCGTGGTGGGAATCGAACCCATAACCTCAGTGCTGGGAGGCAGTAATACTAATCACCACACCATCCATATTGCCCAGATGATCCAGCATGTTGAACCTCACATATACCGCCATGCTAAACCTATGCCTGTTGCTTACATGTTTCTGCAAGCAGCTTTACAATACTGCTGGTTCATGATTTCATAAATGAGCCCTGGAGCATCCACGAGGACAAAAGAGCCAATCCTGTTGTATGGATCATACTTGCCGACATCCTGGCTGCTCTCCCAGGGAGAGAGCAGCCAGGCCGACTCAGGACGGGGGCGGGGTGGGATTATGAAGCGTGCGTGGTGGGGGGAGAGAGCAGCCAGGCCGACTCAGGAGGTGGGAGGGGTGGGATTATGATGTGTGGTAGGGCAGAGATGGAACAGGGGCGTGGTTACCGCAATTGCATAATTGTAGCCACGCCCCCTCAGCAATGCAAATATTATGGCATTATACTGCAGGGGGCGTGGGTATGCTGACGCGACTCAGTGAGAATTGCATCATCGACTGCCCGGTCCGCCTATTTTACTCACTAAGTAGGTGGCCGGGCAGGGGGGTGGGGGGGGGGTCTTCAAAATCGGCATACTTGCCTGTTCTTTTGGGGGGCCAGGAGGGCCACCTGATTTTTGGAAGCCTCACAGCCATTCCGTGAGCGTAGTCAAGTACAATATGGATGCAAATAGTGGGTTTTAGTATACAGTGCATGTGCAGATGTGATTACTTGGTTTTGCAGAACCTGGCCAGATCTGTCTTTCCGTGATATGGGCATTTCAGAGTGGCGACAATGTGATCGCAAGGAACTGCCTATGGCAGCTCTAGAAACCGAGGGGCAGCGCCAATATTGTATCCTGCTGTTACTGCTAGCAGGTTGCAAACAGAGAAAATCCCATTAGTATGTACATACTGAGAAGCGTTATGTACTGGGATTTTCTCTGCCGTTAGCGTTTTTCCCCCTTTTCTCCCCTTAGTACACGGACCTATAAATCTGCCCTCTGAGGCATTACCCACACACAGCCACTCTGCACCTGACTCAGAATTAGCCCCAAGAACTTGTTAATATAACTAACAATATAGCTAAAAATCCTATTTGTTATATTCATAAGCGGAATGTTTTGTTAAGGGTGTAACTTTTTACAACTTGGTATTAACAAATAAATCAAGAGATAAGTGGTCCCATTGTATTGGGAAGCAAATGATCAAATCCATTAATATTTACTATGATGTTACATGAGAACCCAGCCCAGCAGTCCCCATCGTTATATTCCTATTACAATGTACAGCTCAATTCTCAGTTAAGCACATTATTACTTCTCAGGTTAACAAACCGGCATCCAAAGAGAAAGTCTTTATTTCATGTTAGTGGGCAGGCATGGCAGCTCAGCCATGCACCAGTTACACACTGGCACTGTGGATCGTGTACACTAATATTTATCGTGCCAGCTGCAACTGACAGATGTCGAGTAAAGAAAATTGGCAAATCCCAATATACAACCTTCCTGCTCAGACACCATGGGGGGCTGTAATGCTGAGCCAAATCCAGGCTGTTTGTTTCCTCTTATGAGGAACCTTTCCTTTGTATAAGCAAATATATTAACTCTTTCATGTGCTCACAGTATACAAATGATAGAATGTTCTGATGAGACCTGTGTTGTATGAATCATTACCAATGAAAATAAGTTAGATGTGTGACCTAAATCTGATATAGAGGTGTTTTTATTCCACAGCCTTGGATTACATTAGCTGATGGATGCCTCACATCAATACTGTGTGTGGCTGGTGGAATTTGGAACACCTGACTCAATGGGGGGAATGTAATAGGTGAGAATCAGTAAGTGACAGATTTTGTGATAGCTCTCCTGTTTAAGTGGAAATCATATACAGTACATAGCAAAACTAGGTAGATTTTGTCATGTAAATGAGTTCCACTTGGACAAAAAAAACAAAAACTGGAGAACTCTCACAAAATCTCTCACTTCCTGATTCTCACACCTATTACATCCCCCCCCCCCACCCAAAGATCGCTCCTTCCACCATCTAACCCTAGTTTGATGCCTCCTCAAATCAATGCCATACCCCTGTCACATGCAGCCTTTTTCCCCACTAGTGGACACATCACTGTCTTCCATAAGATCCATATGGCTTCCATAAGCTCACCCATCTGAAATACTCTGTACTGCTGTTAGAATGTAGTTGAGCTAATTGTCTACAGGTTATTCTATACCCTGCCCCACTTAAAAGAAAATATGCGGGAGATGAGAAGCAATTAACTTATTACTATTAGGTGCCCAGTTGGCAAAAAAACAACCTTGCCGGAATCCTGACAGCCGTTAAAATGCAGGCGGTCAGAATACCGCCCATCCCCCCTCAGTACTCCTACTCAGGTGGTGGGTCCACACCACCACTGGAGGGAGAATGGTAAAACACGTTGAGCGAAGCTCGCAACCAGGTCCGAATAGTGGCGAGCGCAGCAAGCCCGCAAGGGGACTCACTGCCGGTATTATGGCTGGCGGGATGACGCTGTCGGGATCCTGACAGCTGGCATCCCGTCAGTCAGGATATCGTATCCAATCTCTCCTATGTTAAGGTGTGTACACATGGTGAGATTCGGGCTAACCCCCGATTTTCACTGGGACAGGGACTAAGTTGGCATCATAAGCAAATAATGACTGTGCGTGTGATACCGACTATGTGCGATTTTGGATAAGTGTAAATTTTGACTATCTTTTCTAGGAGATAGTCAAAATTGACTTGCCTGCATAGTCTATCTATGCTTGTGATGCCGACCGCGCGGGACCGCGCATCGGCATCGAATAGGGATCGCAAGGTGACTTTCACCTTGCGATCTGCACTAACTTTTCTTACGATTTTGAGTATAAAAGTCAAAATCGTAAGAAAATATCTCACCGTGTGCACACACTGATACGAGTGTATAACCGGGATTGCAGCTTTAAAAGCTTTATACTGAATAAAATATTGTAAAATGCTGAACATGGCTCATGCAAGAAGCTTGGAAGTTATTTCTTAATAACGGTAACTGGCGGTCATTTCTACAAGATAAAGCTGACAGCAAGTTACAGCTCCTAAATCATAGGAGTAATAATTCAACATAATATTCCCCGATACAGGACATTTAGCTTGATGTAAGCCCGGCACTGATTGGTAGCTTTATTTATGCATCTGTCCCAGCTCTCCTGCACTATAAATTGCATTTAAATACTAAAATAATGTAACTCTGCTTCATAACACGAGGTATAGCTTTAGGACACAAAAGATAACAACGTAAACTTGCTGAGTGGTCTGAATAAGTCATTAGCTCTGCTAATAGCATGAGGCAATTATCTGCGACATTGGAGTCCATTTAGAACAGGATTTATCAAAATTATATTTTTCCCTTGCCTGTGAGCATTGCATTTTTTTTTGGTTAACTGACTCATGGCATGACACGTCACCAGCCTGGAAACATAGCCATCTGACTACCGCTACTATTTTAGTCATTGATGTGGAATCCTTAACACTTGTTGTACTGACTCATCCCAGCATTATCGTCTTACAACAAATGTTTGCTTAGTCAGGTAGGTCAGCAAATGCAACAATCTGCTCTTTGTTAGAAATATTGCAGAGGGTACTCATTGTACTGTTCACATGGGTAGCTGAAAGGGTCTGATGCCAAATGATGATATAGAAGAATGGCTAACCATTCGTGGTAGGACAAGGATGGCTATAGCAAAACCTCATACGTTTTCTGACAAGCGTCACCCCTCCCTATAATTTGCTCCATTCCTATTGACCAGGTTAGGAATTGGGGGGGGGGCATCAATGAGCAATAAGGAGTCAGTCACTTAGTGGGCTGAACAATATTCACAAGAATGCAGTGTATGAAATCACTAGGGCATGTGTCTTGCTTCTCACAAGATCAACACATCCAAAATACTGCCAAAATACTGTATAACTACAGTATATATACGGGTGGTAGTCATGTGACCGCCGGTCGGCTGACCGACAGTCACATGACCTCCTCCGTGAGCCCGACGGCTCACTATCCCGATGGTCGGCATGCCGACCAACAGGGACTATTTCCACTCGTGGGTGTCCACGACACCCAGAGTGGGAATAGAACCCGTGGCGACCGCAGGTCGCCACTGAGCCCGCAGCGTGGCGAGCGCAGCGAGCCCGCAAGGGGCTTGCTGCACTCGCCCCTCCCCGCCGGGATCCCGGCGTCGGTATGCTGCCGGGATCCCGGCGTCGATAAGGTGACCGGCGGTCAGGAGACCGCCGGTCACCCGTACTACACACTATATATACATATATGCGCACCCATTTTAACACTTACCTTTCCGGAGTCCAGCGCCGGGACCTGTGCGGTAGCCAAATTGGTCTCCAGATCATGGCGGGTGCCATGTTTCCGGAGACCTGCGCATGCGCAGTAGACTCCGGCACAATGCCGGAGTCTACAGCGCTGTACAGAGGAGGGGGCCCATCCGGAGGTGCACACGGGCCCCCTCCTCTGTAGAAAGCCCCTGGATAGATAGATAGATCCAACCACCCACCAGGGCGGCACTCCAGGCGGCTTGTAATAAAAGACTCTCAGTCCCATTGATGTCAACGTTTCTGGACTTTTTACTTATGCATGGAAAGAAAATGAAAAAATGAACTGGGTGACTATTTTAGGAGCAGCCCTCTTGCTGTAATTTCACCACCTGGTCTATTTGTGCATCGAGCTTCTCAGCTTCCCCCGATGACATAGTCCCGGCTGAAAGAGATGAACCTATTGGACAACAAGGTATAAGGTTATTATAAGAAACCAGGAATTTCCTGTGTTCAAGACAGTCAGTTGGCTGTCTATCCGGGGTCGTATATCAATACAGCCGACTGAATGGCTGCGCACCATCTTTCTTTGATACACACAGCGAGTGTTGTGCCCGCTGGCAGAATTTATCTTCTATTTTCAGTTTATGACATAAAGCAGAGTTGAAGTCCCTGTAGAATCTCGCTGCCCAGTGAACTCCCACAAAGATCAACAGCTACAGGGTGCATTACATGAAACATTCTCACTACTGCAAAATAAAACATCATTTATTGTTGAGTATAGAGACAGGACTAGTCAACATGGTGTTTTGGCACAATAGGACTTGTAGTTCTATACCAGAAGAATGCCTTCATATGACATCAAGTAATAAAATCTGGTGAATAGATAAAAGGGTGGTGGTGGGGGGAGCAGGAGCATATTTAATGAGGAAGGGACTCGGCCAGGTCCCCTCCTCTCTAGAGTCTAAGCACTGGTGTCACTAGTAGACCCTAGCGCTCTGCCAGAGTCTAGTGCACATGTGCAAGTCTTCAGGGATAGGATGCAGCATCCATTTTCCCGGTGATTTTCCAACGGCACATGCGGGTAATGCAGGGTAATGCTGGAAAAAATGTCCACAGTGCCAATTTCCCCCGTGATTTCTGCAGTGTAGATGCCGCCGACGTGGGACTCTGGAGGAGAGGTATGTACTGAAGAAATGGGTGCAGGGTATACATACCTCCCAAACGTCCAGATTCTACCAGGACAGCTCATTTTCAGGGACTATCCTGACATTTCACCCCATCAAAGAGTAAGGCAAATACTATGTTATGAAGGCCAAACAAGGAACAAGATGTGGTCACACTTGCGGTGACTTGCCTATCCTGGGATCCTCCCGCATCCCAACCAAATCCCCTACTGAAGTGAACAGGGCATCATTATACCCCTGCAGTATTATACCCCTGCACCTGCACTGTATGTGCCTCTTGGATGTGTGCTTGATACCATACATATGCAGGTATGGATAAGGTTGCACTTTAACCTAGCATTCAGGATATTTCTGCCCCCCCCCCCCAAAAAAAAAAAAGAAATAAACAATAATAATACCCTGTAACATCAGA
This sequence comes from Pseudophryne corroboree, assembly GCF_028390025.1. Classification (NCBI taxonomy): domain Eukaryota; kingdom Metazoa; phylum Chordata; class Amphibia; order Anura; family Myobatrachidae; genus Pseudophryne; species Pseudophryne corroboree. The sequence goes on from NC_086449.1 coordinate 734,652,462, forward strand.
ACAAAAACATACAAGATGCAAAACCTCCTCACAAACCATTAAGCCTTTGCTACAAACTGTGGCCTTATTCAGCTTCAATTGCAAAATTGCAAATTGGACAATTATTGGACGTCTGCGTACGTGCTGCGACCATATCGCACATGCATGAAGGCCAAAATGCATTCACAATGCGATCACAGGCACAGCAAAGTGCGATCGCACAGTGATTGGCAGGAAGTGATCGTTTGCGGGAGGCAACATGGCATTTGTGGGGAGTGGTTGAGAAAATGCAGGGGGGTCTTGGTCGTTTTCGGGACGTACATCTGCCTCCAGCTGCGATTGCAGCCCTAAATACATGGCGCCGCTGCGACTTCAGCCATGTATATCCTGCGAATGCATGGGTCAACCGGAATTGTCGTTGGTACTCGATTTCTACGTATGCATCACAATTATGCATGTGTGTGGGGCAGCCGTGTTTGAGGCAGCTGGGCGACCCCCATAGCCACCTTGTTGTTAATTTGGAACTGATCGTACCACGTATGTTTTCCTTAAGCGGACACACACAGGCTCAAATTAGTCTTGTTGACCCTTCATCCCCGGATGTTTTTGATGTGCCTTCAGCCTGTCTGACAGAGTGTCCCGGCTTCAGCCACCACTTTATCTTATCTGTATAAAAAATACCCAATGTATTCTGCAAGTAATTAAAGCAATCTAATAAAACAGATGAGAAAGGAAAAGTAAAAGAGACAATTATAACTTAGTGCCAAGAACTTCAGAGAGGAGAAATGAACAACATGAAAGAAGAGGCTGTCTGTCGCGTCTGGAATTCTCCAACCACCCCACTCCCGGTACTAGGCCTGATCGCCATATTCTGCAACAACTGCTTTGATTTGGGACCTTTGACTGAAGCTGCAAGTTTATATGTCCAATTCATTTTACATCTTTAAATATTGTTTTAAGTAAACCAAAAATAATCAGCTGCCCGGTTGCAGCCCTACCTTCCTGTATAATTCTACACTCCAATTATAAAAAAAGAATGTAGCTGTCAATGTGGAACACTCTCTGCAGACAAGCAGAGCAGGATGCAAACAATGCATACACGTGTTATTAGTCTAATTAACATAAAGTACATGGAAAGTGTAAAAATCAGAAAACACTTCCAATGCAGATGATTTCCTACGAGTCACTGAACAGGAAAATTACAGAAAACAATATATTTAAGGAACAGCATTTTATACACACATCTCTCTCTCTCTCTCTCTCTATATAAATAAATAATAAGAATTTACTTACCGATAATTCTATTTCTCATAGCCCGTAGTGGATGCTGGGGACTCCGTAAGGACCATGGGGAACAGCGGCTCCGCAGGAGACTGGGCACATCTAAAGAAAGCTTTAGGACTAACTGGTGTGCACTGGCTCCTCCCCCTATGACCCTCCTCCAAGCCTCAGTTAGGATACTGTGCCCGACGAGCGTACACAATAAGGAAGGATTTTGAATCCCGGGTAAGACTCATACCAGCCACACCAATCACACCGTATAACTTGTGATCCGAACCCAGTTAACAGTATGATAACAGAGGAGCCTCTGAAAAGATGGCTCCCAACAATAATAACCCGATTTTTGTAACAATAACTATGTACAAGTATTGCAGACAATCCGCACTTGGGATGGGCGCCCAGCATCCACTACGGACTATGAGAAATAGAATTATCGGTAAGTAAATTCTTATTTTCTCTAACGTCCTAAGTGGATGCTGGGGACTCCGTAAGGACCATGGGGATTATACCAAAGCTCCCAAACGGGCGGGAGAGTGCGGATGACTCTGCAGCACCGAATGAGAGAACTCCAGGTCCTCCTCAGCCAGGGTATCAAATTTGTAGAATTTAGCAAACGTGTTTGCCCCTGACCAAGTAGCTGCTCGGCAAAGTTGTAAAGCCGAGACCCCTCGGGCAGCCGCCCAAGATGAGCCCACTTTCCTTGTGGAACGGGCTTTTACAGATTTTAGCTGTGGCAGGCCTGCCACAGAATGTGCAAGCTGAATTGTACTACAAATCCAACGAGCAATAGTCTGCTTAGAAGCAGGAGCACCCAGCTTGTTGGGTGCATACAGGATAAACAGCGAGTCAGATTTCCTGACTCCAGCCGTCCTGGAAATATTTTCAGGGCCCTGACAACATCCAGCAACTTGGATTCCTCCAAGTCCCTAGTAGCCGCAGGCACCACAATAGGTTGGTTCAGGTGAAAACGCTGGAACCACCTTAGGGAGAAACTGAGGACGAGTCCTCAATTCCGCCCTGTCCGAATGGAAAATCAGATAAGGGCTTTTACAGGATACAGCCGCCAATTCTGACACGCGCCTGGCCCAGGCCAGGGCCAACAGCATGACCACTTTCCATGTGAGATATTTTAACTCCACAGATTTAAGTGGTTCAAACCAATGTGACTTTTGGAACCCAAACTACATTGAGATCCCAAATTGCCACTGGAGGCACAAAAGGAGGCTGTATATGCAGTACCCCTTTTACAAACGTCTAAACTTCAGGGACTGAAGCTAGTTCTTTTTTGGAAGAAAATTGACAGGGCCGAAATCGGAACCTTAATGGACCCCAATTTCAGGCCCATAGACACTCCTGTTTGCAAGAAATGTAGGAATCGACCCAGTTGAATTTCCTCCGTCGGGCCTTACTGGCCTCGCACTACGCAACATATTTTCGCCAATTGCGGTGATGTTTTTGCGGTTACATCCTTCCTGGCTTTAGATCAGGATATGGATGACTTCATCCGGAATGCCTTTTTTCCTTCAGGATCCGGTGTTCAACCGGCATGCCGTCAAACGCAGCCGCGGTAAGTCTTGGAACAGACAGGGTCCTTGCTGGAGCAGGTCCCTTCTTAGAGGTAGAGGCCACGGACCCTCCGTGAGCATCTCTTGAAGTTCCGGTTACCAAGTCCTTCTTGGCCAATCCGGAGCCACGAATATAGTGCTTTCTCCTCTCCATCTTATCAATCTCAGTACCTTGGGTATGAGAGGCAGAGGAGGGAACACATACACTGACTGGTACACCCACGGTGTTACCAGAGCGTCTACAACTATTGCCTGAGGGTCTCTTGACCTGGCGCAATACCTGTCGAGTTTTTTAATCATGTGGACGACTTCTGGGTGAAGTCCCCACTCTCCCGGGTGGAGGTCGTGCTGAGGAAGTCTGCTTCCCAGTTGTCCACTCCCGGAATGAATACTGTTGACAGTGCTATCACATGATTTTCCGCCCAGCGAAGAATCCCTGCAGCTTCTGCCATTGCCCTCCTGCTTCTTGTGCCACCCTGTCTGTTTACGTGGGTGACTGCCATGATGTTGTCCGACTGGATCAACACCGGCTGACCTTGAAGCAGAGGTCTTGCTAAGCTTAGAGCATTGTAAATGGCCCTTAGCTTCAGGATATTTATGTGAAGTGATGTATCCAGGCTTGACCCTAAGCCCTGGATATTTCTTCCCTGTGTGACTGCTCCCCAGCCTCGCAGGCTGGCATCCGTGGTCACCAGGACCCAGTCCTGAATGCCGAATCTGCGGCCCTCTAGAAGATGAGCACTCTGCAACCACCACAGGATGGATACCCTTGTCCTTGGTGACAGGGTTATCCGCTGATGCATCTGAAAATGCGACCCGGACCATTTGTCCAGTAGGTTCCACTGGAAAGTTCTTGCGTGGAATCTAACGAATGGGATTGCTTCGGAGGAAGCCACCATTTTTACCCAGAACCCTTGTGCATTGATGCACTGAGACTTGGTTCGGTTTTAGGAGGTTCCTGATTAGCTCGGATAACTCCCTGGCTTTCTCTTCCGGGAGAAACACCTTTTTTCTGGACTGTGTCCAGGATCATCCCTAGGAAACAGAAGACAAGTCGTCGGAACCAGCTGCGATTTTGGAATATTGAGAATCCAATCGTGCTGCCGCAACACTACCTGAGATAGTGCTACACCGACCTCCAACTGTTCCCTGGATCTCACCCTTATCAGGGAATCGTCCAAGTAAGGGATAACTAAAATTCCCTTCCTTCGAAGGGATATCATTTCGGCCATTACCTTGGTAAAGACCCGGGGTGCCGTGGACCATCCCTACGGCAGCGTCTGAACTGATAGTGACAGTTCTGTACCATAACCTGAGGTACCCTTGGTGAGAAGGGTAAATTTTGACATGAAGGTAAGCATCCTTGATGTCCCGAGACATCATGTAGTCCCCTTCTTCCAGGTTCGCAATCACTGCTCTGAGTGACTCAATCTTGAATTTGAACCTCTGTATGTAAGTGTTCAAAGATTTTAGATTTTAGATTTAGAATCGGTCTCACCGAGCCGTCTGGCTTCGGTACCACAATAGTGTGGAATAATACCCCGTTCCCTGTTGCAGGAGGGGTACCTTGATTATCACCTGCTGGGAATACAGCTTGTGAATGGCTTCCAAAACTGCCTCCCTGTCAGAGGGAGACGTCGGTAAAGTCGACTTTTGGAAACGGCGAGGGGGAGACGTCTCGAATTCCAATATGTACCCCTGAGATATTACCTGAAGGATCCAGGGGTCTACTTGCGAGTGAGCCCACTGCGCACTGAAATTAATTGAGAACGGGCCCCCACCGTGCCTGAGCTTGTAAAGCCCTAGCGTCATACTGAGGGCTTGGCAGAGGCGGGAAAGGGTTTCTGTTCCTGGGAACTGGCTGATCTCTGCAGCCTTTTTCCTCTCCCTCTGTCACGAGCAGAAGAGCGGACCCTCTGTCCGCTTGCCAACAAAGGACTGCGCCTGATAATACGGCGTCTTATTTTGAGAGGCGACCTGGGGTACAAACGTGGATTTCCCAGCTGTTGCCGTGGCCACCAGGTCTAAAAGACCGACCCCAAATGTCCCCTTTCAAAGGCAATACTTCCAAATGCCGTTTGGAATCCGCATCACCTGACCATTTTACTGGTAGAATTGGACAACGCACTTATACTTGATGCCAGTCGGCAATTATTCCGCTGTGCATCATGCATATATAGAAATGCATCTTTTAAATGCTCTATAGGCAATAATATACTATCCTAATATTTCCAGTCAGGGAATCCGACCATGCCCACCCAGCACTGCACCTCCAGGCTGAGGCGATAGCTGGTCGCAGTATAACACCAGTATGTGTGTAAATACCTTTTTGGATACCCTCCTGCTTTCTATCAGCAGGATCCTTAAGGGCGGCCATCTCATGAGAGGGTAGAGCCCTTGTTCTTACAAGCGTGTGAGCGCCTTATCCCCCCTAGGGGGTGTTTCCCAACGCACCCTAACCTCTGGCGGGAAAGGGTATGCAGCCAATACTTTTTAAGAAATTATCAATTGTTATCGGGGGGAAACCCGCGCATCATCACACACCTCATTTTATTTCTCAGATTCAGGAAAACTACAGGTAGTTTTTCCCTCACCGAACATAATACCCCTTTTTGGTGGTACTCGTATAATCAAAAATGTATAAAAACATTTGCCATTGTCTCAATCATGTAACGTGTGGCCCTACTGGAAATCACGGTTGTCTCTTCACCGTCGACACAGGAGTCAGTATCCGTGTCGGCGTCTGTATCTGCCATCTGAGGTAACGGCCGCTTTAGAGCCCCTGACGGCCTATGAGACGTCTGGACAGGCACAAGCTGAGTAGCCGGCTGTCTCATGTCAACCACTGTTTTTTTATATAGAGCTGACACTGTCACGTAATTTTCAACAGTACATCCACTCAGGTGTCGACCCCCTAGGGGGTGACATCACTGTTACAGACACTCTGCTCCGTCTCCACATCATTTTTCTCCTCATACATGTCGACACAAACGTACCGACACACAGCACACACACAGGGAATGCTCTGATAGAGGACAGGACCCCACTAGCCCTTTGGGGAGACAGAGGGAGAGTATGCCAGCACACACCAGAGCGCTATATATATACAGGGATAACCTTATATAAGTGTTTTTCCCCTTATAGCTGCTGTATGTTTTAATACTGCGCCTAAATAGTGCCCCCCTCTCTTTTTTTAACCCTTTCTGTAGTGCAGGGAAGAGCCAGGGAGCTTCCCTCCAACTGAGCTGTGAGGGAAAATGGCGCCAGTGTGCTGAGGAGATAGGCTCCGCCCCCTTTTCGGCGGCCTTATCTCCCGGTTTTTTGTATATTCTGGCAGGGGTTAAATGCATCCATATAGCCCAGGAGCTATATGTGATGCATTTTTTGCCATGTAAGGTATTTCTGTCATGTTTTATTGCGCCTCAGGGCGCCCCCCCCCCAGCGCCCTGCACCCTCAGTGACCGGAGTGTGAAGTGTGCTGAGAGCAATGGCGCACAGCTGCAGTGCTGTGCGCTACCTTATTTGAAGACAGGAACGTCTTCTGCCGCCGCTTTCTCCGGACCTCTTCGCTCTTCTGGCTCTGTAAGGGGGCCGGCGGCGCGGCTCCGGGACCCATCCAGGCTGAACCTGTGATCGTCCCTCTGGAGCTAATGTCCAGTAGCCAAGAAGCCCAATCCACTCTGCACGCAGGTGAGTTCGCTTCTTCTCCCCTTAGTCCCTCGATGCAGTGAGCCTGTTGCCAGCAGGTCTCACTGAAAATAACAAACCTAAACTAAAACTTTCACTAAGAAGCTCAGGAGAGCCCCTAGTGTGCACCCTTCTCGTCGGGCACAGAAATCTAACTGAGGCTTGGAGGAGGGTCATAGGGGGAGGAGCCAGTGCACACCAGTTAGTCCTAAAGCTTTCTTTAGATGTGCCCAGTCTCCTGCGGAGCCGCTGTTCCCCATGGTCCTTACGGAGTCCCCAGCATCCACTTAGGACGTTAGAGAAAAACAGTTCCAAAGGACTGGCCCGATGCTCTCTCAAGAGCCCAGGAGAACTAGAATCTCTCTGCAAGTATGATACAAGCCAATAGTCCGATGCATCTGTACACCACTGTGAACTTAGCTCCCAATAATGGGGGTCATTCCGAGTTGTTCGCTCGCTAGCAGTTTTTAGCAGTCGTGCAAACACTAAGCCGCCTCCCACTGGGAGTGTATTTTAGCTTAGCAGAAGTGCGAATGAAAGGATCGCAGAGCGGCTACAAAAAAAAATTGTGCAGTTTTAGAGTAGCTCCAGACCTACTCAGCGCTTGCGATCACTTCAGACCATTCAGTTCCGGATTTGACGTCACAAACACGCCCTGCGTTCGCCCAGCCACGCTTGCGTTTTCCTGGCACGCCTGAGTTTTTTCGAGCACTCCCTGAAAACGGTCAGTTGACACCCAGAAACGCCCCTTTCCTGTCAATCATTCTGCGGCTGCCATTGCGACTGAAAAGCGTTGCAAGACCTTGTGTAAAAATGCATCGCCCGTTGTGAAAGTACGTCGCGCATGTGCACTACGCCGCATATGCATGTGCAGAAGTGCCGCTTTTTCACTTAATCGCTGCGCTGCGAACATTTTTCACTAGCGATCAACTCGGAATGACCCCCAGTGTGCCTACATCTCACGTAATAATGTAAATGATGGTTAGAAAGTAACTGGTTGCTATGGGTGAAAGCGCCTTTATTATGTGCACCAGTGAGAGCTCCCCATCTGTAAACGGAGTAAAAAAACTGAAGCAAAATGGTTCTTGTTAATGCCAGCAGGATGTACGCTTAATGATGCTCATATCATTTCAAAATTACCAGGTAGCTTTCTCCATTTTTGCGGTGACACAAACGTTGTTAATTACAGAGACAGTGAGTGCAACAAAAGACAATCATCTTTATTTAAATGTAGAATCGTGATGTGAAGACTCTGCCATAAAATCCATTTAAAATAGATTAGAATAGAGGGAAAAAATGACTCTCTAAATATACCCCGCATACCACCTACTGTGGGAGCTTCTAGTACCTGTAATCATATAATCATTTTCAGTGTGTCCTCTGTGTCATTCCTTAAAATAAACATTTTCTTATGCACAAAGAAGCGATGACATATATACAGTATATATGTATTAAAAGTGTCAGCAGAAGAGCATGGATAATAGTGTTCAATTATAATAAATGAAAAAGAAAAATAAGAAAAAGGATGATTATATATGATATCCCTTGAGAAAACAATGGAAGCTCATAGGGATAAAGTTGTCAGGGTATATTTAGTAAGTGGCGGACGGCAATTGAAAAGGGCAATAACATTAAATGCAAAACATGGAGAGCTTTGTACTTCATATTTTTGCCCTTTGAATTCCTTGGGTAGAACTTGCAACCAATTGCAGCTTTTAAAAGCCACCAGTGTATATTGTGAGTTGGGAGCAAGGCAGGAAGAGCATGTAATTTTGTATCTGGAAGAAGCCATGCTACAATGCCAGGGGTGCACATATTATTTGCATGCAGGGTAAATACTGGCTGCTTTTGTATGTAACCTACAAATGCTGGCCAGTTTTATTTTTACATTGCAAATTAGATTACAGTTTGGACACGTCACTCTGCAATGTATAACTCTCTGTAACTTTTACATTTACCCACCCAAATCAACAACATTGTAGGTCCCTGGCAAAGCAATGCAGTGGAGCCCCTAATGACCCATTCACGGGAAGCAATTTTAAAAAATCATAACATGCCCCTTCTGCGCCATCTCTCTCTATACAGTGAATAGCTGTCAGCACTCTGATTGGTGAATAGCTAAAGCCATGCTGACTGCCTGGGAGGCAGGAAACGAATGCTGCCTGGCCACTCTGATTGTGTGACCACCACCCACTCGGAGGCCCCTAGAATTGTAGCGCCCTGGGCAGCTGCACAGTGTGCCTATAGGTTAAGATAGTCCTGTTCCTACCTGCAGTGCAACATGGTTTTGCCAAGGTGCAAAGTTATTTACTCTTTTCTGCTTTACTCCTAACTCTTTGGTGTTATCTATGATTCTCTTGCCTTAGACCAGGTACCCAAAAGTTCAAGCTCAGTAGTAACACAACATGTGAAATGAAAATGGTTGTTAATGAGTGTTTTTACTGAAGTTGTTGCTCCACTGACCTTAATGCTGCATTACACTTGCAACGAAGAAGCATGTGGTCAATTGACACACAAAGCTAATGCAAAAATTATACAATGGGTTCCACTGCTAGAAACGTATACGTGCATCGTGCTAGCATTAAAAATATTAGTAAACACATATAATATGACGTCAGTGGCTATGAGGTATTAATGCTGCACTAGTAGTGCATCTAGTAAAAATGTGCATACGCTCCCCTCCGTCTAGCCCCAGAAGGCTGCTACATAAATTTGTTTTTCCTGGGGCTCTGTCGATTCTGAATTACATTACATTAATATGTTGACCAAATGGTGGTGGAGTGGGAACGTGAGTGGGATATCCAATAAAAAGCCACAATCTCATGATTGAGGCTTGTGATTGATCCTCCTGCCCCATCCCACTTCTCAACTTCCCTCATTCATGACACTGCTGTAAGAATAACACAGGAGCTCTGGACAAAACAGCTGCATAGAGCAGCCTCTGTTGCTCAGGAAAGAGAACTTTCGTGGGAGTAGTGATGGTCAAATACATTTCACCAAGCTACAACAATGTAGTTGTGGCTACCTGCCTTCTTCTACCGTAGAAAGGAAAATACTAGTTTGCTGAAATTCCAGCTCAAAAGTAGATAGGTTAGGTTGCCGCATTTCTTGCTAACAGAAACATTAATTGGCAAATGATCGATTATAAATCAAGGGACATGGAGTTTGGTGAAATGTGCAGAGCTCCAAACCAGGAGCCACCCCTTTCAGACGGCCACACGAAAACAGGTTACTGCCAGGAGAACCTGGTCCGCAGCTAGGTGTGAAAGGGTTAACCCAGGTCCAATGACCCAGGAATCCAACCCGGGTAGCTACCTAAGTTGGTTCGGAAAGGACCTGGGTTACAGGGCAGTGTGAACCGATATCCCGTTTTTTTTTACCCTGGTCACGTTCACAGCATAGAGACGCATCCCATGTGCTTGGAGATGATGTCATCTAGGCCCCGGCAATATCCTAGGTCTAGCCATCAATATGAATGGGTTTCAAGCCACTGGAATGCGGTGTTAAAGGGGTATTATATATACATTAAATAAATTAACCTGCTTACCCCTAGCCTGGGTTATTACTGGTTGCTGAGAATACAATCTGTATGAAGTGATCAGCACCATTGATGACCATGATCTGTTTGCAAAGGACAAACCTCACCGTAGTGTGAAAATCACACATACCCCAGCAAATTCCATATTGGCAATGCTCGCACCATTTAGTTGTGATTTTCTTTCTAATAAAAAACTATTAAGGAAAGAGCTTAAACAAATCATTCAGCTGAGTGTTTTTCCACTTTATAACTGTTCCTCTGTGCCCATTCAGAGTAAGAAACACAGCGTTTAATTACAAAATGAACATTTAAGTATGATATGGCACTATTTGGGTGAAGCAGAGCAGTAAAGCCTAAATACTGCCAAAGACCTGTCTCTGATTAAACGGAAGCCTGCTCCGCTATGTGACACAACATCTCAGGCTAGGGGAGAGAATGATGTGGTAGATGAATACAGCTCGTTACAATATAGTAATGGACAGCTGCAACGTATTGCTCTGTGTATGATATCCGTTTGTAGGAATACACATGAAATCTCGGCCGACTCCAGCATTCCTATGCACAGAGTGCCGAGAGGGATTGGGTAAGTATGCCTAACCTCCCTCCTTCTCCTCCCTTCCTGCAGCCTAACTCTAACCTCCCTTCCCCCACCCCGCAACCTAACCCTAACTCTTCTCAGGGGTGCCTGACCCTAACCATCCCTCCCCACAGCCAGTGGCGCCGAGAGAGGGGGGGAGAGGGTACAAATTACCTGGGCCCAGGTCTGATGCAGGGACCCAGTGGTGGCCCAGGTCCACGCCACCTGTGATTACACCTTGCCCCCTGAAAAGTACATTGGCCCAGCCAGGCTCTCTACTGCCCTGGCTGGGAGGCAAGCCATGCTCTTGTGAGTGGGTGCTTCTCATGTACTAGACACACCCCCATAGAGGTGTGGCCATGTCCCCAGCATGCAGTGGTTTACACCCCCTCCAGGGAGGGTGGGGGGGTGGGGCCCAGGAAGTTGTTGTACCGGGGCCCAGGATTTCTCTTGGCAGCCCTGCCCGCAGCCTAACCCCCCCCCGCAGCCTAACCCAAACCCCCCCTCCCTGCAACCGAACCCTAAATCCCCCTTCAAATGCCAGCGTCCCGACTAAATCCCTGTCTGTAACAGGCATCCCCTTGCCATACACATTACTTAGAACAGCATGAACTTCTAGCTACACTCCCTTGACCCTCCTACAAGACAGAACAGTTCTGTGCTGCTGTGTCATTACTGCCCAGCTCCTACCACAAAACGCCATTTCATGCAAAGCTAGATCCTCCTTAGATCCATCTGACTCAGAATCGGACAGAAATGCATAGGCTGGCTACTGTGCACACACTGTATGCTAAAGCTCGCTATTTGTGTGCAAGAAAAGAGACACATCTGGAATTCTGCAAAATGCCAAAATCTGCATTGATTTACTGTACACGCCTGCACATAGACTACTCAAAAGCAAAACTTCATTAGTACAACACTTTCAGGCAACTTTGCTTTTCTCTTGTGCCTTAGTAAAACTGCTGCATTCTTGGAGATATCAAGTGAATGTAATTGTGCGCGCAAATTGTTTGTGGTGTTCTTATTTTCACCCATGTACTCGACTGGTTGGAGGCAGGGGTGGATTGAAGGGAACACGTGCGCGTGGATAAAAAGGGGGCACAGCTTTGTGGTTTACTATCCATGTGTACTATGACTGGGAATAGCAACCTTGCCTGAAGCGCGGTGAGTAAAGCGAGTCTGTTAGGATCTACGTTTCCACTGATTGGGGTCATAGGTGAAGAAACATACAAAATGACACAAAACATATAAAAAAAACTAGTGTCAACCTTTTTTGTGTCGACCATTTCCATGTCTACCTTTTGTATCTATCAAATGTTTGACCCTGTTGACCTAATGCCTGTCAACCATATGGTGTCGTCCTTTTGACTGTCTATCTAATAATGTAGACTTCTATACCCCACCCAGTAGTATCAGGGTTAATACAAGAGGTTCGATACACCTGGAAGCCAAATAGTTGTCAGTAAGCACAGGTCAGTCCTAACTGCCAGAAGTCTGATACATTTAGAGACTAGGGAGTTGTGACATGGTTAAGTACAGAGGTTCAGTACACTTGGAAGGCTACAGGCAGGTTGACCGGTTAATGACTCCTGAGTCCATATAGTTTCCTATAGTTTAACAACATGACTTTCTTCGGGCAATTCATCTAACCCCCGTCAGCACCTGAGATCTGTGCAGTCCTCCTACTCCTGATCCGCAACGCTGAGGACATGAAATACTGTGAACAAGTATTTGCAGGCAATATGTTTATAACACTGACTCATATACTACAGTGTCAGATTTTCTGCAGTTTAAGTTGCATCATTAAGTCTCAGAGTTTCGTTCCTTGGTGATACAATGCTGATTAATTGCATAAGAGAGGAACTGTAAAGCAGGATCCATTTTAGTGACACAGTGTTACACATCACATAGCAGAGCAGCATAAGAGTGTTATAGCAGGATCACCTCTCTGCATTCAGGCTTTCTAGTAATCACCGTGGAAGGTCATTTTTAAAGGAATTAAAAGCTTTAGGCCAGCACTTACTGTTTCATTTACATACTGAAGTGCTCTCTCAAAGCTCGGGAAGTACCAAACATATAGGATCCATTTTAATACAGTGCATTGACATTGCCCTAATGTATCCTGCATTGTATTCCAACAAGTATAAACTTACAGTGGAACTGAGGCAGCCATTTTGTGGGTTGAACGAATACAAGGTTCATCAAATCTCTTTGGTGTCACTAGTGTCTAATGAACGGTTAAGTTGCAGTCTCATAAGCATTAGAAGAGCTTACAAAATGGCTGCCCTGATTGTATGTTGGTGATAGGCACACTTTAAGTTTGAATATTATACACTTTTAACAGAGATAAAAGATTATACTTATTTGCTGTATGGTTACACTATCCTGTCACATTGTACAATGCATTCCAACTTGACAAATAGATTTATCATATAAATACAGCAAAGGCAGCCATTTTATGGGCTCAACCATCCAATTATCTGTTCACTAAGATCTATTGACATCATTGAAGCTAAATACACTGTATGACAATAATCGCTCCATTTCCGGGAATGCAATGCCTCAAGTCTCAGTGATGTCACTTGCTTTTGATAAGCTGCATCCAAATAAATATATTTTCAGCCCACAAAATGGCTGCCCCCACATTGCATCACACATAAGCCCTCCTTAATTATTACTAATGAGGAAACAAGAGCATTTTACTGGAATAATTTTTTCTTGTATTTTTATGCACCATAAGTATTATGCTTTATTTTACAGTCAGCGCAAAATAGAAACATATGATAATCTAAAAGTCACATCAAATATTTAGAATTGAGCAGTTTAAAAGACTGTGAAAAGCATTATAAAAACACTTAGGCTTGGACCTTGCTAACACTTTAATTGAGTTAGTAGAAATACAATAATCTGAGAAATAAAGCTCAGAATGTATCTTAGTGCATTTATACCCATCTTACTTGTAATACTTTTTCAGACTTCCATTTAATGTATTTTTTTTTTTTTATTATTATTAGCCCAATAAGATTTCTGAGTTCCCGGATATTATTTGTAATATTATCAGGCTTTTCAACATTGGAAGTTACTGTAACAAGTCTTTGTAAATACTTGTGTGATTATCGCCTGTTCAAGTGTACAAGCATGTATCTGCATGTGCAAGGTCTGAGATGCCCACTTTCACCCGGTCCTGGTATCCTCTATGACCTGTCTCCCTTTATGACATAGTTGCCAACTTTCTGGTTGGCACAGTGGGGGTGTGGCATGGCATAGGTAGGCGGTGCTAGGGCATTGATGTGATTCAGTACAAATCTTATCCTGGGCTACCCACTTTACTTGGTAAGTGGGCGGTGTCAGGGGGGAGGTGGACGGAATCCTCAAGACTTGTATACTCTTCAAGGCAACCAGGAGCACCACCTTAGATTCGGGATTCCTCCCAGCCGTTCCGGAGAGTAGGCAAGTATGCCTTAAGAACACTCTATGAATCGTCTTAATGTTCCCTGACCAATTCCCTGATCTTGGCCCATCTAACGACTCTTCTACTGGATACCTTGTTTCAATATACCCATAAAAGAACAACTAATTAGATTTAAAAATGAGGACCCAAACGGATTGGATTGAAGTATGTTCATTAGGACACCATGATCATTTCCCAGCTAAAAACAGCTATAAAAAAAAAGAAAAGGAAAACGAAGAGAAGAAAGATGGTGCCAGGTGTATATCACTAATCCTTTTTTATTTGATTTTTCTGTTCACAGTCCGTAGTTTATGACAGTAACCAAACTTCAACCACTGTCTCATAAACATGATGAGAAAATGTGGCTTTCTTAAAATTCCGGAAAAGAAAAAAAAGTAGGAATTAGCTGCATATGGAGGCAATAAGAACCTCGAACTCTCCCACAACAGCTGCCTGTTTGATCTAGACACCGCTGGAATAAATCTACTTACTTGGTAAGTTTAGTACGAAGAAGCAATTACTTCACCCCAATCAGCTGTGACTGCACATTTCCATTTTCCATTTTGATTTCAGTGATCAAACAATTGTCACTTATTAATTGTTTTTATATCTGTGCCGCATTGTGTGTTTTCAGCTGCATGTAATTGCTTGCTTTAATTAAAAAAAATATATATATATATAAATAAAGGTTGCCTTCTCTAAGATAAGGTATTTTATTATTATAATGATAAAAGATTTCAAAATGGGTACAGTATCCAAATCTGCATATTAGTGTTACAGGAAGGGAAAACTAGAATATAGGCGTCTATGCAATTAGGGGCTATGTCCGCGATATGTGCGCTCTCATGCAGAGCCGTAATTTGAAATTTTGGCACCTGAGACAAAAAAAGAAATTTGAGGCCCTGCAAGACCTCAAGTATAAACAAATCAACTGCCCCTCTTGCACTGACCTAGTTGCGGCCCTGCTCCCAGGGAGCTGAGTCCAGGTAATCGGAGGGGCGTATGGCCAATGCAGGGAGGTGTGGCCAGCCCCCCTCCATTTGAAAGCTGGGGGTGGGGCGCCGCTTGAGCAGCTATGGGGCAACGGGGAGGGGGGGAGTGCTCACCCCCCCTGTACATCATGAAGGGAGAGAGGACACTGCTGCAGCTGCCTCTCTCCCTAGCACAACACACAGAAGAGAAAAGAGGCTGCCTCTGCAGCAGTGTCCTCTCTCTCCCGGCTGTCCACATCGGTGAAGGGGGGCAGCGGAACCCGGGCCCGCTTCACCCCCTCTCGGCGCCACTGCCTGCTCCCATGCTGCACATACAGTAATCCTTAAAATGCGTGTATGAATATACACCCCTAAGGGGCTGTGAACCAAAATGTGCGATTATAGGGTGAATTAGGGGCAAAATCAGTGTGATTTAAGGTGACATTGCGGGTGTCCCAATTCTATTGCTATGGCCATCTGGGCATCGCCTGCAATTTACCGCTGATTGAACTGACCTCGTAGATTAAAAACTTTATAAATAAATTTAGAATTCAACCTTTGGTATGTACTCATTGGCGATTTAGCATATATCTGTGGTGCTTTTCTCTACGTCGCTGAACGTCAGGTTGGCCATTTGTTATTATTCTGGTAAATTTACCATACTGACAGCAGTTTTAACAAAAGCTGAAAGATCGTAAATATTGCTTATTGCATTTGTGGTTTATTGCAGCACCTGTCAATCCAGCCAGGAGTATTACGACTGTATTGTAATGATCGTGATTGACATGTTCAGTAGAGATGAGCGGGTTCGGTTTCTCTGAATCCGAACCCGCCAGAACTTCATGTTTTTTTTCACGGGTCCGAGCGACTCGGATCTTCCCGCCTTGCTCGGTTAACCCGAGCGCGCCCGAACGTCATCATGACGCTGTCGGATTCTCGCGAGGCTCGGATTCTATCGCGAGACTCGGATTCTATATAAGGAGCCGCGCGTCGCCGCCATTTTCACACGTGCATTGAGATTGATAGGGAGAGGACGTGGCTGGCGTCCTCTCCATTTAGATTATAAGAGACTGAGAGAGATTTACTGGAGCTGACTAGGAGGAGTACTGTTACTGTAGAAGTGTAGAGACTGAGTGGAGAGAGTTTACTAGTGAGGACAGTGCAGTTTACTTTATAATCCGTTCTCTGCCTGAAAAAAGCGATACACAGCACACAGTGACTCAGTCACATACCATATCTGTGTGCACTGCTCAGGCTCAGGCCAGTGTGCTGCATCATCTATTATCTATATATAATATTATATATATCTGTCTGACTGCTCAGCTCACACAGCTTATAATTGTGGGGGAGACTGGGGAGCACTACTGCAGTGCCAGTTATAGGTTATAGCAGGAGCCAGGAGTACATAATATATTATATAGTGAGTGACCACCAGACACACAGTGCAGTTTATTTAATATATCCGTTCTCTGCCTGAAAAAAGCGATACACACAGTGACTCAGTCAGTCACATACCATATCTGTGTGCACTGCTCAGGCTCAGGCCAGTGTGCTGCATCATCTATTATCTATATATAATATTATATATATCTGTCTGACTGCTCAGCTCACACAGCTTATAATTGTGGGGGAGACTGGGGAGCACTACTGCAGTGCCAGTTATAGGTTATAGCAGGAGCCAGGAGTACATAATATATTATATAGTGAGTGACCACCAGACACACAGTGCAGTTTATTTAATATATCCGTTCTCTGCCTGAAAAAAGCGATACACACAGTGACTCAGTCAGTCACATACCATATCTGTGTGCACTGCTCAGGCTCAGGCCAGTGTGCTGCATCATCTATATATATTATATATCTGTCTGACTGCTCAGCTCACACAGCTTATAATTGTGGGGGAGACTGGGGAGCACTACTGCAGTGCCAGTTATAGGTTATAGCAGGAGCCAGGAGTACATATTATATTAAAATTAAACAGTGCACACTTTTGCTGCAGGAGTGCCACTGCCAGTGTGACTGACCAGTGACCTGACCACACTGACCACCAGTATAGTTAGTAGTATACTTATATTGTGATTGCCTGAAAAAGTTAAACACTCGTCGTGTGACTTCACTTGTGTGTTTTTTTTTTTTTATTCTATAAAAATAAAACTCATTCTGCTGACAGACAGTGTCCAGCAGGTCCGTCATTATATAATATATAATATATACCTGTCCGGCTGCAGTAGTGATATATATATATTTTTTATATCATTTATCATCCAGTCGCAGCAGACACAGTACGGTAGTTCACGGCTGTGGCTACCTCTGTGTCTCTGCACTCGGCAGGCAGTCCGTCCATAATTGTAATACCACCTAACCGTGGATTTTTTTCATTCTTCTTTATACATACATAGTTACATAGACATCTTCTCTTTATCAACCAGTCTATATTAGCTGCAGACACAGTACAGTACGGTAGTTCACGGCTGTGGCTACCTCTGTGTCTGCACTCGGCAGGCAGTCCGTCCATAATTGTATACCACCTAACCGTGGTTTTTTTTCATTCTTCTTTATACATACATAGTTACATAGACATCTTCTCTTTATCAACCAGTCTATATTAGCTGCAGACACAGTACAGTACGGTAGTTCACGGCTGTGGCTACCTCTGTGTCTGCACTCGGCAGGCAGTCCGTCCATAATTGTATACCACCTAACCGTGGATTTTTTTCAGTCTTCTTTATACATACATAGTTACATAGACATCTTCTCTTTATCAACCAGTCTATATTAGCTGCAGACACAGTACAGTACGGTAGTTCACGGCTGTGGCTACCTCTGTGTCTGCAGTCGGCAGGCAGTCCATAATTGTATACTAGTATCCATCTCCATTGTTTACCTGAGGTGCCTTTTAGTTGTGCCTATTAAAATATGGAGAACAAAAATGTTGAGGTTCCAAAATTAGGGAAAGATCAAGATCCACTTCCACCTCGTGCTGAAGCTGCTGCCACTAGTCATGGCCGAGACGATGAAATGCCAGCAACGTCGTCTGCCAAGGCCGATGCCCAATGTCATAGTACAGAGCATGTCAAATCCAAAACACCAAATATCAGAAAAAAAAGGACTCCAAAACCTAAAATAAAATTGTCGGAGGAGAAGCGTAAACTTGCCAATATGCCATTTACCACACGGAGTGGCAAGGAACGGCTGAGGCCCTGGCCTATGTTCATGGCTAGTGGTTCAGCTTCACATGAGGATGGAAGCACTCAGCATCTCGCTAGAAAAATGAAAAGACTCAAGCTGGCAAAAGCAGCACAGCAAAGAACTGTGCATTCTTCGAAATCCCAAATCCACAAGGAGAGTCCAATTGTGTCGGTTGCGATGCCTGACCTTCCCAACACTGGACGTGAAGAGCATACGCCTTCCACCATTTGCACGCCCCCTGCAAGTGCTGGAAGGAGCACCCGCAGTCCAGTTCCTGATAGTCAGATTGAAGATGTCAGTGTTGAAGTACACCAGGATGAGGAGGATATGGGTGTTGCTGGCGCTGGGGAGGAAATTGACCAGGTGGATTCTGATGGTGAGGTGGTTTGTTTAAGTCAGGCACCCGGGGAGACACCTGTTGTCCGTGGGAGGAATATGGCCGTTGACATGCCAGGTGAAAATACCAAAAAAATCAGCTCTTCGGTGTGGAGGTATTTCACCAGAAATGCGGACAACAGGTGTCAAGCCGTGTGTTCCCTTTGTCAAGCTGTAATAAGTAGGGGTAAGGACGTTAACCACCTCGGAACATCCTCCCTTATACGTCACCTGCAGCGCATTCATAATAAGTCAGTGACAAGTTCAAAAACTTTGGGTGACAGCGGAAGCAGTCCACTGACCAGTAAATCCCTTCCTCTTGTAACCAAGCTCACGCAAACCACCCCACCAACTCCCTCAGTGTCAATTTCCTCCTTCCCCAGGAATGCCAATAGTCCTGCAGGCCATGTCACTGGCAATTCTGACGAGTCCTCTCCTGCCTGGGATTCCTCCGATGCATCCTTGCGTGTAACGCCTACTGCTGCTGGCGCTGCTGTTGTTGCCGCTGGGAGTCGATGGTCATCCCAGAGGGGAAGTCGTAAGCCCACTTGTACTACTTCCAGTAAGCAATTGACTGTTCAACAGTCCTTTGCGAGGAAGATGAAATATCACAGCAGTCATCCTACTGCAAAGCGGATAACTGAGGCCTTGACAACTATGTTGGTGTTAGACGTGCGTCCGGTATCCGCCGTTAGTTCACAGGGAACTAGACAATTTATTGAGGCAGTGTGCCCCCGTTACCAAATACCATCTAGGTTCCACTTCTCTAGGCAGGCGATACCGAGAATGTACACGGACGTCAGAAAAAGACTCACCAGTGTCCTAAAAAATGCAGTTGTACCCAATGTCCACTTAACCACGGACATGTGGACAAGTGGAGCAGGGCAGGGTCAGGACTATATGACTGTGACAGCCCACTGGGTAGATGTATGGACTCCCGCCGCAAGAACAGCAGCGGCGGCACCAGTAGCAGCATCTCGCAAACGCCAACTCTTTCCTAGGCAGGCTACGCTTTGTATCACCGCTTTCCAGAATACGCACACAGCTGAAAACCTCTTACGGCAACTGAGGAAGATCATCGCGGAATGGCTTACCCCAATTGGACTCTCCTGTGGATTTGTGGCATCGGACAACGCCAGCAATATTGTGTGTGCATTAAATATGGGCAAATTCCAGCACGTCCCATGTTTTGCACATACCTTGAATTTGGTGGTGCAGAATTTTTAAAAAAACGACAGGGGCGTGCAAGAGATGCTGTCGGTGGCCAGAAGAATTGCGGGACACTTTCGGCGTACAGGCACCACGTACAGAAGACTGGAGCACCACCAAAAACTACTGAACCTGCCCTGCCATCATCTGAAGCAAGAAGTGGTAACGAGGTGGAATTCAACCCTCTATATGCTTCAGAGGTTGGAGGAGCAGCAAAAGGCCATTCAAGCCTATACAATTGAGCACGATATAGGAGGTGGAATGCACCTGTCTCAAGTGCAGTGGAGAATGATTTCAACGTTGTGCAAGGTTCTGATGCCCTTTGAACTTGCCACACGTGAAGTCAGTTCAGACACTGCCAGCCTGAGTCAGGTCATTCCCCTCATCAGGCTTTTGCAGAAGAAGCTGGAGGCATTGAAGAAGGAGCTAAAAGGGAGCGATTCCGCTAGGCATGTGGGACTTGTGGATGCAGCCCTTAATTCGCTTAACAAGGATTCACGGGTGGTCAATCTGTTGAAATCAGAGCACTACATTTTGGCCACCGTGCTCGATCCTAGATTTAAAGCCTACCTTGGATCTCTCTTTCCGGCAGACACAAGTCTGCTGGGGTTGAAAGACCTGCTGGTGACAAAATTGTCAAGTCAAGCGGAACGCGACCTGTCAACATCTCCTCCTTCACATTCTCCCGCAACTGGGGGTGCGAGGAAAAGGCTCAGAATTCCGAGCCCACCCGCTGGCGGTGATGCAGGGCAGTCTGGAGCGACTGCTGATGCTGACATCTGGTCCGGACTGAAGGACCTGACAACGATTACGGACATGTCGTCTACTGTCACTGCATATGATTCTCTCAACATTGATAGAATGGTGGAGGATTATATGAGTGACCGCATCCAAGTAGGCACGTCACACAGTCCGTACTTATACTGGCAGGAAAAAGAGGCAATTTGGAGGCCCTTGCACAAACTGGCTTTATTCTACCTAAGTTGCCCTCCCACAAGTGTGTACTCCGAAAGAGTGTTTAGTGCCGCCGCTCACCTTGTCAGCAATCGGCGTACGAGGTTACATCCAGAAAATGTGGAGAAGATGATGTTCATTAAAATGAATTATAATCAATTCCTCCGCGGAGACATTGACCAGCAGCAATTGCCTCCACAAAGTACACAGGGAGCTGAGATGGTGGATTCCAGTGGGGACGAATTGATAATCTGTGAGGAGGGGGATGTACACGGTGATATATCGGAGGGTGAAGATGAGGTGGACATCTTGCCTCTGTAGAGCCAGTTTGTGCAAGGAGAGATTAATTGCTTCTTTTTTGGGGGGGGTCCAAACCAACCCGTCATATCAGTCACAGTCGTGTGGCAGACCCTGTCACTGAAATGATGGGTTGGTTAAAGTGTGCATGTCCTGTTTTGTTTATACAACATAAGGGTGGGTGGGAGGGCCCAAGGACAATTCCATCTTGCACCTCTTTTTTCTTTTCTTTTTCTTTGCATCATGTGCTGATTGGGGAGGGTTTTTTGGAAGGGACATCCTGCGTGACACTGCAGTGCCACTCCTAGATGGGCCCGGTGTTTGTGTCGGCCACTAGGGTCGCTAATCTTACTCACACAGTCAGCTACCTCATTGCGCCTCTTTTTTTCTTTGCGTCATGTGCTGTTTGGGGAGGGTTTTTTGGAAGGGACATCCTGCGTGACACTGCAGTGCCACTCCTAGATGGGCCCGGTGTTTGTGTCGGCCACTAGGGTCGCTAATCTTACTCACACAGCTACCTCATTGCGCCTCTTTTTTTCTTTGCGTCATGTGCTGTTTGGGGAGGGTTTTTTGGAAGGGACATCCTGCGTGACACTGCAGTGCCACTCCTAGATGGGCCCGGTGTTTGTGTCGGCCACTAGGGTCGCTAATCTTACTCACACAGCTACCTCATTGCGCCTCTTTTTTTCTTTGCGTCATGTGCTGTTTGGGGAGGGTTTTTTGGAAGGGCCATCCTGCGTGACACTGCAGTGCCACTCCTAGATGGGCCCGGTGTTTGTGTCGGCCACTAGGGTCGCTAATCTTACTCACACAGCTACCTCATTGCGCCTCTTTTTTTCTTTGCGTCATGTGCTGTTTGGGGAGGGTTTTTTGGAAGGGACATCCTGCGTGACACTGCAGTGCCACTCCTAGATGGGCCCGGTGTTTGTGTCGGCCACTAGGGTCGCTAATCTTACTCACACAGCTACCTCATTGCGCCTCTTTTTTTCTTTGCGTCATGTGCTGTTTGGGGAGGGTTTTTTGGAAGGGCCATCCTGCGTGACACTGCAGTGCCACTCCTAGATGGGCCCGGTGTTTGTGTCGGCCACTAGGGTCGCTAATCTTACTCACACAGCTACCTCATTGCGCCTCTTTTTTTCTTTGCGTCATGTGCTGTTTGGGGAGGGTTTTTTGGAAGGGACATCCTGCGTGACACTGCAGTGCCACTCCTAGATGGGCCCGGTGTTTGTGTCGGCCACTAGGGTCGCTTATCTTACTCACACAGCGACCTCGGTGCAAATTTTAGGACTAAAAATAATATTGTGAGGTGTGAGGTATTCAGAATAGACTGAAAATGAGTGGAAATTATGGTTTTTGAGGTTAATAATACTTTGGGATCAAAATGACCCCCAAATTCTATGATTTAAGCTGTTTTTTAGTGTTTTTTGAAAAAAACACCCGAATCCAAAACACACCCGAATCCGACAAAAAAAATTCGGTGAGGTTTTGCCAAAACGCGTTCGAACCCAAAACACGGCCGCGGAACCGAACCCAAAACCAAAACACAAAACCCGAAAAATTTCAGGCGCTCATCTCTATTGTTCAGGTGCTCCACATCCACAGGCGCAAGTTACCCTTTTAATTGTGAATACTAAAAGTTTCCCCCAGAAAGCAGCACAGTGAAAATAAAATAACAAATGTAACAATTACAGTATGTGCTAAACATTAATCCATAAAATAGCCAACACAATACGAAAAAAATCTATTGAATTTCTTTAACCTGCTGCACCTACAAATATGTATCAGTCCATCATTTGACACAACCTAGAAAAGCCGTATTTACATAACCTACTCTGATGTTTGCAGGGACCAACAGACACATTTCCACTGATCAGATCACCGGGCAGTATCGGACTGAGACATGAAGGGCCCACCGGGAAAATGCGTCGGGAGGGGCCCATGTGTAGGTTTACTTACCTTCCCCCGTCGGAATTCCTATAGTCGGGATGCTGCGGACGGTATTCTGGCCGCCGGAATCCCGCCCTCCGGCATTCTCTACCAATCCCATCCATAGAGGAGCGGGACAAGCCTTCAGGGAACATGGCCCACCTGGGGGACTCTCCTAAAGCCCTGTAGGCCTGTCTAACCCTATCACCGGGCATCATGTTTTAGCCATACTAGAAAATACTTATATTTATTGCTATTTGGTCGTATCTCTCTCCCATTGCTTTTCTATTTAAATTACCATAAATCTTATCTATTTAATAAGCAAAGTAAATTTGAGATTTGCTATTTCAAAATAAAATAAAGAAAAAAGAAAAATGTATCAATCAGTGGTAGAAAGTGAATGTGAAATGTTGATGATTTCATCAATTAGCAAGAAATACTAACCTGAAGTTCTAAAAATAGCAATACATTAAAACGTTTGGGAGTAAGTGCATAGAACCATCCCAATAATTACTAATCCAGCAAATAAACAAGTAATAATGGCTGGGAATAACCCATGAATAAAAGAAAATTCATGGCAGCCTGAGAACTAAATGTGACTCCTACATGCGGCTGCAAAATAACCATTGTTATTAACTCTTACAATATTTATTTGTTAGAACGGCACATTTCTAATTACACCTTGATTTGTACATATTAAAATCCTGCTAGCTCCATTATTTTGAATAACAAAAAAAAATAATATAATAATGATTTGGCACACAATTATTTTTAAATTGTGAGTGAAAAATAATGACTATTTAATGGACCAAAAATTAGATCTTTCACCTTTTTGCCAATGAAAAATTAAAATCATTAGGCATATAATTTGAATTATGCCTAAGCACTGAACTGTGCAACGCTCTGTGTGTCTGTGTGTAAGAATTGGCTCAAAGGACTTTCAAGTAAATTATTTTTTTTCCCAGAAGTCTGTTCTCCTAATTAGACATAGTTTATCAGCTTATTGTCCATAGGGAGCATATTCCAAATCTCCTCTTATTGTGTCAATGAGGCTGTCACATGACAGTGGCAGCTGCTTCACAGAATATTCTAACCTGTGCTCTTATGAGTGGGAGACAAAGGGGACTGATGCAAAGTTGAATCCTTGTTGGCTGTAACTGCTCACGTGTTGCACATGTATAACTAAGGGCACGATTCAGACCTGATCGCACCTCTGCGAATTTGCAGAGGTTTGCGTTCAGATAGTCACCGCCCAAACTGAGTGAATACCCGCCCTGTGCAAGTCTGCATATGCTGTGCAAAAAGCTTTGCGTACGCCGGTCTGCTGCAAATCCGTTCGCAACTCACTCACCATCGAATGATTTTTACAGTCTGTGCGTAGCCCAGGATTTACCAGGGCCGGATTAATGCTTCGGGGGGCCTGGTGCACTTAAGACAGGGGGGCTCTACCGCTCTTATCAGTACTGGCCCCCTGACCTTGGTGGAGTGGGTGAAAGATTAAAGAAAATATTTTGTGCAAAAGACAAAAGAAGAGGAACAAAAAATAAGAATTTACTTACCGATAATTCTATTTCTCGGAGTCCGTAGTGGATGCTGGGGTTCCTGAAAGGACCATGGGGAATAGCGGCTCCGCAGGAGACAGGGCACAAAAAGTAAAGCTTTAGGATCAGGTGGTGTGCACTGGCTCCTCCCCCTATGACCCTCCTCCAAGCCAGTTAGGTACTGTGCCCGGACGAGCGTACACAATAAGGGAGGAATTTTGAATCCCGGGTAAGACTCATACCAGCCACACCAATCACACCGTACAACTTGTGATCTAAACCCAGTTAACAGTATGATAACAGCGGAGCCTCTGAAAAGATGGCACACAACAATAATAACCCGATTTTTGTAACTATGTACAAGTATTGCAGATAATCCGCACTTGGGATGGGCGCCCAGCATCCACTACGGACTCCGAGAAATAGAATTATCGGTAAGTAAATTCTTATTTTCTCTATCGTCCTAGTGGATGCTGGGGTTCCTGAAAGGACCATGGGGATTATACCAAAGCTCCCAAACGGGCGGGAGAGTGCGGATGACTCTGCAGCACCGAATGAGAGAACTCCAGGTCCTCTTTTGCCAGGATATCAAATTTGTAGAATTTTACAAACGTGTTCTCCCCTGACCACGTAGCTGCTCGGCAGAGTTGTAATGCCGAGACCTCTCGGGCAGCCGCCCAAGATGAGCCCACCTTCCTTGTGGAATGGGCCTTAACCGATTTAGACTGTGGCAGGCCTGCCTCAGAATGTGCAAGTTGAATTGTGTTACAAATCCAACGAGCAATCGACTGCTTAGAAGCAGGCGCACCCAACTTGTTGGGTGCATACAGTATAAACAGCGAGTCAGATTTTCTGACTCCAGCTGTCCTGGAATATATTTTCAGGGCCCTGACAACTTCTAGCAACTTGGAGTCCTCCAAGTCCCTAGTAGGTGCAAGGCACCACAATAAGCTGGTTCAGGTGAAACACTGACACCACCTTAGGGAGAGAACTGGGGACGAGTCCGCAGCTCTGCCCTGTCCGAATGGACAAACAGATATGGGCTTTTTTGAGAAAAAACCACCAATTTGACACTCGCCTGGTCCAGGCCAGGGCCAAGAGCATGGTCACTTTTTATGTGAGATGCTGCAAATCCACATATTTGACTGGTTTTAAACCAATGTGATTTGAGAAATCCCAGAACTACGTTGAGATCCCACAGTGCCACTGGAGGCACAAAAAAGGGGTTTGTATATGCAATACTCCCTTGACAAACTTCTGGACTTCAGGAACTGAAGCCAATTCTTTCTGGAAGAAAATTTACAGGGCCGAATTTGAACCTTAATGGACCCCAATTTGAGGCCCATAGACACTCCTGTTTGCAGGAAATGCAGGAAACGACCGAGTTGAAATTTCTTTGTGGGGCCTTCCTGGCCTCACACCACGCAACAAATTTTCGCCACACGTGGTGATAATGTTGTGCGGTCACCTCCTTTCTGGCTTTGACCAGGGTAGGAATGACCTCTTCCGGAATGCCTTTTTTCCCTTAGGATCCGGCTTTCCATCGCCATGCCGACAAACGCAGCTGCGGTAAGTCTTGGAACAGACATGGTACTTGCTGAAGCAAGTCCCTTCTTAGCGGCAGAGGCCATAAGACCTCTGTAAGCATCTCTTGAAGTTCCGGGTACCAAGTCCTTCTTGGCCAATCCGGAGCCATGAGTATAGTTCTTACTCCTCTACGTCTTATAATTCTCAGCACCTTAGGTATGAGAAGCAGAGGAGGGAACACATACACCGACTGGTACACCCACGGTGTTACCAGAACGTCCACATCTATTGCCTGAGGGTCCCTTGACCTGGCGCAATACCTGTCCGGTTTACAATCATGTGGAAAAAACTTCTCAATGAAGTTTCCACTCTCCCGGGTGGAGGTCGTGCTGAGGAAGTCTGCTTCCCAGTTTCCATTCCCGGGATGAAAAACTGCTGACAGTGTTATCACATGATTTTCCGCCCAGCGAAAAGTCCTTGCAGTTTCTGCCATTGCCCTCCTGCTTCTTGTGTCGCCCTGTCTGTTTACGTGGGCGACTGCCGTGATGTTTTTCCCACTGGATCAATACCGGCTGACCTTGAAGCAGAGGTCTTGCTAAGCTTAGAGCATTATAAATTTACCCTTAGCTCCAGTATATTTATGTGGAGAAAAGTCTCCATACTTGATCACACTCCCTGGAAATTTTTCCCTTGTGTGACTGCTCCCCAGCCTCTCAGGCTGGGCTCCGTGGTTACCAGCATCCAATCCTGAATGCCGAATCTGCGGCCCTCTAGAAGATGAGCACTCTATAACCACCACAGGAGAGACACCCTTGTCCTTGGATATTGGGTTATCCGCTGATGCATCTGAAGATGCGATCCGGACCATTTGTCCAGCAGATCACACTGAAAAGTTCTTACGTGAAATCTGCCGAATGGAATTGCTTCGTAGGAAGCCACCATTTTTACCAGGACCCTTGTGCAATGATGCACTGTTTTTAGGAGGTTCCTGACTTGCTCGGATAACTCCCTGGCTTTCTCTTCCGGGAGAAACACCTTTTTCTGGACTGTGTCCAGAATCATCCCTAGGCACAGCAGACGTGTCGTCGGGATCAGCTGCGATTTTGGAATATTTAGAATCCACCCGTGCTGATTGTAGCAGTATCCGAGATAGAGCTACTCCGACCTCCAACTGTTCCCTGGACTATGCCCCTATCAGGAGATCGTCCAAGTAAGGGATAATTAAGACGCCTTTTCTTCGAAGAAGAATCATCAATTCGGCCATTACCTTGGTAAAGACCCCGGGGTGCCGTGGACAATCCAAACGGCAGCGTCTGAAACTGATAGTGACAGTTCTGCACCACGAACCTGAGGTACCCTTAGTGAGAAGGGCAAATTTGGGACATAGAGGTAAGCATCCCTGATGTCCCGGGACACTATATAGTCCCCTTCTTCCTGGTTCGTTATCACTGCTCTGAGTGACTTCATCTTAATTTGAACCTTTGTAAGTGTTCAAAAAAAAATTTTTTTTTTAGAATAAGTCTCACCTAGCCTTCTGGCTTCAGTACCACAATATAGTGTGGAATAATACCCCTTTTCTGTAGTAGGAGGGGTAATTTAATTGTCACCTGCTGGGAACACAGCTTGTGAATTTTTTCCCATACTACCTCCTTGTCGGAGGGAGACTTGGTAAAGCAGACTTCAGGAGCCTGCGAAGGGGAAACGTCTCGACATTCCCATCTGTACCCCCGGGATACTACATGTAGGATCCAGGGGTCCTGTACGGTCTCAGCGCCATGCTGAGAACTTGTCAGACGCGGTGGAACGCTTCTGTTCCTGGGAATAGGCTGCCTGTTGCAGTCTTCTTCCCTTTCCTCTATCCCTGGGCAGATATGATCTTATAGGGACGAGAGGACTGAGGCTGAAAAGACGGTGTCTTTTTCTGCAGAGATGTGACTTAGGGTAAAAAACGGTGGATTTTCCAGCAGTTGCCGTGACCACCAGGTCCGATGGACCGACCCCAAACAAGTCCTCTTCCTTTATACGGCCATACTGTGCCGTTTGGAATCTGCATCACCTGACCACTGTCGTGTCCATAACATCTTCTGGCAGTTATGGACATCGCGTTTATTCATGATGCCAGAGTGCAAATATCCCTCTGTGCATCTCGCATATATAGAAATGCTCTATAGTCAATAAAATACTGTCCCTGTCAAGGGTATCAATATTTTTAGTCAGGGAATCCGACCAAGCCACCCTAGCTCTGCACATCCAGGCTGAGGCGATCGCTGGCCGCAGTATAACACCAGTATGTGTGTATATACTTTTTATTATATTTTCCAGCCTTGTCAGCTGGTCCTTGAGGACGGCCCTATCTATAGACGGTACCGCCACTTGTTTTGATAAGCGTGTGAGCGCCTTATCCACCTTAAGGGGTGTTTCCCAACGCGCCCTAACTTCTGGCGGGAAAGGGTATACCGCCCATAATTTTCTATCGGGGGGAACCCACGCATCATCACACACTTTATTTAATTTATCTGATTCAGGAAAAACTATGGTAGTTTTTTCACATCCCACATAATACCCTCTTTTGTGGTACTTGTAGTATCAGAAATACGTAACACCTCCTTCATTGCCTTTAACGTGTGGCCCTAATAAGGAATACGTTTGTTTATTCACCGTCGACACTGGATTCAGTGTCCCTGTCTGTGTCTGTGTCGACCGACTAAAGTAAACGGGCGTTTTAAAAACCCTTGACGGTGTTTTTGAGACGTCTGGACCGGTACTAATTGTTTGTCGGCCGTCTCATGTCGTCAACCGACCTTGCAGCGTGTTGACATTATCACGTAATTTCCTAAATAAGCCATCCATTCCGGTGTCGACTCCCTAGAGAGTGACATCACCATTACAGGCAATTGCTCCGCCTCCTCACCAACATCGTCCTCCTACCTGTCGACACACACGTACCGACACACAGCACACACACAGGGAATGCTCTGATAGAGGACAGGACCCACTAGCCCTTTGGAGAGACAGAGGGAGAGTTTGCCAGCACACACCAAAAACGCTATAATTATATAGGGACAACCTTATATAAGTGTTTTCCCTTATAGCATCTTAATATATATATAAGCATATCGCCAAATTAGTGCCCCCCCTCTCTGTTTTAACCCTGTTTCTGTAGTGCAGTGCAGGGGAGAGCCTGGGAGCCTTCCCTCCAGCCTTTCTGTGAGGGAAAATGGCGCTGTGTGCTGAGGAGATAGGCCCCGCCCCTTTTTCGGGCGGCCTCGTCTCCCGCTCTTAACGGATTCTGGCAGGGGTTAAATATCTCCATATAGCCTCCGGAGGCTATATGTGAGGTATTTTTAGCCAAAATAGGTATTCATTTGCCTCCCAGGGCGCCCCCCTCCCAGCGCCCTGCACCCTCAGTGACTGCCGTGTGAAGTGTGCTGAGAGGAAAATGGCGCACAGCTGCAGTGCTGTGCGCTACCTTTAGAAGACTGAGGAGTCTTCTGCCGCCGATTCTGGACCTCTTCTTACTTCAGCATCTGCAAGGGGGCCGGCGGCAAGGCTCCGGTGACCATCCAGGCTGTACCTGTGATCGTCCCTCTGGAGCTGATGTCCAGTAGCCAAGAAGCCAATCCATCCTGCACGCAGGTGAGTTCACTTCTTCTCCCCTAAGTCCCTCGTTGCAGTGATCCTGTTGCCAGCAGGACTCACTGTAAAATAAAAAACCTAAGCTAAACTTTCCTAAGCAGCTCTTTAGGAGAGCCACCTAGATTGCACCCTTCTCGGCCGGGCACAAAATCTAACTGGCTTGGAGGAGGGTCATAGGGGGAGGAGCCGGTGCACACCACCTGATCCTAAAGCTTTACTTTTTGTGCCCTGTCTCCTGCGGAGCCGCTATTCCCCATGGTCCTTTCAGGAACCCCAGCATCCACTAGGACGATAGAGAAAAAACCCTGAGGTAAAAATATAAACCTCTCTATTATCCGTTCATGGTCTTTGGGGGCCCAGGGGGAGGTTAGGTTTAGACTGCGGGGAGGGGGGGTTAGGGTTAGGCACCATCAGGGAGGGGTAGGCTGTAGGGGAGGGTTAGGTTTATACTGCTGAGCGGAAGGACTAGGCACCACCAGGGAGGGTTAGTTTGCAGGGGGGGGTTTATGGGGGTTTAGGATTATCTATAAATGTAGAATATATATATATATTTATATGTGTATGTATAAATACTATATATACCCTGCAGAGTGGTACGGTTGGGCACCACCGGGAGGGTTAGGCTGTTGGTGGGGGGTTATGGAGGCTTTGTGGTAGCTATATATATATACATATATATATATATATATATATATATATATATATACATGCACACACACATATAAATATATGTATGTAGATACGTATGTATATACAGTATATATATACATACGTGTATGACCCAGTGCTAGCCAGACTTACTGTACTTTGTTATCTGCTGGCTCCACGCACTCAGAGGGCTCCCTCCACTCCTTCCCTGCGCGCTGAGCAGCAACCTGCACACAGCCAATGACGCTGCTTCCATATTATTGGACATCTGAGCCGTCGCTCAGCTGCCCTGCTGGCCTGTGCTGCTGCCGGAGTTTCCCTGCGCATGCACAGTGGGGCCGGAAGCCGGGTGCGCAGCGCCCCCGCAGATCGGTAAGAGAGATCCGGTCTGCGTCAGGTGACCCATTCGGAATGGGGGGCCCAGAGAAATTATCCCCAAGGCCCCCCCCCCCCCTTAATCCGTCTTTGGGACTTACTCCTTCAGTGCGATAGCAACAGGCTGTTCGGGACCGGAGCTGACGTCACACAACCTCCCTGAAAACGCTTAGGAACGCCTGTGTTTTTCCTGACACTCCCAGAAAACGCCCAGTTACCACCCCCAAACGTCCGCTTCCTGTCAGTCTACTTGCATACGCCCGTCGCCCAGCGATCAATAAAGAAGCTGAAGACTTTTGCAGTTTGGCCTCGCACATGCGCATTACGATCCGCACACATAAACGTCCGCCCTGCGAAAACGCTCAACAGCGTTCAAGTCTGAATTGGGCCCTTAACACATGTATTTTTCAATATGTAGAGTTGTACGCATCTCTGCGGCCATGCCATACCTACTCATAATTTCACAGCTATAATTATCATTATCGATGCAAATAACAGCCTAAAATCCGGCGCTATTATGCTTTTGCCCAATAGGAATCCTCCTCAGCTCCATCAACTTAATGCACTTGGAACAACCAGGACTTCCATGACATACGGCAGGTCAGGGAGGTACAGTACAGATGAGGCATGGTCAAATCTGGGAGGTGTGTGTCCCAAAGGTAATTAGTAACCCCCCTCATGGCGCACCTGGGTAAAACAGGTAGCTACTATTCTGAACATTTGCTTTTCAACACCAACAAATGTTCTCAGGTGGGGCCATAGATGGGCACCAGTGCAGGGCCCAGGCATTTTGTATCTCACTCACATTCCCGGAACTCCTGTTCACAACATAGGGGACTATGAGGTCTATGTAATAAGCCTTGGAAAGAGAAAAAGTACCAGCCAACCAGCTCCTGTTATTTTTCAAACCCAGCCTGTAACATGGCAGTTAGGGGCTAATTGGCTGGGACTTATCTCTTTCCACTTTATCTGTCTCCAAGGCTTAGTACATAGACCTCATTATCTAAGTTAGAGGATTCATCATAGATTAACTAAAATAGGCTTTGGGCCTAATTCAGAGTTTATCGCAGCAGCAAATTTGTTAGCAGTTGGGCAAAACCATGTGCACTGCAGGGGAGGCAGATATAACATGTGCAGAGAGAGTTAGATGTGGATGGGGTGTGTTCAAACTGAAATCTAAATTGCAGTGTAAAAATAAAGCAGCCAGTATTTACCCTGCACAGAAACAATATAACCCACCCAAATCTAACTCTCTCTGCACATGTTGTATCTGCCCCACCTGCAGTGCACATGGTTTTTTCCAACTGCTTACAAATTTGCTGCTGCGATCAACTCTGAATTACTCCCTTTATTATAATAGTTTTGATATGTTTAAATAAAATAGTATGAACGACATGTAATCTTGTATGCTTACACTATCTCACCCAGGCAGCATATTTAATTTATACAAGTAAGCAATATTTTACCACATGTTTATCCACTAAGGCCTATTAAATATTAATCGTGATCGCTCTTGTCCTAGCTTCTCTATGCATTACTCCTGTAATATAAGGTTACTCCTCCCGGCATATTGGGGGTAATTCTGAGTTGATCGCAGCAGGACATTTTTTTGCAGTTGGGCAAAACCATGTGCACTGCAGGGGAGGCAGATGTAACATGTGCAGAGAGAGTTAGATTTGGGTGGGTTATTGTATTTCTGTGCAGGGTAAATACTGGCTGCTTTATTTTTACACTGCAAATTAGATTGCAGATTGAACACACCCCACCCAAATCTAACTCTCTCTGCACATGTTATATCTGCCTCCCTTGCAGTGCAGATGGTTTTGCCCAACTGCTAAAAAAATTCCTGCTGCGATCAACTCAGAATTACCTCCATTGATCGTTCACACTACACAACTAGTAGGCAGTACTAGCATCAGCAGATATTTGCAGGGGAAGAGAGATAAATTAATGGTTCACTTTTTTATTTAACAAAACTTTATTTATTGCTGATTACAAACATAAGAAATGATGTGACCTGTGCACATAGGCAGTGTGCCTGTCATTTGACAGATGTATCTAGAGACTCATGCAATATTCAACGGCTAAATGAACAAACCATGGTGTTACTGCATATCACTGCATTGTGTACATTGTGCCTGAAATTGCCTGTTGAAAACTAAAATTTCACTGTTGATGCTGTTTGTCAGCAGTGAATAACTAACCTTCGCAACATCTGTAACCATGAAAAGAAACTGTGTTCCGAACAGATTGTTGCATGGTTACAGGTAACCTGGAGGAGGCAACAGATAGCCATAATGTAGCTTGTGCTGCACACGCTTTCTCGTTAACAGAATTTTAGGATCATTCCGAAAGTGCAATGTGTACCGACATCGGGGGTCATTCCGAGTTGATCGCTCGCTAGCAGTTTTTAGCAGCCGTGCAAACGCCATGCCGCCGCCCACTGGGGAGTGTATTTTAGCTTAGTAGAAGTGCGAAGCATGTGCAGCCGAGCTCTGCAAAAACAGTTTGTGCAGTTTCAGAGTAGCTCTGAACCTACTCAGCGCTTGCGATCACTTCAGCCTATTCGTGTCCGAATTTGATGTCATACACCCGCCCAGCGAACGCCCAGCCACACCTGCGTTTTTTCAGACACGCCAGCGTTTCTGCAAACACTCCCTGAAAACGGTCAGTTGACACCCAGAAACGCCCCCTTCCTGTCAATCTTTTTGCGGCCGTCAGTGCGACTGAAAACTTCGCTACAACCTGTGCACAAACACAACGGGCTTTGTACCCGTACAATGCGCGTACGCATTGCGACCCAAACACGTGCGCAGAAATGCCGATTTTTAGCCATAGACCAACCCTTAGGTTTGATGTTCTCCATAATTGTGTGTAGTCTGCTAATGTGTACGCAATCGCGATTAAGTTAGCAATGGCTCCGGTGGGCCTCTTTTGACCCCCGGGCAGCAGTTTCAATTGCCAACATTTGGAGCTCTGTAGCCTAGTGTATCTCAATTGCATTTGCGTAAAAACATGAATTAGGCCCAGTGTACAGAGACATTAATGGTGAGAGAATTTGGAATTGAAGGGATGGTTTAGAAGTAAATGATTATTGGTGTGGTGGGTACGCTCTACATAGTGACAATTGTGATCAGTGTGAATCGACCTATAGGCCTAATTCAGACCTAATCGCTGTTGTACGAAATCGCAAGGTGGCCGATTACTGAACGACAGCGTATGCATGCGGATCGTAATAAGCATGCACGAGGCCAAACTGTGAAAGAAATTAGCGTAGTTTTTGAGCGCTAGGCAAATACATGTTGATTGACAGGAAGCGGACATTTGGGGGTGGTAACTGGGCATTTTCTGGGAGTGTCAGAAAAAAAACGCAGGTGTTCCCAAGCGTTTTAAGGGTGGGTGTGTGATGTCAGTTTAGGCCCTGATCAGCCTGTTTCTTTTGCACTGTAGGGGGAAGTCCTGGGCTGCGCACAGACTGGAAAAATCATTAGATGGTGAGTGAGTTGCGAACGGTTTTGCAGTTGACCGGCGTGTGCAAAGCTTTTCGCATGGCGTACGCAGATTTGCATGTGGCAGATTCTCCCTCTGTCTGGGCGGCGACTATCCGATCGCAAACCTCTGCAAATCTGCAGAGGAGCGGTCAGGTCTGAATTAGGCCCTATGTTGGGCACAATTTGTGTACTGTACCTACATATCTCTTTAACGGATTCACTTCGCAATATTTTTCTCACTTTTTGACAAATGTATTTTTTAAAGCTTTTTCCAGGGTTCTGTTCCCTTAAAAGATCATGCAAGGAGCTTATAAACTATAATTTTCTTTTCTGTAAAGCTCACAGTGAGGTTATGTCAAGAAAATAACCATTATATTTTCCTTTACACAGAAATGTGTTAAAAAATACCAGCCTGAATCTCAGCTGAAAGGAAATGCAGTTGGGTCATGTAAGCTACTTGTAACATGCTTAATTAATCAATCAATATGCACAACGATAATGAGACAAGAAAAGGGCTGGAGATTTATACTCAAAGTGATTGATGTGTATCATTTACCTCTGCAAGAGTTCTGCATTTACAGTGATTTGGGAATTAAGATGAAAAGACAAAGGAGCACGAACTGATGTATTGTAATTTATTTTTATTTTTTTTAGGAAGCTTTGAATATAATTTTTAAAATATAAATTAGAAGAAATCTCAGCTAGAGGAAGGCTGTATAATTTCCGTTTCAGAAAACAATGAAAACCAAAAGCTACCTCATATAAGCCCCAGACACATTTTGGGGTTGATTCAATTAGCTCCACGATGGAATAGTTTTCCTTGCAATGGCGTGGAAACAGAAGTAACAGTAGCTCCTACCGCCCCCCTCATGGGCAGATTTTTAGATGCTGCCCTATGCCCGTAGCTACCTTAGACGCACTTACTCGCACGGACTCGATGGTGAATCTAATTGTATCAACCCCTTTAAGTAGAGATCTGTGAAGTTATCCCTGACACTGTATTCTGAACTATGTGGCATATTGGTTCATTATTCCAACTTTCATTAAAAGAAAACACTTTGATCAAAAAGGGAATACATAAATAAAAAAACATCGCTAAGAAGAAGAATCCTGCTCATTATACCTCCCCTATGGAAGATCCCAAGTGATAAGGCAGGGGGCGTGCTGAGACAATTTGTGTATTCAGGGGCATCTTAACAGCATTGTTGCCCCTCCTGCAATCCTGCGCAGTGTCTCCACATCCTTCCATACAGTGAATGGCTGTCAGCACTCTGATAAATTCCAGCCATCCACAAATCAGCATGCTGATAACCATTCACTATCTGGCTGCAGGCTGGTAGGCATAGAGAATGCTTCCCAGCCGCTCTGACTGTGTGACCACCACTCTCTCCTGCTCGAAGGCCCCTAGAAGTGTGGGGCCTTGGGCAGCTGCCCAGTGTGCCTATACGTTGATGACCCTGTGTGTAATCATTACCCTACCCCCCTGCAGCGGGGAAGTGGGGCTATAATCATAAAGCCCCTGACAAGCAGGATCTAGGAGGTTGCACGCCCTAAAATTCAGGGGAATTCTGCACATTCTGTGATGACAAGTATGAAAATAGTTTCTATGCTGTCAAAATGGAAATTGTTTCCTAAATTAGGCCCACATACCTGATCTTTGAGCAGTGCCCATTTTTTATTGTACTTTTACATGTCTGTCTAATGTCTATCTGATCTTCAGCTGTCTCCATGGGCGTTTTAAAAGAGGAGAGGGCACGCGTGCAGCCTCCGTTGTGGGCCCCATCCTCTCTGGCAGTGGGTAGACTACTGCGCAGGTCTCCGGGAACATGGTGCCGTGCCTTGGGGACATCTCCTGTGCTCAAACACAAATCACTCGGAAATGTCCACAGCATTAATTTTCCAAGTGATTTGTGTCTGCAGTGGAGGGTCGCCACAGCGAGACTCCGGAGGAGTAAGTATAATATCTGGGTGCAGGGTGTGATGTGTGGGTGCTCTATTTGTTACATACAGTCCAAACACATACTGGTGAATGAATTGGCTGCTAGCGCTGCACATTTGGTATATAAATAATGATAATAATATATAAGATTTGTTCATAGTGACTTTATGAATTCATAGGGGTACATATAGTAAGCTGGGGGTTTGTAGGCATTGGCAAGCTCCTGGCAAGTCTACCCAATGTTTTAAAGGGGCAATCATTTAAAATGCAAAACCAGCTCTTTTAAAACATTTGGCAGACTCGCCAGGAACTCACCGGTGACTGCAAATCGCCAGCTATAATATTTACCCCATAAGGGGGAATTAAATTGGCTAATTGACCCCCCAGGGATATTCAAATGTCGCTTTTTTTTGCCTGCCAAAAAATCCCCAATAACCAGCCCTATCAGCTCATTTTTCCACGTAAAAGCATATAAGTCTGGGGACTTATTCCGGATCCTATGTGTTTTCACCTAAAAATAGAAAATTTTCTGGGTGAAAAAAATGGGGAGTAATTGAATTGGCCCCCAAAAAATGTAAATTGTCAAAAAGAGTTCTAAAAATCGTGGAAAAAAATGTTTTTGCTCCCGAAAAATCTTCGGTGCTAATTGAATTCCCACCATAACAGAGCTGTACTTTCTATCTTACCCCAAAATTTTAATTTTGCATTTAAATCCTCTTATTGATGTTGTTCTAAGAACACTTTTCTGTTCTGCCTGGTAACTATTAACGAGCCAATGGGAGTGTAACGACATGTCAGTTACACCCATATGCATTGCCTTATATACTTTTGTTAACCTCATAATAAAACAGTGTGAATTTTTACTGCTTGTGTTGTGCATGTACCTTGTGGCTAAAGATTTACACTCCAGACGTCTAAGAGGCCATCACATCGAGGGTTAATGAATATAAGGGCAAATCCTTTCAGCTGGGAGCTCGTCCGGGATTCAGTGATCGTCCCTGAATGGTAAAGATAGAGAATTTATTGTCTGTCTTTGCCATACAGGATTGCGGTCATACACTGAAGCTGAATCCGTGTCAGTGTTCCGGGAACACGTGACAAGGTAATATTTAAGTCCGGGACTTAATATTACGAAGTTTTATGTAAAAGCATAAAACAGGTATCAGGGATACCATAGAATCTTTAATGTCTGGGACTTAAAGATACGTCTGAGAAAGGACCCGGGGTCCAAGCGCAATTCTCCAAAGACGTCAGTATCTGGGATACTTAAAAAAAATAGACCTGGGGTCTATACGTAACGTAGATCATACCTCGATTTGATCGTCTATATATATTCTTGTATGTTTGTAGTGAGATAAGTTCTTATATTTGGTCCAGACGGCTGGTAAGTTTTCGTCTGCCAGATATCTTTACTCAAACACTTTTCTTGCTTCCTGTTTAAAACGCTGTATTTTTCTGACATCTTGTACGAATGTAAGTATCGTACGCGTCAAAAGATTTCATGTTCTCACTATACAGATAATATTGTGATATTGTCAATGACTAATTAACTGGTTAAGCTGATGCATGTATAGTAAGTAGAGTGTTGTATATTTTAGATATTTTCCTTTAAAGTTGTACTGTTGATTTATATTACTGTCTGACAATGGGCTCTAGTCAGAGTAAAAAAACCTGCATATTCCCCGCCCCTCCCTGGTGAGACATGCAAGATGTATGTCGCCCGCAACTCTACCTCAGAGTATTACTTAGTTAACCCATGGGTGGATAATTTAGCGGGATGGATAGAGAAAGCAGGACAGGACCCATTCCTACGGGAAGGCAGTAATTACCCTTTCTATATGGAGATTTAAGAAAAAATGTCAGTTTAGCACAGAAGCGAAGCTGCAGAGAACTGTAAATCTTTGAAAATCCCTCTCGCCTCCCCCCCTTGCATTCCAATGTATCCTGCGCTCAGAGACACAAATCTCTTGGCAGCAGTAACCCTTTCACACTAGATGGGATCGCCTCCAACTTCACTGCTGGAGGGTGCGTCCACTAGCTCTATCCCTAGCACCAATAACCCAGAGTTTAGATAATAGTAAAACACTGTCCCAAGCCCACTATTACCCTCGATGGCTGTATATCTTATTTGCGCAAAGCTTGCAAAGGACGCAGCTATACACATATGAAGGAACTCTTTAAAACCCGTGCTCCTTTGCCTGTGCTTTTTTTGCCTGTCGCTGTAGCTTGTAAACAGAAACCTTCATAGTCTGTTACTGCGTTTTGGAAAAGGTTTAAGGACTGCTGGACAGATGACGCTGGCTTACCTTTGCTTAACTCAGAAAGCTTACTCATTTCCCCACCAGACAGAGCCAACCCCGCAGTCAGGGAAGATTCCAAAGACCCCGCGCACTGACGGGGCCCGGAGGAGGGTATCCCAGCCTTTATTCAACTCTCCCGTCATAGTAAAGATTCACCTCTGCTGCCACTTATTATAAATGGAAGTAAAATTCCCTTTTTAGTGGACAGCGGTGCAACAACCAGTGTTTTGTGTTCTGACCTATGCAGTATCCCCTCTCACCAGAAAAGATAGAAGGTCTCCGCCCCATGATACAGCAATTCTTACAACAGGGTATTCTCAGACATATTGTATCACCATACTGTACTCCTGTGAACCCTGTTGCCAAAGCTGATGGCAGTATAAGATTCGTACAGAATCTCAGAGCGATCAATCAGCTAATTGTCCCAATTGCACCAATTGTTCCAGATGTAAACTCACTCATTTCTGCAATCCCTGCAGATGCTGCGTTCTTCTCTGTAATTGATTTGAAGAATGCCTTTTTTCAGCATACCTGTAGATTCACAGACACAATTACTTTTTGCCTTTTCTTTTGAGGGTAAACAACTTACCTGGTGCAGATTATTGACGCACCTGTTGTCTCCAGGCCACATTGAGGCCCTGGCAACCTCACCATGGTTCAGTCCTGCTACAGTATGCAGATGATCTGCTGCTCTGTAGTAAAACTGAGGAGGCCTGCCGAGTGGATGGTGTTTCATTACTAAACTGGCTTTGTGAATGTGGACACAAGGTGTCCAAAATAAAAATGCAATGGTGTAAAAAGCATGTTGATTACTTAGGTTTTGTGCTCACTCAGGGAGAGAGGAAAGTCAGTCCACAACGCATACAGTCTGTATTGGGCCTGGTCACCCCAACTACCCAGAAGGAACTACTGTCCTTCCTGGGTATGGTAAATTACTGCAGACAGTGGATATCTGATTGCTCCTATTATGATAACATTTTGAGACAAGCCACACTGAAGGACAAACCTAAAACTGTACAATGGTCACAAGAAATGTTAACTGCATATGAAAGTTTAAAATGTATGTTGATAAAAAGTCCGGCACTTGGCCTCCCCAGTTATGTACTACCTTTCCATCTATATGCAAGGGACAATTGTAAAACCATGGCGGGGGTGCTCACACAGTTTCATGGAGGGAAGTTGCGCCCCGTGGCATTTTTTTCCCAAAGTCATGCCAGTGTCTGTGCAAGGTATGCCTGCCTGCCTCAGGGCTTTGGCAGCCTGTGCAATGGTTGCAGAAATGGCCACTACCCTCACTTTAGGCCACATCACAGTACTCCACACCACACATGATGTCCTGGCAATACTTAAAGGCTTACACACACAGCACATGTCAGCACAACGCCTTAGTGGATATGAAGTACTCCTTTTGAGTAACCCTACCCTTACCATCAAGTACACTGCTAGTTCTTCTGGCCCTGCACCCATTCTCAATGCCCTTTTAGGCTTGAAAGGTCCCGAGGATGAACCACCCGACCTACATGACTGTGCTGCTTCCATTGAAGCTGAAACTTCTCCCAGACTTGACATGTCTCCCGTTCCCATACCAGGCGCAGACATAGTTTTTGTTGACAGCTCCTGTAGTAGGCCCAATGACAATACATACCGGGCTGGCTATGCCATTGTCACCCTCCCTGACACTGTGTTGGAAACCCTGCCAATACCTTATCAGTCCGCGCAAGCTGCAGAACTCATTGCACTCACTAGAGCATGTCCCTCCCTTGACAACGTCCATCTGCTCACTCAACTTCAAGCTGCTGCGACTAATACTGATCTCTCCGACTGGACTTACCCAATTCTGCAGAAAAAATCCTAAATCAGGATTAATCTGCAAAGAGGGGAAACCCTGTATACCCCAGTCCAGTGCCCCTTTGCTCGTTGCCCAGTGCCGTGGTGTTGGTCACCGTGGTGAAGCCACAACACTCCTCCTACTAACCAATGATTTTTATGTTACTAATGCCAAATCACTTGTGGACCAGTATGTTAGCAGATGCATCACTTGCCTCAGGAACAACCCTAATAAAGCTAAACACCAGCATCTTGAATACCCCACAGAAAACTCTAGGATACTCACCCTTTGAAATACTAATGGGTAGACCCTTTTCCTACACCCTGGGCTAAGAAACCACTAGTAATACAGGAAGGAGATCTAGAACTCATCAGAGAAGAGTATGTCAGGTCCCTGATAACAAAACTGAATGAAATTGAACATGAGGTTGTTTGTAAAAACCCTTTTGAATCCACAGGAACCTACACACCCCTTTAAAGTCAGAGACAGAGTCGTGGTGAAGGTGCTCCCCAGGAACAAGAGCCCAGGAGACTTCACCTATGGTCCAGAGACAGAGGTCGTAGCAGTTACCCGAACAGCAGTCCTGACAGAGGAAAGTCCTGCCTGGATCCATGCATCCCGAGTAAAAAAAGGTTCCTAGACCAGACCTAGAGAGGGAAGCAAGTGATTCCAGTGAGGTACGAACCGGGGCAGACAGCCCTGACCTCCCACCTAGCGAAGAAAGAAGAACAGAAGAAGATGAGGAACCTGTCCCCTATCTTTATCCTGGGGACTATCTCGATAGCCCTACTGGCCCTCATTCACCTCACACTATGTGAAGTCGACATCACACAAACAGATGGGGTCCCCACCTTGTGGTACAATTCCTCCAATACACACGTAGCCACATACATCCTTGATTATTTCATGTTCCCTAAACTTGCTGACAACAA
This sequence comes from Pseudophryne corroboree, assembly GCF_028390025.1. NCBI lineage: Eukaryota > Metazoa > Chordata > Amphibia > Anura > Myobatrachidae > Pseudophryne > Pseudophryne corroboree. The sequence goes on from NC_086449.1 coordinate 734,693,678, forward strand.
ACATTTCATACAGCAGAAAAGGAAATCAGGAATGTCTGAGACAGTATATATTTGTGTTACTGACGAATGGTACTATGACATTAGATATTATGGATCTAATTGTAATTCCTGGGAAGCTGTGGGGTGGAATACAGGAGCAGATTGGAAATATGGCCCATCATTTGCAAAAAAATAGATATAGCAAATATCCCCAAAACAAACCTTTAAAGCCCCATATTGCCACTTCTAAAGATATGGTGGCTATTACTAACCCTACCTTTGAAGACACCCTAGCTATTGAAACTGGTTTCCCTGACATTAATTTTTGGTTGGAATGGATGAAGTATAGTGCTAACAAACACAATAAAAGCAACTGTTATGTCTGTGGCAAATCTAGGCCCCACCTAGGTACAGTGCCCCTTAATATACCCCTAGAACAGGAAAATTGTTTTTTCAGCCTTTCCAATGACACCAAAACAAATGACAGTCAGTGCGAAATGTGGAAAAGGGAATATCCCATATTGTCAAAAAATCCCAACCCAGGAAGCACCATAACCATATATCCTGGAAACTATACCTGTTATACATCTAACACCACCACAGGGAGAAATTTAAAAGGAGCCTCACTCAAGAATCATGTCATATAATAATCATGATTCTAAGAGGGGATTGAAGGGTTAACTCTTCTGTGCTTTGTAAATATTACTTTTTATATGATCAATTTCCTTATAATAGTTACAGTGTAAAAGTGAATATTTCTATTTCCCTAGTGAAGGGTTAAAACATGCTATATGAACTCTTATGTGTTTGCATGGATGCGTGCTGCCCTGTGCTAGGTGCCTTTGTCTCTCATACAGATACCAGGCCTGTGTGGGTCTGGCATCCAAGGTCAGTTCCATACCAGATGAAACTTGTTCTTTCTACCCAAATATACTGTGTTACAAAAACCTTGTTAAATGTTTGAGAAACTTGTAGAAAACCCATATATGGACATCCGCCTTTTCTGTTCTGCCTGGTAACTATTAACGAGCCAATGGGAGTGTAACGACATGTCAGTTACACCCATATGCATTGCCTTATATACTTTTGTTAACCTCATAATAAAACAGTGTGAATTTTTACTGCTTGTGTTGTGCATGTACCTTGTGGCTAAAGATTTACACTCCAGACGTCTAAGAGGCCATCACATCGAGGGTTAATGAATATAAGGGCAAATCCTTTCAGGATGCGGTCAAGATTCCGCCGGACAGAATTCCGGTGGTCGAAATACCGACACCGGGATCCCGACCGGCACAATCCCGACATATTCTCCCTCTGTGGGTGTCCACGACACCCATAGAGGGAGAAAAAATTAGTGTGCCGAGCGTAGCAAGTCATCGTGCCCGAAGCGTGGCGAGCGCAGTGAGCTTGCAAGGGGCTGCGTTGCGCTCGCCCCCCTGTCGGGATTGTGCCGGTCGGGATTCCGATGTCGGTATTCCGCTCCCCGGGATCCCGTCCGGCAGGATTTCGTACTGATCCCCTCCAAGTAAGCCGAATCCTAAAACCATTTATTTTTATAGACCAGCGTGCGGAACGCCTTGTAAGTGATTGCCCCTTTAAAGAAACATCTGAGTTAGGTCGGAATCCTGCACGGTCGCCAAACTCGGGGCAGCATTACATCTCGCCACATATCAGCTTGCAAACAAACTATTTAAAGATGGCTGCCATCCTGTATTCTCTAAAACATAAAAAAAGAGACAATTAAATATTAAAAGGAAATAACTAAATCAAACATATCTACAGTGTTACATAATTAAAGAACATTTATGTCCTAATAAATGAAATTAACCGTACCGCACTGCATTATCCATACAAGCAGCCATCTTTATTAATGGATCCTTATATAACATGTTCTGAATCTACAAAGGGAAAACAGATTTCCATAAATCACATACAGTCCGCAGCCAGGAAGAATAAACTGTGTTTATGACACCAACTAATCCTCCAATGCTGAATATTCAACACTTTCTCAAAACACAGAAAGCAAAACCCCTAATCATACACGCGGTTCATTAAACAGGCGCAGAATAACTGTAAAACCTTATAAAATATATTTCCTCCCAGCTGCCCTTCAACTAGATCAATAAAACTTTTAGCAAACCGTGGAAATCTATTATGTAAATTACAGCATACAAATAATGGATAACGATGTTCTAATCTGGCTGCAGAATTGTAAAGTACCCTCAGTATTGGGTCCGTGAACATTCTAACGGGAATAAAATGTTTAAGGCATCCAGCATGTTCAGCACACTATATACATAATAAACTGCTAATCGATGTGGCGTAATTGCCATACAATGACTGAATCCATCCAGCCATCTAGATTTGCATTTAACTTTTCTTGTTTATTAAGATAGAAAGGAAGAAACCTGCAGTCAGACACGTCGTACAATATTTCTACTAACCAAAGGGCGCAGTTCAGATTAATGATAACAAACATCACCAGTAAACACAGTTTGCTAAATTATTAGCTCAGTATAATGAGCACATACCTATTGCCACTTACAGTCCGCAGCGGCGGTGGCATGTCAGCATACTTTGGAGACTGCATGCTCCCTTGACTTGAGTTCCCTGAAATAAGCACTAGGGAGAGAACAAACTGTTCTCTATGGACTGAAGCAACAATAGGTGAAAGCGCAGGTTACACGTTGCCGTCCTGAATTACCATTTGTATTATGTACATTTATACCATGTAAGAAAATAGGAAACCTAGATGTAGAAATGTTGTATTCCACAGGCACACAACGGTTTCTAATATTTTCAGTCGTGAGAATCAGTACAGTAGGTTCAAAGATGGATGTCAAACAATTTTGGTCTACAAGGATCTTTAAGATACACGTTTTTAGGAGGCACGATTGATGCACTTACTGTAGGCCTGGTGCAAACTTCCAAACTGAGGATGAGGGTGCCTGAATCTTTGCACCGGATGTCTCTATATGAGTATCTTAAGAACGAAGTGCAATTGGAAATACAGATGAAGAAAACATCAGCGTGCAGATGTATTATTATGTATTCCATTTTAATCATTGTAGATAACATACACTTTGCTTCAGTTTTATGGGTCTTACTGACCCCAACCAGCAGTCAACGCTCCAAATCCCCTGTGGCGCCATATAAATAAAAGATAACAATGATAATAATAATAATAATAATCAATATATTTCCCACAAAGCTTCATGGCAGGAAATTGGTGACGCCTTGATTATACTGCAAGGTAGGGATGGACATCGAAGGTCAATCTTTTAGAAAGACTGATTTCCACGTCCGATACTTTGCATTTTTTTTATTTTTTTTTTAATGATCCATCCTGGAGACATGCTGTATCAACACAGTAGGGCTGATCCAGAAATGATGATCTTGGCGGCGATGTTCTTACCTTCCTCTCCGATGTCTTGATTGTCACTGTGCATTGGGCCTCTTCTTCCTATGCAATGTGCATGCGTTGAAATAATATCGATCCAGGAAAAATATTGATATTCCTTCCATAATTTTTCATTTTTTTCTTAATACAAAGATGCTGATGTTGTATCGATACAAAAGATTGACACGGGACCACCGAAAAGTCATCCCTGCTGCAAGCAAACATGGTAGCCTGCATGTCGTGAGGTGACAAGTGCCACAGGGATGATAAAGAGAGCTGGGGAGTGTAAATTACTTGAAAAAAAAAGTGCACTGAAATATAGCATCACATGTCCAGAGCCTTATACCATACGAGATGCACCTGCCCCTGCTTTGGCAGCATATGTGACCTGTTCACCACAGTCATCATCATCATCATCATCATCATCAGTATGTACTTGCACTTCGCCTTAGCAAGTACAGCACTTATTGCAGGTGCAGCATTTGAGTGGACATACCGCATGCCTATGTGAGAACCCCCATTCTGCTCCTCCGGTTACATACTTATGTTTGCTACCTATACAAACTACTCACTCAGCCGCAAAGTGTGCATTTTTTCTTATGATAACCTGGAATCATGGGCGGATGGTGTTAGTATTATTGCCTCACAGCACTGAGGTCATGGGTTCTATTCCCACCATGGCCCTAACTGTGTGGAGTTTGTATATTCTCCCTGTGCTTGCGTGTGTTTCCTCCGGGTACTCCGGTTTCCTAACACAATCCAAAAATATACTGGTAGGTCAATTGGCTCTCAACAAAATAAACCCTAGTGTGAATGTGTGTGCGTGTACATGTGATAAGGAATATAGATTGTAAGCTCCACGGGGCAGGGACCGATGTGAATGACCAAATATTCTCTGTAAAGCGCTGCAGAATATGTGTGCGCTATATAAATAACTGGTAATAAATAATATATAAATATAACCAATTGTGCATACCTCCCCATAACACCTTCCCGCACTACTCCCAATATCTTCTGCTTGATTGCTTGTGCATGGCTAATGAACTGTAATTATAATACAAGATCTGCAATATCAGTCAAATTAATTACCTACAGTATCACTGGTCACTGAATGAGAAACAATTGTATTTAAGAGGCAGCCTGTATATTTCTCAATGTTATTATTCATCAGGAAACAAGAAAAATCATAACGACTGTGAGATAAAAACAAAGTTTCCTAATAAATCATTCACTGCATCTCATAAAATGTTATGGAATACTTTGCAAACATTTGAAGCCCATTTCTGAATGTACAGTATTGGTAATAATGGCTGTTTACCACTGATCTTTATGACCTAACTATAAAGGTACTTGTGATAATGGGAATATATAGTTTGCACTCTCAGTAGATAATGATCTTGTGTATGCAATACTACAATAATGACTTATGTATTTAGAAACCCATTGCATATACATGAAATCAAAGTGCAGAAAGCTCATTTGCATTTTTACCCAGAATCCCCTGCTGGCAAAACAAGAACAGTATTTTTCAAAATGGACTGCCATTTATATTCTGTAGGAAATAATAAAAAATGATGCAGTACTGGAACACCTGCTGTCACACAATCTCTTCATAACATAAAACATATTTCAGTCATAAATAATACAAAAAGCAGTGAATTCCCAAATGAGCACACAAATCCTAGAATATAGTGTCCAATAACATAAAATCTGGCTGTATGAGTGGGGGCAAAGGTGAATAAAATCTGAGATGACAGCTGTCATTTGCCGTCAACCTTACATATACACATTCTAAAGGACGTTCACCAAGCACAGCTCGCCTGAACCTACATAAAGTCAATTTCCACATAATATATGAATTATACATCCATTATTTTCTGAATTACTGTGTAAAGCTTTCAACAAGCTCCAGCATATAATAGCTAAGAAAGACTAATGTGCAAAACAGGCACAGGTAAAAATAATAATAATTAAAGAGTTGAAAGCAGGTAAAATAATAATCAATTGCTGTAATGACTCCTCATTATAAACCAAAGTATACTTAAACTTATGTAATGCATTTTGGTTCATTGTTCTCTATATATTTTGCCCTCTGTTATAACAGATTTGACTGCATCAGTTTTGTATATCAATCAGGAACGCAGAAAAGGGCAGTCGCTTAGCGGGAGGACAACAGAAAGTCAATAACAGTGTAGACTGATTAGGTTCTTAAAGTGTGAAAAATGGTTTTCTACTAGTCAGGCTACACCGCTGAGACATTATACAGAAATCACCATTTATTATCATCATCCTTTATTTATTGGCATCAATATATTTTGAAACTCCATAAATTATAGCAAATGGTTAAGTCAGTGAACCTTGAATATTGAACACTAAACAGCGAACAGGGAGAAAATAATTAAGACAACTGTGTTAAAGTATGTGACATTCCTGCTAAAGGCGGGACAGCTTCCACCTCCCTCAGACCTAATTCACCACTGTTTGTTTGCAATTCTTCCTCTTTGAGGGTCTTTGTAGGTATTAGCTAGCCACTGGAAATTCTTAGACCCTTAGAGGGGATATACTAGATTGTAAGCTTGCAAGCAGGGCCTTCCTACCACTATGTCTGTCTGTTTTTACCCAGTTTTGTTCTATTACTGTTGTTCTAATTGTAAAGTGCAACGGAATATGCTGCGCTATATAAGAAACTGATAATAAATAATAAATAATGTACTAAGGCTTTGAGAGTGATAAAGTGGACAGAGATAATGTACCAGCTACTCGGCTTATAACTGCCATGTTACAGGCTGTGGGATAGATGTATAAACCTGTAAAAGGCATAAGGAAGTGATAAACCAGTGATAAGTGCAAGATGATAAATGCACCAGCCAATCTGCTCCTAACTATTAATTTACATATTGGAGCTGATTGGCTGGTGCGTTTATCACTTATCATTTTTTTTATAGCACTTATCACTGGTTTATCACTTCCTTATGCCTTCTCCAGGTTAATACATCTGCCCCACAATGTGTTTGAAAAATTATAGTTAATAGCTAATTGGTTGGTACTTTATCACTCTCCAAGGCTTAGTCAACCTCTTGGTTTCCTGTCAGCTGATCTAGGGCATCATTAATATTTTATTTTAGTCTTATAAGTTTGTAGACTGTTCTAGGGCAGCATTAATATTATATACTTCGATTGTGTTTATATTATATGTATGAAGGGCATGTGGGTTTTGTGTCTTTGCCCCAATAATTCCAATAGGTTTTACATTTGAAAACCCCTACTAAAATCGTGAATAGGTACCTGAGTAGAAAGTGATGGCAATTCAAGACTAGAAAACTTCCTCGCAAGTAATCATTGTATAGGGTAAACTACTGTATATAAAAACTCATAGGCCACGCTTAATTCTATGGATCATGGAGCATCCTCTAAATGAATATGTAGATGGCTGGCCTGGTACTATTCACCAGACACAGCTAATGTCATATTGATGTAATTACTTCTTGCTCTCTTTATATTCTCTTTATATTGCTCTCTTTATATGGGATGATAGAGACAGTTTTCAGTTTAGTCCCACCTCTGTGAGCAATTTCATTGGCTAATAAGACAAGCACAGCTCTAAGACCATTGGACGCTGGCTGTGGGCGTATAGAAGCTAGCTCACAAATGCCAAATGTGTTCTTGTGGATTAGCATTTGATGGAACCAGTCTAAGATAATTGTACCTGGTTCTGTCAGTAAAGGGAAAATTATCTGTCAGCTCTAGTTTTCCACTGATCCCAATTAATTAGTCTGTTGTGCGTCAACAAGGGGTGAACGCTGAGAGTCTCCTATTGTGCTTTGTTTGCAGAGAGCCAGGCAATTTATTCATATTTAAAAGCATTGTGTTCCAGAGATGCAGCCTGCTGCACTCTCTCACACAGACCTGCAATCCCAGCAGTGTGCTACAACTTCTGCAGACTATTAGAGCTGAGACAAAAGCAATCTGCCCTGAAACTGTAATTTAAAATATAATCACTGAATTTACCCTCAGTCTAAGCTTTTTTTTCCCCATGGTTCTAATTGGATGTAAGAATGTATCAACAGTGGAATCAGCAGTGTCCAGGATTAGAAACAGAATCATAACCCATTACTGCTGAATGTGTAGTAAGGTCAGGTTCTATTTAGTTCCAAGTGCCTCATGGAATGTTTACGAGCTGGGGGGATACTTGTGCAGTGGGACTTAATCTACCTGCGGTGCCCCCCCCCCTCCCCCTCCATAACTGTTCCCGGTGGCACCGTCCTTCCAGTGATATAAGTGCAAAGATGGTGCTGTTGTAAAAGAAAACAAATATTCTGACACAAATTACTGGAAAGATGGCGATGCCAGGGAATAAGTGGGTTGATTTACAGTACAATATTAAACAGTGACAAGCGTAGAGAAGTGGACAGTGGAATAGTTGCCATAGCAAGCAATCAGCACCCATGTAGCATTGATACTTTTTTATAAGATAATAGGTACATGCTGATCCCTTTTCACTGCTTGATACCTCAACCCCATAAGGAGGGAATATGCTGTATGGGAATCCACAGTCGTCAGCACGAAATGCACCACTGCCCCAACCACTTTTCCTCTGGCTGCAAGTGGGTGCGGGCAGCTGCAGGGGTAAGAGGGGTGTGCGACCAAGTTGCGGGAGACTTGCCCACTTTTCTGGGAGGGCAGGAGTGCCATCCAATTTTAGGGAGCCTCCCGACCATTCCGGGAGTGTAGGCAAGTATGATTTTTGATCAAATTGGACTGATAATGAATTGTGCGAGCCCCCAAACAAATGTTTTAAACAAACAAAACGTGGCTAGATTTTTATCAGGCAAAACTAAAAATCTTGGCTGCCAATGATATCCGACAAACCCTAGTAGGACCCAGCCTGAATGACCAGTTCCCACATATGTAAGCAGCATTAGATATATTGAACTGGACAAGTCCCAGTTACCTAGCGGTAAAACAGTGCTGTTAATCTAGATGCCCAAGCTCTTTGGTCATATTGACCTTAATAAGTCACATTCCATCACTTGCATGTTCGTACCTTCTCCTGCCATGGGCTCTGTCCTACTCCCCATTTCTCCAGTCTGGGACTTGTCCTTTGAAAACCACACACTTCATTCATAACACAAAGTGAACGAGTTCCCAGTAGGAGTAATCCCATTTTCCAGTCATTATTAATCAGCACTGACTCAATTCTCTCAATGACAAAGTCTGTATCATACAAAATACTTTGACCCATACCGGAAGCAATATCTGTGTTACTTTCACATAAATCATTGTGATCTGAGTGTAGATATAGAGGCAAGATGTTGCTAAAGCGGACTCTAACATATTGCTTTAATATTAAGCAATAAAAGCCATATTCGCTAAGCTGAGCTATCAGGCATGTTCATCCTAACGGGCTGGAGGCACTTTCAGCTGGAGTCACGGAATTAGTCCAGATAGTTTATGCATACATTCATATACGGCATATTTAAATACATTACTCCAATTTAATGTTGTCCTTGCAAACATTTAGCAAATAAATCCTGTTGCACAAACATTAGCATCTCTATTGCAGGCAGACATACACATTTGTATATATATTATGTATATAAATGAGCAATAGACAATCATAACTCAGATCAGCCATTTGGCTAATGGGATAATTTCTGCTCTAAATGTCAACTGTAATGTCGGGGAATATATCCGCAGCATCACAAAAGCCCTTTCTGAGTTGACACGACTATATTCAAGGGTTCCAATTTGAATGCACATGCTGCTTGGCTAGACCCTATTAAATGATTATATACTACAGTTAAAGTTGTAGACTATAGTCAGGCAGGTCAAGGGACACATGAAGGGTCCCCGTGTGCCACATCTGGCTCCCAGGCTTAAGTTGTAAAACTCGGCCCATGGTATAATGATGAAAAAGGACCAGGGAAGGAAAACAGATGGGCTTGTGGCTTTAGTAGCGAAGGAGTCCCAATAAAGCATTCACTAGACAATCTCTGGTTATAGTACAATGCTATAAGTAGGTGGCAAGGGACAAAAACATTAGTTCTATTCCCTTAAACAAAAAAAAAACAATAATTGTTCTTAAAGAGAACTTGTTGTATGCAGATATGGAAGGCAGCAATATTGTCACCTGAAATATTATTCAAAGTATTGCAGCCTAACAGTTCACTGAGAACTAAAGACCCCATTGGGTCACTTTAAGAAATACTTGCAGACTTTTTACCTGGGCCCCCTGGAAATGCTAGAACAGGAGGCATATGTGGGAAGTGGAAGGAACTTGGAACCATGAATCACGCGTTTCATGGCATTGTACAGTAGGAGTGGGGCTATAATGACTTTATTCACCAAAATTAATGTCAGCAAGGGCCGCCTACCTCCTTGAGGATAGTGGGCCGGATCCTTGAGGCTAGCCTACTCTCTCGGTATTCTAGGAGAGCTTCCCAAATTTTGGAAGTTTCTGGGACATTCTGGATATATAATAAGATTTTACTCACCGGTAAATCTATTTCTCGTAGTCCGTAGTGGATGCTGGGACTCCGTAAGGACCATGGGGAATAGCGGCTCCGCAGGAGACTGGGCACAACTAAAGAAAGCTTTAGGACTACCTGGTGTGCACTGGCTCCTCCCCCTATGACCCTCCTCCAGACCTCAGTTAGGATACTGTGCCCGGAAGAGCTGACACAATAAGGAAGGATTTTGAATCCCGGGTAAGACTCATACCAGCCACACCAATCACACCGTATAACTCGTGATACTATACCCAGTTAACAGTATGAACAATAACTGAGCCTCTCAACAGATGGCTCAACAATAACCCTTTAGTTAAACAATAACTATATACAAGTATTGCAGACAATCCGCACTTGGGATGGGCGCCCAGCATCCACTACGGACTACGAGAAATAGATTTACCGGTGAGTAAAATCTTATTTTCTCTGACGTCCTAAGTGGATGCTGGGACTCTGTAAGGACCATGGGGATTATACCAAAGCTCCCAAACGGGCGGGAGAGTGCGGATGACTCTGCAGCACCGAATGGGCAAACTCTAGGTCCTCCTCAGCCAGGGCGTCAAACTTGTAGAATTTAGCAAATGTGTTTGACCCCGACCAAGTAGCTGCTCGGCAAAGTTGTAGAGCCGAGACCCCTCGGGCAGCCGCCCAAGAAGAGCCCACCTTCCTCGTGGAATGGGCTTTCACTGATTTAGGATGCGGCAGTCCAGCCGCAGAATGTGCAAGCTGAATCGTACTACAGATCCAGCGAGCAATAGTCTGCTTTGAAGCAGGAGCACCCAGCTTGTTGGGTGCATACAGGATAAACAACGAGTCAGTTTTCCTGACACTAGCTGTCCTGGAAACATAAATTCTCAGGGCCCTGACTACGTCCAACAACTTGGAAGCCTCCAAGTCTTTAGTAGCCGCAGGCACCACGATAGGTTGGTTCAAATGAAAGGCTGATACCACCTTAGGGAGAAACTGGGGACGAGTCCTCAATTCTGCCCTATCCATATGGAAAATCAGATAAGGGCTTTTACATGACAAAGCCGCCAATTCTGACACACGCCTGGCCGAAGCCAAGGACAACAGCATGACCACTTTCCACGTGAGATATTTTAATTCCACGGTTTTAGGTGGCTCAAACCAATGTGACTTTAGGAAATCCAACACCACGTTGAGATCCCAAGGTGCCACTGGAGGCACAAAAGGGGGCTGAATATGCAGCACTCCCTTAACAAAAGTCTGAACTTCAGGTAGTGAAGCCAGTTCTCTCTGGAAGAAAATCGATAGAGCCGAAATCTGGACCTTAATGGAACCCAATTTTAGGCCCATAGTCACCCCTGACAGTAGGAAGTGCAGAAAACGGCCCAGCTGAAATTCCTCAGTTGGGGCCTTCCTGGCCTCACACCACGCAACATATTTTCGCCAAATGCGGTGATAATGGTTTGCGGTCACTTCTTTCCTAGCTTTAATCAGCGTAGGAATGACTTCCTCCAGAATGCCCTTTTCCTTCAGGATCCTGTGTTCAACCGCCATGCCGTCAAACGCAGCCGCGGTAAGTCTTGGAACAGACAGGGCCCCTGCTGCAGCAGGTCCTGTCTGAGCGGCAGAGGCCATGGGTCCTCTGAGATCATTTCTTGAAGTTCTGGGTACCAAGCTCTTCTTGGCCAATCCGGAACAATGAGTATAGTTCTTACTCCTCTTCTCCTTATTATCCTCAGTACCTTGGGTATGAGAGGAAGAGGAGGGAACACATAAACCGACCGGTACACCCACGGTGTCACTAGAGCGTCCACAGCTATCGCCTGAGGGTCTCTTGACCTGGCGCAATATCTTTCTAGCTTTTTGTTTAGGCGGGACGCCATCATGTCCACCTGTGGCCTTTCCCAACGGTTTACAATCAGTTGGAAGACTTCTGGATGAAGTCCCCACTCTCCCGGGTGGAGGTCGTGCCTGCTGAGGAAGTCTGCTTCCCAGTTGTCCACTCCCGGAATGAACACTGCTGACAGTGCTAACACGTGATTTTCCGCCCATCGGAGAATCCTTGTGGCTTCTGCCATCGCCGTCCTGCTTCTTGTGCCGCCCATCCGTGGTCACCAGGACCCAGTCCTGTATGCCGAATCTGCGGCCCTCTTGAAGATGAGCACTTTGCAGCCACCACAGCAGAGACACCCTGGTCCTTGGAGACAGGGTTATCAGCCGATGCATCTGAAGATGCGATCCGGACCACTTGTCCAACAGGTCCCACTGAAAAGTCCTTGCATGGAACCTGCCGAATGGAATTGCTTCGTAGGAAGCTACCATTTTTCCCAGGACTCGCGTGCAGTGATGCACCGACACCTGTTTTGGTTTCAGGAGGCCTCTGACTAGAGATGACAGCTCCTTGGCTTTCTCCTCCGGGAGAAACACTTTTTTCTGTTCTGTGTCCAGAACCATCCCCAGGAACAGTAGACGTGTCGTAGGGACCAGCTGTGACTTTGGAATATTTAGAATCCAACCGTGCTGTTGTAGCACCTCCCGAGATAGTGCTACCCCGACCAACAACTGCTCCCTGGACCAAGCCTTTATCAGGAGATCGTCCAAGTACGGGATAATTAAAACTCCCTTTTTTCGAAGGAGTATCATCATTTCGGCCATTACCTTGGTAAATACCCTCGGTGCCGTGGACAGACCAAACGGCAACGTCTGGAATTGGTAATGACAATCCTGTAACACAAATCTGAGGTACTCCTGGTGATGATGGTAAATGGGGACATGCAGGTAAGCATCCTTGATGTCCAGTGATACCATGTAATCCCCCTCGTCCAGGCTTGAAATAACCGCCCTGAGCGATTCCATCTTGAACTTGAATTTTTTTATATATGTGTTCAAGGATTTCAAATTTAAAATGGGTCTCACCGAACCGTCCGGTTTCGGTACCACAAACATTGTGGAATAGTAACCCCGTCCTTGTTGAAGGAGGGGCACCTTGACTATCACCTGCTGGGAATACAGCTTGTGAATTGCCTCTAGCACTGCCTCCCTGCCTGAGGGGGTTGTTGGCAAGGCAGATTTGAGGAAACGGCGGGGGGGAGACGTCTCGAATTCCAGCTTGTACCCCTGAGATACTACTTGAAGGATCCAGGGATCCACCCGTGAGCGAGCCCACTGATTGCTGAAGTTTTTGAGACGGGCCCCCACCGCCCCAGCGTCATGCGGTGGACTTGGAGGAAGCGGGGGAGGACTTTTGCTCCTAGGAACTGGCTGTATGCTGCAGCTTTTTCCCTCTACCTCTGCCTCTGGGCAGAAAGGACGCGCCTTTAACCCGCTTGCCTTTATGGGGCCGAAAGGACTGTACCTGATAATACGGTGCTTTCTTTGGCTGTGAGGGAACATGGGGTAAAAATGCTGACTTCCCAGCTGTTGCTGTGGAAACGAGGTCCGAGAGACCATCCCCGAACAACTCCTCACCCTTATAAGGCAAAACTTCCATGTGCCTTTTAGAATCTGCATCACCCGTCCACTACCGAGTCCATAATCCTCTCCTGGCAGAAATGGACATTGCACTTATTTTAGATGCCAGCCGGCAAATATCCCTCTGTGCATCTCTCATGTATAAGACTGCGTCTTTTATATGCTCTATGGATAGCAATATAGTGTCCCTGTCTAGGGTATCAATATTTTCCGACAGGGAATCTGACCACGCAGCTGCAGCACTGCACATCCATGCTGAAGCAATAGCTGGTCTCAGTATAACACCTGAGTGTGTATATACAGACTTCAGGATAGCCTCCTGCTTCCTATCAGCAGGCTCCTTTAGGGCGGCCGTGTCCGGAGACGGTAGTGCCACCTTTTTTGACAGACGTGTGAGCGCTTTATCCACCCTAGGGGATGTTTCCCAACGTGACCTATCCTCTGGCGGGAAAGGGTACGCCATTAGTAACCTTTTAGAAATTACCAGTTTCTTATCGGGGGAATCCCACGCTTCTTCACACACCTCATTTAATTCCTCAGATGGGGGAAAAACCACTGGTAGTTTTTTCTCCCCAAACATAATACCCTTTTTTGTGGTTCCTGGGGTAATATCAGAAATGTGCAACACATTTTTCATTGCCTCAATCATGTAACGTGTGGCCCTATTGGAATGTACATTTGTCTCATCGTCGTCGACACTGGATTCAGTATCCGTGTCGACATCTGTGTCTGCCATCTGAGGTAGCGGGCGTTTTAGAGCCCCTGATGGCTTTTGAGACAGCTGGGCAGGCACAAGCTGAGAAGCCGGCTGTCCCACATCTGATATGTCGTCAAACCTTTTATGTAAGGAGTTGACACTTTCACGTAATTCCTTCCACAAGTCCATACACTCAGGTGTCGGCCCCGCAGGGGGTGACATCACATTTATCGGCACTTGCTCCGCCTCCACATAAGCCTCCTCATCAAACATGTCGACACAGCCGTACCGACACACCGCACACACACAGGAAATGCTCTGACTGAGGACAGGACCCCACAAAGCCCTTTGGGGAGACAGAGAGAGAGTATGCCAGCACACACCAACAGCGCTATATAACACAGGGATTAACACTATAACTGAGTGATTTTTCCCAATAGCTGCTTGTATACACAATATTGCGCCTAAATTTAGTGCCCCCCCTCTCTTTTTTACCCTATGTAGTCTGGAAACTGCAGGGGAGAGCCTGGGAGCGATCCTTCCAGCGGAGCTGTGAGGGAAAATGGCGCCAGTGTGCTGAGGGAGATAGCCCCGCCCCTTTTTCGGCGGACTTCTCCCGCTTTTTTCTATGCATATCTGGCAGGGGTATTTTACACATATATAGTCTCTATGACTATATTATGTGTTTTTTTGCCAGCCAAGGTACTTAATATTGCAGCCCAGGGCGCCCCCCCCCCCCCCCCCAGCGCCCTGCACCCATCAGTGACCGGAGTGTGAGGTGTGCATGGGAAGCAATGGCGCACAGCTGCAGTGCTGTGCGCTACCTTGTGTGAAGACCGAAGTCTTCTGCCGCCGATTTCCAGGACTCTTCTTGCTTCTGGCTCTGTAAGGGGGACGGCGGCACGGCTCCGGGAACGGACGATCGAGGTCGGGCCCTGTGTTCGATCCCTCTGGAGCTAATGGTGTCCAGTAGCCTTAGAAGCCCAAGCTAGCTGCAAGCAGGTAGGTTCGCTTCTCTCCCCTTAGTCCCTCGTAGCAGTGAGTCTGTTGCTAGCAGATCTCACTGAAAATAAAAAAACTAAAATAAACTTTCTTTTTCTAGGAGCTCAGGAGAGCCCCTAGTGTGCATCCAGCTCAGCCGGGCACAAAATTCTAACTGAGGTCTGGAGGAGGGTCATAGGGGGAGGAGCCAGTGCACACCAGGTAGTCCTAAAGCTTTCTTTAGTTGTGCCCAGTCTCCTGCGGAGCCGCTATTCCCCATGTTCCTTACGGAGTCCCAGTATCCACTTAGGACGTCAGAGAAAAGATGTGGTCATTCTGTGATATCGCTTTTATTTTCTGGAATGAAAGGCTATATTCTCATGTAAATAACTGTGACAGGGATGGAACATAGCAATATTTAAATGAAGGCTTGCCCATTTCGGTACATCCCTCCAGAACCCACCAGCTCTGCTCCAGCCCCAGCACTTGTCTCAGCAGATCAGTGTTGGTGTTGGGCACTCCCGGACCATGAAGTGGCCCCGTCTCCTGATATGGGATTAGTTCCGCATCCGACGAGGATAGTAAAACTGGCCATACACTAGACCAACTTTCATCTAACCATCCGACTAGTTGATTGGTTGGAACAAAAATCTGGTTATGTATGGGAGCAAGTAATAATCAGCAATTTGCGCCCAAAACATGGAAAACAGACAAAAACTATTGTTCAGTCAAGCTGGTTAAATCTATTTGATTTGCACAATTTGTATTAATGACAGTTTTTGCCCATTTTCTTGGGTTTTGGCAGCAAATTGCTGATTGTCATTTGCTCTCATAAATTACCAGATTTTCATTCCTAACGAGTTAGTTAGATGGTTGGATGAAAGCTGGTCTAGTGTATGGACAGCTTAACAACGGATTGCTGACCGTCCACTTCTATCTTTTGTCCAGAAAATGTTTACATTGAAACTGTGGGGATATATCTACTGTACAAATGGATTACAATGAATTTTAAATTTGTTTTAGCATGAACTTGACAAAACTGTAACCAGCGCAATAAAAAGCGATATAGATATGCGTAAATACAAAAAAATAATAAAAAATATTAGTATCATGGTGGAATGGAAGGCAAACTACAGAACACCTACTACGTATAACAAAGAAGACAGGTACTGTATTTTCAAAGCTGATCCACCAACAGAATGTATCTTATAATTTCCAAAGCAACATTAACATCAGAGGGCAAAGTGATGTCACTGTTGTGAATGGATATGACGCATTCTTATTAATATTACTTTAGTCCACAAAATATTAGAGATGAGCGGGTTCGGTTTCTCTGAATCCGAACCCGCCAGAACTTCATGTTTTTTTTCACGGGTCCGAGCGACTCGGATCTTCCCGCCTTGCTCGGTTAACCCGAGCGCGCCCGAACGTCATCATGACGCTGTCGGATTCTCGCGAGGCTCGGATTCTATCGCGAGACTCGGATTCTATATAAGGAGCCGCGCGTCGCCGCCATTTTCACACGTGCATTGAGATTGATAGGGAGAGGACGTGGCTGGCGTCCTCTCCGTTTAGAATAGATTAGAGAGACACTTGATTTACTAATTTTGGGGAGCATTAGGAGTACTCAGTACAGTGCAGAGTTTTGCTGATAGTGACCAGTGACCACCAGTTTTATTTATAATCCGTTCTCTGCCTGAAAAAAGCGATACACAGCACACAGTGACTCAGTCACATACCATATCTGTGTGCACTGCTCAGGCTCAGGCCAGTGTGCTGCATCATCTATTATCTATATATAATATTATATATATCTGTCTGACTGCTCAGCTCACACAGCTTATAATTGTGGGGGAGACTGGGGAGCACTACTGCAGTGCCAGTTATAGGTTATAGCAGGAGCCAGGAGTACATAATATATTATATAGTGAGTGACCACCAGACACACAGTGCAGTTTATTTAATATATCCGTTCTCTGCCTGAAAAAAGCGATACACACAGTGACTCAGTCAGTCACATACCATATCTGTGTGCACTGCTCAGGCTCAGGCCAGTGTGCTGCATCATCTATATATATTATATATCTGTCTGACTGCTCAGCTCACACAGCTTATAATTGTGGGGGAGACTGGGGAGCACTACTGCAGTGCCAGTTATAGGTTATAGCAGGAGCCAGGAGTACATAATATTATATTAAAATTAAACAGTGCACACTTTTGCTGCAGGAGTGCCACTGCCAGTGTGACTAGTGACCAGTGACCTGACCACCAGTATATATAATATTAGTAGTATACTATCTCTTTATCAACCAGTCTATATTAGCAGCAGACACAGTACAGTGCGGTAGTTCACGGCTGTGGCTACCTCTGTGTCGGCACTCGGCAGCCCGTCCATAATTGTATATACCACCTAACCGTGGTTTTTTTTTCTTTCTTTATACATACATACTAGTTACGAGTATACTATCTCTTTATCAACCAGTCTATATATTAGCAGCAGACACAGTACAGTGCGGTAGTTCACGGCTGTGGCTACCTCTGTGTCGGCACTCGGCAGCCCGTCCATAATTGTATATACCACCTAACCGTGGTTTTTTTTTCTTTCTTTATACATACATACTAGTTACGAGTATACTATCTCTTTATCAACCAGTCTATATATTAGCAGCAGACACAGTACAGTGCGGTAGTTCACGGCTGTGGCTACCTCTGTGTCGGCACTCGGCAGCCCGTCCATAATTGTATATACCACCTAACCGTGGTTTTTTTTTCTTTCTTTATACATACATACTAGTTACGAGTATACTATCTCTTTATCAACCAGTCTATATATTAGCAGCAGACACAGTACAGTGCGGTAGTTCACGGCTGTGGCTACCTCTGTGTCGGCACTCGGCAGCCCGTCCATAATTGTATATACCACCTAACCGTGGTTTTTTTTTCTTTCTTTATACATACATACTAGTTACGAGTATACTATCTCTTTATCAACCAGTCTATATATTAGCAGCAGACACAGTACAGTGCGGTAGTTCACGGCTGTGGCTACCTCTGTGTCGGCACTCGGCAGCCCGTCCATAATTGTATATACCACCTAACCGTGGTTTTTTTTTCTTTCTTTATACATACATACTAGTTACGAGTATACTATCTCTTTATCAACCAGTCTATATTAGCAGCAGACACAGTACAGTGCGGTAGTTCACGGCTGTGGCTACCTCTGTGTCGGCACTCGGCAGCCCGTCCATAATTGTATATACCACCTAACCGTGGTTTTTTTTTCTTTCTTTATACATACATACTAGTTACGAGTATACTATCTCTTTATCAACCAGTCTATATATTAGCAGCAGACACAGTACAGTGCGGTAGTTCACGGCTGTGGCTACCTCTGTGTCGGCACTCGGCAGCCCGTCCATAATTGTATATACCACCTAACCGTGGTTTTTTTTTCTTTCTTTATACATACATACTAGTTACGAGTATACTATCTCTTTATCAACCAGTCTATATATTAGCAGCAGACACAGTACAGTGCGGTAGTTCACGGCTGTGGCTACCTCTGTGTCGGCACTCGGCAGCCCGTCCATAATTGTATATACCACCTAACCGTGGTTTTTTTTTCTTTCTTTATACATACATACTAGTTACGAGTATACTATCTATTTATCAACCAGTCTATATATTAGCAGCAGACACAGTACAGTGCGGTAGTTCACGGCTGTGGCTACCTCTGTGTCGGCACTCGGCAGCCCGTCCATAATTGTATACTAGTATCCAATCCATCCATCTCCATTGTTTACCTGAGGTGCCTTTTAGTTGTGCCTATTAAAATATGGAGAACAAAAATGTTGAGGTTCCAAAATTAGGGAAAGATCAAGATCCACTTCCACCTCGTGCTGAAGCTGCTGCCACTAGTCATGGCCGAGACGATGAAATGCCAGCAACGTCGTCTGCCAAGGCCGATGCCCAATGTCATAGTACAGAGCATGTCAAATCCAAAACACCAAATATCAGTAAAAAAAGGACTCCAAAACCTAAAATAAAATTGTCGGAGGAGAAGCGTAAACTTGCCAATATGCCATTTACCACACGGAGTGGCAAGGAACGGCTGAGGCCCTGGCCTATGTTCATGGCTAGTGGTTCAGCTTCACATGAGGATGGAAGCACTCAGCCTCTCGCTAGAAAAATGAAAAGACTCAAGCTGGCAAAAGCAGCACAGCAAAGAACTGTGCATTCTTCGAAATCCCAAATCCACAAGGAGAGTCCAATTGTGTCGGTTGCGATGCCTGACCTTCCCAACACTGGACGTGAAGAGCATGCGCCTTCCACCATTTGCACGCCCCCTGCAAGTGCTGGAAGGAGCACCCGCAGTCCAGTTCCTGATAGTCAGATTGAAGATGTCAGTGTTGAAGTACACCAGGATGAGGAGGATATGGGTGTTGCTGGCGCTGGGGAGGAAATTGACCAGGAGGATTCTGATGGTGAGGTGGTTTGTTTAAGTCAGGCACCCGGGGAGACACCTGTTGTCCGTGGGAGGAATATGGCCGTTGACATGCCAGGTGAAAATACCAAAAAAATCAGCTCTTCGGTGTGGAGGTATTTCACCAGAAATGCGGACAACAGGTGTCAAGCCGTGTGTTCCCTTTGTCAAGCTGTAATAAGTAGGGGTAAGGACGTTAACCACCTCGGAACATCCTCCCTTATACGTCACCTGCAGCGCATTCATAATAAGTCAGTGACAAGTTCAAAAACTTTGGGTGACAGCGGAAGCAGTCCACTGACCAGTAAATCCCTTCCTCTTGTAACCAAGCTCACGCAAACCACCCCACCAACTCCCTCAGTGTCAATTTCCTCCTTCCCCAGGAATGCCAATAGTCCTGCAGGCCATGTCACTGGCAATTCTGACGAGTCCTCTCCTGCCTGGGATTCCTCCGATGCATCCTTGCGTGTAACGCCTACTGCTGCTGGCGCTGCTGTTGTTGCCGCTGGGAGTCGATGGTCATCCCAGAGGGGAAGTCGTAAGCCCACTTGTACTACTTCCAGTAAGCAATTGACTGTTCAACAGTCCTTTGCGAGGAAGATGAAATATCACAGCAGTCATCCTACTGCAAAGCGGATAACTGAGTCCTTGACAACTATGTTGGTGTTAGACGTGCGTCCGGTATCCGCCGTTAGTTCACAGGGAACTAGACAATTTATTGAGGCAGTGTGCCCCCGTTACCAAATACCATCTAGGTTCCACTTCTCTAGGCAGGCGATACCGAGAATGTACACGGACGTCAGAAAAAGACTCACCAGTGTCCTAAAAAATGCAGTTGTACCCAATGTCCACTTAACCACGGACATGTGGACAAGTGGAGCAGGGCAGGGTCAGGACTATATGACTGTGACAGCCCACTGGGTAGATGTATGGACTCCCGCCGCAAGAACAGCAGCGGCGGCACCAGTAGCAGCATCTCGCAAACGCCAACTCTTTCCTAGGCAGGCTACGCTTTGTATCACCGCTTTCCAGAATACGCACACAGCTGAAAACCTCTTACGGCAACTGAGGAAGATCATCGCGGAATGGCTTACCCCAATTGGACTCTCCTGTGGATTTGTGGCATCGGACAACGCCAGCAATATTGTGTGTGCATTAAATATGGGCAAATTCCAGCACGTCCCATGTTTTGCACATACCTTGAATTTGGTGGTGCAGAATTTTTTAAAAAACGACAGGGGCGTGCAAGAGATGCTGTCGGTGGCCAGAAGAATTGCGGGACACTTTCGGCGTACAGGCACCACGTACAGAAGACTGGAGCACCACCAAAAACTACTGAACCTGCCCTGCCATCATCTGAAGCAAGAAGTGGTAACGAGGTGGAATTCAACCCTCTATATGCTTCAGAGGTTGGAGGAGCAGCAAAAGGCCATTCAAGCCTATACAATTGAGCACGATATAGTAGGTGGAATGCACCTGTCTCAAGTGCAGTGGAGAATGATTTCAACGTTGTGCAAGGTTCTGATGCCCTTTGAACTTGCCACACGTGAAGTCAGTTCAGACACTGCCAGCCTGAGTCAGGTCATTCCCCTCATCAGGCTTTTGCAGAAGAAGCTGGAGGCATTGAAGAAGGAGCTAAAAGGGAGCAATTCCGCTAGGCATGTGGGACTTGTGGATGCAGCCCTTAATTCGCTTAACAAGGATTCACGGGTGGTCAATCTGTTGAAATCAGAGCACTACATTTTGGCCACCGTGCTCGATCCTAGATTTAAAGCCTACCTTGGATCTCTCTTTCCGGCAGACACAGGTCTGCTGGGGTTGAAAGACCTGCTGGTGACAAAATTGTCAAGTCAAGCGGAACGCGACCTGTCAACATCTCCTCCTTCACATTCTCCCGCAACTGGGAGTGCGAGGAAAAGGCTCAGAATTCCGAGCCCACCCGCTGGCGGTGATGCAGGGCAGTCTGGAGCGACTGCTGATGCTGACATCTGGTCCGGACTGAAGGACCTGACAACGATTACGGACATGTCGTCTACTGTCACTGCATATGATTCTCTCAACATTGATAGAATGGTGGAGGATTATATGAGTGACCGCATCCAAGTAGGCACGTCACACAGTCCGTACTTATACTGGCAGGAAAAAGAGGCAATTTGGAGGCCCTTGCACAAACTGGCTTTATTCTACCTAAGTTGCCCTCCCACAAGTGTGTACTCCGAAAGAGTGTTTAGTGCCGCCGCTCACCTTGTCAGCAATCGGCGTACGAGGTTACATCCAGAAAATGTGGAGAAGATGATGTTCATTAAAATGAATTATAATCAATTCCTCCGCGGAGACATTGACCAGCAGCAATTGCCTCCACAAAGTACACAGGGAGCTGAGATGGTGGATTCCAGTGGGGACGAATTGATAATCTGTGAGGAGGGGGATGTACACGGTGATATATCGGAGGGTGAAGATGAGGTGGACATCTTGCCTCTGTAGAGCCAGTTTGTGCAAGGAGAGATTAATTGCTTCTTTTTTGGGGGGGGGTCCAAACCAACCCGTCATATCAGTCACAGTCGTGTGGCAGACCCTGTCACTGAAATGATGGGTTGGTTAAAGTGTGCATGTCCTGTTTTGTTTATACAACATAAGGGTGGGTGGGAGGGCCCAAGGACAATTCCATCTTGCACCTCTTTTTTCTTTTCTTTTTCTTTGCATCATGTGCTGATTGGGGAGGGTTTTTTGGAAGGGACATCCTGCGTGACACTGCAGTGCCACTCCTAGATGGGCCCGGTGTTTGTGTCGGCCACTAGAGTCGCTAATCTTACTCACACAGTCAGCTACCTCATTGCGCCTCTTTTTTTCTTTGCGTCATGTGCTGTTTGGGGAGGGTTTTTTGGAAGGGACATCCTGCGTGACACTGCAGTGCCACTCCTAGATGGGCCCGGTGTTTGTGTCGGCCACTAGGGTCGCTAATCTTACTCACACAGCTACCTCATTGCGCCTCTTTTTTTCTTTGCGTCATGTGCTGTTTGGGGAGGGTTTTTTGGAAGGGACATCCTGCGTGACACTGCAGTGCCACTCCTAGATGGGCCCGGTGTTTGTGTCGGCCACTAGGGTCGCTAATCTTACTCACACAGCTACCTCATTGCGCCTCTTTTTTTCTTTGCGTCATGTGCTGTTTGGGGAGGGTTTTTTGGAAGGGCCATCCTGCGTGACACTGCAGTGCCACTCCTAGATGGGCCCGGTGTTTGTGTCGGCCACTAGGGTCGCTAATCTTACTCACACAGCTACCTCATTGCGCCTCTTTTTTTCTTTGCGTCATGTGCTGTTTGGGGAGGGTTTTTTGGAAGGGACATCCTGCGTGACACTGCAGTGCCACTCCTAGATGGGCCCGGTGTTTGTGTCGGCCACTAGGGTCGCTTATCTTACTCACACAGCGACCTCGGTGCAAATTTTAGGACTAAAAATAATATTGTGAGGTGTGAGGTATTCAGAATAGACTGAAAATGAGTGTAAATTATGGTTTTTGAGGTTAATAATACTTTGGGATCAAAATGACCCCCAAATTCTATGATTTAAGCTGTTTTTTAGTGTTTTTTGAAAAAAACACCCGAATCCAAAACACACCCGAATCCGACAAAAAAAATTCGGTGAGGTTTTGCCAAAACGCGTTCGAACCCAAAACACGGCCGCGGAACCGAACCCAAAACCAAAACACAAAACCCGAAAAATTTCAGGCGCTCATCTCTACAAAATATCCACCATCACTGTGCGTAAGCCATAGATGAGCTACAAATGTAAAGCACAGCATAAATTTGTCAGTCGATTTAGCAAAAATATAAAGTGCATAACAATGACTGGTACAAAAAAAAAAAGTCCCTGGAATGGCAGCCGATGGGTTAAGCTGCTATTCATATATACCTTTTATGTTGATAAACCAGCTGCAGTGAGACAACCGTACATTTCATATTTCCAGCAATTATAATCAGGTCATTGCCCAATTGTTCATAATTATGAATGCAAGAATGATTTTTTTTTTCTTACATCTGCCATGTTTTGTCTATCGCATTCTCCGAAGTAATTAAAAGTATGCTTAGTCAAAGAGCAGTGAAAATGCCTAAAAGTGGATACTTGTTAGAACACAACAAGCACAAATACAGCGTTATTCTTGGTCAGGCTCCAGGCAATATACCAACACTCTCCAAAATCTTTGTTTCAAATGTGACGGCAACACAGGGTGTAATGAATATTATTTGCATACCCATGCCACTCTATAATATGCAGATAAAATGGAATCTAGGTGAGACACACCCTTAGTACATTTATTTGTTGCCATTTAATTCAAACGGGGTATTATGTGGTTGCATTGGTGGACATACAATACAGGCCAAGTGCTGGTTTAAAAAAATAAAATAAAAAAGCAGAATATCGCTAGAGGCCATTGGCTACACAGATAGCATGGCACTGGGCGGGTTACAGCCTGCAAATGTCATTCAGCAATGTGCTGTGCCCATGGCTACTTTGTGATCAAGCAGCATGATGTAATTGTTGCCAACTTTTGGGATGTAACGCAGTGAAATAAATGAATGGCAACAAAGCACGGAACCCGGAGGTCGTGTTGTTGAGATGTGCCAAGTAAAAACGCAAAAATAACGTAATATTTATAACTGTACCATCAAAGACTAAAGATGAACGTATGGCCCCAATATAATAGTCTGAGACTTGCGAGTACCACTCTGATGTTAATGATATAGACAGCAGCGGTTGCCGCACCGACTATATAGCACAGAGGGGGAACCGGTTAGCACATATCAACATACATGCAGAGTTGTATGTAACATATGCCACATCAGAAGCGCTGTGTCTATCACAGCTGCTGTGTAACACCCTGGACTCAGCATTGGGCATAAACCCACCCCCAGACTCCCATTTGCTAGGTTTCACTGGAGTCTGGGGGTGGGCTTTGAAGGAGAGTGACGTCGAATGCTGCATCCTGGGGAAGCGGCGGCTGTGATAGACTCAGCGCCACCGATCCCTGGGGAACTGCAGCCAGCACATATGTTACATACATCTTTGCATATACTGTATGTTGATATCTGTCAACCGACTCCCCATCTGTACTATGTAGTCGGTGCTGGTTATAGATGTACTTTTTCTTAAATTTTGCATCTTATTCTCATCGTAGCTACATACAAAGTAACGTATAGTGCACTTGGCACTAAGGATTAGTATTTTTGTTGCAAAAGGAATTGTTATAACGTCACAGAGTATGCACAGTTATATGTGGCGTTAACCATGGCGTGGCTCAATGGTATCGGAACGCCATCTTCTGGCTTTTTACACACACATCAGCTGCATGCAATGCCAGCACCAGGGTACCCGTGCATGTTAATTTTGCTGCATTAGTGTTTCATCAAAGGCGCATATTTTATTAGAAAAACTGTGGTGATATGCATGGCTCGACCTAATCGCAAAGTCTGTGGCGCACCAAATGGGGCTATATAGTGCAAATTGATGGAAGGTTTCTGTGCCGCTTCCAGCACGTCACAGTTGGCCATGGATGTACACAGGGACAGTTTCCCTTTACACGCTCTCAGTACAATGGCTTGTTGGAGTGTCTTTTGGAATTGGACGTAAAATAATTTGGTGCCGGATTGATGAGGAATTCATTAAGCAGTCACCTTTCCTGATTGCATTTGGCGTCAGAACTTCAATCTAATTCAAATGCACTAGTTGTCAATAAGAGACCTCATTGATTCTTGAAGTATTGATGTGTTACAAAATGGCTGCCTACCATGTGTTAAGGTGACAAGAGAAATTTAAAGATTGTCAGTGTTTACAATCAGCCTGATTTCGATATGTGTTTACCTTGTAGTAATGTAATTGGTTTTATTGGAATAACATCAGATGAGGCTGGTTCGGGTCTCCTTGTTAACTTGTATATGTTTTATTAGGTAACATGCTCATGTCTGTCGATACTTGAGAGGATAGTGCTTTTTACAGCAATAATCCAGTTAAAGTACAGCCCTACACTAGGAATCAATAACAGTCACCACGTGCAACCCAGGTCAAAGGTCAAATAAATGATGGTCATGGACACCCATTACATTTCACATGACCCCATGACAAGTGCAATCAAACAATTGGTCAAATTAAACCTAAGTGTTTCATTTTTTTGTGCCCTCATCAACATGGCAGAGGAGGTAATATGTAGAAATAAGAAGTGTTTTTTTGATAAAATGTTAAATTAACATTTATACGTCAAGAAGATACTGAACTCAACAACTCTTTGTAAAAGAGAACAATAAAATAATATGCTTAAAAATTGTGTAAATAATTCTGAATTAATACATGTAGAAAAAACTCTTTCTTTCTTTCATTCTTTTAGTCTGTCTTTCTTTCTCTCTCTATAGTGTCATTTTTTTATTTTTTTTTGCAATACCCAACTTCTTTCTAGTATACTACTTCATATACAGGTTCAGTCTGCCATATCCGTAATGCTTGAGACCATAAGTATTTTGAATATCGGATTTATCCTGATTTTGGAATATTTGCATACCATAATGAGATATCTTGGGGATGAGTTTAAAGTAAACACGAAATGCATTTCTGTGCCATACAAACCTTAAACACACAGCCTGAAGTTAATTTTATCACATATTTGTAATCATTATGTGCATGAAATAAAGTTTGTGTATATTGAACCATCAGAAAGCAGAGGTGTCACTAACCCAGTTGCACTACAAATGTTTGGATTTTGTAATATTTTGGATATGTGATTTTCAGATATGGGAGACTCGACCTGTAATGTCAATTAAGACATTAAGAGGTCTATTCAATTAGTGACTTTTAGACAGGAATAGGTTGAATCTGCATTCGACCTATTCAATGCAAGTGCCGTTTTTCTGACTGTCGGAAAACCCGGCACTTGTCGAAAACCACGTGGCTCAGCGGATTAGCCACGGGTTTGTTGAATTCGCGGCCAATTCCGACAGGATTTTGGCCCGTTTGACAATGCTGATCCGACTTCAAAAAAACTCGGATTAGCATTGTCGAGAAACAGGCAAAACCTGTTGGAATTGTCAGAGAACTGAATACTGCACTGTCGGATCCTCTCTGTCGGGAGGATCCGACATGCATTGAATACCCCCCTAAAGGTTCCTTTAATTAGAAAGGTTCCTATTTAGAGATATAAAATGTTTGTAGATTTATGTATACATTTTGAATGTATTCTGCAAATCACAGTGACTTTCTTTACTACAATAAGCATGGATATTGCTAGTACTGTATATGTGATTTTCAGAATAAGAAAGATTTTTTCCCTTAAATCTATTTTATGCATTATGACTTGGAAAACGGTTCTTAAGACACATAAAATATCCACCTTATGCAAGCTTCTCTTTATCTGTACAACTTCAATTTGGAACAGCTTCACATAAAATGTGCCCATTTCTATCTACATGTATTGTAATATTTATGTGTCATTATATATTGAACCACCTAGGAAATACTTGAAATGACTTACACGCAGATGTTAACTAAAAAACACAGTTTAGCCATTTTAAAACATTATATTGCTGTGGTCATCAACGTGAAGTTCTCAATAAAACCTTTTTGGTTTATATACTGTAGCTAGTACATTTAATTATACCTGACTAATTAAATGGTCACATTAATTTAATTAAGTACCAGAAAAGATATTTCAGATTTGCACTAAAAAAAAGTAACCTAGATTTCAATAGTTGGCCACTCATTAACATGAAATATCATCTTCTCTGCATCCTGTAATGACATTCTGGCCATATGGGAATTGTTCATTGCAGATAGCTGCAGAGAATAATGTATCCTTAGGTTTTTGGGCTTATAGCTTATGGCCAGTCCCCCGGGTTTCTTGGCTTGTAAGGATGATTAAATTGGGCTGAACATTCTAAGGCTACGTTATGGTAACTGGAGATGTTGGAGAGCCATCTGGTCTTCCCACCAGCTAACTCCTAGGAAGTGTAAATCTGATTCATTTCCTGAGAAGAGGAGGGGGTATTACAATTCACTTGGGAAACAGAAGGTACCAGAGTCCGTGGCTGTAACAGTTGTTGCAGAGCAATCCTAACTACACAGGAAACCTAGAAGTTGACAACAGAAACGAGCCACCTGGTCCACCCAATTTAATCAATGTGAAGCTCTATTCTAATACACCGATCTAAAAAATAACTATGAAAAACAAGTTATTTCCCATTTTAACTGGACTTACCCTATAGCACAGTGGCTCCCAAACTTTCTTGATTCAAGACGCTCTAGAATACCAGTATTTTTTGTACAGCGCCCCCTAGTAAGTTTCCCATGGAGAAATTCAGCAAAAATTATTAAATGAAGTAAATTGTGCGCTTATACAGTATGTCATTCTTAGTTTAAGTTATACGTTGGTGTACAGGGTAATGCTACTTTGTCCACATATTCTATGATGCCTGGCTCTGGTTGACTATCATATTAACCATAAATAAATTGACTTGGTCCTGAACCACTAATTCATGGCACCTCTGCTAGTTTGGGAACCACTGCTATAACACCATACAAATACCTAGAAAGCAATGGTTTGCCATTCCTATTTTTTAAAAACCGCAATACAGAAATGCAAAAAGAGGCAGCTATTTTATGAGAAGGACCAATATTTGTATGTCCTCAACTGGGAACCATTGCAACAAAAATGATAAGCAGATAATAAAGAATAATGAGAATACCAGCCAAATTTCGACTCAGAAACAGTTCATGGAATATGGCTAGCATGCTACATGGGTACAAATTATGTTCTATTGCATATCGAGCATATATTCTTGAAGACAAAAGTTTATCAGTGCCGAAAGTAATTACATGGAACAACAAGGCAAAACCATAACACAGCCATGGTACTTCACACCTCTGCTAAATGACCTGATCTGAAACACATCTGGTGTGGAATTTTCGGCCAGCTTTGCTCATCTCTACTGCCTTAGTATAATCACTGCTTCATAGTAAATTTATATCTTCGCATTCGCCATTGAATTCCCAATTAAGAATCTTGGTGTTGGGGTGTTATTGTCTGCAACAGGACATTTTACATTGTGTATAGGTGATGCTATTATTATTATTATTATTAATATTATCCTCTAATGTATATGGCGCCACAAGGGATCCGCAGTGCCCATTACAGAGTACATAAACAAATAAGCAAAACAGCACATACAGTTCAAGACAATATAGGACAAGTATGAAAAATCAAGGGTTAGGTGCCATCAAAGGGAGTTTGGCGTACAAGATAGTGTAAGTAAGAGAAGGAAAGGCACATGAGGGGTGAAGGCCCTGCTCTTGCGAGCTTACAATCTAAAAGGTGAATGGCTAGCAAACCTGGCTGACACAGAAGGGGTAGACCATGAGCATGGACAAGAGGGTTAGAAAGAGAGTTGGCTGGGTTTAGTGAAGAAGTGGGTCTTGAGAGCCAGTTTGAAGTTTTTTAGAGAGGTGGAGAGTCGGATGGGGAGAGGTAGAGAATTCCAGAGATAGGGAGCAGCACGTGCAAACTCTTGTAGGTAGGAGTGGGAGGAGGTAATCCGTTGGCAGGAGAGGCGGCGTGCATTAGTGGTGTGAAGAGGACGGGTGGGAGTGTAGAGAGAGATGAGATCAGAGATTTAAGAGAGAGCGGAACGGATGAGGCCTTGTAGGTGAGTGTGAGAAGCTTGAATTGGATTCTGAATGGCAAGAGTAGTCATTATTTTCACTTATTTACAAGTACATCAAACAATGTTCACATGTGCCAATTGTTAGGTATTGCGACGGGCTCTATCTCACTTAAGTACACACCATTGCACTTAAAAAGGTGATTAAAATAGCAAAAATTAAGCTTCATGATAAGAGCTGGGGGGGGGGGGGGGTGATGAATGGATCACTCTCAGGGTAAAATGTAAAAAGAAATCCATAGGCTTCTATAAGGAAACGCCACATGAAGATAGTGCTACCCACCAGATCCAAGCTCCGGAATGTGCCGCATTACAGAGCTTGGTACATATGGAAATGTGGCCAAACCTCATAAAGCAGGATTTTCTGAGTTTTGGACGCATTTTTTACTTTAGTACATCTCGCCCATAGACAAAGAGAGGTAAATGTAATAGCCTGCAGAAGCAAGTCAGTTTTGCCTTTTAAATGATTTCTACTTTAGAACACTGGTAAGACTCACCAGGAAGTCGCTGATGCCTGCAAGTTGCAGGCTATTACATTTACCCCAAAGAGCCTGATTCTGAGTTGGGAGTAAATAAAAAATGAGCAAGTAACTTTACACCCGGACAAGCCATGTTGCACTACAAGGGGTGCAAATACGTTTATATTTTTGCATGAGGGGAAATACTGGCTGCTTCTGCCCGTAGCCCACACATGCTGGACAGCATTAATTTTACACTGCAATACAGATGTGTTTAGACAAACCCATCAAGTCTAAGGGGTATATGCAATTGTGGTCGAATTCCCGAAATTGTCGAATTTCGGGTCATTTTCGACCAAAAAAAAAAATTCCCCTATGCAATCCAGTGCTTTCCGACCAAAAAACGGACTTTCAAAATTCGACTTTTTGAAATTCGAATTTTTGCAAATTCGACTTTTCTGCAATAATACAAGTGCTGCAATTCGACCAAAGCATATTCAATTCAAGTTTGGAAATTCGACAGCAGTGCTTTTAGACAGCAAATTCGTCATTTTCAATCCGCCACACTTTGGAGGGTGAAAACAAATAAAAAAATTTTAAACATGTTTTTTTTGGTGTTTTTTTTTTTGGGAATAGCAGATCTATTTATATTAGAAGGGATTAGGTACTTTTTTTTTTTTTTTGGGGAGGCACAAATATTATTTATATATTTTTTTAAATATTAATTTTTTTTTTTTTTAATGCTGGAAGGGTAAAATCATAAAAAAAAATGGCGTGGGGTCCCCCCTCCAAAGCATAACCAGCCTCGGGCTCATTGAGCTGGTCCTGGTTCTAAAAATGCGGGGAAAAAATTGACAGGGGATCCCCCGTATTTTTAAAACCAGCACCGGGCTCTGCGCCTGATGCTGGTGCCAAAAATACGGGGGACAAAAAGACTAGGGGTCCCCCGTATTTTTAACACCAGCATCGGGCTCCACTAGCTGGACAGATAATGCCACAGCCGGGGGTCACTTTTATGCCGTGCCCTGCGGCCGTGGCATTAAATATCCAACTAGTCACCCCTGGCCGGGGTACCCTAGGGGAGTGGGGACCCCTTCAATCAAGGGGTCCCCCCCCCCCAGCCACCCAAGGGCCAGGGGTGAAGCCCGAGGCTGTCCCCCCCCATCCAATGGGCTGCGGATGGGAGGGCTGATAGCCTTTTGTGATAGAAAGATATTGTTTTTTCCATTAGTACTACAAGTCCCAGCAAGCCTCCCCCGCAAGCTGGTACTTGGAGAACCACAAGTACCAGCATGCGGGAGAAAAACGGGCCCGCTGGTACCTGTAGTACTACTGGGAAAAAAATACCCAAATAAAAACAGGACACACACACCGTCGACAGTAAAACTTTATTACACACTACCGACACACACATACTTACCTATGTTCACACGCCGACATCGGTCCTCTTCTCCATGTAGAATCCACGGATACCTGAAAAGAAAAGTTCAATATACTCACCTCAACCAGGGTCCAGAGATAAATCCACGTACTTGGCAAAAAAATAAATCGCAAATACCCGCTCCATAACGGACTGAAAGGGGTCCCATGCTGACACATGGGACACCTTTCCACGAATGAGACCTGTCAGTGACAGCTGTCACTGACAGGTCTCTAAGCCAACCAGGAAGCGCAACTTCGTTGCGCTCACCTGATTGGCTGATCGCTGTCTGAACTCAGACAGCGCATCGCATAGCTCCCTCCATTATATTCAATGGTGGGAACTTAGCGGCTAGCGGTGAGGTCACCCGCCGGTCAGCGGCTGACCGGCGGGTGACCCCACCGCTACCCGCAAAGTTCCCACCATTGAAAGTAATGGAGCGGCTTTGCGAGGCGCTGTCAGAGTCCAGACGGCGCACAGCCAATCAGGTGAGCGCCACGGAAGTAGCGCTTCCTGATTGGCTGAAGGGACATCAGTGACAGGAGTCACGTGATGTCCCGGCATTCGGGGAAAGGAGTCTAATGTGAAAACATTGGACCCCTTTCATTAGTCCGGTGGATCGTGTTCGTTTTTTTTTTTTACCAAGTACGTGGATTATACCCTGGACCTGGATGTACCTCTGGACGCTGGAAGGTGAGTACCATTTTTTCACAGGTACCCTCGGATCGTCGGAGACCGTGGCAGTCGGCGTGTCAACATAGGTAAGTATGTGTGTGTCGGTGTATGAAATAAAGTTTTACTATCAAGGTGTGTGTGTCCTGTTTTTATTTGGGTATTTTTTCCCCAGTAGTACTACAGGTACCAGCGGGCCCGTTTTTCTCCCGCATGCTGGTACTTGTGGTTCTCCAAGTACCAGCTTGCGGGGGAGGCTTGCTGGGACTTGTAGTACTAATGGAAAAAACAATATCTTTTAATTTTCACAAAGGCTATCAGCCCTCCCATCCGCAGCCCATTGTTGGATGGGGGGGGGACAGCCTCGGGCTTCACCCCTGGCCCTTGGGTGGCTGGGGGGGGGGACCCCTTGATTGAAGGGGTCCCCACTCCCCCAGGGTACCCCGGCCAGGGGTGACTAGTTGGATTTTTGATGCCACGGCCGCAGGGCACGGCATAAAAGTGACCCCCGGCTGTGGCATTATCTGTCCAGCTAGTGGAGCCCGATGCTGGTGTTAAAAATACGGGGGACCCCTACTCTTTTTGTCCCCCGTATTTTTGGCACCAGCATCAGGCGCAGAGCCCGGTGCTGGTTTTAAAAATACGGGGGATCCCTGGCCAATTTTTCCCCTGCATTTTTAGAACCAGGACCAGCTCAAAGAGCCCGAGGCTGGTTATGCTTTGGAGGGGGGACCCCACGCCATTTTTTTTTTCCGGGTTTTTCACGTTTTTTCCCGTTTTTTAAAATCGCGGCAAAATCCGCCAAATCGGCCGATTTTCGCCCGCGATTCTGGCGAATCCGTTTTTCATTGAATATGGTGAATCCCGGCAGGCACCTGCCGGGATTCACCTGGCGAATTTGGTCGAATTAAAAAACGGCGATAATTGCCGCGAATTCGACCGCAATTGCATATACCCCTAAATCTCTGAACATTTTACATCTGCCCTGCATGTAGTGCAACATGGTATTGCCACTGTTCCCAAGCACAAAATATAATAACAAAAAAGTTGAAAAGTAAATAAAAAATGCAGGTAGCCCATTTATTACTGTAATAACAAATATTAAAAATGTCCTTGGAAAGGTCTCGTCGAAGACAGAAATGTCAGAAGGAAAAAGACCTTTCATTTTCTGTCCTGGAGTGTTTTCTCCATTCTGTTTTTTAATATTGAAGTACATACATATTTATTGCCACAACTCCAAATGTTTTGCATTCAGATCTAAAAACTGGTACAAAGCACTTAGATAAGGTTCTGTCGACGAATTTGAAGGCTGTCAAAGAAGATGGCTCAATATGACCTTGAGAAAATAAAGTCATATCACCCTCATCAGCATTTTAGCTGAGGTAACAACAACTAACTGTAGAGCTTTCTATACCAAGTTCTAAGAAAAAGGGGTTTTATTTTATATTTTTTGTCGTGGCAGAGATCATTACAAT
Organism: Pseudophryne corroboree; assembly: GCF_028390025.1. Taxonomy (NCBI): domain Eukaryota; kingdom Metazoa; phylum Chordata; class Amphibia; order Anura; family Myobatrachidae; genus Pseudophryne; species Pseudophryne corroboree. The sequence goes on from NC_086449.1 coordinate 734,726,885, forward strand.
TAAATATTAAAGCCAGAAGCAAGATTTTACTATCCAATACAAATGTTCACTATCTGCTGGTTGACTTGTCTAAATTTATGGTCAGCTGTTCAGTAGTTATTCTGGGAATATAGGGCCATAAAATATAATCAATTCTCAATTAGCAGACTCTTAGGTAATTATCAAACCATATCATAAGGAATGTGCGTCTTCATTGCCGAGCTCAATGTCAAGGAAAAATTTCCATAAAACGCAGCAGTTCAGAACCTCAGAAAACCTTTTATCTTTTAACAAAGGTTTATTATCATTTTGTGGATTTAAAGGTACAGTATGAATTATTTTTGAAAATGTATATTTTGCAGGGGGCAGTCTACAAAGAAACATAGGGGAAATGTATGAAAGCTTGGAGAGAGATAAGTAAGTACCAACCAATCAGCTCCTAACTGTAGTTTTTCAAACACAGGGGCAGATGTATTAAGCCTGGAGACGGCATAAGGAAGTGATAAACCAGTGATAAGTGCAAGGTGATAAATGCACCAGCCAATCAGCTCCTGTTAATTTACATATTGGAGCTGATTGGCTGGTGCGTTTATCACCTTGCACTTATCACTGGTTTATCACTTCCTTATGCCTTCGGCAGGTTAATACATCTGCCCCACAGCCTGTAACATGGCAGCTCAAAGTTGAATAGTTGGTAATTTATCTCTCCCTCTCTTTACTTTATCTTTCTCCAAGGTTTGACAACTGTCCCCTAATGGTGAATATTACTGTATATGCTACTTATCCAATTTAAATGTACCTGTTCATTATACAAAGTTCAGGGACGCATTTTATGGCCTGGAACAATGCTGACGATAAATACAGTTTATAAATTAAGTTTGTGTGTATTCCACAAGGGTATGATTACTTGATTGTATTTTATTTCTTAGCAATGACCATTTCACAAAGACTAAACAGAACCAAAGTAAAAAGGGACTGGGATGGGGCAATAAACTAAGTAATTAACTTTTTATTTTATTTTTTATTATTCAAACACATGTTTATATGAAACATAGTTAATATATTTGAATCTGTTTAACAATTTACAGCTTTCACTCGGTAAAGGGGGTTTCAACTTCAGTGGTGGTGAGATGGATTTTTTACAGTGAGAACAGTACAGCAAGAAAACTTACCATCGATTCCCCCCTCCCACAGGTGTTTTAAAAAGCATCTTGCAGTCATCAATGCTAATTTAATACACTACCACCCCATGTATAGGTAGTGTCCCATTACCAATCACTGTAATCACTTAACTGGCTATTTGTTTTACCCTTTTTCAAAAAAAATTGTATTACGTTTGGAATATAGTTGAAAAAAATGTATTTAAATATTTTACTGAAAAAATATTCTTGGCAGTTCTATGATTCCCCCCCCCCCCCATCACCACCACCACCACCACACACAGTGTTCATAGGCCACCATTGTAGGTCACCAGTGGCATTCCACACCCCATTACTGCTAATGGCCCCACCTACCAGTGTCCATAGGTCCCCACTGTGACACTCCCCTGCCCCTCCAGTGCCATGTGACTCATATAAATACTGCACACACCCCTATCCCTACAGGGCTTACTGTACAAACATACTTGCCTACTTTTGAAAAATCATTTCAGGGAGATGTGCATCAGCTCGGGCGTGTACTGCTACATCTGAGAGGCGGGTCATAAATGACTTACATCTAAATGTAAATGAGCCCCAAAGTTAGTAAGATTTACTTGTTGAAGAAAAGACTGATATTTTACAGGATTTGTTGGTGTATTGTGTTTTGGTTCCATATACTGTAAGTGGCTAATGGAAACCTTATTTAAAATGCATGTAGCCATAAGAATCATTGGGGCAGATGTATTAAGCCTGGAGAAGTGATAAAAAAAAGTGATAAAGAAGTGATAAGTGGAAGGTGATAACGCACCAGCCAGTCAGCTCCTGTCATTTTTCAAATCCTTAACGATTGGCTGGTGCGTTATGACCTTGTGCTTATCACTTCTTTATCACTGCCTTATCCCTTCTCCAGGTTAATACATCTGCCCCACTGTGCCTTATAACCAATGCAGGGAAATGGCACTGATGAGCCCATTTGAATGTATGTAGCTCTGATTTCTTTGTTTCCCCAAGAATGTAACAGCTACATAACGGGTATAAGGTGCAATCAGGGAGATTGATGGGATTCAGCATGATTTACTGGCGGGCGGGATGCCGACTGTCAATATCCCAACAGCGGCATCCCACCCGCTAGAATGCCAGCAGCAGGGTGAGCGCAAAGAGTCCCCTTGCGGACTCGCTAAGCTCGCCACGCTGCGGTCTTGGTGGCTCGCTAAGCTTGCCACAGGTTCTATTCCCACTCTATGGGTGTTGTGGACACCCACGAGCGGGAACAGTCCCGTTGCACTGGGATTCTGGCTGGCGGGATTCCAGCATCGGCATCCTGACCGCCGGTATCCCGACAGCCAAAAATTAAACGCATCCCTATTGAAGGACTATTCAGGGAGTCAGGGAGATTGCTGCTATTTCAGGGAGTCTCCTGCAGAATGTGGGAGGGTAGGCAACTATGTGTATGAACCTTTTGTGGGGCGTAAAATATGCTAAAAGATTACATACCCCCAGGTGGCATTAAACCCTTGCTTCCTTTCCCATTTGCATTGCACTCTGGGGCACAGATTCTGCAGATCCGGAGTAGCAGAGGAAATCCATTCTGCCCCCTTTAAAAAAAACTTGCCTTACTGACAAATCAGACCATAACTATAAAAAGTAGCTTTGTCTTGTGCCTTTTCTTGCTTCATGAAATATAGAGGAATAAAGTGTGAAATGTAAAACTATCACTATCACTGTTCAGGATCTTGTATCCACCTCACCTAAAAACCTTAACGTTACAGATAAAAAATAAAATATTATAGAGAGTTGTTTCGAAATGAAACAGCAACTTATTTAAGGTAATGGATTTTTCATGCTCGGCCTCAAAAGTCCCTTAGCAAGCCTGCAGGAAACAGGTCACCTCTGAGATTTCACTGAGCTGACCTTCAAAGCACATTATACAGCAACATCTCCTTTCCACTTCCTCGCTGGCTGTGTGCATATTGGCTAACTTATATTCAAATCTTGACTCTGGCTCCACAAATTGCATGTGATTTGACTGCATTAAATCTTCTGAGATACCATAAGAAGCGTTGAAGAGTAATTTCCATACTAAATCTGATTATTACCTGATATAACTTTTGCGGTAACTTTTGTCACTAGAGCATTTATGATTGACACACAATACAGTTAAATTATCTATTCTACTATCTTGCAATCTTTTACTTTTTGCTGCATTGAATAAATCACAATTTATCGCTGAAAAGTCAGCCATAAATGGTAAAATTGACTTATTTTTTAAGCAAAACCCCCCATTTTACATATTTCAAAGGGCCAGGAAAAACTGGTGTATCAGGGAAGGTGTACATACTACAATAAAAGAAGAACACAAGTTATTGGTAACAGTGATTTAAAGGCTTATTTATCATTGTTGACAGTAGATGTTTCCGATTCATCATCGTGTTTTGTTGTTGGCAAAACCACCCTCAAGTGTTTTGGTTTGGATTCTGTTTTTTGTTTTGGTGTTGGACTTCTTTTGAAATTGACAAGAAAATAGATAAACATTGTTAAAATAAATAAATAAATAAATAAATCCAGTTAAAATCAATGAATTTGGACCTGTTTACATGCAATTCAAAAGCCAAGTTTGGTTTTTAAATCCAAGTTCCGAAATGGCAACAGACCTGAGCCGGGACTCGGTTCCACTCAGAACCCCAAAGTGATTCTGAAGTGGGACTTGATTTGACTCAGAAACTCCTAAGTAGGGAAGCCAATCCCGCGCCATTTTTTTTTAATCCCGGGTATTGGGATTGGCTTTTAGCTATGTGGCCGCCCCCACGCCCCGCACACATAACTCACCATATACCGGGGACGGGCGGGTGGGGAACATCCTCTGATCGCTGCTGGCGGCTCCCAGCAGCGGCTGACGATGCAACGTGACCTCTCACACTGCGCTGGGGAGCCGGAACAAGGAAGCTGGGCAGCGTCTGAGCGTCCTGTGGACGCTCAACGCTGATCCCTCAATCCCCGGGATTGGAGCTTCCAATCCCGGGATTGAATCCCGGTCATTTTTGGCCCTAAATCCCGGGATTGGCCACCATACTCCTAAATTCGAGTGTGTTGGTATTTCAGGAAAACCGAACCGCACATCTCTAGTTAACAGTGGGGCCCCATAAACTATAATTTTCTTATTGTAATATATTATACAGTGTGATGGTGACAAAATATTATTTCAAGTAATACATTTTCCTTTTGCTGGAACAGTGTCTCCGGTATGGGCTTGTCCTGATGTAGAGTGAATAATAAACTGATGACCTTTGCTATCACTTACCTACTGCACGTGTGTGGCTATTGGGCGCACACATGGTAAAGTGCAGGCTGCTGGGTATGGACCCAAATATAGTAGACTACAATGCCCTTAGCTATCATGTCAACTCTTGTATGGGGATATCGGTGAGCACCACTTTAACACACAAGATATCATAGTTCATAAATAGAGACAATACATTAAATTGACATAATATGAATCTCTCAACTTAATAAACTGTTTACATTAGGGAGACTAAAAAAAAAGCACAACTGCACAATAAAACCAAAAGTTTAAATGTAAGGGTAAAAAAAATATTCCTAATCTGTGCAAGGCTATCCATATCCAGTATGCAGGATTTTACGGTGGTGTAGCAAAAAGCCCCAGAGCCCTGATGCATCATCTCACACACTTCTGTTAGTTCTTGCGGGAATTCACAGTCCAGGGCCGTAAATAGGGGTCTGTGAGCCACTGGTGGCAAGACTCCGTAGGTGGCACCATCACTGCCTCTCGTTCAATGCATTGCTCTAGCAGCGTGCCTGGAATGACACCCTGCCACCGGATGGTCCATTTGATGCTCCATATATGCAGACTGCAGTAAGAAACAGCCCCCACAAAGCATCCTGAGGATACTCCGGGTAGTTCTGTGCTAACTGATAGAAACATAGAAACATAGAATTTGACGGCAGATAAGAACCACTTGGCCCAGCTAGTCTGCCCCTTTTTATCCTTTAGGCAATCTCAACCCTTTTTGAACCTTAATTCTTTGTAAGGATATTCATATGCCTATCCCAAGCATGTTTAAATTGCTCTACAGTCTTAGCCTCTACCACCTCTGATGGGAGGCTATTCCACTTATCCACTACCCTTTCTGTGAAGTAATTTTTCCTTAAATTTCCCCTGAACCTCCCCCCTCCAGTCTCAGTGTATGTCCTCGAGTTCTAATACTTCTCTTCCTTTGAAGAATGTTTCCCTCCTGAACTTTGTTAAGACCCTTGATATATTTGAAAGTTTCTATCATGTCCCCCCTTTCCCTTCTAACTAACTGATGCTGGCTGCCACGCCCCTTCTACATTGCATCAGGTGTTCAGGGGTGTGGCCAGCCAGATCCGGATTAAGTCGCTGCGGGGCCCGGGGTACTTAAAACAGTGGGGCCCCTATGCAAGAGAGGAAGAGGAGGGAGGTGGGGGCGCGCGCGGTCACTCACATACCATCCAGTGAACGAACTGCGCTCCCGTCCCCGCCAACCGCACAGACAGCAGAGCGACGGCTCAGCTCTCCAATCATGTATGAATGAAGCAGCCTGCCGCTCAGCCATTGGGGCAGCCTGCTTCACTCATACGTTATTGGACAGCTGAGCCGTCGCTCAGCTGTCCTGTTTGTACGGCCGCAGCTGCAGTGCGGACGGTAGCACAACACCACAGATCGGATCGGAAGAGAGATCCGATCTGCGGTGTGGCAGGGAGCCCTTTTGGGAAGGGGGACCCTTGGGTACGTATCCCCGGGACCCCCCCCCCCCCCCCCCTTAATCCGGCTCTGTGGCCAGCACAGGGTGCTAGTAAGCCCTGTTTCGGCACTGTCAGAGTCATGTCCCTTCACTGACCTCTCGATTTAGGAACCTACAGTACCATAACTGTAAAACACAGTGAAAATTAAAAAAATAAATGCCTGAGATGTTGCAGAAATCAAGTTTAGCATTTGCACAGGCCAAGGCCGATATGTAGAGGTGAGACGTTACAGAGGTAACAGGCATGTATTCCACTCAGGCCCATAATCCTTGTCAAGACACACCCCTGTCCCAACCTAACTACTATCTGCAGATGCTGTGCGTAGTTGACCAGCGGCAGATGCCAAAACCAAACCTCCCTACAGTTCCAATATAAGGGAGACACTCCCAATTTCAGGGCTCTGCCCCACTGTGGGAAAGTTGTGAGGTATTTTCTGTTCAAAACAGTAGATGTTTGAAGGGGAGAGGAGATGGCATCCTAGTGCCATACTTGCTTACTTTAATTTAGGTAAGCTAGGCAAGCCTCCTGGAGAACCATTTCCCCAGTGAAGTGGGTAGTCCAGACAGCTTAATGACGTAATACGTGCTGAATGCCGTCATTGTGGCCCAGCCCCCTCTTTACAGTGCTGGAAATTGTGTGATGATGCAATCACAATGCCCTGGTCCCGCACCTCCCACTTGGCTGCTCCAAGCCTGCTGCACCTCCTAAATATGCTTAGTGCTTCACGCTAGAAACACCCCCTGGGATATCACAAATTTTGTGAGGTATGGTCATGTGCTTCCGCTGTACATTCCTGATGTTATAAAAGAACATTTCTGTTTTGTTGCAAATGTTTTCATTTACTTGCAGTATGAATGTGTTGCCTCTCTGATGCTACAAAATGATGACATTTATACTGACGTGAGTAGTTTACTAGTAAGTTTTCTGAATATAATCCGTGTTTGGAAGGAAACCAGCGCATTGACTGCTGATAAGTCTGTTCCAGCCAATAAGGAGGATATTGCTGATCCTAAAGAATATTAAGCTTTAACTTTTGTATATTTTCCTTTTTTTTCATCTCAGATCAGCGGCTCAAACTAATGGATTTTGGGCACTCATTAAATCATTTGTTTATCGTCTGTACTATGGGAAATGTAGGAAAGGATTGCGTTGGCACAGGGAATCAATCAGACAGCAGATAGCTATTCTCCGGAGTCTGCATTAATCAGCTCGACAAGCTGTCACTAAGGATTGGGTCAAACACATAACGCAATATACCAATAAGAAAGAGAGAAAATCCTTAGGACTGCTGAAGCAGGGAAGTGCTCACCCACCCATTGTAACCTGTCCCCGGAGGCTCGTGTCAGCCGTTTCCAGCTCACACGGATAAACCTTATGGATGACAAACATGCGCAGCGCCGAATTAAACCGTCTTTGGAGAATGCAATTGGGTTTAATGTAGAAGCATTAGGTAAATTAATTGCCAAGGAAGCAGCTGACGGATTCAGTCTAGAAGAACCAGTATGGTTATGTACACAGAGCTCTGACAGTTATGCATGTATAATTATAAATGATGGTAATATATGTACGAACATCTGTAAATAATATCTGTATAGCCGATGAGCTCTGCGCTGATCATTTCAGTGTTCATTAGTAAAACATTATAAAGAGTCTTTCGAATTACACCTCCTGCTATAAGTTAGAATAAACATTACAAGTAAACTTATTTATTCTTCACAGCAAGAAAAGCACTGACTCTCTCTATAGGGCTACTGAACTAGGGGATGACTTCTAATATCCTTAGAACTTTGGGGTCTATTATCCCATATGTTACAGGTTCTAACTGTAAAGTACAAAGCTTATTCCTCTCCACCACACCTGTAATATACTGGACTCAGTCACCACGCCAGCTCATTGCATAGAATTGGATAGCGGTCTATGGGGGCGAATCAGCATGATACGCAATTTTGCTGAAATCGCTGTGGAGCGATTTCAGCACCTGTGCACATGCGTACATGACAGTCTGCGCATGTGCAAGGTCTGAAACCGCTTTCTCTTTAGAACGTAGTCTAAGACATGGCAGGGGGGAGGTTGTGGCGGGGCGTCCACATACTATTTGTGGTTGCGGTCCAGACAACGCAGTCGCGTCCGGACAATTTGCGGGTGGGCCGCGGCGGCTGCGTGATGTCACATGCAGCTGCTGCAACCCAAAAGATGGGACGCCCTCCAACTGCTTTCACAGCTAGGCTGTGTAGGCAGGGGGCAACCTTAATCATACGAGTACGTCGCTGTAAAGCAATGTTAGCGGGGCGGACTTGCCCTGTGCTGAGCATCCCCCCGCATGTTAGAGAAAAAGGTTGTAGTTGTGCATTTTTTTCACACAACTACAACCCATGCTGAATGTTTGCTCCTGTTTTAAGCCAGTGGAACCAGTGGGAGGTGAAAGGCTGAAAACGGCCAATGTCTATATAACACTACACAACGGCCATTTTTGCATCTGACATGTTATATAGCAATTTGCATGAAATTTTGTGCACAGGACACAGGGGCATGTTTAAGGGGGTGTAGTATGGTATGCCGGCGGTCGGGCTCCCGGCGACCAGCATACCGGCGCCGGGAGCCCGACCGCCGGCATACCGACAGTGTGGCGAGCGCAAATGAGCCCCTTGCGGCTGTTTGAGGCATGCTGGAGTGTGGCTGCATCGTAGTGGAGCGTGACCAGAAACCAGGCAACCACCTGTCCGCATTATGTGTTTCAGGGGAAATACCTAACACTCTAGAAATCTAGGTGAATGTGGCAGTAACACCAAGAAGTTATAACTTGGATAAAAGGAGCAGGTCAGACATGAAAGGAAAGTAGACGCTATGCTTTTTTTACAATGTCTTATAAATATTTAATTCCTTGATGAAGCAGTCCCTTCAAGACAAAATACTGAAATTGAATGAAAAGATAGAAAGTATAAATGAGGATGTAACACTGACTCCAAATAACACTGACTCCCAGTAACACTGACTCCCAGTAACACTGACTACGCCTTAGATCAGACATTTTATGGAAATAATGCATAACTAAATCAGTAAATTTGATGTGTATATAAATGAGTTAGTATTTGCTTGGAATGTGCCATTATATTTGTAAGGTGCATACTTTTGTGATTGCTACATAAATGTTCATCCACAGTCACCATGTGCAGAATTATATTCTATATAGCATTTCTTTAACATGGAACTATCATATACTATTGCACATTATTTCCCATGGGATAGTTATAGCTGAGTTTTCTTGCCTCCTATTGCAGTTATATTACGTTACATTACATTATACATAAAATATATTATAAATACATACATACTGTACATGTGTATAGTATATACATACAGTACATATATTACAGACATTCAACAGGAGTACAGTGTTTTACAATTATGTGATGTACTGTACAGACCTTCTCCAGTCTGTGTTTACATATGAGAACATCATTAACAATCATCTAACCCTCTCCAAGTCCTAACATTTTGACAAGCACAGTCACATGTGAGAAATAAACCCTAGGATGTGACTTTGTCATTATTTATTCAACTAAAAATTAGGCAACATGTGTGAAACTAAGTACACTAACTCACAGTGTCCCAAACTCTGCCAGTACAGTCCAGGTTTTAAGTATATCCATGTTTGAGTCCAAAAGGATAAATCAAATTGAACAGGTACTAATTAAGTCACCTGCGCTCAAGATGTATATCCTTAAAGCCTGGGCTGTAATGGCAGAGTCTGGGAAACTCTGCTTAACTGCTTCTATATCAATAAAGGTCATGTGATCATCATTCTTCCAGGTAGAAGCTGAACCTCAGGCTGATTGGTCTGGAGCACTCAGGTTTATGTGCAATAAACAAGGAGGAAAGGTGAGCCCAACAATGCAGCATCTGAGACTTGTCTGATGCAACAGGACAATGATTCTTGAGCACACCTAATTAATTGTGAGTATGGTGGCCAATCCCAGGATCGGGATCGGCGGGATCCCGGGATTTAGGGCCAAAAAGTCTGTGATTCAATCCCGGGATTGGAAGGTTCAATCCCGGAGATTGAGGGATCAGCGTTGAGCGTACACAGGACTCACATACACTGCCAGGCTTCCTCCTTCCGGCTCCCCCGGCGCAGCGTGAGGTGATGCTGCGCCGTCAGCTGTGCACTGAGTGAGTGCAGGAAGAGATCCCCACCCACCCGCCCTCGGTATACGGTTAGTAATGTGTGCGGGGTGGGGTGGGGCGAGGGGGCGGCCACACAGTTAAAAGCTGGGATTGGCCATTTTTCAATCCCGATACCCAGGATTGAAAAAATGGCCTGGGATTGGCTTCCCTAATTGTGAGTGACCAAATTAATTAAGTAAGGCAATGGATATACAAAGTCAAAACCCAGATCTTAATCCCAGAGAGGGGTTCAGTATGATTTCCAGGCAACCAGGATGCCTACCGTCAGTATACCGATAGAGGCATCCCGGCTGCCAGTATGCCGGCAGCGGGGAAAGTGCAAAAAGAGTCCCCTTGCGGGCTCGTGGCTCGCTGCGCTCGGTATTCTGGCTGGCGGCAATGCCAACTGTCGGGAACCAGGCGTCGGTATCCTGACCGCAGATTAAACGTATACCCCAAATTAGACGTATACCCCACAGAGATACTATGCTGGGTCCCTAGAAAGATCTGTGCATAATCAATATACTGCAGCAGTAATACAAAGAAGAGTGAGCCAAAATTCCACATATATGATGTACAGTAAGTGACTGATAACGTCACATAGAAAATATAACTTCCAGTTTTTGTCACTAAGATTCTATAAGCTATAAACTATTCTGTAAATCACTTTTTACCAAACATGGCTTCTTCATGTTGACTTCTTTTTTATTTCATAACTAACAAAGTAAATTCTGTTGTCGTTATTTGTTAGGTGAGATTAGACTGATCAAACGTTAAGACTTGGTGAGGAGTAGATGATTGTAGATTATATCCTTATATGTAAAAACACAGATTTCAAAGTAGAATGTCATGACTGTGCGTCACTTCAAACCTGCTGCTTGAGAGATCCAATTATCCAGAATCAAAGCTATCTTCTAAACTTAATGAAATCACAAGTCTTAGGGCCCTTTAACATGTGCATGAGAAAAACAGATTTATCTTACACACGTGTGACGTACAGTATGTGTAATTAGGTTGACACACAGACATTTAAAGCTATTGGGTCATTTTTTTCAAACTCTGGAACGGTAAGCGTCCAAATCCTACGTTTGCAAAGACATACCTTTAAAACCCAAACATAATACAGTATATTACTGTACCTGGCATTGACAGGTGCACATGTGAAATGACTCAAAGTTACAGGGAACAAATTAAACATAATTAACCTGGGGAACGAGATAAAATACCAACAAATCAGCTTCTGTCATTTTACAGGTGGCATTTGAAAAATTAGAAGTTGGTGGGTACTTTATCTCTCTCTACCCTTTGATAAATCTCCCCCTTAATATGGAAATTTATAGAGCATATTTTACAATAAAAAAACGGTCTGTGCTTGTAATCATTTATGTATCATCATGAAACAAGCCCGAGAGGTAAGAACAATTTACATGTCAACTGATTAAAGTGAAGGCAGCCATATGGTGGCCATATTTTTGGCTGAAGCAATGTTCATTAGAATGCAGCCTATTAATTCAATAGGAACTAGTGACAACAGAAAGTACCTCATGCCTAAGTAATGTCACTAACTTCCGGCCAATCATTTGGCTGCATATTGCTACAGCCCATAAAATGGTAGCCTCAGTTGTGTCTAGGCAAAATGTAAACCTTAAACAGATGTCACATAAAGGTATATTTATACGTTGCCTAATTATGATATACTGCTCTCAAATATGAAAGAAAATGGCTGAGTCTCGTAGCCACTAAGGTAGATATTCAATTAGTCGTGGTAATTTATTGCGGCTGATTGACCTTGCAGGGCTATCCAATTAGCCCCGATGCTGGCACTCATTGGGGGGGAGGGTTCACCTACATGAAGCAGGGAACTTATGGATCCTATGTGGTTTTGGCTGAAAATGGGTAAATTTGTGGTGCAAAAAAAGGGGAATAATTTAATTCCCGGGGAAATGTATTTTTAAAAAAAAAGGTGAACAACCTCCATTTTCACACCCGAAAAATGACTGTGGCTAATTGAATATCCCCCTAAATGTCCTTAATTCCCACTGTCTCCCAGGTTATATAGATTGGTCTCTGGAAAATTGGGTCCTTAGAAATATCCCAACTTTTCAATATGGAAGAGCTGTACAGTAAAATGACTATTTCTTTTGTACGTTATATTCTACTCAACCCATCTCTTATTCTCTAGAAGCTATAATTTTTTTATTTTTTTAAATGTATATTTCAAATGCACAAAAAGCACATTATTATTACATAAGGTGATGGGTATTGTAAGGCACCAAGGTCCCCTGAGACAGTATCATATGTCTCCCAAGATGGCAGCTCAGTGAGCCAGGACAGGCATGGCTGTATAAAGGGTACCTACCTCTCAAACTTCTGGCCCATGAGATAATGCAGTCCTATCAGAACCCTGAAATGAAAACTGGCCTGCCAAATCTGTATTTTGATGGTATACAGTAGTATTGCATGTAACGTGAGTTCATGCACCAGCTCAATATCAGCTGCAATATGGCAGCGTGCATGGATAGTCAGCATTATCTGTATTCCAACGCGTTAAGTAGACCTTAAAAATCCTCAAGATTAGATATCATTATAGGAAAAAAGGCTTCTGTATCTGCATACTGGATTATGAAGCATGTAAATCAGTGTGCAGTATGCTGGTGATTGCATGGAATGGTGAGCAAAACTTGAACTGACCTAAAAATAATGTTCACAGTCACCTAGAAAAGAAAGTATAGTCAGTACGCATGGTAGAGTTATCAACCGCCTGACAGCACAAAAATAGAACACAATGTTCAAGGTCCCTCCGATCGTACAGACAGTGCGCTCCTCTGAACAGTCTTTTATGTGGTTTAAAGCTGGGTTATACTGCGCTGGCCGTTGCACTATGATAGGTTGTAACGAACAGGGGGAGATGTACTAAGCCTTGGAGATTGTTAAAATGGAGATAAAGTAACAGACAATCAGCTTCTAACTGCCATGTTACAGGCTGTGTTTGAAAAATGACCGGAGCAGATTGGTTGATACTTTTCCATTTTTTCCACTTTATCTCTTTCCAAGGCTTAGTACATCTTCCCCAGAAATTCCCACCATAATCCTAAAACATACTGTACTGGTAGGTTGATTGGTTTCTGGCAAAAATGAACCCGTGTGTGTGTGTGTGTGTGTGTGGTAGGTACTATAGATTGCTGGAGCAAGAAAAATGCAGATGCACACTCCTAGCACTAAGAACGGGAGGCATTTGATATGCTGGTTGTCGGGATCCCGGCGCTCACCATACCGATGCCGGAATCCCGCCAGCTGGCATACGACAACTTTTCTCCCTCTTGGGGTATCCACGACACCCCTGGAGGGAGTATAGTGTGGTGCGCTTAGCGCGCCACTGTGCCCGCAGCGTGGCGAGCCCGCAAGGGGCTCTTTTGCACTCACCCCACTGCCTGCTTGCCGGTGGTCGGGATCCCAGCGCCGGCATAACATACTACACCCATAAGAACACTGATAGTAAAAATAATTTAAATAAACCCTCACAATTAACATGGAGTATAATTGAAGTTCTTAGCACACATTTGTGCAAACATGAGGGCCCATGTACCGCGACCACGTGACTTCATCACATGGGTCCCTAACATTCCTAATACTATCACATTATATAAATTTATCTAGGTCTTACCTTTTAATAGTGCCATTATCAATGTGTGATCTGAAATGCAGGATCCTAGCTAATTAAAACACCTGAGGGTAAATGGGAGGAGTGCCAATACCAGAGGATGGAAGCCTCTCCTTCCAGTGTATAATATATACACAAATATAGATGAAGTCACTTGGTCGCAGTACATGGGCCCGCATATTTGCGCAAATGTGTGCTAAAAACCTCAATTATACTCCATGTTAATTGTGAGGGTTTATTTAAATTATTCTTACTATCAGTGTTCTTAGGGAGATATCCAATTAGCCACGGTAATTTACCGGGGCTAATTGTCCCGACGGGAGTTATCCTATTACCCCGATAAGCCAGCATGAGCGGTGGCTTATTGGGGGTTACCTGATGCTGCACCAGCTGCCGGCGGCTGACAGCTCCCGGTGCAGCGCTGCTCCTCTGGCTCCCCCTGGTCACATGGGCGCTCCCCTGTCATGTGACAGATGCCCAGGGGCGGGACAGATGCGGTCACGACACTGCCACGGCCTCTCCGCTGGGGGTCACGCGTCCAAGTGGCAGCTTCCGGGCGGCAGCGACATGCCTGGAGTCCCAGCCTGCGGCTGCTGCAGCGGGAATGGGACATTCCAGGTTGTCCTGTTCATCTGGGATTTTGTTTCGCCTGACCAAATCCCCAGAAACAGACCCATTTTCTTTGGAAAACGGGGCTGTTTCTACCGAAAAACACACAGGTTCCACTGAACCTGTGTGTTTTCAGGAGAAAGGGCATTTTTTTTTACAGGCGATCAATCTGGATAGCCTGTAAAATAAAAAATTGGTGAAACACCAGGAAAAATGCTAAAAAAGTTTTTCGCACCTGATGTTTTACCGGGGCTAATAGGATATCCTCCACAATGCTAGTAGTGTGCATTTGCATCTCTCTTCCTCCAGCATAGTATTAGAAGCCTCAGTATGATAGCACCTCTTAATATCTTTAGTGATAGGGTGTGCAGTCCAGGCCCCCCTATTACTAAATTTCCCTCCTTAATCCTTTTAGGGACTATAGATTGTAAGCTTCACTGTGGCAGGGACTGATGTGAATAAATAAATATTCTCTGCATCGCGCTGCTGAAGGCAAAAATGCTAAATAAACTGTCATAAATAAATCATATTAACTTTTATTAGTAACATAGCGTTAGCTTTTATTTAACAAAACATTATAGGTCGGGCAATAGAAATATCCTAAACAAAATATCAGTGAATATTGTGCTAATAGTTTTATATTACTACAAAGCAATAACCCTGAAAACAAACATTTGCATTATATACTGTAAGCGTGTTCTAAACATCAAAAGCGCTGCTCCGTCTGAATGAAGACATAATTGGCTGGAAGTGGTCCAAGATTGCCGCTAGTAGGAAGACTGTGCAGGGAAGCCAGATTGCTGAACCGTAACACCTGAGCACTGCAGCAGTATTTAAGGTGCATTAATACATTTACTAAATTAATTCATAAGGAGACATTTACACAAATAAGAATAGTTGCATTTACCTTTATTATATACATGGTTCTTTTATGTTTTATATAAAGAAGTGTTTTTTTGTTAAAATTTCTCTGTCACCTCAAAACAGAGGCAGGTGACTGCTTTCATACACAGGAGTGAACTATTGGCTTCCTATTGGTCCAAAAGGTCACACCTTCCCCGAACCCTCAAAATCCGCCACTGGGAGCCTTTTACAGAATCCAAACTTACTGGTAAAATTATACAGGTTATACAGATAAAGGTAGATATGAGTATATACAGGGTCGGACTGGCCCACAGGGGTGCAGGGGGGGGGGGGGGGAGGGTTCACCTCCTCTTCTCGGGAACGGATTCCAGACTTTGCACTTGAATTATACATTATATTGCACAGACCTATGGTATTTTTTCTACAGTGCACTAGTAGTATTTACTATATATATTTATCAAGAGGCCCAGACCATGCTCTCTTTAATGGTTAGCCAAAACTGCCTTTGTATGTCCATCTCCTTGATCCTGAGCAGACAGTATAAAGAGGGGGAAGTTTCAGGATCCTACAGTAAGGAAGAACATCAAAGAAACCTTTGTATGATTACTTCACACCATAAGATTGTGAGTTGGGGTACACTTATTGTATACATCCTTTGACATTTCTCTACAAAGAAACCTTTATGTGTGTATTTCTCAGTTCTCACTAGTAAGTGAGGTATGCCTTTATATTTCGACTCACACTGACATTCCTTAATCTGGTGAAGCATGGTGCATTTTAAAGTAACCTTGATATATTTTTTTTTTCAGTGTCCTTGAAGTGAGTGGAGTACTCTGCTATTTTATGGTTCTAGAACAGCTCTACTACACATTTTTTTTAGAAGGTACTACACATATCTTGTTCTTTTGCTTTTCATATATACCTACCACATGTGTAAGAAATAATCTTATGTTTTAATTACTTATTTTAAAAACGTATGTTTTAGTGGTGATAGCGCCTTTAATCTACAACATTGATTTTCCCCCCGACTCTTACTGGTGCCTGCTGCTCCTAAAACAGATGTATCAAACCTTCAGAAGAGGTCAAGTGGAGGTGGTGACCCTATCAACCAATCAGCATCTAGTTGTCATTTTATAGAATGTATTAGCTAAATGATAGCTAGTAGATGATGGGTTACTATTGGCAACACCTACACTTGTCATCTTTACAAGATATGATACAGCTCCTCCTTGCTAATTGGCCGATAACTGAAGAACTGAATACTGTAATTAGCTGCTGTATGTTACTCTGTCAACTACAAACACGTTTACACACAGATGTCCTAGGAAAACAAGTATTGTTTTTTACTAATGTAACACTTTTTAATACCTTAATTACTACTTCTCAGCCATGTAACACTTCTAGCACTCAGCTGCTACTTCTTATTAATGTAACACGCTATGTCTCGCGCTATGAACTTGAACTTTAGGAATGTTGGGGACCCACCTGATGAGGTTACATGGATGTGGTAGGTGGGCCCATATTTTTGGACAAAAGTATGCTAAGAACCTTAATTTTACTCCACATTAAATTGGGAGAGTTTATTATAATTGTTCTGATTGCAAGTGTTCTTAGTGCTTACAGTGTGCACCTGCATTTACCTTTTTCTTACTTTGTAAAACAAGTATTCACACATTAGTAACAAATACTTCTTAAGGTAACTTAAATGATGAAAGCGTTAATATGAGTGGATTGAGATGTATTCATATCTCCTGTGGTCTATGCAATAAATACAGGTGACATTATAAGTGGGACTGTATAAGAGATAGGTTGAATGGTTATGGGAAGCAGAGGAAGGCCTTTGGAAGATAGATTACAGTTTGTAGATTACAAGATTAAAGAACACGATATGATTCGCTGAACAGCACAACCTTTAGGCTAATGGTACATTTACTCATTCTTTTCACATTTTTAAAAGGAGATGTTTGGTTGAAATACACATTGCATGTGTCCAAGGGAGCTTTGAAAGCTTCCCAAACGTACATGTTAAATCAGGAAATACATTTTCTCTTGCACTGTCCACTTGCCAAACCGTTTTTAAAGGGTTTCAACCCTTGGATAATTTTCATTAGCATGCACAGTACATTCCCTCCTGTGACTTTCACTAAACAAATTGCTTTTTTTCTAACTTCCTCTGATGCTTTAAACTCAAATATTTACTTGATCAGACAGAGATGTACCCCACAGCAAGAGAAACATACTATCAGATGACAGAAATACATACAGATGTGTGAGGCTTTTTGCGGTATTCCTGTGCTGTGTACTTTTTCTCTGTTTTGCTACTTTTTAACCAATTTTGCTTATAGTGTAGCGGCTGCATATATAACGATGCATGATGCGGGTCACTGATATCGGACCTGTCTTTTCCCTTTTTATCCTGGATTGCCTACTTTTCCTCCGTTGTGCCACTTTTTACTCAATTTTGAGTCTTAGGTGAGGGTTCAATTGATAGGGGTTTTTTTGTGTTACAATTTACCCGCTATCATGCGAAAACACAAAGAATCTGGGATAAGTTACCGGATCCATATGTTTTTGCGATCGTGTCTGAGGAAACACGGCACTTATTGTGGATATTGTTTCTCCTGCTGTAAGTGAAATAAAATTCCCATTAGTGCTGGCTATCGGGGATAAATGAATTAACACCCTGGGATCAATAAGCTGCGGTAATTTACTGCAGCTAATTGAATTCCCCCTTAATTTGCTAATCGTGTGCTAGGGACTTAGAATTAGTGTTTTGGTTGCAAGTCCATGGCGAGTTAAAGGGGCTATTTGGTGCTATTTGAAAAGAAAAAATTTAAGGCAATACATATAACAAATGTTGAAGGAAGGCATATGTAAGTCAATCAATTAATGTAATTTTAAGGTGAAACTGTCATTAAGTAAACATGATAAAGTTACTGTATATACTGTATAATGAGTTAAAATAATTGATGTGCAGGTTCGGATTTACTCGGTTCTTAACGCCAGAATTAACTCAAGTTCGGATTTATCCAGATTTTTCTTATTGGCTAACCGAAACACGTGACATCCGAGAGCCAATAAGATGCCGTTTTGAGATCCAGGTAAATCCAAGTAAATCCGGGTAAATCCGAACCTGCTCATCTCTAGTCAAAAGCAACAGAGATACAAACATTCAGGGACATTTACAGAGCCATGCTGTTTCAAAGCAGCCAAAATTCAGCAGATTCGGCCTCTGATCTTAAAGGAACAATAATAATAAATACCAAACATGCCTGGTTTTGCTTTTAACATTATTGACCCTTTAAATCCAGCGGGAAACTCTCATGTGTTGGTAAACATTTAAAGGGGAAAGTACAAGAAATTGAAAAACAAAATAATATTGTTATTTATTTTTACTGCAAAATATGATATCTTTGATTTCTATAATTATTTAAAAAACAACATAAAAAACAAACAAAAAAAAGATATATCACTTAAAATCGAATTTATATTCACTGGCAGGTCAAAATACATACATTATCCAACAAGATCAATGGGAACAATATTCCAAAAAGACTGACATTCAGCAAAAGATGCACTTGTGCTGTTAGACGACAGCTTTTACCTGAAGCAGAGCAAAGTATTGCCTTTAATAAACCCAGAGAACAACAGATCTATCAAATAAGATGGAAAACGTCATTGTGACCAATGGGAATTTCTCGGTGATAAATCTGTAGCTATTGTTCTGTGCGCAATAATGCAGCAGTTTTGATAAACTATCTGTATTTGTATCAAATCTGCCTTTTATGTTACAAAGGAGAACACCTTGACATATGATCGGTCTAATAATAAGAGATGCCCAACGTCCAATAGCACATTGTATAGAACACATGGGTGCTGTATTTCTACCCAGAGCATTTAAAGCAAAACTAAACATATCTCTCGCTCCCTACATAGAATACATAAAATGAAAACACCATAATATCCGGCAGCTGTTTGATGCTTCTGGATGTGATGAACGGGTAACACACACTGGTAGGCAACTGTCTTTTCTGACAAACTGATTATCGCTGTCAATGGAATAGGGGGGAGGGGGAGAGATTCATATGTTCTGTGCGCCCCCTGCTGGGCGTCTGTTGGAGCTATTTCATTGCATTGCTCCAATTAGACGCCCATTAGCCGCAGCAGACACATTTTTTTACGCAACCTCCGGATGTGCGGGGGAAAAATGTGTGAAAAGTCTGTCGTTTGGGCGCCCAAAGCAGGACTTTAAACACATTTCGCTGTCCTACAAATAGCAGATGGCCAAATGTGGATGCCTGAAACTTGCGTTCTACAAAAGCAATGTTCTAGATAGACTGGATAGGAGACTGGATAGGGGAGCTGCTGTCACATGGCAGAGCGTTGGATAGCATGAAGTAAATGGTATATCCCGAATTTATTTCATGATCTTTAACCTCAGATGGATATACAGACAGTCTCGGGGATGGCAGTTTGATGCAGGGCTGGGATGAGGGTTAGGCAGCAGGGAGGGGTGCACACACTGGCTGTGTGGAACCACGCTGCTGTCACTGATGTATTTTACCACTTCAGTCTAGAACTTGTAAAACCAGATTCTTCCATTCCAGCTACTTTATACACCACAGCACCTTCAGCCAGTTACATGGGTAGCCTTACATTTTATATTACTGGTACGATTTACATAAGAGAAAAGCCCTGTGCATTTCTATGCCTTGCTGCCCTCACTTCAGGAATGTGTACGCTGGCTAGCACATGGGTGCCTCTCTGCAATGTCTTATGCTGCAAGGGTGCTGTCATTTTACCTTGGGTGCTAAACAATCTCCCTGCCCTATTCCGAATGGCAAGTTTTCCCCTATATGACTACACTTGTTACTGTCAACAAGGTGGGAGCAAGTTTCTTACCCTACGGCGCTGGCAAAAATATGGCGGTCAGTGCACACAAACAGCACATAAATATGCAATTGTCTCATCACGCGTATATCAATTTTAGATAAAATCCGGATTTTGCTTACACTGTATATGTGTGTGTGTGTGTGTGTGTGTATATATATAACACACATGCAATTGTCTCATCACGCGTATATCAATTTTAGATAAAACCCGGATTTTACTTACAGTGTGTGTGTGTGGGTGTGTGTGTGTGTGTGTGTATATATATATTAGTGCTGGGCAAGATGACGCGTTATTAACGCGTTAACGTCATAAGGCAATAACGGCGATAATATTAACGCCATTAACGCTGCTGCGCTGGAACCAGTAGCGGAAGAAGCCGCCGGAAGCAGTAATTCATCTGACCCCCTTGATGGAGAAGCCGCTGGATGCCGCCGGAGAAGAGGAAGCCACCGGATGCCGCCGGAGAAGAGGAAGCCGCCAGCCGCCATAACCTCTTGAGACTGAGACATCTTCACAATATCTCTGCGAGTACTGGTTTTCATACAGGGCCCTAGCAAAGGCATAGGATTCCCTTATAGCTGCTCTTTAGCATTTAGTTTTTAGTTAGATAGGTAGCGATTAACTTAGAACACAAGCTGGAGCTGCGCCGCGGTGGGACTGGGTGAGTGGGATCCCGTAGCGCGCTGGCCGGAGCTGGGTAACTTAGTTACACGCGGCTGAGGAGAAAGGGCAGCCCTTCTCTTCTCCGGCGGGCGCCGCTGTGGGACTGGATGAGAATGGTCCCGCAGCGTGCGCGCTGGCCGGAGCGCAAGTATCAGAGACAGCGCAGAGGAGTAAATAGGTTACACACCTAAAATATATCTGTCCAATCTGGTGGGAACAAAAATCTGGGAAAGAAAACAGATTTAGATTCTCAGAAAACATACTTTATTTTTAATTTTTAATTTTTAACATTTTTTAAATGCTACTGTGTTAAGGGAAAACTGCAAACCAAATGTTATTGCAGTGTTGTTTAATGTTATTACACTGTTGTTCATATAGAAGTACTAAAAGTGCGCAATACACCACTTTTGAATTGAATATTGACTTTAGTCGGCTAACAATACGATTAATCGCTATTAATCGCATGAAATCCTGCGATTAATTGCGATTAAAAATTTTAATCGTTGCCCAGCACTAATAAATATATATATATATACATACACATGCAATTGTCTCATCACGCGTATATCAAGTTTAGATAAAATCCGGATTTTGCTTACACCATATGTGTTTGTGTGTGTGTGTGTGTGTGTGTGTGTGTGTGTGTGTGTATATCTATCTATCTATCTATCTATCTATATATATATATATATATATATATATATATATATATATATATACACACACACATATGCAGTTGTCTCATCACGCATATATCAATTTTAGACAAAATCCAGATTTTGCTTACACTGTATATGTGTGTGTGTATATATATATATATATATATATATATATATATATATATATATACACACACACACATTTATTTACATACATATACAGTACATAGATTGTATATACACAAGGGTAAATTGTAATAGCTGGAGTGTTTCTTAATGGTTAAGGGAGCTCACAGTACTTCGGTGCAGCCACCCAGGGGGCAATGAGCCTGGCTTCACTCAACAATAGGATTCTTCTCCTTCAGTGTGAGGGAAAATGAGGCTTTAACTGGATGAAGGGCAGGAAACTTATACGGTGGGAAGAGACGAAGGCTGATTAATGGGCAATTTCACTCTGTCCGCTACACAAGCAGCTGTCCAATCTGTACTTGTTAGGCTAAGTGCCAACTGTCACAGGACATTTTGTAGAGAGTGCCCCCTGTCCATCTGAAACTCTGGGAAACGTCTTGAGTTTGTCCTTCAGCATGCTACAGAATGATGTCTCGTAACAGGAGGGATTACCTCACTGGTCCCTTCTGTCCTACTTTCACAGAGGGGAATTCTACAAAACTGGAGAAAGTGGAGATAAACTCCTCAAAATGATGATAAATTACCTCTCTGGAAATAACTGTATACAGGTTGAGTATCCCTTATCCAAAATCACACATTTTTGGTTCCCCTACTGAGATAATGACACACACACACACACACACACACACACACACACACACACACACACACACACACACACACACACACACACACACACACACACACACACACACATTGTATATACAGGTTTAGTATCCCATATCCAAATATTCAAAAATACAGACTTTTTTGAGTGAGAGTGAGATAGTGAAACCTTTGTTTTCTGATGGCTCAATGTACACAAACTTTGTTTAATTCACAAAGTCATAAAAAATATTGTATTAAATGACCTTCAGGCTGTGTGTATAAGGTGTATATGAAACATAAATGCATTCTGTGCTTAGACTTAGGTCCCATCACTATGATATCTCATTATGGTATGCAATTATTCCAAAATACGGAAACATATGATATCCAAAATACTTCTGGTCCCAAGCGTTTTGGATATGGGATACTCAACCTGTATTATATATCTATATAATATATGTATATATACACACATAATACAGTATATAGAACATATGTCATTGTCTCAGTAGGGGACCCAAAAATGTGTAGTTTTTAATTTTGGATAAGGGATACTCAACCTGTATGCATATGTGTATGTATACATATATATACAAACAAACAAAGAACCCAGCACTCACCAAAGTGAACTCACTTATCCTCAACAATTCAATAAATAAATGATGGGGGTTTAGTTAGTGGATTGGCCAATGCACGGAAGCCTGCATACCGATTTTCAAGGTACCCCACCTTCATGCAGGTCCTACACTATCAAGTACCTTTAAAAGCCATAAAGGGTGTGGCGGGTACACATTAAATCTAGCAGGCAGATGCAGGGCCGCATTAACAATGGGGCGGGTGGAGCTGCAGCTCCAGGCCCGCCCATAAAATTAGGCCCAGCTCCCCTCCCAGTTGCCCCACTCACCCCACGATCAGCAGGAGATGTCAGTTCTACACACTTAGCAGTCCGAAGCTCCGCCCCCTGGCCATCTGAAGCCCCACCCCCAGCCATATGTAGCTCTGCCCCCTGGCTGTCTTAAACTCTGTCTCCTTTGCCTGAGGCTGTGATATGCCTCAGTTGGCTGAAGCCCATTCACGACCCCTCCAGACCTCAGTCTCTTAGTTTAGTTAGTAGCAAGGCACTAATTGGGTGATAGTAAATGCTGCTGTGGGTGGAGGATGGAGCACAGGAGGAAATACAGTTGTCACTGGCTTTGCAGAAACCAGCAGGCAATGCCCGAACTACCTTCCCACAGGTCAGTGTAAGGTCTCGCCACTGTCTATTTATTTGCATGTATCCGCCCCATAACAAGGCATCAGTGCGCCCTGTGCAGCACACACCCCCTGAGCGGCACCCTTAAATCTGTTCCCCATGGGGTGGGTGGGTGAAAGTGCCTTCTAGGGCGCAGAGGTTGTGGCAGCGAGTGAGCAGTGGCGTATCTCCCACCCCCGCAGCCACTGCGGAGGCGCAGGGCTGCGGGGGTGTCGCCATTGATTCAGAGCAGATCGACATGCAGACTAGCCGTCCGCATGTCAATCTGCTAAATGTCCCTTCCAAAATGGCCGCAGCCATGGAGGAGAAATGCTAGAGGTCATACTTGACCTCTAGCGTCTAGGAAGTGCCAGGACCTGCGGGAGCGCATAGCGCTGGCCGCGGCACCCTGCAGCCCTGCCATCTTGCTACCATGGTGGGACGGCGGCAGCAGCAATGGGGGGGGGGATTGGGCAGCGGTGCCCACGGCTCGCTACAACCTTCAGCGGCAAGGGGGTGGATCGGGCAGCATTGCCCACGGCTCACTAAACAGCGGGGAGCAGTTTGGGCAGCATTACTCCCTAGCAACAACTAACAAGCATGACACCCAGTGCATGAAATCCCTGGCAACAAGCATTGCCCCTTGGCAACGAGCTTGACACCCGGCGCATGAAACCTTTGGCAACGAGCATGACACCCAGTGCATGAAATCCCTGGCAGCAAGCATTACCCCTAGCAACGAGCTTGACACCCAGAGCATGAAACCTCTGGCAACGAGCATGACACCCAGTGCATGAAACCTCTGGCAACGAGCATTATACCCAGTGCATGAAATCCCTGGCAGCAAGCATTACCCCCTGGCAACGAGCTTGACACCCAGCGCATGAAACCTCTGGCAACAAGCATAACACCCAGCGCATGAAACCCCTGGCAACGAGCATGACACCCTGAGCATGAAAACCCCTGGCACTGTGCATGGAACCAAGAGCATGAAACCCCTGGCAACGATCAGGTAATTTAAAAGTAATTAGAAGCCTTACTGTAGGACTTAATGTGTAATGGGCATTGCGGTGTGTGGCATAATATATAACGGGCATTGCGATGTGTGGCATAATGTATCACGGACATTGTATGTGGTATAATATCTCGGGCATTGTAGTGTGTGGTATAATGTATAACGGGCTTTGCGGTGTGTGTCATAATGTGTCACAGGCATGACAGTGTATGGTATACTGTATCACGGGCATTGTATGTGGTATAATATCTCAGGGGCATTGTAGTGTGTGGTATAATGTATAACGGGCATTGTGATGCATGGCATAATGTGTCACAGGCCTTATGGTGTGTGTCATAATGTGTCACAGGCATTATGGTGTGTGGTATAATGTCTCAGGGACACTGCAGTGTGTGGCATAATTTATAACGGGCATTGCGGTGTGGCATAATGTGTCACCGGCATTACGGTGTGTGACATAATGTGTAAGGGGCATTACTATAAGGAGTAATAATGACAAATAATGTAAGGGGCATGAATCAGGATTATTTTTTTTCCTGTGGTCGCCAATGTCTCGTCGTGCAGGTTGCAAAACTGGGGTTTAAGGTAGTCTTTTCCGCCAATGCCACGCATCTTTCAGTGAAGCCACACCCATTTTAATGAAGCACCAACCCCTTTTTTGGCTACGGCGCGCGTACATTCCTCAGTTTGCTAGTGCCAATTATGGGGGGGGCAGAAATTTTTTTGCCACTGCAAGTGAGTATGGCTGTCTCTGCAACACGGTATGTGACCACATTGTTTAAATGCACACATACATACATAGACACACAATTGGAAGGGTACAGGAGTTTGAGGCACACAAGTGAAAAGGAGGTTGGACAGTATGGAAGGCGTTAGAAGCCCTCCCAACACCATATAGAGTACCTGGGCACCTCCTCTGTGCTGTGTGATGTTACACACCACTGCACCCAGCACAGATGCAGAGTACCTTCTGACTGACTGAGACCTGTCACCTGATAGAGTTGAAACTGAGGTGAATAATCTGAATTCTAGTCAGGTTTTTTTTGTCATTATAATATGTGGCGTCTGGAGGGTAGATTAATGTATTTATATTTATGCTGTATTTCTCATATGTTTATATATATATATATATATATATATATATATATGTACACTCGGGTGTAAGGGACGGGTGGGGCATGTCACCCATGTGACGGAGAACAGGGTGGCTGGGAGTGAGCTGCAGCGCATAGGTGATGTGGACCGTGGCTGGCTCCTGCCTTGGCTCTGCTTCACTACAGTGCAGGTTTGGTGTGTTTGTGCTGACACTGGAGTAGATGTAAGATTAGTCGTTATGAGGGAGAACTGGTATCAGGGCATGTTATGCACCCTGACTCCGTTTCTCCTCATGTATTACTGTGGAGATGTGTGCTGTGCTCTCCACAGGATCTGTTCCCGCTCTGTGGGTGTCGTGGACACACAACAGTGGGAATAGCCCTGGTGCGCCGGGATTCCAGCTGTCGGCATTGTTGGCATTTCAACGTCGGTATCCTGGACGCCGGGATCTGAACAACCGGCATTTTAACTGTATCCCATTCCTGCACGATCCATGTCAGACTAATACATCTCCCCCACTATCTCTGGAGCACACAGTATAAAGGGAGTCAGGAGGATAGAGGCAGGAGTAAAGACCAGAGAAGGGAGGCGGGACTGTGCCTGGTGTGCCTTGTTTATCCAAGCATTCTTCCAGTGAGGTGTCTGACCAAAGCCACTGCCAGTGCCCAATGCTAAAAAGTGTGAATTCCAATAATTTCCTATTATAGATAGACACGGTAGATAAACTTGCAGTCTGATTTATTTAATTCCAGATCACAGGCAATAGTGTGTGGCTGTGATGTCTTCTGTATTTTGTGGTGGTAGTTGGAGTTCTCTATTTTATATGGGTCTCATTACAATGTTCTTTGTATTGTATGGATGGTCACTTGGATTCTCTCTGAATAATTTGAATGTCACTGTAATGTTCTCTGTATTATCTAGCAGTTACTGTAATGAGCCCTGTATTATATGGCATTGACTGCTATGCTCTCTAATTTATATGGCGGTCACGGCAATGATCTCTGCATTATTAATTTAATTAATTTACTGCTGTGGCTAGGTATGAGGGATGAACACTAATAGAAGGATCGAGATACCCATGGCACAGGCCACACCCCCTACATAGACGACACCTCCACATCACTAGTCATACTGCCACAGCGCTAGTCACATTGCGGCATGCAATAGGCCTTTCCTGATTTTCAGCTCCAGACCCATATGGACCTTAATCTGGCACTGGGCAGATGATGTGTGTAACAGCAGTGAAGTAGTCAGGTTTTAAGACTCTGTGATAGTGTAGGACCTGCATGAAGGTGGGGTACCTTGAAAATCGGTATGCAGGCTTCCGTGCATTGGCCAATCCACTAACTAAACCCCCATCATTTATTTATTGAATTGTTGAGGATAAGTGAGTTCACTTTGGTGAGTGCTGGGTTCTTTGTTTGTATTTATTAGAGCGATGTGGTCATGGGCTACATGCACCCCGCCCTGTGAGTGGTAAGTACAGCTGTGTACCCCGCCTTTGTGGTGGAGAGTGCTGTGTTACATGCACCCCACCCTGTGAGTGGTAAGTGCATAGCTGTGCCCCGCTTCTGGTGTGGTGAGTGCTGTGGTTTTTTCTCTGTGCGTATATATATATATATATATATATATATATATATATATATAAAAACACAAATGTAAAATATGAGGCGGCACTCAGCAGACTTGTGAAAACATTCAATAAAGTGTATTCAGTACGGCCAACGTTTCGGGGACCACCTCCCTGTCTTCAGGTGGTCCCCGAAACGTTGGCCGTACTGAATACACTTTATTGAATGTTTTCACAAGTCTGCTGAGTGCCGCCTCGTATTTTTCATTTGTGTTCATACAAGGGTTCTTCCCTGAGGAGGGCACCGGAAGCAAGGTACACCCAATTGGGGAGGCCAGGAGTGCCGGAGTGCCCTGTATATATATATATATATATATATATATAAAATAAGTTTGCAAACCTGGACCACTGAGGCATGAGACATACATTATATATATATAATTTTACAGCTCTACAGTGGTGAAAGAAGGCATTCTCCAGCAGATATTTGCATCATTTGCATAGATGTATATATATATATATATATATATATGTATTTGTTCACTGTGGGCCTAACTCAGGTCTCATCGCAAATGCAATGCAAATGCAATGTTTGAGAAGGTCTCACTGTGCGCACACACAGGTCCCCGCCCTGCGCATGCACGAGCAGTTAATGCCATTGGGCCACATTAACAGTGAACGACTCTGCCTGCTGTTGCTGGGTGGCAACGGAGCATTTTCGGTACAGCTCAGGAGAAATGGCGTGTCGGCTGCATTTACGGGAGGCTGCGTGTCATCACACACAGCCGTTCCAATTGGAAAAATGGCAACGGGACTCCTGTGCCGGCAGGAGGCTTCCATAGTTTCTGTTACCGCGTTCCAATTGCGGCGTAATCGCAGTTACAGTGTGATGGCAGTTGGTGGGCAGCAGGTAGCATGCTGGGCGGCCCCCATCATGCAATTGCAAGAGTAGTAGATTCTGCTAAAAAGCAGAATCTGCTTCTCTTACAGGATAAGGTCCCTGTGTGTAGGTTCCCTGCAGTTAATTTTATGCCATGAAAATGCACTTTATTTCCGTAGTTTCTTTCCTGCATATTATTCTTCCTCCCCACTGTGATTCTATTTTTTCTCTCTTGCTTCATTTCATCATGTCCAATTTAATAACACAATTTCCTATAATCTTCCTGCTCATTACAGATTAGCTCATGACGCTTCTGCAAAATGCACGACTGGCTTGTACCAATGGATGTCATTACTGAGGTGAGGAGATACAGTAGACCCCAGCTTGCTGAAGGCCCATCCACACACATCGGTACTGGAAGCTCCTCCCTGAGACGCTGGTTGAAGCAATAAAACCACTCAGTAATTAATTGATAAGTTAATTTACTTAGTGGGTATGCCAGCTTTCGTCATTAACCCATCAAGTGCCAAGGATTAATTCGTCCACAGCCACAAAAATGCTATAAACCAACAAGAAGAAATGTTTCACCTACGTACATCTGATGAAATACAACATGAAGATGCAAAGTGATACAGTGGGATGGGAACCACCGTGTTATTTTTGTTTGTTTTGGAGATTTTTTATTTATTTTTTTGGAAGGGAAGGGGGGAATATACAGTATATTTAACGAAAAGTTCGCAATTGGGCTATCTGGCGTCTCTAAATTATTGGAGAGGCCATATCTCTTTCCAGTACATATATGGCTGCATTTAAACTTTACATTGAGGTACTGGGACAATTCCCACAATCTTACAACAGGAAAAAGCGCGTTTCGCACTTTTTTAGTCATAATGAAAAAACAGGTGGTGAACCCAGTATGGATGGGTGGAAACATGGGTGCAGGTTCATGTAGGATGCTAGATTCAAAACATGGAGTATAGAGTTGATAAATTAGACCAAGAGAGGCCCATGGTTTATTAATCTGCAAAGCAACTGTTTTGCCCTTTTTGGCCCAACTATGAGCGTCAGAATTGCGGTGATGTAAAGGAAAGTTGTTGAAGCATGATTTTGAATATTAAAAATCAAGGAAAAAAAACCTGCTCCTGATGTTTCTAACTACTGTGCATCGTTGCTTTTCAAAAACCACAAGCATGACCAACTAAACCATGCCCCCTATAAACCAACAGCCAGGACTATTGTGTCAGATAATGTAAATCTTGTGTGGAAGGGTTAAAGAAGATCTGCCAACATTGTACCTTACAGGCAGATGTGGGGACTGGACAGAGCCTATTCCCACTTCCAGGCAGCTGTTCTCACATGTCTCTCGCAGTAAGCGCACTGCAATATGCTGGCCGACCCTCGCATTGAGTCACATGGTTTCCTTACAGCATGCAATTTATATTTATGGCGACTTTCAAGTAGAGGGACCACAGAAATATTCTCTTTTTCTCTTGGCTCTACATAAATAATTAACTCAAGAGTGGCAGATAATCTTAAAGGGATATCTTTTGATATCAAAGTAATCCATTCAACTTGACATGTTTATTTTGCTTACGCAGTTTTTACTGTTCATAAATGTAAACTTGAGGGCAAATTGAAAATATGACGGAAGATTTAAACCATTTGGGGTTTTTGTTATGTAAATAAAAGTATAATTTTAATACTTCCCACAATATATTTAATAATGATTTCAAATATACAATGGAGAGGTTCGGTCATTGTCTAGAGGCAATGGCTCACAGCGCCACCAAAGGCTAGGAGATGGAACTACACCCATTTTGGTAATTGCTTATGCATCTGCAATGGAAGAACGTTGCACAAAATACAGTAATAAAATACAGACATACATTGCTATCCTATAAGTGGTTTATTAGAAGAAGTTCATAAGTAGGGCAGAAAATGTGCAGTGTTTGTTGCTGAATGAAGCAGGAGACAGTGGTATATGATAGACTGTGCTTGATACACGCTACTGACTTTTAACCTTCCTGTTCACATACAGTATCTTCAAGATAATGTACTGTTTGTGCTTACATGGGAGAGGGTATAAATCTAGACAAGGGCATAATGCGTAGTACAAGTGTACTGCTGTGAATGACTGTCATCTCAGGTCTGATATATATACACAGTCTGCAGATACTTTGTCAGCTATTGGGAAATTTAACAACGAAGATTGAACCGTGCGTGTTGTGCTCTTGCGTTCACACTGTGTTGTGTTTTCTCCAAGTAAATAGGTTACCAGAACTAAATGGAGACAAATATGTGAGTACATTTAATTATACACACAAACGTTGC
Source organism: Pseudophryne corroboree (assembly GCF_028390025.1). Lineage (NCBI taxonomy): Eukaryota > Metazoa > Chordata > Amphibia > Anura > Myobatrachidae > Pseudophryne > Pseudophryne corroboree. The sequence goes on from NC_086449.1 coordinate 734,757,197, forward strand.
TTTAGAGCTCCCCTCAACTGTCATTAAAGGTTGAACAATAGTCACTGTACAGGAAAATTTAATAACGCTTTGTATAGAGAAGAGCATAGCATTTATGAGGTTAGAAATGTTGCAAAATAGTTATGAGGTGATGCACTAGACATTACCAACAACTTAAAAATAATTTACAGTAGGATCTGTTTTCCAACAAGCTACAGTACAAAGCAGAGCCGTAACTAGACATTTTGGGGCCAGTGCCTATGCGCTGTGGCTCTACAGCAAAGGAGCAATTGACAGTAGCATCCCAACTGCCCCCCCCCCCCCCCCCCCCCCTCACGCGGGACACTGCAGCCCGTGGGTGAGACACCGGGGGACAGTCCCAAAAAATGGAGCTGCCCCACAAAAATCAGGACAGGTGTGTGTATATATAGATATATACACACACACACACACACACACACACACACACACACACACACACACACACACACACACACATATAATGGAAAATGATTAATTCAGCCTGTTAGATAAAGAGCTTTATTTCCCAATAAAATATAAGTGGTGATTTAGTCTAGAAATCACTTTCACTTATATTTTCCCTTTACCTATATATTGAGGCACTCTGTACAATATTGCCTTATACTTAATTTTCTACACTAGTCTCATTTTTTTTTTAAACTAGAAATTCATGTAAATCCAGTTATAATTGATGTATAAAATGTATATGTAAGATAGCTGTAAATTGGTAGCTTTGCTGCTGGTTACTGTGACATCACACCTAGCCTGTGACATCACAATGCTTCATCCTGCAACATTCTATCTACAGCTGCTGAAGTTTCCAGTCACCATGCAGGAAGACAGGTAGGAGGAGGCGAGTCCTACATAGCAGGGTATGATGGAGGTGGGTAAGGAAGACAGAGTGCAGTATAGTCCGCTGAAAGGCAAGACAAGATAGACAGAACAGGGAATATAGGTACAAAGACACATAATTAGGAGAAGCTCAGGAAGGAATGACATATTTAAGAATAAAAATGTAGCGTTACAGAAATAAAGAGGGCAGTATGTAGGACAAGGACACATACAGGAGATGCAGATAAGTCTCTATGAGGCAGCATCTTGCTTTGGGATGAAAACCTAAATTAAATAGATAAATGGCAAATTGATCAAATTTAAAGTTAAAGAATATTGGATAAGTGGTTGACTCATGGACATTTTATTGTACTTTAATTTCTATTGTACTTAAACTAGTACTATGCTTAAGGTTAGTCTTTTGTGTTTTTTCATCATCTGGCAAAGTTCTGGCAAAGAGATTTGCAGAGTGTCGGGTGACTGGCAAAGAGATCTGCAAAGTGTCAGTTGAAGACGATGGGAGGGGTCGCAGAGGCAGCAAGGACTGGAGGACAACATGCAGGAGGTAAGTTACCATACTTGTGTAAGTGTGTGTGTGTGTGTGTGTGTGTGGTAGGGGGTATTGAGAGCACAGTACAAAACAGAGACTACAGTATGGTGGGGGAGAGCGGACAATACAAAACATGCAGAAGGGGGAAGCTCAGTATAGGACATACAGATGGTGTTTGACGGGCAGGGGCAGTGCTAGGGTGATCGGCGCCACCTTGCAAACTATAAATTTGAGCCCTCCCATACTTTGTAAAGTGACAGCGAGCTTCATGAAGAAGGGGTGTGGTCTCACAAAGAGGGGTGTGACCACTCAATAGTACTCCCAATTTAAATTATGACACACAAAAGCACAGGTGAAACACGTAATTTAATTAGTAATCTAAAGGATGGTTACAGTAGCTCTATCATTATGACTGTAACCTGCACACTGTGGGTCCTTTAGAATGTAAGCTCTCACGAGCAGGGCCCTCTTCCCTCATGTGCTTATCCTTTCTTACTTTAGTAATCTTCAACTGCACCAAATCCAGCAGTCTTCTGCTACCTGATACTTATTTCAGTGTCATCTGCGGATGTAACTATGTTTATTTACCCTGTACTTGTCCTATACTATTATCAACTGTAAGTTGCTGTTTTCCTGTTTGATTATTTGTTTATGTACTCTGTAATTGGGCGCTGCGGAACCCTTGTGGCGCCATATAAATAAAGGATAATAATAATAATAATAATTGTATGATACTAACATGGTCCCAACACTAGGGAAGATAAAATCCTGAGCAGATGACTTGGGTCTCTGTGAGACAGGATCTTGGTTTTAGATGAAAAAAGTCAATAAAATAGATAAATTGCAAATGAATAAAATTGAAAGTACAGTAGCAGTACAATTATATACATAGTATATCTGACCAAGAAATTCTGGTTGTTTAGATCATCTGGCAAAGTTCTGGCAAAGAGATTTGCAGAGTGTCAGGTGACCGGCAAAGAGATCTGCAAAGTGTCAGTTGAAGCCGATGGGAGGGGTCGCAGAGGCAGTAAGACTGGAGGATATCATGCAGGAGGTAAGTTACCATACTTGTGTGTGCGGTGGGGGGAATTGAAAGCACAGTACAAAACAGAGACTGTGGTGGGGCAGAGTGGACAATACAAAACATGCAGAAAGGGGCAGCTCAGTATAGGACATACAGATGGTGTGGGGGCAGATGGCGGTGCTAGGGTGTTCGGCGCCCCCCTGCAAACAATAAATTTGAGCCCTCCCAAACTTTCTAAAGTAACAGCGAGCTGCCTGAAAAAAGGGGTGTGGTCACACATAGAAGGGGCGTGGCCAAACAATAGTACTCCCAATTCAAATTACGCCACACAATAGCACAATCTTACAATACACCACACGTAGCGCCCCTGATTCATAGCACGCCAAATAATTGTGTCCCTTTTTCACATTACGTCACACAGAAGCGCCTCCTAGCCATGTTAGGCTACACAGTAGTGCCCATTATACACATAATGCCCACAGTAGCAATGCCCCTTACAAATAATGCCCGCAGCAGTAGTGCTGCTTATACATATTATGCCCACAGTAGTGCCCCTTATATGCATAATGTCAACAATAGTAATGCCTGTTATACACATGATGCGCACAGTAGCAGTGCCACATATACACATAATGCCCACAGTAGTAGTGGGGAGCCTATTTTTCTCTGTTTCCTGTAATGTCAAAACTGGGTAAGCCGCTCCTCTGGAGATAGTGGAATGGCTGACCTTTTTATCAATGAACTGGGGGCAGATATACTAATCCTGGAAGAGTGATAAAGTGGAGAAAGAATAATTAACAACCAATCAGTTACTATTTGTCATTTTTCAAACATGCCTGTAACATGGCATCTAGGAGCTGATTGGCTGGTACTTTGTCCCTCTCCACTTTATCACTCAGCAGGACTTAATACATCTCCCCCATAGAATAACCAAATGATGAAATGGAACAATATGGTATAAATGATGTAAAGTAGAGCTGTAACAAGTGACTATTTCCCTATCTTTGCATATAATAAAGGTGACATAGCCCTTTTTCCTAGAGTCCTTTTCCTTACCGCACATGTGGCCTGATCCAGATGCGGATGCAAAGCTGCCGTTGCATGCAAGTGGCTCAATGCTTTTTCACTGCGCATGCATGTAAGCACAAGGGGCCTAATTCAGAGTTGATCGCAGCAGCAAATTTGTTAGTAGTTGGGCAAAATCCATGTGCACTGCAGGGGGGGTAGATATAACGGGAGACATTCCAAGTTGATCGCTCGCTAGCAACTTTTTGCAGCGCTGCGATCAGATAGTCGCCGCCTATGGGGGAGTGTATTTTAGCTTTGCAAGTGTGTGAACGCTTTTACAGCCGACGGCACAATTTTTTTTTGCGTTTTCTGAGTAGCTTTGGACTTACTCAGCCTCTGCGATCACTTCAGTCTTTTTGGTCCCGGAATTGACGTCAGACACCCGCCCTGCACACACTTGGACACGCCTGAATTTTTGCAAACACTCCCAGAAAACGGTCAGTTGACACCCAAAAACGCCCTCTTTCTGTCAATTACCTTGCGATCGGCTGTGCGAATGGATTCTTCGTTAAATCCATCGCCCAGCACCGATCCTCTTTGTATCCGTACGACGCGCCTGTGCAATGCGGTGCATATGCATGCGCAGTTTTGCAGAGAATTAACCTGATCGCAGCGCTGCTAAAAGTTGCTAGCGAGTGATCAACTCAGAATGACCATCTTCATGTGCAGAGAGAGTTAGATTTGGGTGTGGTGTGTTCAAACTGAAATCTAAATTGCAGTGTAAAAATAAAGCAGCCAGTATTTACCCTGCACAGAAACAAAATAACCAACCCAAATCTAACTCTCTCTGCACATGTTATATCTGCCCCACCTGCAGTGCACATGGTTTTGCCCAATTGCTAACAAATTTGCTGCTACGGTCAACTCTGAATTACCCCCAAGATGCAATCAAGCTGACATAGAGGATCCCATCGCAAAGTGACTGACAGGAAGTCAGCATTTGGGGTGGTAAAGGGGGTGGCTAACTGTACACAGGCGTGTCAGTTCTGTTCAATCACCTTTCCGTGCCCGTGTATAAATTACCCATTGCGACCTGTGTATCTGCTGGAGAGCCCTGTGTCTAGGAGACTTGCTCAGCCTACAACCGCTAAGACTCACTCAGGGTGGACTGCGATACAAATGCGAATGGCAAAAGATTGCAGCAACAATCACTTTAACAACCACAACTGAATTAGTCCCACAATTACACCATTATATTTTACTATTTTATCACAATTAACAACTAAGGGGTCAATCTAATTAGGTGCAAGTTTGTCTTACAACAGCCGCACTTTCCAATAGCCCAAACTCGCTGAAAAGTGCCCGCAGCCCTATGTGGCCACAAAGGGTGCGAGTTTGGGTGCCGTTGCCAGTGTTGAAACGTCGCAGCAATGGCAACTCGTACCTAATTGGATTGACCCCTAAATGTTAGCAATTTATAGATTATATTATGTACTGGTCAAATTTATTTTCTGAAGGTACCCACTTATTACTATAAGAGAGAACTTATCCCCCCAATGTGTGTATTGTATAAACACAATAAGCCCTTTGGGGTAACTGTCCCTGTTTCAGGCATTTTCCATGTCCTTAATAGTTACGGTAACATATTTACATAGAGAGATTTTTCTCTCTACACAACCACACCACTATTTGCAGTTTGTCTCTCTGCTTGTTCAACCACTAACAATGTTTTTTTTTTAATCTTCTCTCCTTAGTCTACACAGCAGTTGACCTTTGGCAAGTATAGGCAGATATAGGTAAGTATAATACCCCTCCCAATACCATACCTCCCAACATGACCCTTTCCAGGAGGGACACAATGCTCTGCTTCTGGACTTTTCTCTTAATCTATGATTGTTGGCACCTGTTTTGAACAGGTTACAGGATAAGAAAGGTGTTTCACCACAGGTGATGGCAATCATAAATTAAGAGGGAAGTCCAGAGGCAGAGCATTGTGTCCCTCCCGGAGAGGGTCATGTTGGGAGGTATGCAATACCTATAGCTCCCGATGTTGGGGGGTTAGATTTAGACTGCGGGTGGGGAGAGGTTAGGGTTAGGCCATGGGTAGAGTGGGTTGGGGTTAGGCACCCCTGGGGGTGGTTAGGCTGCAGGGGTGGGAGGGTTAGGCAGCAGGGACGGAGGTTAGGATTAGGCACCTCTGCGGTTAAAGTCAGGCACAAAGGGGGGAGGTTAGTGTTAGGCTCTGGACAGGGAGGGTTAAGCGGGTGGGGAGAGGAGAAAACACCTCTTTACTCACCCCCAGGGGTGTCGGAATGGGTGGGGCAAGGGGGCAGTTCGCCCCTACCCCCAAACATGAGAGGCGCCGGCTAATGTACACAGGGGGAGCGATGTGCAGTCAGTTTAAAAACCGCACATCACAACCTCCGTGCAGTGCAAGGACTAGGCAACGGCACTCCCCCACCCCTAACTCCCACCAGAGCAGTGCCAAACTGCCGCGAATTGCGGTTGATTTGGGGGCATGGCCTAATGTCGAGGAGTGCCAGCCTCCTGTGTAATCAGGGCAGATACAATAGTGTCTCTCTAACTCAATCTCTCCCTAACACTCTCTCCCCCTAACACTCTCTCCTCTCTCTCCCCAACACTCTTTCCTCTCTCTCTTGCCCTAACACTCTCTCCTTTTTCTCGCTGCTTAATACTCTTTCTCCACTTGCTCCTCTCTCTCCTTGACATGGTTTCTCTATCTACCTGACACTGTCCCTTTCTATTCCTCACTCTCCCTGACACTTAGTCTCTCTCTCCCTTTCTTTCCCTGACAGTCTCCCTCTCTCTTCCCACCTCCTCCTCACCATTTTGTCCCCATAGTATGGCCTCCTCCTCCCCAGTGGCTCCGCCCCCAGGGGGCGCCATATGAGGATCTATCTTGCCCCCCCAGCCCATAAATGTTCTGATGCCCCTGGTCACCCCTGTCGGTCTTTTAGCACCGGGATCCCGGCGTCAGTATTATGATCACCGGTTTCCCATGCGACGGGATATCATACTGAACCCCTATTAGTACATCTCTTAATGCCCAAAGGGAAGGGCGATTCTGAGGCCATGGTTCCCCAGAGGTTTCCCCCCAAGGGGGTTTTCCTCTCCTGAGTGCTGAAGGATGACTCTTCGTGAGTACAGAGGTGTAGCTTTTACGCCATAATCAATCTCATGCCTGTCCCTGCAATGTATAAGAAGTAAAATAATCGCTAATGCGATCACTTTACTTCTGGGTTTAGACCCCGGCTGCGCTACTTCACATGTGCAATCGTCAGACTGCATATGTGAGAGCAGACAGTAATGCAGAGGGATCCCAAGGATCCCTCTCCAGTGACGAATTGCATAATGTAGCCCACGGGCTACAAAAGCCATTTAGAAATGGCATTAGCTGCCGAGCCAAGCTCAGAAATGCTTTGTATTCTGGAGCTTGGTGAGTTTCGCAGTTTACCAACTGCCGTAGAAACTTTTGGTGGCTGCCTTTGTGATCACAATAGGAGGAATGCAATAGTTATTTCCAATATCCATTGCAGTCCCCAATACATACATTCAGGGCCTGTTTAATATTTGTGGGCAGTCTCCAAAGCTGACTGTTTTTGGAGATGTCTCGCAAATATTATTTGCTACATATTCTTCATAATAAACTTTTTATATTTTAGCATTGACTGAGTCTCTGTTCTTGATTGCATGCTAATTTGACGGGGTCCGCAAATTATTACTGTACTGTCCTGCTGGTGCTCTTGACCTACTTTATAGCAGCGAGACATATATTTTATATACAGCACTCTTGGGGAGATGTATCAAGCCTTGGAGAGAGATAAAGTGCAGATGTCCAAAGTACCCAATCATCTTCTGTCACTTATCTAGCACAGTACATGAAATGATACCTGTAGTTAGACGCATCATTTGCTTTGGGTAAATACCCCACTTTATCTCTGTCCGCGGCTTGATACCGCAAAATACCATGGGGTAAATTTACTAAGATGGGAGTTCTTTTTAAGATGGGATGTTGCCCATAGCAACCAATCAGATTCTATGTATTATCTTCTAGAAGGTGCTAGATAAATGAGAAGTAGAATCTGATTGGTTGCTATGGGCAACATCCCATCTTCAATAGAACTCCCATCTTAGTAATGTCTCCTTTTCACTGAATTAACAAGTTAAATTAATAATTGACAATGTCTTTTTCTGGGAAACGGTAAGAAATTCCTTGTATAAGATAATGTTCAAAAGGGTTTCCACCTTCCGATAACTTTCTAATGGCTTGCTAATACCCTCCTGGTACATTTACTTTGATTTATCATTCACGTTTCTTCCATGCCAGTCAGGGGTGGATTGAGAACTTAACGTGGCCCCGGAAATATATGAAAAGTGGTCTCATGTAGGTTGGAGTAAGTCAGCTATAAGTGGGGCCCAACACAAACTAGGGGTTAGCAAATTGTTAGCATTAGCCACAATGGTAGTAAGCAAGGCCAATGCAGCATGATAAGCAGTCACAGCACCTGCAGAAGGATCTGTCACAGTAGGTGGAGATCACACCAGTGGGTGAGGTATTGCACTGGTAGGCAGTCACAGCACCAGCAGAAGGATCTATCACAGTAGGTGGAGATCACACCAGTGGGTGAGGTATTACACTGGTAGGCAGTCACAGCACCAGCAGTAGGATCTGTCACAGTAGGTGGAGATCACACCAGTGGATGAGGTATTGCACTGGTAGGCAGTCTCAGCACCAGCAGAAGGATCCTGTCACAGTAGGTGGAGATCACACCAGTGGGTGAGGTATTACACTGGTAGGCAGTCACAGCACCAGCAGAAGGATCCTGTCACAGTAGGTGGAGATCACACCGGTGGATGAGGTATTGCACTGGTAGGCAGTCACAGCACCAGCAGAAGGATCCTGTCACAGTAGGTGGAGATCACACCGGTGGATGAGGTATTGCACTGGTAGGCAGTCACAGCACCAGCAGAAGGATCCTGTCACAGGAGGTGGAGATCACACCGGTGGATGAGGTATTGCACTGGTAGGCAGTCACAGCACCAGCAGAAGGATCCTGTCACAGTAGGTGGAGATCACACCGGTGGATGAGGTATTGCACTGGTAGGCAGTCTCAGCACCAGCAGAAGGATCTGTCACAGTAGGTGGAGATCACACCAGTGGGTGAGGTATTGCACTGGTAGGCAGCACACCAGGGTGACAAGTACACACATTAAATGATTACTACTACTTCATCCAACAGCAGGGAATTCCAAAGATTAGCACCAACTTGGTAAAAGGTCATTATAAAATAGATCATTCTTACTGGGGTCTCATCCATTGCTAAACACCCACTGGTCTCACATTCTTCCTTGCAGTGTAAAAGACAAAAAAAAAAATTACAATGCTTCTGTCTACCATTCCAGTGACAGATATTCAATACAAGGACCATCCCAGTGACCCCCATACAATGCCCAAGGAGCATCCCAGTGACCCCCATACAATGCCCATAGCAACCAACCAGGTTCTAGCTATCATTGTATAGAATATATTTGATAAATGATAGCTAGAAGCTCATTGGTTGATATGGACAAGAAACTTTTAGAAGGTTTTCTACATCTCTCCCTTGGGTATTGCTGCAATGTCCAGCTGAGTATATATTGGGCACTTATGGTAGTCCCAAATCTCAGGTTTTTCCCCCTCAATGTTGTAATGTCGGTAGGACAGGATGTGCCGTTGAAGCTCCTGAACTGGCATGGCCCTGTCCAGCTCAGATTAGGCCAAAGATAAAAGAAAAAGTCATGTTACAGAACAGTGTTATTAGCTAATATGGGGAGATATTGGCTACACATATAGGGACTGATTCTGAGATTTACATAAATCTCTGATGTTTAATGATCTGCGCATGAGTGGGTACCGCACTGCACACGTGTAGATCTGGTTCCACGATATACTGAGTAACCTCAGGGTTACTCGATGTCCTATGTGCACGCAGATGATCCCATGCTGCCCCTTCAGATGCAGCAGCACATTACAGAATCCTGGGCTATTTTTTTACTTAATATACCTCATGTAGCTTTTGCATAATTCTGCACAACTGCAGAGGTGCCATTAGCATCCACCTCTGAATCAGTCCCATATTTATACAGAACAGGGGCAGAACTAGAACTTTGTAGGCCCCAAAGCAACATTTTTAAGGGCCCCCCCAACTCAGGTCTCCAGAGAGAGAATGGCAGCAGGGACATAGAGACAGAGAGAGTGACGGCAGGGACACAGAGAGAGGATTCCGGCAAAAACATAGGGACAGAAATAGACAGTAGGGATATAGGGACAGAAAGAGGCAGCAGGGGTATAGAAACAGATAGAGAAGCAGCAGGGACATAGAGACAGATAGACGGTTAGCAGGGACTTAGGGAGATGCATTTGGGACAAAGAGAGAGGCAGCATGGACAGAGAGAGAGAGTGTGGGCAAGAATAGGACTTAGGGACAGAAAGAGGCAACAGGGGCATAGAAACAGAGAGATAGGCAGCAAGGACATAGGGACAGATAGAGAGGCAGCAAGGACATAGAGACAGATAGAGAGGCAGCAAGGACATAGGGACAGATAGAGAGACAGCAGAGACGTAGGGACATAGAGAGGCAGCTGGGGTGAAGAACAGAGTGAGAGGCAGCAAGGACATAGGGACAGATAGAGAGGCAACAGGGACGTAGGGACAGAGAGAGGCAGCAGGGGTGAAGAAACAGAGAGAGAGAGGCAGCAGGGATGTAGGGACAGATAGAGAGGTAATTGCAACATGCAATGAAAGAAAAAAACTGGGAAAAAAAAAGAATAGATGAACAATGTCAGCAATTCTGCATATACAATATATGCCCAGATAAAATACATATAAAATCTCAAGTTTAAATGAAGTGATGACATGCCGCTTCTGTTGCCATAACAACATGCACGCATCTATCCTGAATCCGGAAATACAGAGTGCCCGACACGTCACCAAGAAAGCAGGCGGGGAGGAAATGATGCAGTCACAGTGCCATCTCCATGGGAATGGAAATGCAGTGATGGAGATTACGGAAGCATAAAAGATGGCAGCAGATAGACGCCGGGCCAGAACACATGACCAATATCAAGTGCCATCAGTGTTAATAGAAAAACACACTGTTGCCCTGGAGTTGGGAACTGTTTATGGTCACATGATTTAGAGGAGATCTCTGATTGGAGAGAGACCAGCCTCAGCAGTTATGTATTTTTCAGTGGGGGAAGTGTAGGAATTGGATATTATGGGTATATAAGGATTGTTTGGATGGACTAGCAAGACTCATTATCTTGAAAAAGACCCCAGAGAGGGTTGAAACGCGTTAGTGGGGATCAGGCAACTGGAGAGTGCAAGGAGGACATTATATTAAGATTTGAATGACCCCCTTTGTGTGGTGATTGTGTGTGTGTGGGGGGGGGGGGTCTATTTGTTGGTGTTTGAGGAACTGTGTGTCCACCACTGTTTTTGCACCCCCAGTTTCCATGGCTCTTTTCTCTCCGTCCATCTCCTCCTCAATGGCCCACATCCATCAGGGGAAAGGGGGTGCTAGCTCTGGGCACTGACATGTGGGCTGGAACCTCAATCCTTCTGTCCCTAATAGACATTGTTAGTGCTGTATGGTGGGCCATCCCCTATGCTCTACTGACATTTAGGCTGGTTATATCGTAGATTATGGAAATAGTTACTGATTAACGGGACAATATGTGATCACTTTAAGGGCATAATTATAAAGTGATGATTTATGAATCTGCTTAAGAATACTATTTATGAAGAAGCAATAGTTAATTAAAGCAGTATGAGCCATAAAATTACAGCTATAAATCAAAAACGTACTATATAATAACATATATGATACTGCTAAGGAAAGGAGGGGGAAAAGCTTAAATATCTACAGTTCACTTTCCCAAATTCTACTGACTTGGATAAAAATGATATTTAAATATTGCAACTATAGAGGAAGATAAATTACACATGAAAGTGAATTTATTTTGAAAAGATTCTCTTTTCACCAAACGCCTCACCCTAGGAGGTCTTTCACCCCCCTCAATCTCTACCTAAAAGGCAGGAGTGCTTAGAGCTTCCGCTATCTTGTGGTTCTCTGATGGTGCAGGGTATCACTGTAAGCTGCACCTGACAGAAAGGTCACAGACGTCTGTCAGATCTAGTGCAATGTATCATCCTGCCATACAGCTAATCAGAGGGAAGAGGGAGGATTCCGAACTTTATACAGTATTAATATATTCAATTCAATGGCATCATACACCAGTGGTTCCCAAACTTTCTTGAATCATGGCGCCCCAGAGTATTTCAGCATTTTTTTCATGGCACCCCTAGGATAAAAGTTTTTTACTGATACGTTTGGAAAAAAATATTAAATTAAGTAGACTGTGCCTACCTGTCATCCTTAGGGTCAGTTATGTGTTGGTTTACACTTGTGCTACTGATTGATTTATACTTGGCACCCACTATCACTGATTTTGCCTATCACTTTGACCATAAATAATTTGATTTCGTTCTGGACCACCAACCCGAGGTACCCCTGCAAGAGCCTCGCGACCCCGCAGGGTGCCTAGGCACGGGATCCGGTCTTTAGGGCGACTGCACTTAGGTTGACACTCATTAGGTCGACAACTATTGGTCGACGTGCATGTCGACATGGTCACTAGGTCGACATGGAAAAAGGTTGACGTGAGTTTTTCACTCTTTTTCAAAGTTATTTTTTGAACTTTTTCATATTTTACGATCCACATAGACTACAACTGGGAATAGTAACCTGTGCCGAGGAGCGAGGCACCTTGCCCGAAGCATGGTGAACGCAGCGAGCCAGGCAAAGGGATGTGGTGCACTAATTGGGGTTTCTGGTCACTTTACGAAGAAAACAACACCCAATTTTTTTTTTTTAAAACTCATGTCAACCTCCTTCCATGTCGACCTTGTTCATGTCCGTGTCGACCTATTTCAGGTGTTGACCTAGTCACTGTTGATCAATAGTGGTCGACCTAATGACTGTCGCCCTAGTTACTGTTGACCATATGAGCCACACCCCCTAGGCACTCATGTTGGGAACCACTGTCATAGACCAATAGTAATAGATATCACACACTGGGAAATAGCAACTCCCTAACATGCCGCCCTTTTTAATCACACATTAATGGCTAAGTTCTAAACCCCTCATACCTTTTCCAATCACACACTAATTGGAGATCTTACTTCCCATCCCCATGCACCTATTCCACATGTTTCAAACAGGACTAGTGGCAAATCACCAAACTCCTCACATGCTGCAAACACTGTCACCAGGGCCAGTTCGAGCCCTCTCTGCGCCCCGGGCAGGAAATGGGGGTGTGGCTTAATACAGGGGGCGTGGTCATTTACGCCCCCTGTACAGTAGTAGCGCCGCTTAAATGCTGAGCGGTGCGCGATAACGTCATCGCGCACCGCTCAGCAAAGGTCCTCTCCACGAAGGGAAACTAGACGCTACGCGTCTAGTTCCCTTCACAGGGGACACAGCCGGTGGACACAGCGGGCAGCAGAGGGCACAGCAGTGGCGGATCTTGCCATGGTGCGGCGCCCTCCGGATGGCGCCAGCGCCCTCCGGAAGGCGGCGCCCCGGGCAAAAGTCCTGCTTGCCCGTGGCAAGATCCGCTACTGACTGTCACACCCACACTGCAACAAAACAATGAGTCAACATATACAAAGAGAGTTTAATGAAAATTTTACAATTGCGACAAATTGTATCGCTCTTGTAGAATCTAGTTTTTACTAGTTGTAGAATATATGTTTGTGTCCCAATTCAAAGTAATGTTACACCTGTTATGGTAGATCATTTTTAGCATAGCGCCCTTATTGTGAATCATGTGTGGGCTGTGTGAGTGAGTGTGTGTGTTCCTGAGTGTGTGTGTCTGGGGGTGGGGGTGGGGATGATTGATTTAAGCCATTCTCCATTGTTGATTAATTTTCATCTCTTTGGGATATCCTAGATGAAATGGAACAGGAAAACATGAAAGTCAGTATAGTGACTCATGATCCGAAAATGGCATTCCTGGAGGTTTGGCCCCATACAGCATATGCACCAAGCCCGGCATGCAATTCTGGGGCTTGGATGTGGTGGGCAATGCCATCAATAGATGGCGTTGCCCTAGAGAAGCCGATCGCACAGCCCTTTCTGAGAGGGATCCAAGGGGACTTTAGTCAGCGGCATTGTAATGAGTCAAACTGACTCACTACAAGCCGCCTGTGTGAGCTGGAGCAAGGAGAGGAGCAGCTCCGGAGGCAGGGGAGGAAAAGGGAGGGGGAGTCGGGAGCCGCAGCAATGCACTGTAAGTGGTGGCGGCGCTGCTGCAGCTGTCCCTCTCCTTCCACATAGGCTGTCTGTCACCGCTGTGAATGCTGGGATGCACTTCCCTCATCCCAGCATTCACAGCAGCGGCGGCCAGCCAATGTGGAAGGAGAGGGACAGCTGCAGCGGCGCCGCCACCACTTACAGTGCGTTTCTGCGGCTTCCTCCTCCTCCTCCCCTGCCAGGAATCTGCCAGCCAGCAGCTGCACCGAGGAGCCTGACTCCTTGAGCCAGCGGAGAGACAGTAAATATCTATTTGTCATCTATTCTGTCTGTCTATCTATCTATCTATCTATCTATCTGTCTATTTATCTAGGGCTGTAACTAGGTGGCACACAACGCATATGCCTATTTTAATGCGTAAAAGGTGGACTCTGCCTGCCGTAATGTGTAAAAGGTGGACTCTGTTTGCCGTAATGTGTAAAAAGGGGCTCTACCTGGTGTAGTGGCACTACTGTGGAGTGTAATTTGAATAATGGAGACTACTAAGGCATGCTAAAACTGTGGTGGGGCATGCTGGGATGTGTAGTTCCACAACAGCTAAAGGGCTGTATGCTGAATACCTCTGGAATTATAGACCATTTAAAATTATGAGTTTCCTTTGAATCACTACACCAAGACATGCAACGGTGCAACATGACAATAATTCATACAGTCCTGATTTAAGGGCTTACTCCCTCCATTCCTATGGGGACTGCTTTATCCGGATCAGGCCAGAAGGTTGGGAGGTCTGTCCTAGCCCCTGCTGCTCTGCCATGGTGTGCTCAGAATTCAAAGCATGCTTTTAGGGGAGAGGAAGAGGATGGGGGTTACAGGACATCAGAAGTGCTTGATACACCCCCCGCAACTGGTAACCGTAACCCCTTTCTGTGTGCACGCCACATTCCGATTTTCTCAACCTAAACATCTGGTTGGTATAGACTAATACCAGTCTGTGCCATACACAAATACATAGCTGATGTCAGAATTAATCTGTACATGGACATGGTACAAGTGCAGAAGATGAATTCTTTTGTACAGGGGAAAATCTAGACAGGTGCTCCTCTCATCCCTTAAACTAACTGTGAACAAATGTGCACGTTGCAAGCATTACTATATTTGCCTAGAAAGTAAATACCACCAATTTATACAGCTGTCTCCTTATACCCACAACCCCTTCTCAGAAATATTCTCATCGCTCCCTGCAAGCCTGCAATGAATGTTCTCCTGTCTGTCTCCCGCATGTAAATTGTAGTACAGCGGACCATTGCGTCTGCTTCCTCTGCAGAAAAGCCAAAGAACCTACAACGAGCATCTACTGTAGTTTAACAAAAATAATATTAAAAAATTATAGTTACTTAAAACAGTTACCAACGAATGCCATTCATGAGGCATATAAGATATATAGCTACATTTTACCCACTCACTGTTGGTTCATACAGTATTACAGCTAAATAGTTTGGATCAGAAGCTACAAATTGGCAGTGTTGGTATCAAGCAGCCAACCAGGAGAGAATACTGTATGTGGTGTTCTAACATCAGAACCTTGTAGGTGAACATTCCACAGAACCTATACTGTAGCTGGGTCTGTTCATCAGGGCTGCAGATGGTCATGTGACACACTCCCTTCAGACAATGTCGCTGCACGCTGCCAATGGTCAATGTCCATGTATACATCAGTTCATAGATGGAATCTGTCTTTATACTGTGTATATCTTTCTTGGTTATAGATCAAAATCCCAGCATCATAATTAAAAGCCATAGTAATTCAGCTCAGACATCTCTAATCTCTAATCTCTGTAAGAAGCAACAACAGATGGTACTCCGCAATCACAAACATGCTAGTAATATATCTGGAGCACACTAAAAAAGAATACAAACAAGTTCCACGAAGAAAAAGCTACCATTATGTCAAAATTGCTTATGTTGCAGCAGCATGTGTATTGTAAATGATACAGACGTACAGCATATGTAGTGGAAAGTATATTTACTGAAGCAGATTTAAACAAAAAAAAACAACCTTGCCACAGAAAATAACTTATACATGATAATGTAAAATATGAGGAATGTAAATGAAGGCATCAATTCATCATCGCTTGAGAAAAACAAAGAAATTACGCCACCTATCACTCCCCTAAAAGTAGTCCCCCAGAATTGCCCCATTGAAAACAGCTTTTCCCAAGTCTTCTCTGTTCATATAGCATAGCATCTACAAAGGTTTTTAGTTTTCCACTTTAAAATGTCTCAGTGTTTGTATTGCAGTTTTTTATTGGTCCACACGGTCGCACCCATTTTGTAGCATTGCATTGTGTTGTAACTTATGGTCAGGGAATGGGACTCTGGTGAAGGCAGTGGTTAGTAGGGGTTTTTATCTCTATAATTATAAAGAAAGCAATACAGCCTCACAGTGCTAGTGAGTTCCTGACCGAGGCTGTATTGGTGTGGAGTTTGTATGTCCTCCCCACGTATGCGTGGATTTACCCCGGCTACTATAGTTTCCTCCCACACTCCAAAAACATACTGGTAGGTTAATTGGCTTCTGACAAAAATTAACCTTCGTCTGTGTGAGTCAGAGTGATAGCTATGGGACAGATGTACTTAAGGTGCATACACACTTGAAAATAAAATGAACAACGTCACTAATTTTCACCCAATGACGTTCACTTTCTCTGCAAATGTGTATGCCGGCGACAATGGCCGATGCGCGGCCTTGCGGGCTGTTAACAACACTTGCTGTCGGACGAGCATGCATGCTCAATCTGGACTGTCGTCTAAGAGCTACCTGCACGGCCCCGCCGCAGAATGACATCACTGAGCAATATGATCGTCATATCACTCAGTGTGTATGCCCGGCCGCCGACTGCCCGCCAGGGAGGGGGAAACACTAGATGACGTCGCACATAGAGCACATCGTCTAGTGCAGGGCTTAAAGTGGTCCTGGAGAGGTGGGGGAACTCATCTTCCCCACAACCCCTCCCCCTTAGCGCGCGCCGTAGGCGGGCGTGCCGCAAAAAAGGGTGTGGTTTCATAAGGAAGGGGCGTGGCCACACAAAAGTACCCCAAATTCAAAATAATGCCTCACTGTAGCACAATCTTATTCACATTGCCCGCCCCACATGCTTACAGAATGCCCCCAGTAGTGCTCACCATTAAATAAGTAAACATATATATATATATATCTCATGTTTCTCCAGCAGAACTCAATAAGGACAAGAGTCGGCTTTAGTGACTAAAGCCAACTCTTGTCCTTATTGTGTGCCGCTGGAGAAACATGTATGCCTAAATAATGATAAAGAAAGCACACTCACTCACATGACCTGACGGCGGGCGCAGCAGGAGAAGGGCACAGGAATGTGCAGCAATAAATGTAGGGCACGTGTGGGGGGTGCGCACACCTATGATCCTATGCATGTGTGCGGGGGGACCCACTGTCACGGGCTCCGGCGGTCCCATTACGCTGTGCTGCGGGGAGACAGATTTGCCGGTCCCAGTATCCGTATAGGGGAAGGGGCTGCGCTTTTGAATCTAGCGCCGATTGCGCACCAATCACGTATCGCGGACTGTTAGCCAATGAGAAACTGCCACTAGGCAGCTTCTCATTGGCTGGCGGTCCGCGAGCCGTGATTGGCTCACGCCAGCTTTTGAAATAGCCGCCCCTTCTTTTAATTGGATCTGCAGCTGGTCCGCGAGCCGGGATTGGCTGGCGGACGCTGCAAACTTTACAATGCAGCCGTGACCTGATGCTGTGGCCGGACGGAGGCGGAACTGGTTCCGCCTGCAATTAGAGGTGACGGAACGCAGTTCCGCCCCGTTCCGGCCCACTTTAACCCCTGGTCTAGTGTGTATAAAGCATAAGCCTTGAAAAGTGATAAATTGCACTGTATTAAAGTACCAAGCAACCAGCTCCTAACTGTCATTTTTCAAAGCAAGCCTGTAACATGGCAGTTAAGAGCTGATTGGCTGGTACTTTATCACCGTGAAATTTATCACATTTCAAGGCTGAGGGCCAAATTCAGACCTGATCGCTGGGCAGTGATTTTTGCAGCCCGGCGATCAGTTAGTCGCCGCCTACAGGGGGAGTGTATTTTAGCTGTGCAAGTGTGCGATCACATGTGTAGCAGACCTGCACAAAGTGATTAAGTCCTGCGCAGCCCAGGACTTACTCAGCCGCTGTGATTACTTCCGCCTGTCCGGGACCGGAATTGACGTCAGACACCCTCCCTTCCAACACTTGGACACGCCTGAGTTTTTCCAGACACTCCCTGGAAACGGTCAGTTGCCACCCACAAACGCCCTCTTCCTGTTAGTCACCTTGCGATCGCCTGTTCGATCGCTTTTTTCGCACCATCCCGTCGCTACGCACCGATCCCCGTTGCTGTGGTCCGTCGCGCCTGCGCATTGCGGTGCATATGCAAGCGCAGTTCAGACCTGATCACAGGCTGTGAGAAAACACAGCCTAGCGATCAGGTCTGAATTACCCCCTTAGTACATCCCCATAGATTGTAAACTCCACCGGTTTAAGGATTGATGTGAATGACTGAAATATTCTCTGTAAAGCACTGAAGCATACGCGTGTGCTATATAAAGAACTGCTAATAAATAATAAAGAAATAGTGCAAACGAAGTAGAATATATTCATGGCAATAGCTCTCATACTGCTGACCATTCTCCTTTGCGGTAAGAACCCTCACGGTATTATTCCCCTACTGCCGCCCTCCAAAAGGGAAGGTTTTGAAGAAGTGATCTGCAGCAATCAATGGTCAATTTGTTATACAAGAAAAAGTTTTGCTTTCTTGCACCATTCCTATAAACATGTTATTCTTTAGGCTTTTATTGCAAGCAATAATAAAATGCTGCAATTGTAGAATGCAGTATTGCCTGTGCAGAGGGCGCTCAGCGGAGAGAGTGAGCTTAATCGATGATACAAAGTGCCACATAGGGGCTTTTCACTAACTAATAATGCGGCAGGAGCACATCTATCTCTCTCTGATTAGTGTGAGCTGTGTGCTTATAGCTAGCCTGGGCTGCTGCACTGAGCCTATTTAAGAGGGAGATCTGCCTTCTTGCTATTGAGGAGGGGAGGGGCTAGAGGAGAGGGACCAGATTTAACCCTTCCTGTGCTACTACCCATGTCACTCTGCAGTCATGGCAGGCTGTTTACCTCGTGTCACAAAGTGGAGCAGCTCTTTAAGCAGTTGCCTTGAGCTGCAAGTAGAGCGGCTTGGGCATGCGGTCTGCCATTTATCTTAGAAGATGGGACTGTGCCAGCCATGCAGCCGCGGTTTCAACATTTTTGGTACAGATTGGGTGGTGGGAAATGCTGACTGTGCTGGATAGTGTTGTTCCCCCTCCTCACTTGCAACAACTGCATGTTTTTTACCCTGTAAAAAGCTATGCGGTGTCCCTGGTGAATCTCTCTCTCTCTCTCTCTCTCTCGTTAAGTGGTTTCCCAGAGACTGAAGGGGTCATTCACACACATGTACTGGGAAAATGGATTAAATGCACGTTTTCCAGTGCGAAATTTCTGCATGGTGTCTGTACCAATATCATCTAATATAGCTGTAGGCGCTCGATAATGCATAAAACATAGTACAAGCTCCAATCTAAAATGCAACTTACAGATCTACATTTTCAGAGGCTGGATAGGCAGCATTCACTCTCATTAGCCCGTGTGGTGTTTAACGCTCACTAATATGAGAACATGACAATAGGAGCGGACGGGTGTCGTAGTCTAAACTTATCTCAGCTGAAGCATCCGCGAGAGTGGCGCTGTTAGATGCATACAATTCTCATCCGGCTGGCATACAGTATTCCATTATCTACAGGCAAACATACATTTACTGTCCGCTGTCACAGTCTTCAATATCCTTAGAATAACTGGGAAGTGGGTGCAGGGGGAACGCGGAGTTAATAATCGGCATTGCACTTACTCTAAGATGTGACCTTCTTTAAAAGCAACTGTAAAAGTAGTACTTTATTAAAAATTCAATACATTTAATTTAGCTCATTTTAATCACACAAGTTGTAAAACACCTAGCTCTGCCTATTAAGTTCTATGGCTAAAGGGTTTTGTACATACTAATTGCACTCACTGCACCAGACTTTAGAATATTTAATTTGCGACTTAAAAATGTATTGCACAATGTCTTATTTAGTGGTATACCGACTTACAAATACAAATTTTGTGAAAATATTCAGAACGCGTTTACTCGCTAGCGATGTGCTATAAATTGCACCAGAAAACATGGGCGAGCATCATGAATAAATCACAGAGAGAAAACATCTATTGCCATTACAGCCAAATGAAACAAACTATTTGCATAATCTTATGAAAATACTTTCCTCTCTCAGGTTAGAGTCGAGAGTTAACACTTTGGGTGCCAGTGGGGCCACAACTTAACCCTGGTGCTGCTGGAGAGACCAGCATTGCTCTAAAGCTAAAATCAGGAAAGTCGCAGGTTCGGTAACGGCATAAAACAACATAAACAATCTAAATGCAAAAAAACAACGTTAGAAAATAATTTCAGGGAGGTATAAAAAATAAAAAGAGAGTTTCACTTACCCAAAATATTAAGTTAAAGAGGAACATCATGTATTTCAAACAACAGAGACAGCCTCTTGCCATGTTGCACTTCTTAAATTCTAGAAGAAAGACAAATGATAGATCCAGGTAAAAGACCACATATTTTCCACCTTTGGGTGCAGTGTACTTGTCCCTCTTTACACCAGCGTGGCTCTGGGTGCGGGATCCAGCGTTGCCATAGAAAGCACCAGCTGTGAATCCTCTACCAAATTCCCTGCTTGAGGTAGAAGGTTTGGCTGAGTCTCTGCTGTCCACAGATGGACTTCGGTGTATAGAAGAGTCCTCACTACTCGACTTTTCCATAGTCTTTCGCTTCACCGTTGCCAGAGCTATTGTCTCGCATGTCTCAGCATTAAATCCAGCACACAGTGACAAATCTACTAGCAGCCTGTCACTCTCCTAATCAGAGACCCGCACTGTGATGCTGCTTCCAGGGGGGGAAAGGGAGGGATGCCCACCTCCTGGTAGC
This sequence comes from Pseudophryne corroboree, assembly GCF_028390025.1. Taxonomy (NCBI): domain Eukaryota; kingdom Metazoa; phylum Chordata; class Amphibia; order Anura; family Myobatrachidae; genus Pseudophryne; species Pseudophryne corroboree. The sequence continues at coordinate 734,778,014 of NC_086449.1, forward strand.
GAGATCATTCAATGGATTTATTTGTTTTTTATATTTATTTCTTTTTCCTGCGAAAATTATTCCGTCAGTCTTTTACTTATAAGATCCATTATTCTCATCTCCCCCCCCATAAAAATAAATGAAGAAAAAAAAAAGCAATGAAAAATAAACACCCTTAAAGACTTCTCGTTGGACAGCACTTCATCCAAAAACCTTGTGACAGCACCTCTAAGAGACTTCACAAAGGTTGAGAACTCTCCCAGACAGCCACTCAGCCCTTCTGTGTTAGTATCAGCTATCTGCTATTGGATCTGTGTTAGCTTGCGGTGCTCTGCTATCCAACAGCATCAGCAGCTGCTCTGGTGGGCAATCCCACAGAAATCCCTGAGCCAGCTCTCAAGTAATACAGTTTACTCTGCCGAGCCCTCCCCCTTCTGCTCTAGAATTAGCCAATGGAGACTAGACGGACATGAAGGGACAGCCTACATGACATAATATCTTTAAAAGGCTTATTCTTTTAACTTTGACTATACAAGTGCATCGCTTGAATGTCAGGGGCTGCTCAAAATCCGAGAGAAGATTGTCAATTAAATCACTTGAAGAAATTAATAAATATATTTGCATTATATGTGTGTGTGTGTATATGTATATATATATATATATATATAAAACCTCTGCCAGAATATTTAGAGTTAGATTTACAAAGGCATTTGAACTGCGAGTTTTCGATTTGACTTTGCACAGAAACTGGATTTGCTATCATTCAGAGAGTGGCAGATTTACATTTTCACCTTGATCTAATTATTTAGAATAGCTTTGTAGTCATACAGTATCTGTGCTAAGGAAAACATCCAAAATCAAAGTAAAATAAACAGCAATGTAACAAATCATAATAACCATACTGACGATTAATTCACACGTTTGCAATTTCACAGCACTTATATCAATAAATAGATGATCTGTAAATTGTTATTTACTGCTCCACTGTTTTGTTTTTGGAAAAAAATAAGCATATCTAAAAATTGCTCCTAGCCTATCTACTTGTGAGGTAGAGATTTCAGCTGACATTTTGCGATTCAGTTTGAAACGATAGCAGTCTGTACCCTTATATCCCACTTCTCTCGAGGGAATATGTACTAAGCCTCGTTACAGGCTGTGTTTGAAAAATGACAGCTAGGAGCTGATTGGATGCAAATGTATCTCTCTCCACTTAATTGATCTCCAAAGCTTAGTACATATGCCCCCCTAAGTCACAACAGAATTTTGCAGGCAGATAGGACTTTTTTTTTGCATTTGACATTAGGGGGTATATTCAATTAAAGTCGGATCCATTCCGACATGTATTTGTCGGAATGAATCTGACAACCCCTATTCAATAGCCATCTTAATTCGACTTTTTCAAGTTGAATTAAGATGGTACGCAGATGAGGAGAGGGGGGCGAGCCGCGGGGGGGACAGCCGGAGGGCATACAGGAGACATCAGCGCTACGATCAGCGCTACCGTAGCGCTGCAGCAGGATGTCACTCACCCGCCCGACATCACTGCAGCTTCCACACGGCTCCAGCAGCGTGCTGGAGCCAGGTGGGAGCTGCCGTGAGGTCGGGCGGGTGAGTGACATCCAGCTGCAGCGCTGATCGTAGCGCTGATCTCCTGTATGCCCGCCGGCTCCCCCCCCCCCCCCTGCGGCTCCCCCCCCCTCGCCTCCTCCGGGTCCATCTCATTCCGACATCATTTTGATGTCGGATTGAGATAGTCGAAAAGGGGGCCAAAACCTGTCGGATTTGGCCCCGTTTTCGACATCAACACGTGGATCGGCAGCTATTCCGCCGATCCACGTGCTTTTCGACAAGTCAAATGCCTTGACTTGTCGAAAAGCTTAGAATAGGTTGAATCAGGATTCGACCTTAAAAAGTCGAAAACTGCCGTCTTTTCGACAGATGGCAGTTTTCGACTGCAATTGAATATACCCCTAAAGATTTAAAAAGACGTGGCTTTTTGGTGACTGTGGCTGTGTTTTTTTTAAATGGCAAAATGGTTTTGCATATAATATTATTGCTGTTTTATATTTCATGGGTAGAACCAGTGGTGGGATTCAGCCGGTTCGCACCGGTTCTTCAGAACCGATACCTAATGTTAGGTATGGTTCTGAGAACCGTTTGTTAATGAGTGCCGCCAGCATAGGTGCAGATACCGTTACCCCAGTAGCTCTAGCCGCCGCTGCCCCCGCAATAGATTGAGACGCGCTGGGGGCTGCAGAAGCGCTTCTGTACCATAGCAATGAAAAAAAAAAAAATGGCCGCCGCCAAGGAGGAGACAGATGCTAGAGGTCACATTTGACCTCTAGCACCTGTCTCCTTGGCGGCGGGCATTTTAAGAGGGTGTTTTTTTTACACTACTATGGTACAGAAGCGCTTCCACAGCCCCCAGCGTGTCTCAATCTACTGCGGGGGCTAGCAGTAACCACTGATGCCCGCACCCACCCTCCCTACTTCACTGATGCAGCGGCCAGGAGATACCTGGCAATACGCAGGAAAGCCCTGGCAACGCACAGGAGACCCCCTAGCAACACATATGAAACCCCTGGCAACGCACAGGAGACCCCTAGCAACGCGCATGAAACCCCTGGCAACGCACAGGAGACCCCTAGCAATGTAAGTGGCATTATTGTGTGTGGGCATAAAATGGTGTTAGGGCCATAACTGTGTGTATCATAATATGTAATTGGCGTTACAGTGTGTGGTATAACGCATAATGGGTGTTATTTGAGTATTAAATGCATGAATTATTAAACTTCCTTTCGGTATACTTAAAATGTTCATTAGGACATAGAACCTGTTGTTAATTTATTTGAATCCCACCACTGGATAGAACCACTGACAGTCAGTGGCTTTGCAAAGCCGGCACGTTGTAATTATACACCCAAGTGTCATTTTCAAACCGCAAAAGTGTAAAACTGCAGCACACATGTTATTCTGAGTTGTCACGTGTCTTCTTTTGTACAATTAAATATGGTTTTAAAGGGACGTGCATAGAATTGCGTGCTAAGATGGCGGTTTATACAGGGATGCAAAGACTGCACTGACTAATGGGAGGACATGGACAAATAAAGTGCGTTCCCATGTTAATACAAACACAAGTGTGCCAGATTTATAGAGGAGATACACACAGAATATTTCAAGGCTATAAATCCCCAGTGCCCACTGCAAAAATTTAGCTGAGTGTACCAGAGAGGGTGCTGCACTCAGCCCTAACAGTTTTATAAAAGCAGTACATTTTCTACTTTTTAACATTTTTTATTTTTTTTTACAATATTTGCTTTATATAAATGGACCCCAATAAGTGTACTACCTTTGGTAAAATTCATATTCCATGTTGGATCCCTAAAAAACACTTAGATTTATTTATAATTATGCTGTCATAACAAAAAAAAAATATGTTAAATATTTATATTTTACAGGTTTTGACTGAACTTAATGCAAGAAAAACAAACAAAAAAAAAAAACACAATAAGTAAAACAAATACTTCGGGGGGAGTGTAATAGGGTGTGAGAATCAGAAAGTGAGAGATTTTGGGAGAATTGTCCTTATTTTTTTTAAAGTGGTAATCATTTACATGGCAAAATCAACGTGGTCTTGCCATGTAAATGATTGCCACTTTTAAAAAAATAGGAAAATTCTCCCAAAATCTCTCTTTCTGATTCTCACACCCTATTACATTCCCCCCATAGTGTAGCTAAGTGAAGATGCTCACAGTAGGATATTGGTTGATCTACACATCAGACCAAGTGGCCCAACCACTACCCTGCAACTAGACCATTCTTGGAGAAGTGCTATGGGGGGTGGGGTAATGCAGATTGATTATCATGGCTCCGCCCCCAGCTGCACAATGCTGAGGCATGACACAGAGAACCGCTACCCACAGTTTTACATTGAAGTGGGATAATGACCCTACTACGTTTTGCCGGTGCTTGGGATCCCGGCGCCCAGCATACCGGCACCGGGATCCCGACCGCCGGCATGCAGGCAGCGGGATGTGCGCAAAAGAGCCTCTTGCGGGTTCGCTGCGTGCGCCACTCTGTTTATTCTCCCTCCAGGTATGTGTTCGCGGACACCCCAAGAGGGAGAATAGTTGTCGGTATGCCGGCTGTCAGGATCACGTCGCCGGTATGGTGAGCGCCGGGATCCCGACAGTCGGCATATAAAATGCAGGGGCTCGGAGGGCCCCTTGCGGGCATGCACATCTGGGCTCGGAGGGCCCCTTGTTGCCCATCACTGTACAAGAGAACAAGAGAAGATGTTGACTGCGGCAACCAATCAGATTCTACATATTCTTTTGTAGAATGTAGTGTACTAGATATAATGATAGCTTGAATCTCATTAGTTGCTATGGGCAATTTCTCTATTTTTACTATATAAAGTTATGATTGGTCCTCCGACTTATTCCCTAATAAGAGCTACATACAGTGCATCCGGAAAGTATTCACAGCGCTTCATTTTTTTTTTATGTTACAGCCTTATTCCAAGCTGGAATAAATTCATTTTTTCCCTTAAAATTCTACACACAATACTACATAATGACAACTTAAAAAAAAGTTTTTTTGAAAATGTATTAAAAATAAAAAAACTAAGAAATCACATGTACATAAGTATTCACAGCCTTTCCTCAATACTTTGTTGATGCACCTTTGGCAGCAATTACAGCCTCAACTCTTTTTGAATATGATGTCACAAGCTTGGCACACCTATCTATGGACAGTTTTGCCCATTCCTCTTTGCAGCACCTCTCAAGCTCCATCAGGTTGGATGGGAAGTGTCGGTGCACAGACATTTTCAGATCTCTCCAGAGATGTTCAATCAGATTCAAATCTGGGCTCTGGCTGGGCCGCTCAAGGACATTCACAGAGTTGTCCTGAAGCCACTCCTTTGATATCTTGGCTGTGTGCTGTCCTGCTGAAAGATGAACCATTGCCCCAGTCTGAGGTCAAGAGCGCTCTGGAGCATGTTTTCATCCAGGATGTCGCTGTACATTGCTGCATTCATCTTTCCCTCTATCCTGACTAGTCTCACAGTTCCTGCCGCTGAAAACATCCCCACAGCATGATGCTGCCACCACCATGCATCACTGTAGGGATGGTATTGGCCTGGTGATGAGTGGTATCTGGTTTCTTCCAAACATGATGCTTGGCATGCATGCCAAAGAGTTCAATCTTTGTCTCATTAGACTAGAGAATTTTGTTTCTCATGGTCTGAGAGTCCTTCAGGTGCATTTTGGCAAACTCCAGGAGGGCTGCCATGTGTTTTTTACTAAGGAGTGGCTTCCGTCTGGCCACTCTACCATACAGGCCTGATTGGTGGATTGCTGCAGAGATGGTTGTCCTTCTGGAAAGTTCTCCTCTCTCCACAGAGGAATGCTGTAGCTCTGACAGAGTGACCATCGGGTGCTTGGTCACCTCCCTGACTAGGGCCCTTCTTCCTCAATCGCTCAGTTTAGACGGCCGGCCAGCTCTAGGAAGAGTCCTGGTGATTCTGAACTTCTTCCATTTACGGATGATGGAGGCCATTGTGCTCATTGGGACCTTCAAAGCAGCAGATATTTTTCTGTACCCATCCCCAGATTTGCACCTCAAGACAATCCTGTCTCGGAGGTCTACAGACAATTCTTTTGACTTCATGCTTGGTTTGTGCTCAGACATGCACTGTCAAGTGTGGGACCTTATATAGACAGGTGTGTGCCTCTCCAAGTCCATGTCCAAATCAACTGAATTTACCACAGGTGGACTCCAATTAAGCTGTAGGAACATCTCAAGGATGATCAACAGTGGAAACACGATGCACCTGAGCGCAATTTTAAGTTTCATAGCAAAGGCTGTGAATACTTATGTACATGTGATTTCATAGTTTTTTATTTGTAATAAATTTGAAAAAATCTTTTGGAATAAGGCTGTAACATAACAAAATGTGGAAAAGTGAAGCGCTGTGAATACATTCAGGATGCACTGTAACTGGGCACCAGGTGGGGCTGGAAGTGTGGGTGGTTAGGGCCTCTTCTACCCACTACCTTTTACTAGGTGGTAGTGCCGCATTACACTGTACCAATGACACTGAAACACTGACAAAGGGTAAAACCAACAGTTTAATGTGGAAGGTGGAGTATTTACCTTCAGGAGCAGAACATTATCACCAATGCTGGGATCCAAAGTTTAGAAGAAGCCGTTTGTACCCTACAGAGAACACCTCTATACTAACATATGTACAGAAAACCACTACACATACAGTAACCTGTCCAACGGAACTACAACCTGCACCGTAAGCACCTACTGTGTATATTTACTCCACACCCACAAACACATAAATGTCAAACAATTTACATCACTTGGAGCATTACGGCAGTTAATCTACATTTTAAGAACCAAACACCGGAAGATCACACATTGGAGGCAAATAAACATTTGATACCCGGACACGGCTATTTTCAAGGATGTGTCTGTCTATCAGAAGTGAAACAGCTCAGCTTTGTCAGACATACCTGACGCAGAGAGGCAGCTAACTCCGACCATAGCTAGTGCTCTATGGAAGCAATGCCCTCAGTTTGCCTGCTAGGTGTAATCTCATTCAGCACATTTGACCTTCAGGCTGTGAGCCATAGAGGATCATTAGCTGTACCAGGGGTGAGTTTCTCATGAACCATGGAGGTCCCAGGTGATGGCTTTACTAATTGGATGGAATTATTTATGCCAGTCCCCTGGCACAAGAAGTTACTTTCATACACACTGCACTTTCTTGCTGCGTGTGTGTGTTGCACGTGTGTGTGTGTGTGTGTGTGTATATATATATATATATATATATATATATATATGTCTTATTTATAGAATCAAATAGTTTTCTATTATTTCAGGAGGCTCAGAAGAGTCAACTTGAAGAGACAAATAACCTAGGCTTTTAAAGAATGTAATGCATGTGATTATCATAAGGGTTTTCTTTTCATCTCCAATTGGTGGCTTTCTGGGACGCTCTGATTGGGGCTAAACAATGACTGTAATGGCCAGGTGCAATTATCTAGAGGTCGGGTCATAAAAGAGATTACAGCTATATCTATCATAACTGCATGTCAATTACATGTCTGGAACCTGGAACCACTGATCTCATTTACAATTGCTATACATCTGATGTCGGCTGGGTCAGAAAGGTAACATACTTCGCACAAGGCACAATTTGTCATGTATTGCTCCGTCCATTACTTTGAAATGGTTATTATGATAAAGCAGCGCCATCACACAGAATGACCTGATTAGCTGCAGTACTTTGTATCTGTAATAAGCCACTCTCACAGGCATGTACTCAAATACAGGGGTTGGAAAGTACAAGGTACTTGTTATAGCAAATTACTTTTAAGAACTATCATTTAATGGAGGCCTATCGAGATAGTTTTAAAGTATTTTGCATGAAATTGTATATAATTTATTACCTACAGTATGTTCTTGAGCTACGTAACGAAAATAGTAATATTCTATAAAACTTTAAAGCTGCTACAAACTTCAATAAATTGACCTCTGCTGATATTTTACATATAGTTATCCTGGGCACACTAATTATCTAGTGATGAGCCTTGGTTGTGTATGGAAGTGTGGTTGCTACAACTGCTGTTTATGAAGATAAAGGAGTCAATCAACCACTGACGTTAAATGCTAGTAAAGGTATGTGGATGGAGACTATTGAATCCATTTTGGCATGTTTTTTTGTTTGACGGAGGGTAATGGGGTGTCTAGCCTCAACAGCAAATGTGCCTGTTACACACCTCATATCATGCTGTATTGTCACTTGTGTAATGTCTCCAGTGGCTTACCTACCTAAGGCATAGATGCCTACCTTGCTGCACCCGTCTCCGGGAGGTGGCAGCGTGGTAGGCTAATGGGGGCGTGGCTGGCGACAATGTGGGCGGTCTGGTGGTGTGACTGGTGGGGGGAAGTGGGCAGTCTAGAGAACGTGGCATCATGATCGCGTCATTGTGACCCCGTCCCCGCTAGGGTGTTGAGAAATCAGGTGCTATATACCGGGGGCGGAGCTACGATGACGTGATTCAGCGCGAAGCACGTCATCATATCCACCTCGGACCACCCACTTGTACTCTGCTGTGGATGGCCGAGGGGGTGTGGGGGGCTGCCAGCGAAAGTGGGATACTTGCCCACCTTTCCGGGTGCCTCCCGCCCATTCCGGGTGGGTAGGCAAGTATGACCTAAGGCCCCCGGCACATGCGAAGCCCTCCCCCGGGCTTTGATTGCCCCGCGTCTCACTCAATATTAAAGTTAGGGTGACCATCGATGGGGCAAAACAATCGATGGTTTCCTTACAGATAGTTTCACACCATCGAGGTTATCCGTCAAAGGTAAAGGTAGTGGTCAAGGCTTTTACAATGGTTAACATCGATGGTAACCATTGATGGATAACCAGGGCTGTTTCTAGCCAATTTGGCTCCCAGTGCGAGATTTAAAAATGCGCCCCCCCCCCCAATAGCTATAAAACGTTTCCGGCAAGGGTGTGTGGCCTCAGTAAAATGGGTGTGGTCTCATTAAAGTGGGCGTGGCCTCATCTGATATCATCACGGCCACCACAGGGAAAAATGAAAAAAATCAAAAGTCCCCGTTTTACACATTACGGCAGGCAGGTGTCCCCATTTTACACATTAATTACGGCAGGCAGGTGTCCCCATTTTACACATTACAGCAGGCAAGACTCCCCATTTTACACAGTACGGCACGCAGGTGTCCCCATCCAGGATAACCCTCCAATGGCCGTCCCTAACTCGTAGTGATCCGCGTGCCACAGAGGTCCTGCTTACCGAAACAGCGATACCTTTCCCCAGGATTGCGGAAGGGCCTGCCTTTTGTATTGCTTAGCTGATATGATGCACTATATATTGATAATAAAGACTCGGCACATTAATAACTACATGAGTAGACCACCTAAGAGAGCAAATAAACTTTCTATATAGTTAGCAATATATTTGCAGAGATGAGGCTTCAACAATGCAGCTGTCAGTCTGAGAAAGGTGAGCAGATGGGTTCCATATATGGAAAGCTAAACATACTGTAGATCTTGGCTGCCTTCTCCAGTTTTACTTTGGTGAATAAGGAGGTAGAAGTAAAAGCTTTGACCACTACCTTTGTAAAGTGACTCAATATCTGAAATGATGAGCTCACAAGTAGATATGTTAGAAGTGATCAACCCACAAGCAGGGCTGGTTCATGCCCTTGTGGCCCCCCCGGGCAAACATATAGGGGCGTGGCTTCATATGGGGGCGTGGTCAGCTACGCCCCCATTTTTCCCCCTTGAAGCGCCGCTGAAAGCTAAAAAAATAAAAATTTATACTTAGATCCTCGCTCCTGATTCCAGACCGCTGCAGACCTCCGCCGGCGCCACTCTTCTCCTCTCCTCGGATCTATGGGAGAGACGTCAGTCATGACGTCTCTCCCATAGCACAGCATAGACACTAGAGGTCAATTATGACCCCTAGCGTCTGTGCCACAATGCTGTGCGGTGCGCACTGCACAGCAAAGATCCTCTCCACGAAGGGAAACTAGAAGCGTAGCGGGGGGCACAGTTGCGGATCTTGCCATGGTGCGGCGCACTCCGGATGGCGCCGGCGCCCCGGGCAAAAGTCCTGCTTGCCCGTGGCAAGATCCGCTACTGCCCACAAGTAGATACTGTATGTTAGAAAACAGTGTGTGCGAATATCAGCTCCTACTATAACTGCCATGTTACAGGCTGTGTTTGAAAAATGTCAGTTAAGAGTTGATTGGTTGGTACTTTATCTCTCACCACTTTTTCACTTTCCATGGCTTAGTAAATCTTCCCCATTATCATATACACTGTATTACTGGATGGATAAAATAATGTAAATGTAACAAATGTGTTATTATAACCCTCAGCAAACCAACAAGATAATAGGTTTTGATTGGTATTCTGCAAATAAGATGATGAAAGCAATTGTTTAATAGGTTGGTATTGATCATTTCTGATTGCTTTATTTAATCTGTGACATATTTCTAGGATTGTAAAGGTTAATATTTTCTGCCTGGGCTTCTCGCCTTGGCCACAAGCCTAGCCCCATACTAATTTACTTTGGTTTGGTTCCTATTGGGTCATTCCCAGGGGGCTGTATGAAGCATTATAGTTAATCCTGCAAGCCGAGTGTGAAAGCAAGTAATGTTCTTTCAGATATTACTGTATATTGATGTGGTTAAACTAGGAAAATTATATTTACAAATTTAAAGTGCATCAGCCAGATTGGATTTCTAGTGGGAAGGTACTACTTTATAAGCAGAAAATAATTCAATACACATCTGCTCTACTTTTTAGATCATATAAAGGACCCTTCTACAAGACTTACCGTATTTGCCGGTGTATAAGACGACTGGGCGTATAAGACGACCCCCAACATTTCCACTCAAAATATAGAGTTTGTTATATACTCGCCGTATAAGACTACCCCCTTCCACACACCAAATAAAACGTAAAAGAACATCAGATTTGTGACATACTGTATATTATGACCTGATAAGAGATTTGGATAGGGAGTATTTATCAAGGTATGCATAAGAAGGGGGGAGGGGGCGAGGAGAAAGTTGTAAAATGTATAAATGTATACCCCTGTGTGCATTTAGTGTTACCGGTTTCACATGAGTGCCATTAGTATTAGTATTAGTACCTGTCATTGTCACCATTGTACGGCCACAACGCGACTGCAGCGCCTCCGGCCAGTCCCTGCATCTCCCTGTAATTGGCACTAGTGACCCGCCGCGGCCGCACTGGATACCGCGCGATACTGGATGGTGAGTAGAATGAGGTGGGCGGGCATCGGGAGGCCACTATGGGCACCGGGCGAGTATCGGAAGGCCACTATGGCAGCTATGTCTATCCCAACTGAAGTGCACCCGGCGTATAAGACGACCCCCCCACTTGGAGGCATGTTTTTCAGGGCAAAAAAGTAGTCTTATACGCCAGCAAATACTGTACTAATAACTTTCACAACTTTATACTGTATGACAAAGTTTTTTAATTTATAAGTGCCTAATTTATGTAAGGTACAGTCTTCATAATAATGTTTTTCTGTATGGCACAAAGGGCCTAATTCAAGGTTGATTGCAAAACAACATTTTCCTCTAATGGGCAAAGCCATGTGCACTGCAGGTGGGGCAGATAAATATAACTTGTGCAGAGAGAGTTAGATTTGGATGGGGTGTGTTCAAACTGAAATCTAAATTGCAGTGTAAAAATAAAGCAGCCAGTATTTATCCTGCACAGAAACAATATAACCAACCCAAATCTCTCTCTCTCTGCAAATGTTATATCTGCCCCACCTGCACTGCACTGCACATGGTTTTGCCCATTAGAAGAAAATGTTGTTTTGCAATCAACCTTGAATTAGGCCCAAAGGGGCTGATTCTGATGTAGGAGCAAGTAACTTTGATTTTTGGACTAAACGTGTTGCAATGCAAGAGGTGCAAATACATTTATTATTTTGCATGCAGAGTAAACACTGGCTGCTCTTGCATGTAACCCACAAATGCTAGAAAAATAAGAATTTACTTACCGATAATTCTAGTTCTCGTAGTCCGTAGTGGATGCTGGGAACTCCGTAAGGACCATGGGGAATAGCGGCTCCGCAGGAGACTGGGCACAAAAGTAAAGCTTTAGGACTACCTGGTGTGCACTGGCTCCTCCCCCTATGACCCTCCTCCAAGCCTCAGTTAGGATACTGTGCCCGGACGAGCGTACACAATAAGGAAGGATTTAGAATCCCGGGTAAGACTCATACCAGCCACACCAATCACACCGTACAACCTGTGATCTGAACCCAGTTAACAGCATGATAACAGAGGAGCCTCTGAAAAGATGGCTCACAACAATAATAACCCGATTTTTGTAACAATAACTATGTACAAGTATTGCAGACAATCCGCACTTGGGATGGGCGCCCAGCATCCACTACGGACTACGAGAAATAGAATTATCGGTAAGTAAATTCTTATTTTCTCTGACGTCCTAGTGGATGTTGGGAACTCCGTAAGGACCATGGGGATTATACCAAAGCTCCCAAACGGGCGGGAGAGTGCGGATGACTCTGCAGCACCGAATGAGAGAACTCCAGGTCCTCCTCAGCCAGGGTATCAAACTTGTAGAATTTAGCAAACGTGTTTGCCCCTGACCAAGTAGCTGCTCGGCAAAGTTGTAAAGCCGAGACCCCTCGGGCAGCCGCCCAAGATGAGCCCACCTTCCTTGTGGAATGGACTTTTACAGATTTTGGCTGTGGCAGGCCTGCCACAGAATGTGCAAGCTGAATTGTACTACAAATCCAACGAGCAATAGTCTGCTTAGAAGCAGGAGCACCCAGCTTGTTGGGTGCATACAGGATAAACAGCGAGTCAGATTTTCTGACTCCAGCCGTCCTGGAAACATATATTTTCAGGGCCCTGACTACGTCCAGCAACTTGGAGTCCTCCAAGTCCCTAGTAGCCGCAGGTACCACAATAGGCTGGTTCAAGTGAAACGCTGAAACCACCTTAGGGAGAAATTGAGGACGAGTCCTCAATTCTGCCCTGTCCGTATGAAAAATTAGGTAAGGGCTTTTATAGGATAAAGCCGCCAATTCTGAGACACGCCTGGCTGAAGCCAGGGCCAATGTGATTTTAGGAACCCCAAAACTACATTGAGATCCCAAGGTGCCACTGGAGGCACAAAAGGAGGCTGTATATGCAGTACCCCCTTGACAAACGTCTGAACTTCAGGAACTGAAGCCAGTTCTTTCTGGAAGAAAATCGACAGGGCCGAAATTTGAACCTTAATGGACCCTAATTTTAGGCCCATAGACAGTTCTGTTTGCAGGAAATGCAGGAAACGACCCAGTTGAAATTCCTCTGTAGGGGCCTTCCTGGCCTCGCACCACGCAACATATTTACGCCAAATACGGTGATAATGCTGTACGGTTACATCCTTCCTGGCTTTGATCAGGGTAGGGATGACTTCATCCGGAATGCCTGTTTCCTTCAGGATCCGGCGTTCAACCGCCATGCCGTCAAATGCAGCCGCGGTAAGTCTTGGAACAGACAGGGTCCCTGCTGGAGCAGGTCCTTTCTTAGAGGTAGAGGCCACGGGTCCTCTGTGAGCATCTCTTGAAGTTCCGGGTACCAAGTCCTTCTTGGCCAATCCGGAGCCACGAGTATAGTCCTTACTCCTCTCCTTCTTATGATTCTCAGTACCTTGGGTATGAGAGGCAGAGGAGGGAACACATACACTGACTGGTACACGCACGGTGTTACCAGAGCGTCCACAGCTATTGCCTGAGGGTCCCTTGCCACCTTTGGTTTTTCCCAACGGTCCACAATCATGTGGAAGACTTCTGGGTGAAGTCCCCACTCTCCCGGGTGGAGGTCGTGTCTGCTGAGGAAGTCTGCTTCCCAGTTGTCCACTCCCGGAATGAACACTGCTGACAGTGCTATCACATGATTTTCTGCCCAGCGAAGAATCCTTGCAACTTCTGCCATTGCCCTCCTGCTTCTTGTGCCGCCCTGTCTGTTTACGTGGGCAACTGCAGTGATGTTGTCTGACTGGATCAGCACCGGCTGACCTTGAAGCAGAGGTCTTGCTAGGCTTAGAGCATTGTAGATGGCCCTTAGCTCCAGGATATTTATGTGAAGTGATGTCTCCAGGCTTGACCACAAGCCCTGGAAATTTCTTCCCTGTGTGACTGCTCCCCAGCCTCTCAGGCTGGCATCCGTGGTCACCAGGACCCAGTCCTGAATGCCGAATCTGCGGCCCTCTAGAAGATGAGCACTCTGCAACCACCACAGGAGAGACACCCTTGTCCTTGGTGACAAGATTATCCGCTGATGCATCTGAAGATGCGACCCGGACCATTTGTCTAGCAGATCCCACTGGAAGGTTCTTGCGTGGAATCTGCCGAATGGGATTGCTTCGTAAGAAGCCACCATCTTTCCCAGGACCCTTGTGCATTGATGCACTGAGACTTGGCCTGGTTTTAGGAGATTTATGACTAGTTCGGATAACTCCCTGGCTTTCTCCTCCGGGAGAAACACCTTTTTCTGGACTGTGTCCAGGATCATCCCGTGGAATAGAAGTCGTGTCGTCGGGATCAGCTGCGATTTTGGAATATTGAGAATCCAACCGTGCTGGCGCAGCACTATCTGAGATAGTGCTACTCCGACTTCCAACTGTTCCCTGGATCTTGCCCTTATCAGGAGATCGTCCAAGTAAGGGATAACTAAGACTCCCTTCCTTCGAAGGAGTATCATCATTTCGGCCATTACCTTGGTAAAGACCCGGGGTGCCGTGGACAATCCAAACGGCAGCGTCTGAAACTGATAGTGACAGTTCTGTACCACAAACCTGAGGTACCCTTGGTGAGAAGGGTAAATTGGGACATGTAGGTAAGCATCTTTGATGTCCAGAGACACCATATAGTCCCCTTCTTCCAGGTTTGCAATCACTGCTCTGAGTGACTCCATCTTGAATTTGAACCTTTGTATGTAAGTGTTCAAGGATTTTAGGTTTAAAATTGGTCTCACCGAGCCGTCCGGCTTCATTACCACAAATAGTGTGGAATAGTACCCCTTTCCCTGTTGTAGGAGGGGTACCTTGATTATCACCTGCTGGGAATATAGCTTGTGAATGGCTTCCAATACTGCCTCCCTGTCTGAGGGAGACGTCGGTAAAGCAGACTTTAGAAAACGGCGAGGGGGAGACGTCTCGAATTCCAATTTGTACCCCTGAGATACCACCTGAAGGATCCAGGGGTCCACTTGCGAGTGGGCCCACTGCGCACTGAACTTCTTGAGACGGGCCCCCACCGTGCCTGAGTCCGCTTGTAAAGCCCCAGCGTCATGCTGAGGACTTTGCGGAGGCGGGAGAGGGCTTTTGTTCCTGGGAACTGGCTGTTTGTTGCAGCCTTTTTCCTCTCCCTCTGCCACGGGGCAGAAATGAGGCGCCTTTTGCCCGCTTGCCCTTATGGGGCCGAAAGGACTGCGCCTGATAATACGGCGTCTTCTTAGGTTGAGAAGCTACCTGGGGTAAAAATGTGGATTTTCCAGCAGTTGCCGTGGCTACCAGGTCTGATAGACCTACCCCAAATAACTCCTCCCCCTTATAAGGCAATACTTCCATGTGCCTTTTAGAATCCGCATCACCTGACCACTGCCGCGTCCATAAACCTCTTCTTGCAGAAATGGACAGCGTGCTAACTCTTGATGCCAGTCGGCAAATATCCCTCTGTGCATCACGCATATATAGAAATGCATCCTTCAAATGTTCTATAGTCAGTAATATACTGTCCCTATCTAGGGTATCAATATTTTCAGTCAGGGAATCCGACCACGCCAGGCCCGCACTGCACATCCAGGCTGAGGCGATTGCTGGTCGCAGTATAACACCCGTGTGAGTGTATATACATTTTAGGATATTCTCCAGCTTTCTATCGGCAGGTTCCTTTAGGGCGGCCGTATCAGGAGAGGGTAGTGCTACCTGTTTAGACAAGCGTGTGAGCGCTTTATCCACCCTAGGGGGTGTTTCCCAACGTGCCCTATCCTCTGGCGGGAAAGGGTACGATGCCAATAACATTTTAGGAATTATCAGTTTTTTATCGGGGGAAACCCACGCCTCATCACACACTTCATTTAATTCCTCGGATACAGGAAAAACTACAGGCAGTTTTTTCTCACCAAACATAATACCCTTTTTAGTGGTACTTGTATTATCAGAGATATGCAATACATTTTTCATTGCTTCAATCATGTAACGTGTGACCCTAGTGGAAGTCACGTTTGTCTCCTCATCATCGACACTGGAGTCAGTATCCGTGTCTGTGTCTGCCATTTGAGGTAACGGGCGTTTTAAAGCCCCTGATGGCGTTTGAGACCCCTGGACAGGCACAAGCTGAGTAGCCGGCTGTCTCATGTCGTCAACTGTCTGTCGTAAAGAGCTGACACTGTCACGCAATTCCTTCCATAAGCTCATCCACTCAGGTGTCGACTCCCTAGGGGGTGACAACTCTATAATAGGCAATTGCTCCGCCTCCATCTCATTTTCCTCCTCAAACATGTCGACACAATCGTACCGACACACCGCACACACACAGGGAATGCTCTGATAGAGGACAGGACCCCACTAGCCCTTTGGGGAGACAGAGGGAGAGTATGCCAGCACACACCAGAGCGCTATATATAGACAGGAATACCACTATAAAATGTGCTTTTCCCTTTATAGCTGCTGTTAGTATTAAAACTGCGCCAAATTAGTGCCCCCCTCTCTTTTTTACCCTTTTCTGTAGTGCAGGACTGCAGGGGAGAGTCAGGGAGACGTCCTTCCAGCGGAGCTGTGATGGAAAATGGCGCCTGTGTGCTGAGGAGATAGGCTCCGCCCCCTTCTCGGCTGCCTTTTCTCCCGCTTTTTGGTGAGTTCTGGCAGGGGTTAAAATACATCCATATAGCCCTGGGGGTTATATGTGGTGTATTTATGCCAGCCAAGGTGTTTACATTGCTGCTCAGGGCGCCCCCCCCTAGCGCCCTGCACCCTCAGTGACCGAAGTGTGAAGTGTGCCTGAGTAACAATGGCGCACAGCTGCAGTGCTGTGCGCTACCTTGTTGAAGACTGATGTCTTCTGCCGCCGATTTTTCCGGACCTCTTCTTGCTTCTGGCTCTGTAAGGGGGCCGGCGGCGCGGCTCTGGGACCGAGCTCCGAGTCTGGGCCTGTGTTCGGTCCCTCTGGAGCTAATGGTGTCCAGTAGCCTAAGAAGCCCAATCCACTCTGCACGCAGGTGAGTTCGCTTCTTCTCCCCTTAGTCCCTCGATGCAGTGAGCCTGTTGCCAGCAGGTCTCACTGAAAATAAAAAACCTAAAACTAAACTTTCACTAAGAAGCTCAGGAGAGCCCCTAGTGTGCACCCTTCTCGGCCGGGCACAAAAATCTAACTGAGGCTTGGAGGAGGGTCATAGGGGGAGGAGCCAGTGCACACCAGGTAGTCCTAAAGCTTTACTTTTGTGCCCAGTCTCCTGCGGAGCCGCTATTCCCCATGGTCCTTACGGAGTTCCCAGCATCCACTAGGACGTCAGAGAAACTTTATTTTCACACTGCAATTTATATTATAGTTTGGACACTCCCCTCCCAAATCTAAATCTCTCTGCACATTTTACATCGGCGCAGCATCATTTTGTCAAGGGGCAAAGCTACTTTTTTATTTGCTTTACTTCCAACTCAGACTCAGCTACAGAGCGTCCTTAAATTGAAACAATTTCATGGCAATGCAGTGGTGCAAGTATGCAGTGCTTAAAGTGGTCCTAGAGAGGTGGTGGAACTCACCCCCCTCCCCACGGCGCCCAAGTAATAAAGGTATTGCGCACCGCAAAAAAGGGGCATGGCCTCCAAAAGAATGGGGCATGGTCACAATAGTAATAATGCCCACAGTAGTAGCACCCCGTAATACACATAATGCCCACCACAGTAGCGCTTCTTATTCGACGCCCACATTAGTAGTGCTCATTATGCAATGTCCACTGTACTCGTAGTGCTCACAGTGGCAGTGCCCCTTATATAGACCCCATAATAGTGGTGCCTCTTATGCAATGCCCGCAATAGTAGTGCCCTTTATGTCCCCAAGAGTGATGCCCCTTATGAAGTGCCCCCTTTACAATGCCCTCATTAGTAGTGACCCCAGTAGTAATGCCCTTAATGGTAAAGCCCGTGTGTAGTATTGCCCCCAGTAGTAATGTTGCCTGTAGTAATGCCCCCAGTCATTTAGCGCTCTAGTAGTTATGCCTCCCGTGGTAATGCCCCTGCAGTTATGACCCCAGTAGTTTACCCCCCCTTTAGTTTAGCCTCCCAGTGGTAATGCCCCCTGTAGTTTGCCTGCTTGTAGTTTAGCCGCCAGTAGTAATGCCCCCCTGTAGTTTGCCCCCTTGTAGTTTATCACCTGTAGTTATGCCTCCAGTAGTTTAGCCCCTGTAGTTATGCCCCCCCTGTAGTTTAGCCCCCAGTAGTTTGGCCCCTGTAGTTATGCCCCCAGTAGTTTAGCTCCCCTGTAGTTTAGCCTCCAAGTAGTAATGCCCCT
Source organism: Pseudophryne corroboree (assembly GCF_028390025.1). Lineage (NCBI taxonomy): Eukaryota > Metazoa > Chordata > Amphibia > Anura > Myobatrachidae > Pseudophryne > Pseudophryne corroboree. The sequence continues at coordinate 734,796,109 of NC_086449.1, forward strand.
GTAGTTACACCGCCAGTAGTAATGCCCTCCTGTAGTTTGCTCCCAGTAGTTAGCCCCTTTGTAGCTTGCACCCCGTAGCTTGCGCCCTTGTAGCTTACCCCCAGTAGTTTGCCCCCTTGTAGTTGTCCCCCAGTAATAATGTCCCCCAGTAGTTTGCCCCCAGTAGCTGCCCCCAGTAGTAATGCCCCCCAGGAGTTTGCCCCCAATAGATGATCTCCCAGTAGTAATGCCCCCAGTAGATGCCCCCCCAGTAATAATGCCCCCCAGTAGTTTGCCCCCAGTAGTAATGCCCCCCCAGTAGTAATGCCCCTTGTTGATGCCCCCAGTAGTAATGTCCCCCGTAGATGCCCCCTCAGTAGTAAAGCCCCCCCAGTAGATGCGCCACAGCACTAAGGAAGAAAAAAAACACACCATACTCACAAGCCCCGCTCCCGCTTCCAGACCGTTGCAGTCCTCCTCTCTTGGCGCCTGCTCCTCAGCACTATGAGTGAGACATCCTGACTGACGTCTCTCCCATAGCGCACGCCGCACAGTGACAGCGCCGGAAGCCGGAGCTCAGTACTGAGCTCCTGCCTCCGGCTTTCGGTGTAGAGGAGAGACGGACGCCCGCTGGTAACACAATCTCAGCGGGCGCCCGTCATCTCCCTGTGCAGCGCCGGGGACACATCGGGTTAGGTGAGCCGGAGGAGGCGGAACTGCGTTCCGTCTCAAAGTGAAACTGACGGAATGCAGTTCCGCCCCGTTCCGGCTCACTTTAACCTCTGCAAGTATGCGGGTACGCTTGGGTATGGAGAACCCTTAAGAAATTGGCAGCAGGTACGCAGTACCACCTGCCACACACTTTGCCATTGCCACAATTATAATGTGCCACAAAGCAAAAAGACCATGGTGCTTGGCAGCATGACTGCTCCTCTCACTTTGTCAGGGTTACTGGGAGTGTGACAGTGGCTGTATTTTCCTGTTATAATGGAGGCATTACTACATATTGTTATTAAATTGGGGGCATTACTTTATATTTCTATTATACTGGAGGTATCACTATATATTTCTATTACCGTATATACTCGAGTATAAGCCGACTTTTTCAGCACTTTTATTTGTGCTGAAAAAGCCACCTCGGCTTATACTCAAGTCAGTGCACAGGAGAGGCGCAGTGACAGGCAGAGCAGTGTGAAGGAGGGACACGGAGCGCACAGCGCGCGCCTCTCCTGTGTCCCGCCTGCATCTCCGGTGGCAGCGGCGGGTCTATTAAAGGAAGTACCCGTTCGTGACCTCTGATCACGAACCGGCACTTCCTTTAATAGACCCGCCACGGCCGCCGGAGATGCAGGAGGGACACAGGAGAGCCACGCGCTGTGCGCTCCGTGTCCCTCCTTCAGAAGACAGCGCGGGATCGACGGAGGGGTAAGTAACAGGCACTGGGGGAGCATATTTGGCATTTGGGGAGGGGGCATATGTGGCAGCATGAGGGGCATATGTGGCAGCATGAGGGCACATCTGGCACTGTGGGGCATATTTGGCAGCATGAGGGCATATCTGGCACTGTGGGGCATATTTGGCAGCATGAGGGCATATCTGGCACATCTGGCACTGTGGGGTATATTTGGCAGCATGAGGGCATATCTGGCACATCCTGCACTGTGGGGCATATTTGGCAGCATGAGAGCATATCTGGCACATCTGGCACTGTGGGGCATATTTGGCAGCATGAGGGCATATCTGGCACATCAGGCACTGTGGGGCATATCTGGCAGTATGAGGGCATATCTGGCACTGTGGGGGCATATCTGGCACTGTGGGGGCATATCTGGCAGTATGAGGGCATATCTGGCACTGAGGGCTGTGTACAGCTAGAGCTGCATTTCCCACCCTAGGCTTATACTCGAGTCAATAAGTTTTCCCAGGTTTTTGTGGTAGAATTAGGTGCCTCGCCTTATATTCGGGTCGACTTATACTCGAGTATATACGGTATACTGTAGGCATTACTATATATTTTTAGCCATGCCTCCAGAATCCCCCCAAAAAGGGTCTGTGTCATGTGGCCATGCTGCTAGTGTCATGTAGCCACTCCCACTAGCAGCATATGACCACGCCCCATCACAACACATGGCCACGCCCATTTTTCGTCACTCAGTACCCATAAGAAAATATTTCTACTTGCACCACTGTGGCAATGGTAAAAGTCTTAATTTTACTCAAATTTTTCAATGCCAGCAAAAGTATATAGATGGGTATGGAGATAAAGCTAGGAGATCCAGTGATCCATATAGATGGGTATGGAGATAAAGCTAGGAGATCCAGTGATCCATATAGATGGGTATGGAGATAAAGCTAGGAGATCCAGTGATCCATATAGATGGGTATGGAGATAAAGCTAGGAGATCCAGTGATCCATATAGATGGGTATGGAGATAAAGCTAGGAGATCCAATGATCCATATAGATGGGTATGGAGATAAAGCTAGGAGATCCAATGATCCATATAGATGGGCATGGAGATAAAGCTAGGAGATCCAATGATCCAAAATCTGCAGATGTTGTGGTAATGAGTGTCCCTCCCCTCTGAGGCCTATACACACTACGGGGTTTATTTACTAAAGCTTCTAAAGTTGAAAAATGGTGATGTTGCCCATACCAACCAATTAGATTTTGTCTGTCATTTTCTAAAATGCAATAGATAAATGATAGAATCTGATTGGTTGCTATGGGCAACATCACCACTTTTCATTTTTAGAAGCTTTAGTAAATTTACCCATACATCTGAAATCTGCTATGAACCATGAAGCTGAAAATCAGGTTATTGTACGCCTACTTACTTATATGTTTATTGGCGAACAATGAGGGTTATATTTACTAAAGGGCAGGTTTTTAGAAGGGAAGATGTTGCCCAATGCAACCAATCAGATTCTAGCTATAATCTTTCAGAAGTGCTAGATCATAGTTACCGATATTCTAGTTGCCCCATGCGGGAGGGGGGAAGGGGGGGCAGCCAGGGTGGTAAAACAGGGGGTGTAGCTGCATCATGGGTGGACAGTTCGGGGTGGGGGGGGGGGGGCGGGGGTTTGTGGACATGTGAGTGGGTCATCATGGCCCTGCCCCCGCTTTTCAATGTCCAGATTACCGGAACTGAATAGCTGGGGGCGGGACTATGATGGCACGGTGCGAATCGCGGCATCTGCCTCTTTGAAGGATGGCTAAGGGGAGTGCGGGCGTGTGAGGGGGGTGAGGTGTCCCCGGGAAACTCGCCTGCCCTTCTGGGGTCCGGGAACGCCACCTGATTTTCGGGAGCCTCCTGGCCAATCCGGGAGAGTTGACAGGTATGTGCTAGATAAATAAGTAGAATCTGATTGGTTGCTATGGGCAACATCTCCACTTCTAAAAACCTGGACTTTAGTAAATAGTGCTCGGCCCTGGCACTCTTATATTTTCTTAGGTTTGTTCTAAAATCCATGGAATACCCATGGACTCCCAGTAGAGCAGGTCATCCTTCCAGAGTCTATCCACTCATTACTGAAATGGGCGACATAAGGACATGGTGATGCAATTGTCAGTGAATGACGTCATCATAGCCCCATCCCCTCTGAGTGACACCGCGATTCGCAATACAGCACCACTAGGTGCAGGGCTATAATCTGATCTGCCTCATACACAAAAGTAACTGTCTCTTCTGTAGGGAAAAGTAGTGTGCAGTTTGCTGCTTTAGGCATAAATGAGAGAAGCATGGATAATTTTTAGATTAAAGTACCCACTATACTCAGTAGCAGATCTTGCCACCGGCAAGCAGGACTTTTACCCGGGGCGCCGCCTTCCGGAGGGCGCCGCGCCATGGCAAGATCCGCTACTGCTGTGCCCCCCGCTGCGTCTCCCGCTGGTTCCCCGCTGTGAAGGGAACTAGACGCTACGCGTCTAGTTTCCCTTCGTGGAGAGGACCTTTGCTGTGCGGTGCGCGATGACGTCATCGCGCACCGCACAGCATTGTGGGACTGACACAGACGCTAGGGGTCATAATTGACCTCTAGTGTCTGTTTATGCCAGATCCGAGGAGAGGAGCGGCGCCGGAGGAGGTCTGCAGCGGTCGGGAGCGGGGATAGTAGGTATACAATTTTTTTCTCTCTTTCAGTGGCGCTACTCTACTGTACAGGGGGCGTAACTGACCACGCCCCCCGTATGAAGCCACACCCTATTTCCCGCTCGGGGCGCCAAAAGGGCAAGAACCGGCCCTGACTATACTCCAATGTTTTTACGGTGTCTGCCAATTGGAGTATTAAGAAGTTTACTGTTCAGTGTTACCCTGACATTCTACTGCACTCCCCACTCTATTACAGACAGCTAAGCCCCTCCCCCATGTTTAGGTCAGTGTCCCTTTGTGCTTGCTGTGTTAGACCTCCCAACAAAATGCAATGCTGTGACAGTGAAGCATGCTGGGATTTAAATCTGGGAACCTTTAGCAGATACATGATCAACTAGTTCTAGAGCATAAATCACGTCTTGTTCAGCATTCATTTTCTTCCTACTGTACATCGGGACTGAAATCACTTGGGCCAGATAATTAGGTGACATAAAACAAGTGGGAAATACTGAACCAGACACATGTCTCCTTCACTGAATCAGCCATGCTTTCCTCAATGAGTATCAATGTCAGGCAACATTTACATATATTTCATGTATAATACAAGTAGCTCAGACAGTAAAAGCAGCTGTAGACATTCACTGGATTCAAATTAGAATGTTTCCAGTCTGAAAATTGGGATAATTTAAATTATAGCCTCAAATATGTCCAAATCATGCCCCGATGTACCGGAACTACCCCCCGAAATCACAGCACCCAGCCCCTTTGCAGCATTGGAACTTAAATCGCAACCAATATTAGTTATACAATACGGCCAAACATATTGTGCTCCCTTGACGCATCTATGTACCCAAGCCCCTCCCATGTGTATGAGGATAAAACCCCACTGTGGGGCTGATTCACGGATCTCTCTATATGGATGCAAATGGCGAGTTGAAATGACTTTATGCATATTTGTGTATCTCCGTCCTAGTAGTAGGACGCTACTTGGCCAGATCTGTCTGTCCATGGAATAGGGCGTTTCGACGGCAGTGGTAAAGCAATTATATGTAACCACCCTGATCTGCTGGAGTTTCGTGGGCGTGAATCAAAAGGTCCGGGTGATGCGATTTTGTGTACGGGGAAGCGAAGCTTGTTTCTGATTTAGCAAGGTACAACACTAATGATGACCATTACAACTACCGGTGTACTACTCGTAATACCAATGGGCGGTTTCCATTTGCACGCGCATGATCATCCTTATTAGTTGAACAGATCCTTGTATTAGCAGAAGGTGGTAAATCAGGCTGCCCGCAGCTACAGCCCCTCTGCATGTCACGTACAATCAACACCTGTATTTGGATGACACCTCCTATCTCTGTGACAAATGTATACGTTCATGTTGGACAAAGTGCAACTGTGAAAATAATTGAAGCTAAACCCCAGCACAAGTTATCTGTCTATTGCTTGATGTCATGACACAATCTATGGGCCCAGTTCCGATATGTACAGTATTGCACAGCCGCAGGGGAGCAGCTGTGCAGTACTGTGCAAATAAAATGCATGCATGTGCGAGATCAGAGCGCTACGTCTGAGGACATAGCCTCGGCCACCATCGCAGACATCATAACCAATCATAGCCCTGAGTCAGTCTGCGTAAGCCAAAGCTTACTCAGACTGGCCGCTGGAAACCCCGCCGCCGCCATTTTCACTCGTGCATTGGAAATGTTAGGGAGAGGACGTGGCTGGCGTCCTCTCCGTTTATTAATGTTCATGCAAATATTTGTGCTTATTGCTTAATTGTGGGGACTGGGGAGCAGCAGTATTATATAGGAGGAGTACAGTGCAGAGTTTTGCTGACCAGTGACCACCAGTATTATACGTTCTCTGCCTGAAAAACGCTCCATATCTGTGCTCAGTGTGCTGCATATATCTGTGCTCACACTGCTTTATTGTGGGGACTGGGGACCAGCAGTATTATATAGGAGGAGTACAGTGCAGAGTTTTGCTGACCAGTGACCACCAGTTTTATCCGTTCTCTGCCTGAAAAACGCTCCATATCTGTGCTCAGTGTGCTGCATATATCTGTGCTCACACTGCTTTATTGTGGGGAGGGGACCAGCAGTATTATATAGGAGGAGTACAGTGCAGAGTCTTGCTGACCAGTGACCACCAGTATATATAGCAGTACGGTACAGAAGGCCACTGCTCTACCTACCTCTGTGTCGTCAAGTATACTATCCATCTAGATTCTATACCTGTGGTGCATTTTAGTTTTGCAGTTTGCTGACAGTGACCACCAGTATATATAGCAGTACGGTACGGAAGGCCACTGCTCTACCTACCTCTGTGTCGTCAAGTATACTATCCATCTAGATTCTATACCTGTGGTGCATTTTAGTTTTGCAGTTTGCTGACAGTGACCACCAGTATATATAGCAGTACGGTACAGTAGGCCACTGCTCTACCTACTTCTGTGTCGTCAAGTATACTATCCATCCATACCTGTGGTGCATTTCAGTTGTGCGCAGTATATATAGTAGTAGGCCATTGCTATTGATACTGGCATATAATTCCACACATTAAAAAATGGAGAACAAAAATGTGGAGGGTAAAATAGGGAAAGATCAAGATCCACTTCCACCTCGTGCTGAAGTTGCTGCCACTAGTCATGGCCGAGACGATGAAATGCCATCAACGTCGTCTGCCAAGGCTGATGCCCAATGTCATAGTAGAGAGCGTGTAAAATCCAAAAAACAAAAGTTCAGTAAAATGACCCAAAAATCAAAATTTAAAGCGTCTGATGAGAAGCGTAAACTTGCCAATATGCCATTTACGACACGGAGTGGCAAGGAACGGCTGAGGCCCTGGCCTATGTTCATGGCTAGTGGTTCAGATTCACATTAGGATGGAAGCACTCATCCTCTCGCTAGAAAAATGAAAAGACTTAAGCTGGTAAAAGCACAGCAAAGAACTGTGTATTCTTCTAAATCACAAATTCCCAAGAAGAGTCCAATTGTGTCGGTTGCGATGCCTGACCTTCCCAACACTGGACGGGAAGAGCTTGCGCCTTCCACCATTTGCACGCCCCCTGCAAGTGCTGGAAGGAGCACCCGCAGTCCAGTTTCTGATAGTCAAATTGAAGATGTCACTGTTGAAGTACACCAGGATGAGGATATGGGTGTTGCTGGTGCTGGGGAGGAAATTGACAAGGAGGATTCTGATGGTGAGGTGGTTTGTTTAAGTCAGGCACCCGGGGAGACACCTGTTGTCCGTGGGACGAATATGGGCATTGACATGCCTGGTCAAAATACAAAAAAAAAATCACCTCTTCGGTGTGGAATTATTTCAACACAAATGCGGACAACAGGTGTCAAGCCGTGTGTTGCCTTTGTCAAGCTGTAATAAGTAGGGGTAAGGACGTTAATCACCTAGGAACATCCTCCCTTATACGTCACCTGGTCCGCATTCATCAGAAGTCAGTGACAAGTTCAAAAACTTTGGATGACAGCGGAAGCAGTCCAGTGACCACTAAATCCCTTCCTCTTGTAACCAAGCTCCTGCAAACCACACCACCAACTCCCTCAGTGTCAATTTCCACCTTACACAGGAAAGCCAATAGTCCTGCAGGCCATGTCACTGGCAAGTCTGACGAGTCCTCTCCTGCTTGGGAATCCTCCGATGCATCCTTGAGTGTAACGCCTACTGCTGCTGGCGCTGCTGTTGTTGCTGCTGGGAGTCGATCGTCATCCCAGAGGGGAAGTCGGAAGACCACTTGTACTACTTCCAGTAAGCAATTGACTGTCCAACAGTCCTTTGCGAGGAAGATGAAATATCACAGCAGTCATCCTGCTGCAAAGCGGATAACTCAGGTCTTGTCAGCCTGGGTGGTGAGAAACGTGGTTCCGGTATCCACCGTTAATTCAGAGGCAACTAGAGACTTGTTTGAGGTACTGTGTCCCCGGTACCAAATACCATCTAGGTTCCATTTCTCTAGGCAGGCGATACCGAAAATGTACACAGACGTCAAAAAAAGAGTCACCAGTGTCCTAAAAAATGCAGTTGTACCCAATGTCCACTTAACCACGGACATGTGGACAAGTGGAGCAGGGCAGACTCAGGACTATATGACTGTGACAGCCCACTGGGTAGAGGTATTGCCTCCAGCAGCAAGAACAGCAGCGGCGGCACCAGTAGCAGCATCTCGCAAACGCCAACTCGTTCCTAGGCAGGCTACGCTTTGTATCACCGCTTTCCATAAGAGGCACACAGCTGACAACCTCTTACGGAAACTGAGAAACATCATCGCAGAATGGCTTACCCCAATTGGACTCTCCTGGGGATTTGTGACATCGGACAACGCCACCAATATTGTGCGTGCATTACATCTGGGCAAATTCCAGCACGTCCCGTGTTTTGCACATACATTGAATTTGGTGGTGCAGAATTATTTAAAAAACGTCAGGGGCGTGCAAGAGATGCTGTCGGTGGCCTGAAGAATTGCGGGCCACTTTCGGCATTCAGCCAGCCACTGCGTGACGAAGACTGGAGCACCAGCAAACACTCCTGAACCTGCCCTGCCATCATCTGAAGCAAGAGGTGGTAACGAGGTGGAATTCAACCCTCAATATGCTTCAGAGGATGGAGGAGCAGCAAAAGGCCATTCAAGCCTATACATCTGCCCACGATATAGGCAAAGGAGGGGGAATGCACCTGACTCAAGCGCAGTGGAGAATGATTTCAACGTTGTGCAAGGTTCTGCAACCCTTTGAACTTGCCACACGTGAAGTCAGTTCAGACACTGCCAGCCTGAGTCAGGTCATTCCCCTCATCAGGCTTTTGCAGAAGAAGCTGGAGACATTGAAGGAGGAGCTAAAACAGAGCGATTCCGCTAGGCATGTGGGACTTGTGGAAGGAGCCCTTAATTCGCTTAACCAGGATTCACGGGTGGTCAATCTGTTGAAATCAGAGCACTACATTTTGGCCACCGTGCTCGATCCTAGATTTAAAACCTACGTTGTATCTCTCTTTCCAGCAGACACAAGTCTGCAGAGGTTCAAAGACTTGCTGGTGAGAAAATTGTCAAGTCAAGCGGAACGTGACCCGTCAACAGCTCCTCCTTCACATTCTCCCGCAACTGGGGGTGCGAGGAAAAGGCTAAGAATTCCGAGCCCATCCGCTGGCGGTGATGCAGGGCAGTCTGGAGCGAGTGCTGACATCTGGTCCGGACTGAAGGACCTGGCAACGATTACTGACATGTCGTCTACTGTCACTGCATATGATTCTGTCACCATTGAAAGAATGGTGGAGGATTATATGAGTGACCGCATCCAAGTAGGCACGTCAGACAGTCCGTACGTATACTGGCAGGAAAAAGAGGCAATTTGGAGGCCCTTGCACAAACTGGCTTTATTCTACCTAAGTTGCCCTCCCTCCAGTGTGTACTCCGAAAGAGTGTTTAGTGCAGCCGCTCACCTTGTCAGCAATCGGCGTACAAGGTTACTTCCAGAAAATGTGGAGAAGATGATGTTCATCAAAATGAATTATAATCAATTCCTCCGTGGAGACATTCACCAGCAATTGCCTCCAGAAAGTACACAGGGATCTGAGATGGTGGATTCCAGTGGGGATGAATTAATAATCTGTGAGGAGGGGGATGTACACAGTGAAAGGGGTGAGGAATCGGAGGATGATGATGAGGTGGACATCTTGCCTCTGTAGAGCCAGTTTGTGCAAGGAGAGATTGATTGCTTCTTTTTTGGTGGGGGCCCAAACCAACCAGTCATTTCAGTCACAGTCGTGTGGCAGACCCTGTCGCTGAAATGATGGGTTCGTTAAAGTGTGCATGTCCTGTTTATACAGGGATCCCGGCAGCATACCGACGCCGGGATCCCGGCGGGGAGGGGCGAGTGCAGCAAGCCCCTTGCGGGCTCGCTGCGCTCGCCACTCTGCGGGCTCGGTGGCGACCTGCGGTCGCCACGGGTTCTATTCCCACTCTATGGGTGTCGTGGACACCCACGAGTGGAAATAGTCCCTGTTGGTCGGCATGCCGACCATCGGGATAGTGAGCCGTCGGGCTCACGGAGGAGGTCCTGTGACTGTCGGTCAGCCGACCGGCGGTCACATGACTACCACCCGGTGGGAGGGCCCAAGGACAATTCCATCTTGCACCTCTTTTTTCTTTCATTTTTCTTTGCATCATGTGCTGTTTGGGGACAATTTTTTTGAAGTGCCATCCTGCCTGACACTGCAGTGCCACTCCTAGATGGGCCAGGTGTTCGTGTCGGCCACTTGTGTCGCTTAGCTTAGTCACACAGCGACCTTGGTGCGCCTCTTTTTTTCTTTGCATCATGTGCTGTTTGGGGACAATTTTTTTGAAGTGCCATCCTGTCTGACACTGCAGTGCCACTCCTAGATGGGCCAGGTGTTTGTGTCGGCCACTTGGGTCGCTTAGCTTAGTCACACAGCTACCTCATTGCGCCTCTTTTTTTCTTTGCATCATGTGCTGTTTGGGGACTATTTTTTTGAAGTGCCATCCTGTCTGACACTGCAGTGCCACTCCTAGATGGGCCAGGTGTTTGTGTCGGCCACTTGTGTCGCTTAGCTTAGTCACACAGCGACCTTGGTGCGCCTCTTTTTTTCTTTGCATCATGTGCTGTTTGGGGACAATTTTTTTGAAGTGCCATCCTGCCTGACACTGCAGTGCCACTCCTAGATGGGCCAGGTGTTTGTGTCGGCCACTTGTGTCGCTTAGCTTAGCCATCCAGCGACCTCGGTGCAAATTTTAGGACTAAAAATAATATTGTGAGGTGTGTGGTGTTCAGAATAGACTGAAAATGAGTGTAAATTATGGTTATTGAGGTTAATAATACTATGGGATCAAAATGACCCCCAAATTCTATGATTTCAGCTGTTTTTGAGGGTTTTTTGTAAAAAAAAACACCCGAATCCAAAACACACCCGAATCCGACAACAAAATTTCAGGGAGGTTTTGCCAAAACGCGTCCGAATCCAAAACACGGCCGCGGAACCGAATCCAAAACCAAAACACAAAACCTGAAAAATTTCTGGTGCACATCACTACTTTGTATTAGCGACACACTGTATTGTTAATATATTATTATTAAAATACACTGCAGCCATGAATACTAGTCAGCGATTTTAGCTGTAAGAAAAATGACAAAGTGATTTATCGCTACGGACCAAGAACAGGGGCGCTTTAAGAGAAGAGGAGGCCTGTGTTTAGCCTCCTCCGTTCAGGCCCCCTCCTCTCTGCCGGCAGCGCTGAGAGTCTGAGCTCTAGAGGGCTCAGACTCTATTGCGCATGTGCAGATCTCCGGGAAAATGATGCAGCGGCCATTTTCCCTGAGTTTTCTCTACTGCGCATGCTTAGAACTCAGTGAAAATGGCTGCTGAGCCGTTTTCACTGTGTTTTAACAGCGCTGCGGATGCCGGCGCTGGATTTTGGTGGGGTGAGTATTTTAAAAATGGGTGCAGCATGTGTAGTGGGGGCCCCCTCTGGACTCAGGGGCCCGTGTGCACCGCACACACTGCACCCATTATAGAAATGCCAGTGGCCAAGAACCTTTTTCATGTATAACAAATCTCAGAAATGTCCCACGGTGTAATCACCTCACAATCAGCTTCCAAGCGGTTGATGAGTAATGACAGCTACGGCATGCCGACATGATAAGCCATCACAGGTGGGCACTATGGCAAGCACAATGCCCAATGTCTATGTCAACGTATAGAGAACTCTCATAAAACATTGAATAATGAGTGTCAGGATCAAAGTTTCACATTTTTCATAGGAACCAAGGTGGTCATTCCGAGTTGTTCGCTCGCAAGCTGCTTTTAGCAACATTGCACACGCTAAGCCGCCGCCTACTGGGAGTGAATATTAGCTTCTTAAAATTGCGAACGAAAGATTTGCATTATTGCGAAAATACATCTCTGTGCAGTTTCTGAGTAGCTCGAGACTTACTCGGCATCTGCGATCAGTTCAGTGCTTGTCGTTCCTGGTTTGACGTCACAAACACACCCAGCGTTCGCCCAGACACTCCTCCGTTTCTCCATCCACTCCCGCGTTTTTCCCAGAAACGGTAGCGTTTTTTCGCACACACCCATAAAACGGCCAGTTTCCGCCCAGAAACACCCACTTCCTATCAATCACATTACGATCACCAGAACGAAGAAAAAACCGTGAGTAAAATTCCTAACTGCATAGCAAATTTACTTGGCGCAGTCGCAGTGCGGACATTGCGCATGCGCTCTAAGCGGAAAATCGCTGCGATGCGAAGAAATTTACCGAGCGAACATCTCGGAATGACCCCCCAAATTAGAGCTAAATAAAAAAAAAATAAAAAAAAAAGCTATGTACAGTTTGTCAGAGAACGACAATAAAACTCTGTCATTAACAAGTCAAAATCTTTTTCCCCCTCAGGATCTTGTGTAATTCAAAACACTTAACAAGAAATATGATTTTCATAAAACTTCCAATTTACTACTGCAAAGGTTATCATCAGAAAGGTTTAAATTTCATAGTGTTCCATTTCAAAGCGGTGTCTTGCTGCTAGATCATTATGGTTTTGCATCTAAAAGATGGATTTGAAGCCATTTGACTGGGTATAAAATACAATCCCCGCAATTCTGCTCCACTGGATGAGACCAGCGGATTAATTTATTCTGCACTGATTTGTTTAAAAACTTTTTTTTTCCAGCCTTTTACGGGGAGTTTGAATGAAGTACATAGGGTTATTCTCTAACAGTGTACTAATAAGGAGTAACTCATAGCAACCAATCAAAACACTCTAACTTGCATTAGGTTAGCTAAAGCCAAAGGCTCTATTTATGAAGCAACAAAAAAAAGAAAAAAAAAAGGCTTTTCACTGCTTGGGCCATTTAGCAAAGGGTTAATGCCAGCAAAATCAGAGGCTTCTCAGAACTCAACCCACTTACCATCAGTTACTGTAAACCTTATGGGGATGATGCCTTAAAACTGAATTTAGCAAGCGACTGAGGGGCAAATTTATTAAGCCTGGTGAAGTGATAAAGTGGAAGGTGATAACACACCAGCCAGTCAGCTCCTGTCATTTTTCAAACCCAGCCTGTAACATAGAAGTTAGGATCTGATTGGCTGGTGCGTTATCACCTTCCACTTTATCACTTCGCCAAGCTTAATAAATCTGCCCCTGAGAGTCTAATTTACCACTGCTTGGTAATACCATCTATATTTGATGTTACCAATAAGGACCCCATTACTGGCAATGGGGACGCAGCAAAGTCTCACTGCCATTTCTGAATCACCGCTTGGTTTAAGAGCTATGAGCAATTTACATTTTAACTCTTCACCATATTCATTAGAATAGTCTTCCTTTGAAAACTGAGTATTGGTAGATATATAAATAACTAGTAATAAATAAATAAATAAATAATTAATATCAGCAGTGTAATAGTAAATTAAATACACCAACAGCTAAGTTTCTTACATACTGTATACTGTACCTGGCGGCCAATAAGGTCCCCATTGCTGGCCAACACATTTCACATTAATTGGCCACTGGCAGCGCTAGGCTGCTGGCAAAACAGGAAAGGACCTTGACGAATAGAAACGTATTGGTAAATACCAGTGGTATACTAATAAGTATTGCTGCCAAATACAGTGATGCTAAATGTAATATACAGCCAACAAGAATTAATAATGAGTCCTAACTGTTTATTGGTTGCTATGGCTTACTGCAATAGAGCTCAACTATATATCTACCTATATATATATATCTCCTATATAATAGCCCAGATCTGTGACTTTGTGCTTCATTTGCTAACGCTGGGCGGAGTCACAACACTGGGCGGAGTTAGTCAAATGAGTCACAGATCTGGGCAAATCTATAGGAGACTTGGAGCAGAAGCAGATGGTATGGCCATGGCACAGGCAGGGTTGCATACCTCCCAGCTTTCTTCAGGCAGGAGGAGGGCACACACACACACACACACACACAGCGAAAAGGGGGCGTGACCAACAAAAGGGGCGTGGCTTTACGGGAGGGTCCCCGTTTTCGTCAGTGAGGGGGCATGCCCAGCGCTCTGTGAGCTGCTGGCATGCCCCCAGGGGCTGATTATGAGTCCGGGGGGGCCCAGGGCACTTGAGACAGGGGGGCCCTATCTCATTGCTGTGCCTGCTGTGGGGCTGGGGGCGTGGCCTAATCGCATCCGCGTGGCCACGCCCCCTTATGCAAATTCCGGTATTTTTTTGTTTTTTTTATGGGATTTTGGCCCCTCAGCTAGGGGTAAATCCAGAGGGGGTGGTCGCTCCCCCCTACACACCCACACAGGCAGAAGAAAGCAGGGAGACTGCTGCCTCCCTGCAACACCACAGACCTGCCAATACGCAGCAGTGTGTGCTGACTGTAGCACAATGCTGCCGCTGTTACTGGCAGGACGGGGGAGATACAGAGCTGGGACAGAGCTACTCCAGCCGGGGGGCCCCGAAAACTGTGGGGCCCGGGGTACATACCCCCTGGCCCCCCCCCCCTTAATCCGGCTCTGCTGCCGGAACCCCGGGACAGTTGGGAGGTATGGGGGTGTGTGAGGGGGTATGCCGTACAGACCCCCCACATCAGCATACTCAGCAGGGTCTCTCTGGCGTGGAGGAGCGTCACTTTCTGGCACACTCCACGCTTCTTAGCTGCAGTTTTGTGGGGCACCTGCTTCTGTGCAGGTTCCGTACTGCCTCTGTTATCTCCAGCCCCGGCAACTCCACCGCTAGCTGCAGCGCTGCCGCCCACAGTGAGGTGCGCCCAGCTCCTTCACACACTTTAGCCAGCGGGTAGCGCTGCAGAAGTGCGAGCTGCTTGCAGGCTCCGACCCCCTCCTCCCTCCAGCCGCAGCGTCTCCTGGGAGCTAACCAGTCACTCCCAGTCTCCCCTTACCACAGTGCCAGGCAGCCGCGAAGGTCCGCGCCGTGTGCATGCTATGACCCCCTCCTCCCTCCAGCCGCAGCGTCTCCTGGGAGCTAACCAGTCACTCCCAGTCTCCCCTTACCACATTGCCCGCCAGCTGCGCGAGGTCTGCGGTGTGTGACTGAGGAGTGGGGGGAGGGATGCAGATGGGCAGAGGAAGCAGGACTCCAGCCTGAGAGAGTCAGCCATGCCAAGTCTCCACCAGCAGCAGATCCCAACAAGCTGGAGTGGAACAGCAGCAGCCAGCAGCAGTGACTCCGGTAAGACACATCTGTCTGTCACCACTGTTTTGTCCCTAATACTAATCTCTCCTGTGCCCTGTGTTCTGTCATGTCCCTGTCACCCCTGGCCTTGCCCTGTCACCCTTATCCTGGCCCTTTCACCCTTATGCTGGCCCTGTTACCCCTATCCTGGCCCTGTCACCCCTGATCTGACCCTGTCACGCCTGTCCTGGCCCTGTTACTGCATGCCCTCCAACTACCTTTTTGGCAGGTACATTACCCGCAGCGCCTCCAGACCCCTCCTCAATGCACCACACCTCCGCACCTTCCCCTCCACCATATGCGGCACTCCACCCCTCCCCCACACGCTGTGCCTCCAGACCCCCTACACCACCCGCGGCTCCCACTCCTCCGCCCCTCCACCACCCACAGCACCTCCAGACCCCCTCCACCATCCACCCCCCATATATGTCTCCCCCCACACCTGCCCCCCTCCACCCGCAGCATCTGCAGACACCCTCCACCATCTGCGGTCCCCCCCCCACCCCTCCCCAACCCATGGCACCCCCGCACCTACCCCTCCATCACCTGCAGCGCCTCCAGACCCCTTCCCCATCCACCGCACCACCCGTACCTTCCCCTCCCCTACCCACGGCACCTCCAGACCATCGCAAGGGGCTGTGCCTCCTTCACCATCGCACGCCCTTTCATTGTGCAATATTTAACCACTGACAAAGGAATGCAGGTAATACTCCATATAATACAAATATGAACCCCAGAAAGGCATGCAAGGGTTAAGGGGGCGTAGCCCCTTGCGACGGTGTGAAGAGCGCCCGTAGGGCGCGATGAAGCACCTAGTATATATATATATACATATATATTATATATATATATGAGACACACATTCAGGTGCCTGCAAACTGACATTTTCCACAGACATAACAATAATTCCCCCCTGAAATCTTGGACTCACAATGTTTATTTCCCATCATTCTTATTGCAGATATACTAGAAGGCTAAATATAACAGTTACTTCACCTTATTTGGGACCTAAAAGCATGGGGCCTCACTGGGATGCTGCACTCTTCTCCATATCACTGCATGTTTTCATTTTAGTTAGCAAATACTATAGCCAGGCTTCTGTTTAACTTGTTTGCAGTCTACCAATTTAAAATAGGATTTTAATTACCTACCGGTAAATTCTTTTCTCGTAGTTCGTAGAGGATACTGGGGTCCATTTAGTACCATGGGGTATAGACGGGTCCACTAGGAGCCATGGGCACTTTAAGAATTTGATAGTGTGGGCTGGCTCCTCCCTCTATGCCCCTACTACCAGACTCAGTCTAGGAAACGGTGCCTGACGAGACGGACATACTTCGAGAAAAGGATAGATAAGAATAGTGGTGAGAGTCCGAACCAGCACACACAACAAGAGGAAAGCCAAGCTAACCAAACTTGGAACAGGAACAGCAATGGCTGAACCAACATTACTTAACCAAGTAACAGTGCAGGAAGAACGAAGCACTGGGTGGGCGCCCAGTATCCTCTACGACTACGAGAGAAAAAATCCTATTTTCTCTTACGTCCTAGGGTCCATTTAGTACCATGGGGATGTACCAAAGCTCCTAAACCGTGTGGGAGAGTGCTGAGGTTCCTGCAGAACTGATTGACCAAACTGAAGGTCCTCTGAGGCCAAAGTATCGAACTTGTAGAATTTTGCAAATGTGTTCAAACCTGACAAAGTAGCTGCTCGGCAGAGCAGTAAAGACGAGACACCCCAGGCAGCCGCCCAGGAAGAACCCACTGACCTAGTAGAGTGGGCCTGTACAGATTTTGGAGATGGCAAACTTGCCATGGAATAAGGATGCTGGATAGTAAGTCTGATCCAGCGTGCAATAGTCTGCTTTGAAGCAGGACATCTAATCTTATTGGGATTATAAAGAACAAACAGAGAGTCCGTCTTTCTGTGACGAGCTGTTCTTTTCACATACACCTTCAAAGCCCTCACCACATCCAAAGACTTTGAAGTAGCAGAGGTGTTGGTGACAACCGGGACCACAATAGGTTGGTTGATGTGAAACGCAGACACCACCTTAGGAAGAAATTGCTGACGAGTTCTGAGTTCAGCTCTGTCCTCATGGAAATTTAAATAGGGACTATTGTGAGACAAAGCCCTCAGCTCCGACACACGTCTTCCTGAAGCCAAGGCCAACAGTGTGACGGTCTTGCACTTAAGAAATTTGATGGCTCAAACCAGTCCGATTGGAGAAAATGCAGCACCACATTGAGATCCCAAGGTGCCGTGGGAAGCACAAAGGGAGGTTGGATGTGCAGAACACCTTTCAAGAACGTCTGGACCTCAGGGAGAGAAGCCAATTGTGTCTGAAAGAAAATGGACAAGGCTGAAATCTGGACTTTTATGGAGCCCAGACGTAGGCCCACATCCACTCCTGCTTGTAAAAAAAGAAGGAAACATCCTAGATGGAATTCCATCGCAGAAAATTTTCTGCTCTCACACCAAGAGACGTATTTTTTCCAAATACGATGGTAATACTTAGACGTTACCTCCTTCCTGGCTTCGATCATAGTCGGGATAACCTTGTTAGGGATCCCTCTCCTGGCTAGAATCAGCTGTTCAACGTCCATGCCGTCAAACGTAGCTGCGGTAAGTCCTGATAGACAAACGGGCAATGTTGCAGAAGATCCTCGCAAAGAGGTAGAGGCCACGGATCTTCGAGGAGCATCTCCAGAAGGTCCGCATACCAGGCCTTTCTTGGCCAGTCCGGAGCAATTAGAATTGCTTGAACCTTTTCCCTTTTTATTCTCTTTAGAATTCTTGGGATCAGAGGAAGTGGAGGAAACATGTACACCGTCTGATAGACCCATGGAGTCGTCAGGGCGTCTACCGTTACCGCCTGTGGGTCTCTCGACCTGGAACGATACCACTTGAGCTTCTTGTTGAGATGAGAGGCTATCATGTAGATCTGTGGATATCCCCATCGACTTGTCAAGCTCCTGAACACTTCCGGGTGAAGTCCTCACTCCCCCGGGTGCAGGTTGTGTCTGCTGAGGAAGTCTGCTTCCCAGTTGTCTACTCTCAGAATGAAGACCGCTGACAACGCCACAGCGTTTCTCTCTGCCCAGAGGAGAGTTCTTGACAACTATGACATTGCTGCTCTGCTCTTCGTTCCGCCCTGTTGGTTTATGTACGTCTCTGCCGTCACATTGTCCGACAGGACCTGAAAGGCCCGATCTTGAAGATGATGTGAGGCCTGCAGAAGGGCATTGTATATGGCCCTGAGTTCCAGAATGTTGATGGGAAGGATGACTTCCTGACTTTACCATCTTCCTTGAAACTGCACCCCCTGAGTGACTGCTCCCCAACCTCTGAGGCTTGCGTCTGTCGTTAGTAGAATCCAGTTCTGAATTCCAAACCTCCGACCCTCGACAAGGTGAGAAATCTGTAGCCACCACAGAAGGGAGATCCTGGCTTTTGGCGACAGACGGGTCCTCGGGTGCACGTGAAGATGCGATCCAGACCATTTGTCCAACAGATCGAGCTGGAAGGGTCTTACGTGAAACCTTCTGTATTGAAGAGCCTCGTAAGAGGCCACCATTTTCCCCAGAAGGCGAATGCATAGATGCATCGATATCCGGGTTAGCTTCAGGACATCCCGAATCATCGACTGGGTTACTGATGCCTTTTCCAATGGAAGAAAAACTTTCTGCGACTCTGTGTCCAGTATCATTCTCAGGAATGGGAACCTCCGCATTGGCTCTAGGTTAGATTTTGGTAGGTTCAGAATCCACCCATGATCCTGGAGAAGTTTGGTTGAGAGAGCAATGCTGTCCAGCAACCTTTCCCTGGATGGTGCTTTTATCAGGAGATCATCCAGGTATGGAATTATGTTCACTCCCTGTTTGCGGAGTAGAAACATCATATCTGCCATCACCTTGGTGAACACCCTCGGTGCTGTGGAGAGACCAAATAGCAGGGCCTGGAACTGGTAGTGACAGTCCTGCAGTGCAAACCGTAGGTAAGTCTGATGAGGCGGCCAGATCGGAATGTGAAGGTACGCACCCTTGATATCCAGAGACACTAGGAATTCCCCCTCCTCCAGACCTGAGATCACAGCTCTCAGAGACTCCATCTTGAATTTGAACACTCGTAAGTGCGGGTTCAACGACTTGAGGTTCAAAATTGGTCTTACCGAACCATCCGGTTTCGGTACTACAAACAAGTTGGAATAGTACCCCTTGTTTAGCTGATGAGGTGGAACTGGAACAATGACGAGAGTCTGTACTAGTTTTTGGATGGCATGTTATAAAGTTATACTTGCCTCTTGTGAAACTGGGAAGCCTGATTTGAAGAATCTGTGAGGTGGGAGCTCTTGGAACTCCAGTCTGTAGCCCTGGGAAATAAGATTTATGACCCAGGAATCCTGGCATAAATTTGACCAGATTTGACTGAAGAATTGTAGGCGAGCTCCCACTTGACAGCCTTCCAGGCATTGCGGTCCACCGTCATGCTGCAATCTTTGAGGAAGTAGAGCCTGAGCTCTGTTCCGGAGCACCTGCTGTTGCTGGTTTGCGTGGTTTATCTCTTGCGCCGCTGGAGGACGTAGAAGCACCTCTGGATTTGCCCTTGAACTTGGCCATCTGAAAGGATTGTAACTTAGAAGCTGAATAAGTCTTCTTGGTTGGGGGGGCTGCGGAAGGAAGATAAGTAGACTTAACCGCAGTAGCCGTGGATATCCATTTGTCTAATTTATCTCCGAACAAGGCCTCTCCTGTGAATGGTAGGCCTTCCACACCTTTCCTGGAATCCATGTCAGCAGTCCACTGGCGTAGCCACAAGCCTCTGCGTGACCACTTCCATAGCGGTGGTGCGTGAGTTAAGCACGCCTATTTCCTTTATGGCTTCCACCATAAAGTTTGCAGAGTCCTGTATATGCTGCAGGAGTAAGACAACATCCCCTTTAGATAAGGAATCTAACCCCTCAATTAGGTTACCTGACCATTTTGCAATGGCTTTAGTGATCCACGCATATGCAATAGTGGGTCTTTCAGCCACCCCAGCAGCTGTATACAATGATTTGAGTGTAGTCTCAATTTTACGATCAGCCGTGTCTTTCAGGGAGGCTGCACCAGGAACAGGCAATACGATTTTACGTGACAGCCTAGAGACTGATGCATCCACTATCGGTGGATTTTCCCATTTTTTCCTATCCTCCAGAAGAAAAGGAAAAGATGAGAGCAGCCTTTTAGGGATCTGAAACTTCTTATCAGGATTAACCCATGGTTCTTCAAACAGGGTATTCAATTACTTTGACGCAGGAAAAGTGACTGAGGACTTCTTTTTTTACATTAAAATAAGATTCCTCACACTCCTCTGACATCTTATCAGGAACATGCAGAACATCTCTGATAGCCTCCATAAGAGCCTCTATTCCCTGTGGCAGCGCTGCATCCCCCCCTGAGTCCACCTCCCCCTCCTCCATGTCTGACCTGTCAGCGTCAGAGACAGACTGCAGGATATGGGCCAGAGATCGCTTTTGCGGGCAAATGGGAGGGGATTGAGACGCTGTTTTGGGGACTGAGTCTCTGTCCGTAAACTCATCCACAGTCTGTTTTAAGTATTGCGTCGCTTTCTCATTGCGGGACAATTTTGTAAAAAGAGTTGAGATCATTCCCTTAAGAAAATTAACCCATTCCGGTTCAGCCCCGCTAGTCTGTGAACCGAGTACCCAGTAGTGAGCCCCCTGGTGAAGAGGAACACTCTGCGGTACAAGACACACACTCTTTGCCTGACATAAAGTAATTTGACAGCACACACACACACACACACACACACACAAACAGGTTTAGCACAATTAACCCACGAAGAGCCCTTTAGGGAGACAGAGTTGTTTGGAGCCAGGCCCCAGCGCGCCCTTATCGCTAATGTCAAGCTTAGCCGGGTCGCAGAATAAGTACCATGATAGGGGACTTAGTACACTAGTAAACGCTCCCCCCCCCCCCCTGCTATGATCCCCTGGTACCGCTGAGGTAATGTGGAGTCACACTGGAGGAGCTGCGCGTCCCTGTCCTGTCAGTGTATGTGTCCACTGCAGAGGGAAAATGGCGCTGGTGAGCTGCTGGATCCTCTCATAGTGAAGCTCCGCCCCTTCAATGGCGCGCGGTCTTCCCGCTTTTTTTTATACTGGCTGAGGAATATAGTGCTTAAAATGGAGAAAACCTTTTTAAGGCTGTTGTGCCAGTATGGGTACTGTGTACAGTTTACGGTGACGCAGTTGTGTACTGTGTCTGGAGACTCATTCTGCCCCGTTTAGAAGCCGTGCTTCTCCGTACCCTCATGCCGCCATAATGGCCGGCGCCCCACTAGCCGGGACGCCGGCTCAGTACTCACCACTCTTCATTCTTCTGGCTCTGTTAGGGGTGGCGGCGTGCTGCGGGACTGTACGCTCGCTGTGATGGGCTTGCGAATAGGTCCCTCAGGAGCTCAGTGTCCTGTCAGCGGGGAACGGGATATCCACATATATTAAGTTTCACCCCAATTTCTAAAGGAGGAACCCCAGTAGATACCTCCATATCTACCACAGTCCATCCAGCCGCAGTGCCCATAGGTTTCTACAGGGGCTGCAAAGCTTTCAGATTTACCAATTCCAGAATGCGAATTTGAAGCTGGTTTAGCCGCTGTAGCCTATGGGCTACATTCCAGATAAGGTACTCAGTAGACCACGCATGGTAAGCACTGAGTGTGGGGGTCCTGATAGAGGACTGAAGTGACCGCTAGTGGGATCACTTCATTCCTACCACATTGCAGGGACAAGCTCCTTTCAGAGCCCTTGTCTCTGCATGTGTATATTAATACATCAAGGCAAATGTTAATTTCTTATTCCCATGAATAGCGGTGATAACAAATTACAATTATTGGGTCTAAAACCCAAATAATTGATAAATCCACCCTTACATCTCATACCTAGCAGCCAAATGTCTAGACATTCTTATCAACAATATTTTAAACTGAATGCAAGCCATTTATTTCAATGATCTAATTTGATAAGGTGGTTGAGACTCTAGTCAGATGGCATAAACTGCCGAAATTGTCTGTAGCAGTTCCCAGTTCTGCTATGGTGCTCTGAAACAAACAAGACCCAAATAAATATGAAAAAAATAATCTACTGGAACATTTTCGGGTACATTCTTAATCTGGAGAGCAGATGACAGCTCTCTAAGGGGGAATGTACTATGCAGTGAAAATAGTGGAGAAGTGAGCCAGTGGAAAGATACCCATGGCAACCAATCAGCATTAAAGCAACATCTATAATTTGCATACTATACAATTATACAGAGCAGCTGATTGGTTGCCATGGGCAACTTCTCCACTGGCTCATTTCTCCACTCTTTTCACTGCTTAGTACATCTCCCCCTAACTTTGTAACCAGGATTAGCCATACAAACAGTGCTCCATGTGGTCTGAAAGTGATTTGACAATCTCTGATCTCTTGCTGTACTAGTCCAAAGGATCTATTTGCTAAGCTTTGGATGGAGGTAAAGTGGATGGAGATAAAGTACCAACCAATCAGCTCCTGTCATGTCACAGGCTGGGTTTGAAAAATGACAGTTAGGAGCTGATTGGCTGGTACTTTATCTCTGTCCACTTTACCTCCATGCAAGGCTTAGCAAATAGACCCCTAAAATGTGATCATCCATACACTGAAACTTGTGTGCTGTGCTCAGAGAGCTCAGTATGGTTCCTGTTGTGACCAGTATTATACACAACACTACAAAGTACTGCTGTAAACAGCACAATACCTGCTCGTATATTGAGGGGAGACAATTCATTTGGACTTTTGACCATTATCCCTGCTAACACGGATAAAGAAATGCCTTTTAATACACACGGAGCAGCGTACCACTGAGTGTGAGATAAGGTTTCTGTCTAAGAAAGATTAAACCAAACCTATTAAGGTCCGGCTTCTAATATTTCAGCTCGGCAGGCGACAAAAAGCAAGGCAGACAAATTAGTTGGCTAGTACATTTCTGAAGTCAATAAAAATAAGAATTTACTTACCGATAATTCTATTTCTCGTAGTCCGTAGTGGATGCTGGGGACCCTGTCAGGACCATGGGGATTAGCGGCTCCGCAGGAGACAGGGCACAAAAATAAAGCTTTAGGATCAGGTGGTGTGCACTGGCTCCTCCCCCTATGACCCTCCTCCAAGCCTCAGTTAGGATACTGTGCCCGGACGAGCGTACACAATAAGGAAGGATCTTGAATCCCGGGTAAGACTCATACCAGCCACACCAATCACACCGTACAACTTGTGATCTGAACCCAGTTAACAGTATGACAAAACGTAGGAGCCTCTGAACAGACGGCTCACAACAATAACAACCCGATTTTTTTGTAACAATAACTATGTACAAGTATTGCAGACAATCCGCACTTGGGATGGGCGCCCAGCATCCACTACGGACTACGAGAAATAGAATTATCGGTAAGTAAATTCTTATTTTCTCTAACGTCCTAAGTGGATGCTGGGGACTCCGTCAGGACCATGGGGATTATACCAAAGCTCCCAAACGGGCGGGAGAGTGCGGATGACCCTGCAGCACCGAATGAGAGACTCCATGTCCTCCTCAGCCAGGGTATCAAATTTGTAGAATTTAGCAAACGTGTTTGCCCCTGACCAAGTAAATGCTCAGCAAAGTTGTAAAGCCGAGACCCCTCAGGCAGTCGCCCAAGATGAGCCCACTTCCTTGTGGAATGGGCTTTTTCTGATTTTGTCTGTGGCAAGCCTGCCACAGAATGAGCAAGCTGAATTGTACTACAAATCCAGCGAGCAATCGTCTGTTTAGAAGCAGGAGCACCCATCTTGTTGGGTGCATACAGGCTAAACAGCGAGTCAGATTTTCTGACTCCAGTCGTCCTGGAAACATATATTTTCAGGGCCCTGACAACGTCAAGTAACTTGGAGTCCTCCAAGTCTCTAGTAGCCGCAGGTACCACAATAGGTTGGTTCATGTGAAAAACAGAAAACACCTTAAGGAGAAATTGAGGACGAGTCCTCAATTCTGCCCTGTCAGAATGAAAAATTAAGTAAAGGCTTTTATATGATAAAGCCGCCCATTCTGACACACGCCTGGCTGAAGCCAGGGCTAATAGAATCTTCACCTTCCATGTGAAACATTTTAAGTCCACAGTGGTGAGTGGATCAAACCAATGTGACTTTAGGAAACTCAAAACAACATTGAGATCCCAAAGTGCCACTGGGGGCACAAAAGGAGGCTGTATATGCAGTACCCCTTTTACAAACGTCTGAACTTCAGGCACTGAAGCCAGTTCTTTCTGGAATAAATTTGACAGGGTCGAAATTTGAACCTTAATGGACCCTAATTTTAGGCCCATAGACAGTCCTGTTTTCAGGAAATGTAGGAAACGACCCAGTTGGAATTCCTCTGTAGGGACCTTCTTGGCCTCACACCACGCAACATATTTTCGCCAATTGCGGTGAAAATGTTTTGCGGTTACATCCTTCCTGGCTTCGACCAGGGTAGGGATGACTTCATCTGGAATGCCCTTTCAGGATCCGGCGTTCAACTGCCATGCCGTCAAACGCAGCCGCGGTAAGTCTTGGAACAGACAAGGCCCCTGCTGGAGCAGGTCCTTTCTTAAAGGTAGAGGCCACGGTTCTTCCGTGAGAATCTCTTGAAATTCCGGGTACCAAGTCCTTCTTGACCCATCCGGAACCACGAGTATCGTTCTTACTCATCTCCTTGATTCTCAGTACTTTTGGTATGAGATGCATAGGAGGGAACACATACCATGACTGGTACACCCACAGTGTTACCAGAGCGTCCACCGCTATTGCCTGAGGGTCCCTTGACCTGGCGCAATATCTGTCTAGTTTTTTGTTCAGGCGGGACGCCATCATGTCCACCTTTGGTTTTTCCCAACGGTTTACAATCATGTGGAAGACTTCCCGCTGAAGTCCCCACTCTCCCGGGTGGAGGTTATGCTGAGGAAGTCTGCTTCCCAGTTTTCCACTCCCGGAATTAACACTGCTGAGAGTGTTATCACATGATTTTTCGCCCAGCGAAGAATCCTTGCAGTTTCTGCCATTTCCCTCCTGCTTCTTGTGCCGCCCTGTTTTCGTGGGCGACTGCCGTGATGTTGTCCCACTGGATCAATACCGGCTGACCTTGAAGCAGAGGTCTTGCTAAGCTTAGAGCCTTGTAAATTGGTCTTAGCTCCAGTATATTTATGTGGAGAGAAGTCTCCAGACTTGATCACACTCCCTGGAAATTTTTTCCTTGTGTGACTGCTCCCCAGCCACTCAGGCTGGCATCCGTGGTCACCAGGACCCAGTCCTGAATGCCGAATCTGCGGCCCTTTCATAGATGAGCACTCTGCAGCCACCGCAGAAGAAACACCCTTGTCCTTGGAGACAGGGTTATCCGCTGATGCATCTGAAGATGCGATCCGGACCATTTTCCCAGCAGATCCCACTGAAAGGTTCTTGCGTGAAATCTACCGAACGGGATCGCTTTGTAAGAAACCACCATTTTTCACAGGACCCTTTGTGCAATGATGCACTGATACTTTTCCTGGTTTTAGGAGGTTCCTGACTAGCTCGGATAACTCCCTGGCTTTCTTCTCCGGGAGAAAACATCCTTTTCTGGACTGTGTCCAGAATCATCCCTAGGAACATTAGACGTGTCGTCGGAAAAAGCTGCGATTTTGGAATATTTAGAATCCACTCGTGCTGTCGTAGAACTACTTGAGATAGTGCTACTCCGACCGCCAACTGTTCTCTGGACCTTGCCCTTATCAGGAAAGCGTCCATATTTCTTTTAGGAAGAATCATCATTTCGGCCATTACCTTGGTAAAGACCCGGGGTGCCGTGGACAATCCAAACGGCAGCGTCTGAACTGATAGTGACAGTTCTGTACCACGAACCTGAGATACCCTTGGTGAGAAAGGCAAAATTTGGACTTGTAGGTAAGCGTCCCTGATATCCAGTGACACCATATTGTCCTGGTTCGCTATACCTGCTCTGAGTGACTCCATCTTGATTTGAACCCTTGTATGTAATTGTTCAAATCTTTTAGATCTCACCGAGCCGTTTGGCTTCAGTACCACAATATAGTGTGGAATAATACCCCTTCCCTTGTTGTAGGAGGGGTACTTTGATTATCACGTGCTGGGAATACAGCCTGTGAATTTTTTTCCAATACTGCCTCCCTGTCAGAGGGAGACGTTGGTAAAGCAGACTTCAGGAACTTGTGAGGGGAAGACGTCTCGAATTTCCAATGTACACCTGGGATACTACGTGTAGGATCCAGGAGTCCACTTGCGAGTGAGCCCACTGCGTGCTGAAACTCTTGAGATGACCCCCCACCGCACCTGAGTCCGCTTGTATGGCCCCAGCGTCATGCTGCGGACTTGGCAGAAGCTGTGGAGGACTTCTGTTCCTGGGAATGGGCTGCCTGCTGCAGTCTTCTTCCCTTTCCTCTAACCCTGGGCAGATATGACTGGCCTTTTGCCCGCCTGCCTTTATGGGTACGAAAGGACTGAGACTGAAAAGACTGTGTCCTTTTCTGCTGAGATGTGACTTGGGGTAACAAAAGTGGATTTTCCAGCTGTTGCCATGGCCACCAGGTCCGATGGACCGCCCCTTTATACGGCAATACTTCCATGTGCCGTCTGGAATCTGCATCACCTGACCACTGTCGTGTCTATAAACATCGTCTGGCAGATATGGACATCACATCTACTCTTGATGCCAGAATGCAAATATCCCTCTGCGCATCTCGCATATACAGAAATGCATCCTTAAAATGCTCTATAGTCAATAAAATATTGTTCCTGTCAAGGGTATCAATATTTTCAGTCAGGAAATCCGACCAAGCCCCCCCAGCGCTGCACATCCAGGCTGAGGCGATTGCTGGTCGTAGTATAACACCAGTATGTGTGTATATACTTCTTAGGATATTTTTCAGCTTCCTATCAGCTGGCTCCTTGAGGGCGGCTGTATCTGGAGACGGTAACGCCACTTGTTTTTATAAGCGTGTGAGCGCCTTATCCACCCTAAGGTGTGTTTCCCAACTCGCCCTCACTTCTGGCGGGAAAAGGTATACCTCCAATAATTTTCCATCGGAGGAAACCCACGTATCATCACACACTTTAATTTATCTGATTCAGGAAAAACTACAAGTAGATTATTCCCACCCTACATAATACCCTTTTTTGTGGTACTTGTAGTATCAGAAATATGTAACACCTCCTTCATTGCCCTTAACATGTAACGTGTGGCCCTAAAGGAAAATACGTTTGTTTCTTCACCGTCGACACTGAAGTCAGTGTCCGTGTCTGTGTCGACCAACTGAGGTAAATGGGCGTTTTTACAAGCCCCTGACGGTGTCTGAGACGCCTGGACAGGTACTAATTTGTTTGCCGGCCGTCTCATGTCGTCAACCGACCGTGCATCGTGTTGACATTATCACGTAATTCCTAAATAAGCCATCCATTCCGGTGTCGACTCCCTAGAGAGTGACATCACCCATACAGGCAATTTGCTCCGCCTCCTCACCAACATCGTCCTCCTACATGTCGACACACACGTACCGACACACAGCACACACACAGGGAATGCTCTGATAGAGGACAGGACCCCACTAGCCCTTTGGGGAGACAGAGGGAGAGTTTGCCAGCACACACCAAAAACGCTATAATTATACAGGGACAACCCCTTATACAAGTGTTTTCCCTTATAGCATTTTCACATATGTAATCATATCGCCAAATAAGTGCCCCCCCTCTCTGTTTTAACCCTGTTTCTGTAGTGCAGTGCAGGGGAGAGCCTGGTAGCCTTCCTCTCAGCAGAGCTGAGCAGGAAAATGGCGCCGTGTGCTGAGGAGAATAGGCCCCGCCCCCTAAAACGGCGGGCTCTTCTCCCGGAGTTTGTGAGATCTGGCAGGGGTTAAATACATCCATATAGCCTCAAGGGCTATATGTGATGTATTTTAGCCATAAAAAAGGTATAATACATTGCTGCCCAGAGCGCCCCCCCCAGCGCCCTGCACCCTCAGTGACCGCTGGTATGAAGTGTGCTGACAACAATGGCGCACAGCTGCAGTGCTGTGCGCTACCTTATGAAGACTGAAAGTCTTCTGCCGCCTGTTTCTGGACCTCTTCAACTTCGGCATCTGCAAGGGGGGTCGGCGGCGCGGCTCCGGGACGAACCCCAGGGTGAGACCTGTGTTCCGACTCCCTCTGGAGCTAATGGTGTCCAGTAGCCTAAGAATCCAATCCATCCTGCACGCAGGTGAGTTGAAATTCTCTCCCCTAAGTCCCTCGATGCAGTGAGCCTGTTGCCAGCAGGACTCACTGAAAATAAAAAACCTAAAAAAACTTTTTCTAAGCAGCTCTTTAGGAGAGCCACCTAGATTGCACCCTGCTCGGACGGGCACAAAAACCTAACTGAGGCTTGGAGGAGGGTCATAGGGGGAGGAGCCAGTGCACACCACCTGATCCTAAAGCTTTATTTTTGTGCCCTGTCTCCTGCGGAGCCGCTAATCCCCATGGTCCTGACGGAGTCCCCAGCATCCACTTAGGACGTTAGAGAAATAAACTTGCAGATGGAGTATAGATTGAAAATGATCTATTGCATATTACTCAGAGATTGTAATATTTAATATGTTTTTTGCTTGCTACGAAAAAGTTACATATTCAAGGAGAATGTGGGCTATCATATGTCCACAATATTTCTACAGCATTCATTCTGGGAAAATAAAGAGGACACCATTGATTGCTTTGAAACATGGGAAGCCTAATTTTAAAACACTGAAAATCACTAGCAATAGGGACTCATTGTGGATTGGATTCTGTTAAAAAATGTACACAAATGTACTGTGACCATAGCAACCATAACACCGCTTTTATTAAAGCTTCACTATCACCTAGGGAAAGCTAGTAGTACTGCCCAGTCAGCCAGTGCTGGAAGTGCTGCATGCAACAACTTTGTTCCGGCAAATCAATTACTGCGCATTAACCACTATTTAATGGCAGCAGAAAAGGTGCATGAGTGAGAGGACCAATCACAAGCCATAATCTTTTGATTGCAGTTTGTGATTGGTCCTCCCTATTACACCATTATAAGTGGGTGTCTCCTGCAATACTACCTTTATTTTATTATCAATATAGACATTTTACTTTTAACCCTTGTCATGTCAATTACAGTATAACTGTAATAGCTCACAATGCAACCATGCAGATTGACATTTATAGGTACTTATATGGATAGTGCCTCTGAATAGCCAGCCTGTCATCTCCAGACAGCTGGCAGACTCAGCTGGAAGGCCAGGAACCATTCTATTGAGTTCCAGGCTCTTTGATCTGTTCAAACAGCCTTCAAATCTCAAGGATGCATAATGCAGAAGCTCCGCACCAAACAAATAAGAGTTAAGGAACAGAAAAAGAAAAAGTGTACTCCAAGTTCTGCCTGTAGGCTGTAACTCATACTTGCCTTATCTCTGGGAACATCTGCGAGGCTCCCATATTTTAGGGTAGGCTACACTCACACCCTCCTGATCCCTATATTCTTTTCTTTGGTGAAGTGGGCGGGGAAAAGCTGATGAAAGCCACAATGACCTTGCCCCTAATTACATGTGTGACCACACCTATCACCATTGCCCCTTGCATATAAGCAAGTATGCAGAAGCTATATCAGTGTTTGAGAATAATAGACATATAAGGGGGAGATTTATCAAGTTTTGGAGAGAGATAACAGTGAAGAAGTTGCTCACAGCAAATCAGCTTCTGTCATTTTATTGAACACAGCCTGTATAATGACAGTGAGAAGCTGATTGTTTAGTATGGGCAATTCCTCCACTTTACCTTTCTCCAAGATTTGAAAAATCTCACCCATAATGCATTATCCCTATTCTTCGGAAAAATTAGTTGAATATACATTATTATAGGGTCATTTTTTGATTGTTCTTATTAGATTAGGTGAGGGCTGCATAGGCATGAAAACATTTAAGAGTCTTAGATTTTTATGATTGGGTAGTTTAGGTCTAGTTGTTGCTAGGCAGATCAAGTTCTGTATAGGGTTTGTAGTTGGCTAGGGATTAGCCTATCAGTGAGTATAGGGGCGGTGTCTTTGTTAGGGTATGTATGGGTGAATTTGATATCATTATTCCTCTTGTTGGTTGGAAGATCACCCAACCTCCCAAACAATTTTTTCACACTATACAATTTGTCTCGTTAATTTAATTAAGAACTAATATATAATTCAGTAGGCGGGAAGATGATACTGGGCAGAGGTCATGTGTGGCATAAGTGGTCGTTGTGGGGCACTTACCCTTTTGAAAGACGGCGGGGGGGGGGACACTTCTCTGCGGGAGCGTCCGCACTGTGCCATAGTAAAGGGTGGCGAGACCTTATCAGCGCAGGTTATGCCAATATATAGATAGGGTGTTTCAGTCGCCGCCATTTTCCAGTTGGGGCATTTCAGTCGCCACTATTTTATAAGAACTAGTTGACTGGAGCTGGTGAATGTAGCGCCTTCCTTGCCATCCCTTTATGAATAGGGCCATTCCGATTAGTAAATATGAATGACCTTTTATCCAATGCAGTTGTATCCGTGTCATTATTCTTAGTTGATAAGCTAGTTTAAAGTGTTAAGGTACAATCGCAATAAATTAACAGACGCCTTATAGAAAAATAACTATGGGAAGAAAAATAGGGGCAGGGGGATGTGATATTGTCTAATTTTTTATTATCTAATTGACGATAAATAAAATGTATATCAATATGCTACCAAAACAAAACCCTGTTGGTCACAGAAAACATTAGAACAATAGAACATATGGTTGGGTAGAAAAGGATATGGAACCAGTGTAACCGCAACACTGTGAAAATGGATCTGGTTATGTAGGTCCCTACATACCGCTGGCATTGAAAGTGTTAATGTAGAGCACATTTATATTTCTACCTTGCAGTCGGGTTGTATAAATGTAAAGTAAGAAAAGCTTTTACCATACAGTCACAGTACCAACCCTGTGCATTTGTCACTCCAGACACACCGCTAACAGTTATAGACCAATTCTACTACAATCTGAGCACTAATCAATTGAAAAGTCTACACTATGCATCTGCTCGGAGCCCTGTTCCCAGTGATGCTGCCGTATCGATTGGTTTGATCTACCAAGTGCTGGTGTGTTTGTAATGGTTAACAGAGACACATGAGTGTTATTAAACCCTGGCCTATCATCACAAGGCCAAAGGTCATGGAATTGGAAGCAATGGCTTTTGATTGGGTGCATGGCATAGGGTTGTTCTTTTTTCTTTTTCTCTAACGTCCTAGTGGATGCTGGGGACTCCGTCAGGACCATGGGGATTAGCGGCTCCGCAGGAGACAGGGCACAAAAGTAAGCTTTTAGGATCACATGGTGTGTACTGGCTCCTCCCCCTATGACCCTCCTCCAAGCCTCAGTTAGGTTTTTGTGCCCGTCCGAGCAGGGTGCAATCTACTCTCTTAAAGAGTTGCTTAGAAAAAGTTTTTAGGTTCTTTATTTTCAGTGAGTCCTGCTGGCAACAGGCTCACTGCATCGAGGGACTTAGGGGAGAGAAGTGAACTCACCTGCGTGCAGGATGGATTGGCTTCTTAGGCTACTGGACACCATTAGCTCCAGAGGGAGTCGGAACACAGGTCTCGCCCTGGGGTTCGTCCCGGAGCCGCGCCGCCGACCCCCCTTGCAGATGCTGAAGATTGAAGAGGTCCGGAACCAGGCGGCAGAAGACTTTCAGTCTTCATCAGGTAGCGCACAGCACTGCAGCTGTGCGCCATTGTTGTCAGCACACTTCACACAGCGGTCACGGAGGGTGCAGGGCGCGGGGGGGGGGGGCGCCCTGGGAGGCAATGTATAATACCTGTATGGTGAAAAATACATCACATATAGCCCTTGAGGCTATATGGATGTATTTAACCCCTGCCAGATATCACAGACTCCGGAGAAGAAGCCCGCCGAAAAGGGGGCGGGGCCTATTCTCCTCAGCACACAGCGCCATTTTCCCTCACAGAAATGCTGGTGGGAAGGCTCCCATGCTCTCCCCTGCACTGCACTACAGAAA
The DNA here is from genome assembly GCF_028390025.1 of Pseudophryne corroboree. NCBI lineage: Eukaryota > Metazoa > Chordata > Amphibia > Anura > Myobatrachidae > Pseudophryne > Pseudophryne corroboree. The sequence continues at coordinate 734,828,479 of NC_086449.1, forward strand.
CAGGGTTAAAACAGAGAGGGGGGGCACTGATTTGGCGATATGAATATATATTAAAATGCTATAAGGGAGGAACACTTATATAAAGGTTGTCCCTGTATAATTATAGCGTTTTGGTGTGTGCTGGCAAACTCTCCCTCTGTCTCCCCAAAGGGCTAGTGGGTCCTGTCCTCTATCAGAGCATTCCCTATGTGTGTGCTGTATGTCGGTACGTGTGTGTCGACATGTATGAGGAAAATGTTGGTGAGGAGGCGGAGCAAATTGCCTGTAATGGGGATGTCACTCTCTAGGGAGTCGACACCGGAATGGATGGCTTATTTATGGAATTACGTGATAATGTCAACACGCTGCAAGCCGGCTGACGACATGAGACGGCCGGCGAACAAATTAGTACCTGTCCAGGCGTCTAAAACACCGTCAGGGGCTGTAAAACGCCCATTTACCTCAGTCGGTCGACACAGACCCAGACACGGACACTGATTTCAGTGTCGACGGTGAAGAAACAAACGTATTTTCCTTTAGGGCCACACGTTAAGGGCAATGAAGGAGGTGTTACATATTTCTGATACTACAAGTACCACAAAAAAGGGTATTATGTGGGATGTGAAAAAACTACCTGTAGTTTTTCCTGAATCAGATAAATTAAATGAAGTGTGTGATGATGCGTGGGTTTCCCCCGATAGAAAATTATTGGCGGTATACCCTTTCCCGCCAGAAGTTAGGGCGCGTTGGGAAACACCCCTTAGGGTGGATAAGGCGCTCACATGCTTATCAGAACAAGTGGCGGTACCATCTACAGATAGGGCCGTACTTAAGGAGCCAGCTGATAGGAGGCTGGAAAATATCCTAAAAAGTATACACACACATGCGGGTGTTATACTGCGACCAGCGATCGCCTCAGCCTGGATGTGCAGAGCTGAGGTGGCTTGGTCGGATTCCCTGACTAAAAATATTGATACCCTTGACAGGGACAGTATTTTATTGACTATAGAGCATTTAAAGGATGCATTTCTATATATGCGAGATGCGCAGAGGGATATTTGCACTCTGGCATCAAGAGTAAATGCGATGTCCATATCTGCAAGAAGATGTTTATGGACACGACAGTGGTCAGGTGATGCAGATTCCAAACGGCACAAAGATGTATTGCCGTATAAAGGGGAGGAATTATTTGGGGTCGGTCCATGGGACCTGGTGGCCACGGCAACTGCTGGAAAATCCACCGTTTTTTACCCTAAATCACATCTCTGCAGAAAAAGACACCGTCTTTTCAGCCTCAGTCCTTTCGTCCCTATAAGAGTCATATCTGCCCAGGGATAGAGGAAAGGGAAGAAGACTGCAGCAGGCAGCCCATTCCCAGGAACAGAAGCCCTCCACCGCTTCTACCAAGTTCTCAGCATGACGCTGGGACCGTACAGGACCCCTGGATCCTACAAGTAGTATCCAAGGGGTACAGATTGGAATGTCGAGACGTTTTCCCCTCGCAGGTTCCTGTAGTCTGCTGTACCAATGTCTCCCTCCGACAGGGAGGCAGTATTGAAAACAATTCACAAGCTGTATTCCCAGCAGGTGATAATAAAATTACCCCTCCTACAACAAGGAAAGGGGTATTATTCCACACTATATGGTGGTACTGAAGCCAGAAGGCTAGGTGAGACCTATTCTAAATCTGAAATATTTGAACACTTACAAAGGTTCAAATCCAGATGCAGTCACTCAGAGCAGTGATAGCGAACCGGGAAGAAGGGGACTATATGGTGTCCCGGGACATAAGGGATGCTTACCTCCATGTCCCAAAATTTGCCTTTCTCACCAAGGGTACCTCAGGTTCGTGGTACAGAACTGTCACTATCAGTTTCAGACGATGCCGTTGGATTGTCCAAGGCACCCCGGGTCCTTACCAAGGTAATGACCGAAATGAGGATTCGTCTTCAAAGAAAATGGACGACCTCCTGATAAGAACAAGGTCCAGAGAACAGTTGGAGGTCGGAGTAGCACTATCTCAAGTAGTTCTACGACAGCACGGGTGGATTCTAAATATTCCAAAACCGCAGTTGTTCCGACGACACGTCTGCTGGTCCTAGGGATGATTCTGGACACAGTCCAGAAAAAGGTGTTTCTCCCAGAGGAGAAAGCCAGGGAGTTATCCGAGCTAATCGGGATCCTCCTAAAACCAGGAAAAGTGTCAGTGCATCATTGCACAAGAGTCCTGGTAAAAATGGTGGCTTATTACGAAGCGATTCCATTCGGCAGATTTCACGCAAGAACTCTTCAGTGGGATCTGCTGGACAAATGGTCCGGATCGCATCTTCAGATGCATCAGCGGATAACCCTATATCCAAGGACAAGGGTGTCTCTCCTGTGGTGATTACAGAGTGCTCATGTTCTAGAGGGCCGCAGATTCGGCATTCAGGATTGGATGCTGGTGACCACGGAGGCCAGCCTGAGAGGCTGGGGAGCAGTCACACAGGGAAAAAATTTCCAGGGAGTGTGATCAAGTCTGGAGAATTCTCTCCACATAAATATACTGGAGCTAAGAGCAAATTTATAATGCTCTAAGCTTAGCAAGACCTCTGCTTCAAGGTCAGCCGGTATTGATCCAGTGGGATAACATCACGGCAGTCGCCCACGTAAACAGAAAGGGCGGCACAAGAAGCAGGAGGGCAGTGGCAAAACTGCAAGGATTTTTCGCTAGGCGGAAAATCATGTGATAGCACTGTCAGCAGTGTTCATTCCGGGAGTGGACGACTGGGAAGCAGACTTCCTCAGCAGGCACGACCTCCACCCGGGAGAGTTGGAACTTCATCGGGAAGTTTTCCGCATGATTGTGAACCGTTGGGAAAGACCAAAGGTGGACATGATGGCGTCCCGCCCGAACAAAAAACGGGACAGGTATTGCGCCAGGTCACGAGACCTTCAGGCGATAGCTGTGGACGTCCTGGTAACACCGTGGGTGTAACAGTCGGTGTATGTGTTCCCTCCTCTGCTTCTCATAACCAAGGTATTGAGAATTATAAGACGTAGAGGAGTAAGAACTATACTCGTGGCTCCGGATTGGCCAAGAGGGACTTGGTACCCGGAACTTCAAGAGATGCTCACAGAGGACTTATGGCCTCGGGAGCTAAGAAGGGACTTGCTTCAGCAAGTACCATGTCTGTTCCAAGACTTACCGCGGCTGCGTTTGACGGCATGGCGGTTGAACGCCGGATCCTAAGGGAAAAGGCATTTCGGAAGAGGTCATACCTACCCTGGTCAAAGCCAGGAAGGAGGTGACCGCACAACATTATCACCACATGTGGTGAAAATATGTTGCGTGGGTGAGGCCAGGAAGGCCCCACAAAGAAATTTCAACTAGGTCAATTTCTGCACTTCCTGCAAACAGGAGTGTCTATGAGCCTCAAATTGGGGTCCATTAAGGTTCAAGTTTCGGCCCTGTAGATTTTCTTCCAGAAAGAATTGGCTTCGGTTCCTGAAGTCCAGACGTTTGTCAAGGGAGTATTGCATATACAGCCCCTTTTGTGCCTCCAGTGGCACCGTAGGATCTCAACGTAGTGTTGGGATTCCTCATATCATATTGGTTTGAACCGCTCAAATCTGTGGATTTGAAATATCTCACATGGAAAGTGACCATGCTGTTGGCCCTGGCCTCGGCCAGGCGATTGTCAGAATTGGCGGCTTTGTCTTACAAAAGCCCATATTTAATTTTCCATTCGGACAGGGCAGAACTGCGGACTTGTCCCCAGTTTCTTCCTACGGTGGTATCAGCGTTTCACCTGAAACAACCTATTGTGGTGCCTGCGGCTACTAGGGACTTGGAGGACTCCAAGTTGCTAGACGTTGTCAGGGCCCTGAAAATATATATATATATATATATATATATATATATATATATATATATATATATATATATATTCCAGGACGGCTGGAGTCAGAAAGTCTGACTTGCTGTTTATATTGTATGCACCCAAAAAGCTGGGTGCTCCTGCTTCTAAGCAGACTATTGCTCGTTGGATTTGTAGTACAATTCAGCTTGCACATTCTGTGGCAGGCCTGCCACAGCCAAAATCTGTAAATGCCCATTCCACAAGGAAGGTGGGCTCATCTTGGGCGGCTGCCCGAGGGGTCTCGGCTTTACAACTTTGCCGAGCAGCTACGTGGTCAGGGGGGAACACGTTTGTAAAATTCTACAAATTTGATACCCTGGCTGAGGAGGACCTGGAGTTTCTCTCATTCGGTGCTGCAGAGTCATCCGCACTCTCCCGCCCGTTTGGGAGCTTTGGTATAATCCCCATGGTCCTGACGGAGTCCCCAGCATCCACTAGGACGTTAGAGAAAATAAGATTTTACTTACCGATAAATCTATTTCTCGTAGTCCGTAGTGGATGCTGGGCGCCCATCCCAAGTGCGGATTGTCTGCATTACTTGTACATAATTATTGTTACAAAAATCGGGTTGTTATTGTTGTGGGCCATCTTTTCAGAGGCTCCTTCGTTGTTATCATACTGTTAACTGGGTTCAAATCACAGGTTGTACGGTGTGATTGGTGTGGCTGGTATGAGTCTTACCCGGGATTCAAGATCCTTCCTTATTGTGTACGCTCGTCCGGGCACAGTACCTAACTGAGGCTTGGAGGAGGGTCATAGGGGGAGGAGCCAGTACACACCATGTGATCCTAAAAGCTTACTTTTGTGCCCTGTCTCCTGCGGAGCCGCTAATCCCCATGGTCCTGACGGAGTCCCCAGCATCCACTACGGACTACGAGAAATAGATTTATCGGTAAGTAAAATCTTATTTTATTGATCACGGAGCCACTAACTAGAATTAGTGTAAATGGGGATGCGCTAGATGTCAGCTCCTCAAATCAAGTGCTTGGGGGATGCTGACAGCACATGTTTTCCATTTCTCCTAAATGGAACACAAGTGTTTTCATTATTGACTGACACATATTGTAAGATAAATAGGTGGTACTAATTCTTTCACTCAAGGTTCCATGAGGAGACCTGGAAAACATGCATTGGTAGCAGTCTCTGAGGACCAGATTGGAGATACACTGTTTTCATAATTATGGTCATACCGTACAGTCCTGCACACAAGAACAGGAGGGAAGTCCCATAATATGCTTTGTAGCATAGTCAACAAATGTTTTGGATTTTTTTGTACATAAAAATAGTGGGGATCCTAATGCCGTGATTAAACACATAATTACTATAATGCACAGTGGTGGATTTCCCACTAGGCACATGAGCCACATACCTAGGGGTGACACTTGCTGGGGAGGTGGCACAGCATGTTCCCCTGCATGAGAGCCCTGCTGGGCCAATGGCCAGATGAGGTCAGGTGATTCTTTTTTTTTTTTTTTTCATTACATCTTTTTTTTTTTCATTTTATTTTGGAACTGGTGAGGTAGGAGGGAGCAATGGTCAGTAAATCGTGGTGGAGAGGGGAGGTTGGTGCTGCTTTGGGTAATCGAGGGGCCCCAAAATGAAGGGGGCAGTGATTTGATGGAGGGTTACCGATAATGTTGTGCCTAGGAGCAGCCTGACACCTAAATTCCACCCCTGATCAAGCAGGTACAGCAGCTCCAGTTACTCAGATCTGGAATAGGTCACTCACGTTACACCTTTACTAGTGGAACAAGGCTCATGTAGGAGCAGCCAAGTACCAGGCCGGTAGGAAAGCCTGAAAGCACCCACTCAACGATCATAGCAAACTGAGATACTGTATATGACTTGGGGGGAGATGTAATCAAACCTTCTACAAAGATTAAGTGGATATGTCCATAGCAACCAATCATCTTATAGCTGTCATTTTAGATAAGGAGAGTGCCTGGCTGGGCACGATATCTATATAAGAGTATTGCAATTTTGTGATTGGTTGAAGAGGTCAATTGTTGCTAGGCAGATCAGAGTTTTGAGTGAGTGGTAATTGGTTAGGGCCAGCCTATCGGTGAGTGTAGGGGAGGTGTTTAGTGCATTAAGGGTAGAAACTTCCAGAGTTGCTTCCTCTTGTCGGCTGGAAGCCCACCCACCCACCCTATTGGCTCTCTAATTTGGCCCTCTTCAATTTGGCTTACTATTATCTTTCTTTCAGACTTAGTGGGTGGGAAGGCGCTACTGGCCAGCGGTCACTTGTAGCATAAGTGGTGTTGTGGGGCACTTACCCCTTTTTAAGGACGGCGAGTGTGTCCTGCCCTTGTGGGGGGGGGGGGGGGGGGGGGGGGCGAGGGGCGCTTCCTTGGGGAGCGTCCTCACTCTGCTATAGGAAGGGGTGGTGAGACCTTCGCAACACAGGTTATGCTGATATATATAGATGGGGCGTTTCAGTCGCACCCATGACAGTTGGGGCGTTTAGTCGCCGCCATTTTGTAAGATCGTGACTAGACCTGGTTAGTGGTAGCGTCTTCCTGGCCACCCACTACGAGTGAGGTCATTCCAATTAATAAATTCAATGACCATTTAATCCAACGCAGTTGTGTCCGTGTCGTTATTTTTAGTTGATAAGCTAGCTTAAAGTGTATAGTTAATTTCAAGCACAATAAATGAATAGACGCCTTATAGACTTTGCTAACTAAACACTAGCTATAACCTGATTGGTTGCTAGGGGCAACTTCTCTACTTTATCGCTCTTGAATGTTTGATACATCTCCCCCTTGTTCTGTGAGATGTGGCGCTAATTCAACATTGTTCTTACAAAGACGCACAATTGGTTGCACACTGACTGCATTAGCTCTATGGGAGGCACATTATGTCTGCTAACAATGTACAGAGTGGCAGATGAAGCACAACAGAACTTGGCATGAGAAAAAAAATGCGCCAAGTGAGGCTGTTTGGCATGGCTAAAGTTACAGTGTATGAGGACACATTTGTACTGAACTTCATTTATAAATAAGTGTTATAAGTGAGTTGCACATATACTGCATGACAAACAGATTAAGTGAGAGCAATTAAGGCTATGTACACAATAGTGAAATATCCGCACGATGTGACATCACCTGCAGCGGCGGGACTCAGACATTAGCTAGTGCATACACACTTGCTGATGTTGGCTGCGATGATCGGCGACGGTGAGAGGAGCAGGGCTAAGCCGTAAGCAACATCACGATACAGAATATGACTTTCGGAAGCGCAATAAAACACTTATCATACACTATATCTAGCGTACACATTATACAATATCGTTAGGAATCGGCCGATATCAGCCAGATCCTTTGCGATATTGCATAGTGTGTACGCACCTTAAGAGGTACTAACCTATTATTAAACATACCTAAAATATCATGGCTTCTTCACTATATAAGTGAGTAGAACATAAATCCACAGCAGTCGCAATGATGTGAAGTTTATAAGGGAATAAATTACTTTCCTACATGCTCCCGATAGACAAAAGGAGGATGCTAAAGAAATATGACCCAAGAAAGTGTGAAGAAACTTTCCCAGTTTACTCGTTGAAAGTTATGAGCAAGAAATAATATGTTGACGGTTTTCAGATGAATAAATTGTCGGCATTTAATACTGGAAAAGCTGGAATAATATAAGAGATCATAATAGATTAACATATGCTGCTGGGGACCCTGTGGATAGGAAATTGCTGGATTTTGTACGTTGTTTCAATGGCAAACTTTACCAGCTTTGACTGATTTTTTTGTATCACTTTACAGAACTGTGATGAATGAATAGTGCTCACACAGCAAGGGTAGGAAAGGAAAGAGAACGCACTGCTGGTTCCACACATCCCGGCATCATTACGCGTTTTACTTCTGGATGCTTTTGTCTCGTAACTTTTCTTAAAAGGCAGCTAAATCTAAAGCAGATGTTTGTCCGATATAAAAAAAAGCGTCTTGTGAGATTCACAAACGTACATGTAATAGATCCTGTATCATAAAAGTAACGATGAGGATTGACGTGACCAATGTCCTCAGGTTCCAGCTAGTTTCAGATGTACTAAGGGCCAGGTTACAGTGTATCACATTTCATCAGATTGAGGAGGTTCCCCAGAATATATACACTTACACCAGCAGCTCAGGTCTAAATTTATCTTGCTCTTAAGTAGATTATGTTACACCCATTGTTGCGTCTAGTGAGGCCAATCCCGGGATTGGGATCGGCTGGATCCTGGGATTTAGGCCAAAAAATGGCCAGGATTCAATCCAGGGATTGCGGGATTAACCTGCCCATTGTTTTTTTTAACACCATGCAGTGTTGAGCGTCCTCAGGACGCTGCCCAGCTCCCTCCTTCCTGCTTCTCCCCGTAGTACATACTGCGCAGCGTGAGATTATGTCAGAGGTCCCGCTGTCCCGCATCTCGCTGCCCACACCACACCACGCCACCCGTGGGCCCTCCCAACCACAATTCCTGGACCGCACATCGCCGCCCGCAAGCCCAGTTCCCACCCACGATGGTGAGTATTTTTGTGGGCTGTGGTGGGCGGGTCTTCAACCCAATGCCAGGTATCCCGGGATTGACCTTTTTTCAATCCCGATACCTGGGATTGAAAAAAAGGCCCGGGATTGGCCACCCTAGTTGTGTCTTTGTACACAGTAGTACTGAGAAAATGCTAATGCTGCAACCAGTAGGATTTGTACGGCCGTCCACCGCTGCAACCCTAAACCGTGGCTTGTGTACAAAGATGCCCCATTAGATGTAGCTCAGTCGCACCTATGGTTGCTCAGAGTTTTACCAGTTCAGAGTCCATTGTTCAATTCGGTGAGGATCCCTCCTAGAGCTCACACCTGAATTATTTGGAGGAAGTTGTCTGTAACATCTCTTCTGTATTGACCGTGGTTCACTGATTAGGTAGGTAAACAATGAAAAAATACTGAATTTATTTTTTAGATTGAAAATAAATGTCTGGAATCTTTCAATGATTGCCAATTTGGCTTGAAGTTTTTGCTTACAAGCTGGGAGACTACACACAGCTCTCTGGGAAGCCTCATCTTTAAGAAGGACCTTCTTTGCCTCAAAGACAGGTCCTCAATTTTTATTAGAATTATTAAAGTCATGTTTGCAAATTATATCATTAATCCACCCCTGATGAATTCTCTGTAAGATAAAACGAGTTGGGTGAAGCAGCAGGTGTTTCTGGTACTGTGGATAGCCACTATCAGGAGCTCACACCTGTATTAGGGTGAGATAAGTGGTGAGGGTAACACAGCTTATCCTCAGTGAGGTATAACTGCATCCCTATACAAAATTTGTGTAAGCTGAAATTTGCACTGATATTTTAACAAGATTTTTTAAGAAAGATATTTTTACATATATAGCAGTGGGCTTTTTGCCTTTTATGGTATGAGGATCTACGTACCGGATCCCATTTAAAGTCAACTATCCATGGAGAGTATATTGGTCTATAAATCAGTCCAAAACATAATTGACCATCACGCTAGGAACTTTCTTTGGACTTATACCATCTCTGCATTCTGCAAAAGTGACTGGCATTACAGAGTGTTGATACAGGAATTTTAGGACAAATTAATATTTTTAGGTTTTGGGTATTTTCAGGGTTTTCATTGAGTGAATCTGTGGACATTATGAAATCAGGATAGATTTACCCAAATCTACCTGGGCGCCCACTTGTTCTTTGTCTGTATGTGTTATTGAAGATCTTTTGCTGGTAATAACCAGTTAAAGGGAACAGCCAAGACAACGGAAGATTGTTGTGACTTTGAAAAATTGCTAAATATTTGTCTAATTGATTTCTACGATTTTATGAAGTTTGCATTTTAGTACAAGATAAGAGTATTTGTATATATATATATTTATATATATATATATCTTTGCTACGTGTGTGGCGCCTATATCAGGACCTTCCACTGACAGAAAAACTGGGTTGTTCCTATAGAAAAATTGCGTAGTGTGTAGCTACAGTAGCTTTAGTATTTGGTTTCAGTATGTTCTGGAGGAGATTGTAACCTGATTTCTGACTCTGAGCCAGTCTGTTACCAACCTCTTTAGTGGCCACGTGACAGCAGAAGAAGGGGGTGGAGTTTTACGCTATGAACATTCCAAAGCCTCTGTTCTCACTACATCATATTTATTTATTAACAGTTTCTTATATAGCGCAGCAAATTCCGTTGTGCTTTACAACTGGACACAATTAGAAGACAAAACTGGGTAAAACCAAACAGTCATAGAGGTAGGAGGGCCCTGCTTGCAAGCTTACAATCTGTGCCATGTGATTATGGTTGCCATGGCAATCACATAATTTCTCAAAACTGCAAATCATTAACAACCTAAAAAGGGAAATAGCACAAATTCAAGGGGTATATTTACTAATAGTCGATTTGGGGTCTATTTAAAATCGACCACAATAGAACCAACATCTCCACAAAATTGACTAAAGTGTGTCTATTCTATTTAATAAAAGTCGATTTTGAGTTTCTTTCAAAATTGCTGTGATGTGAGTTCTATTTGAAGTTCTAAAAGTCATCAAAAATCGACCGAAAATAAATTAAAATCGATAAAAAAAAATCAATAAAAAGTAACCAAAATAGACAAAGTTAGACAAAAGCATTTCTATTGGCCAAAGCAGGTCACATGCATTGTACTACCCACAAACACCTTCATTCCTGGGCTAACTTGCATATCCACAATTTTTTAAAAACCAATGCCTTTCATTGTCATCATTTATGCAGCCAGAGTGCCCCACAAGCTTCTATCCTATGTATTTTCCATCATATTGCTGTTTCAGACAATTCTACATGATATAAAATAAAACTATTTCTGATGGTTCTATTGGGATTTTGGGTCGATTTTAGTCAATTTCCATACGGACTATTAGTAATATGGATTAAGAATTGAACTCTATGATAAAGCATTGAAAATGTCACTGTAGTTTAAGTGCAAATTTCTATATCAGTCGATTTTGGGTTGATTTTGACTTACTGTAAGTACATACCTGTCACACAAAATCGACTGCAAATCGACTGAAAACTAAAATCGACTTTTAGTAAATAGGGGTACATTTACTAAGCAGTGATAAGAGCGGTGAAGTGAGCCAGTGGAGAAGTTGCCCATGGCAACCAATCAGCACTGAAGTAACATCTATAATTTGCATACTATAAAATTATACAGAGCTGCTAATTGGTTGATGGGGCAGCTTCTCCACTGGATCACTTCTCCGCTCTTATCACTGCTTAGTAAATGTCCCCCTTAATCCCCAAGTGTCTTCTTACAGGCTTTTAATACATGCATCATTTTTACAGGGGCCTGCAGCTTTAAATAACGTCAGCAGTGTTGGATTGTAAAGAAGAGAACATCTACTAAAACCGGAAGAGTCTGACATCCCGCCTGTAATCCTCCCTAGGAATGAGTAACCACCTTCAGGTGCTCACTGTGTGCTATTTCATTTTGAAAACGCAGGCTGGCGAACAATAACTTTCTCATATGTATAAAGTCTGTGCTCATTATTCACTCTGTCTCTCTTTGCGTCCATTAGGAGTCGTTATTAGGAAGATCGACGAATGTCTGCATTCCTGGGGCAGACAGAAAAACCATACCATTAAGTGAGAAATAACATGAATCCTAAGCTTCATCTGCGAGCAGTGAAAAAAGTCTCCATTTATTCTATACATTAAATTTGTCATTTGTCCTGATGAAGGTGTTCACACAGTCCACAAATGTAATGTGTATGGTAATTCGATATCTTATTTCCTGCAAGACAGATTAGCATGAGATTTGTGCACTCTTAAAACACAATTTGTGTTTACTTTTGCTTCCAAAGTAAGATCATGGGGGGAGCAGTGGAATACAGCTGTACGTAAAGAGACCTTCCAGGTGCTGTTACCATTTATATTTCAAATTATACAACTTTAAAGACTCAAATGAATTCCAGACTAAATTGGAAATGTTCATCGGATCTTTGCTTGTAAATTGTAAATGTCAGTCTGCAGAGCTGCTGGTATCAGGCTTTGAACAAAAAGACCTTTCTTCTACAAGGATATGTTCAGTCTCTTTTCTAATGGGGAAAAATATGCAGGTACGTAATTAGTTGTAACGCAATCAATACAGTCATAAGGGCCCAGATCTTTAACGAGTCCATCACAAGAAACATTTTTTTAAATATTCTTTTATGCTCAGCATTCATAAAAGGAGATGGAAGTGTTTTGGGAGTCCTCTGAGGACGAGACATGTCAGAGATTTACCTACCAATTTACTTTGTAAGGACTTGCACCTCAGTAGGTCAGGGGCGTCTTAAGAGAGGAGGGGGCCCGTGTGCACACTCCGGGTGGGCCCCCTCCTCTCCACGGCGCCGTAGGCTCCAGCAATATGCCAGAGTCTACTGCACATGCGCAGATGTTTTGGAGACAAAAATTGAGCTAAGCATGCGTGGCGGCCATTTTTTATTAGTTCTTTGGCCGCGACGGCTGCTGCTGCAGCGCCCGGCGGTGGACTTCGGACAGGTGAGTATGAAATTTGGGTGCAATGTGTGCGGTGTGGCCCCCCCACAGGGACCCGTGTGCACTGCACACATTGCACCCATGATAGAAACGCCAGTACAGTAGGTACAGGTCGTCTCCAGCCCTACCCCATTGTCTTAAGCATTTCCTTCCCACATATTTATCGTTCTGGTGTCTCTCCAGCCTCACCCCCCTCTCTGTCGCTCCAACTCCAGCCTCATACTCATCTCTTCCCCTATCTCTCTGACTCTACCCCCCCCCCCCCCCCCATTCTCTTTTCTGGCCCAGCAAACCCCACGTGTGTCTCACTGGCTCTAACAACCAAGTATCTCTCCAGCTTCAGCTCACCCCCCCCCCCCTCCCTTCCCAGTATACCCCTAGCACTGCCCCTCGCCCATGGTGGAGATGTACTAAGCCTTGAAGAGTGATACAGTGGAGAGAGATAAACTACCAACCAACCAGCTCCTAACTATCATTTTTAAAACACAGCCTGTAACATGGCAGTTAGGAGCTGATTCACTGGTCCTTTATCTCTCTTCATTTTTCAATTTCCAAAGCTAAGTACATCTCTCCCCGTGTGTCTCACCAGAAACCTTCACCACCACCATGTATCTTCAGCTCCAGCTAATGCCCACACTTACTGTACCTACTTCTACTGCTCCTCATGGGCAGTGGGAAGTTTGACCGTAACGCAGGAGTCCTAAGGCAAGCTCTGAGAGGACAGATACAGAACCTCATGTGGAGGTTTACAGGTGCAACCATTGTGCAACATCATGACATTACATGTGCAGTGTCACAAAAAAACTTTACTATCCCCGGCTTCCTCTTCATGCCAGCCCCTGTATTCACTGCAGATGCACAACCAGGGTCCGTGGCAGCATCCAGAACCTAGACTGGGATCTGCAGTCTCATGAGTAGCTAGGCGCCTCTGTGTCCAGTACACCTGCCCTCCTAGAACCAACATGCCTGTATGTGCCACCCTCACGGGAGCAACACCCTACTGGGTTGGTTAACTTTATTTGAAGATTGAATTGGATACCATGAATTGTGTTTCTTATAAATAGCTGGACTGTTTAATGCCAATTCTCTGTATCTGTATCTTTATTTTGGTTTTTAAGTTAGTTTAAGTTAGCATGTGGCATGCAAAGTACACACTTCCGCTGTTATAAGGTTTAGAAAGAGGTTCTTTACTTGTGTCTCCTGGTATCGAATTCCTACACTAAATTCATGTACATTATATACATCCACTTTAAATAAAAAAAAAATAAGATTTTACTCACCGGTAAATCTATTTCTCGTAGTCCGTAGTGGATGCTGGGAACTCCGTAAGGACCATGGGGAATAGACGGGCTCCGCAGGAGACTGGGCACTCTAAAAGAAAGATTAGGTACTATCTGGTGTGCACTGGCTCCTCCCTCTATGCCCCTCCTCCAGACCTCAGTTAGGATACTGTGCCCGGAAGAGCTGACACAATAAGGAAGGATTTTGAATCCCGGGTAAGACTCATACCAGCCACACCAATCACACCGTATAACTCGTGATACTATACCCAGTTAACAGTATGAAATATAACTGAGCCTCTCAACAGATGGCTCAACAACAACCCTTTAGTTAGGCAATAACTATATACAAGTATTGCAGACAATCCGCACTTGGGATGGGCGCCCAGCATCCACTACGGACTACGGTGAGTAAAATCTTATTTTCTCTGACGTCCTAGTGGATGCTGGGAACTCCGTAAGGACCATGGGGATAATACCAAAGCTCCCAAACGGACGGGAGAGTGCGGATGACTCTGCAGCACCGAATGAGAGAACTCAAGGTCCTCCTCAGCCAGGGTATCAAATTTGTAGAATTTAGCAAACGTGTTTGCCCCTGACCAAGTTGCAGCTCGGCAAAGTTGTAAAGCCGAGACCCTTCGGGCAGCCGCCCAAGATGAGCCCACTTTCCTCGTGGAATGGGCTGTTACTGATTTAGGATGCGGCAATCCAGCCGCAGAATGCTCCAGCTGAATTGTGCTACAAATTCAGCGAGCAATAGTCTGCTTAGAAGCAGGAGCACCTATTTTGTTGGGTGCCTACAGGATAAAAAAAAAACGAGTCAGTTTTCCTGACTCCAGCCGTCCTGGAAATATACATTTTTAAGGCCCTGACTACGTCCAGTAACTTGGAATCTTCCAAGTCCCTAGTAGCCGCAGGCACTGCAATAGGTTGGTTCAAGTGAAAAGCTGATACCACCTTAGGGAGAAACTGGGGACGAATCTTCAATTCTGCCCTATCCATATGGAAAATCAGATAAGGGCTTTTACATGACAAAGCCGCCAATTCTGACACACGCCTGGCCGAAGCCAAGGCCAATAACATGATCACTTTCCACGTGAGATATTTCAAATCCACAGTTTTAACTGGCTCAAACCAATGTGATTTTAAGAAACTCAACACCACGTTGAGATCCCAAAGGTGCCACAGAAGGCACAAAAAAGGGGCTGAATATGTAGCACTCCCTTTACAAATGTCTGAACTCCAGGCAGTGAAGCCAGTTCTTTCTGGAAGAAAATCGACAGAGCCGAAATCTGGACCTTAATGGAACCCAATTTTAGGCCCATAGTCACTCCTGACTGTAGGAAGTGCAGAAAACGACCCAGCTGAAATTCCTCTGTTGGGGCCTTCCTGGCCTCACACCACGCAACATATTTTCGCCAAATACGGTGATAATGGTTTGCGGTTACTTCTTTCCTGGCTTTTATCAGCGTAGGAATGACTTCCTCCGGAATGCCCTTTTGCTTTAGGATCCGGAATTCAACCGCCATGCCGTCCAACGCAGCCGCGGTAAGTCTTGGAACAGACAGGGCCCCTGCTGTAGCAGATCCTGTCTGAGCGGTAGAGGCCATGGGTCCTCTGATATTATTTCTTGAAGTTCTGGGTACCAAGCTCTTCTTGGCCCATCCGGAACCACGAGTATGGTTCTTACTCCTCGTTTTCTTATTATTCTCAGTACCTTTGGTATGAGAGGCAGAGGAGGGAATACATAAACCGACTTGTACACCCACGGTGTCACTAGAGCGTCCACAGCTATTGCCTGAGGGTCCCTTGACCTGGCGCAATATCTAGTTTTTTGTTTAGGCGGGACGCCATCATGTCCACCTGTGGCCTTTCCCAACGGTTTACCAACAGTTGGAAGACTTCTGGATGAAGTCCCCACTCTCCCGGGTGTCGGTCGTGTCTGCTGAGGAAGTCTGCTTCCCAGTTGTCCACTCCCGGAATGAACACTGCTGACAGTGCTAAGACGTGATTTTCCGCCCATCGGAGAATCCTTGTGGCTTCTGCCATCGCCATCCTGCTTCTTGTGCCGCCCTGTCGGTTTACATGGGCGACTGCCGTGATGTTGTCTGATTGGATCAGTACCGGCTGGTTTTGAAGCAGAGGCCTTGCCAGACTTAGGGCATTGTAAATGGCCCTCAGTTCCAGAATATTTATGTGTAGGGACGACTCCTGACTTGACCAAAGTCCTCGGAAATTTCTTCCCTGTGTGACTGCCCCCCAGCCTCGAAGGCTGGCATCCGTGGTTACCAGGACCCAGTCCTGTATGCCGAATCTGCGGCCCTCTTGAAGATGAGCACTCTGCAGCCACCACAGTAGAGATACCCTGGTCCTTGGAGACAGGGTTATCAGCCGATGCATCTGAAGATGCGATTCCGACCACTTGTCCAAGAGGTCCCACTGAAAGGTTCTTGCACGGAACCTGCCGAATGGAATTTTGCTTCGTAAGAAGCTACCATTTTTCCCAGGACTCATGTGCAGTGATGCACAGATACCTGTTTTGGTTTCAGGAGGTCTCTGACTAGAGATGACAGCTCCTTGGCTTTCTCCTGCGGGAGAAACACTTTTTTTTTTTTTCTGTTCTGTGTCCAGAACCATCCCCAGGAACAGCAGGCGTGTGGTAGGAACCAGCTGTGACTTTGGAATGTATAGAATCCATCCGTGCTGTTGTAGCACTTCCCGAGATAGTGCTACTCCGACCAACAACTGCTCCATGGACCTCGCCTTTATAAGGAGATCGTCCAAGTACGGGATAATTAAAAACTCCCTTTTTTTTTTTGGTAAAGACCCTCGGTGCCGTGGACAGTCCAAACGGCAGTGTTTGGAATTGGTAATGGCAATCCTGTACCACAAATCTGAGGTACTCCTGGTGAGGATGGCAAATGGGGATATGTAGGTAAGCATCCTTGATGTCCAGGGATACCATGTAATCCCCCTCCTCCAGGCTTGCAATAACCGCCCTGAGCGATTCCATCTTGAACTTGAATTTTTTTATGTATGTGTTCAAGGACTTCAAATTTAAAATGGGTCTCACCGAACCGTCCGGTTTCGGTACCACAAACAGTGTGGAATAGTAACCCCGTCCTTGTTGAAGTAGGGGCACCTTGACTATCACCTGCTGGGAATACAGCTTGTGAATTGCCTCTAGCACAGCCTCCCTGCCTGAGGGAGTTGTCGGCAAGGCAGATTTGAGGAAACGGCGGGGGGGAGACGCCTCGAATTCCAGCCTGTACCCCTGAGATACTACTTGAAGGATCCAGGGATCCACCTGTGAGCGAGCCCACTGATCGCTGAAATTTTTGAGGCGGCCCCCCACCGTACCTGGCTACGCCTGTGGAGCCCCCGCGTCATGCGGTGGACTCAGAGGAAGCGGGGGAATAATTTTGATTCTGGGAACTGGCTGACTGGTGAAGCTTTTTCCCTCTTCCTTCGTCTCTGTGCAGAAAGGAAGCGCCTTTGACCCGCTTGCTTTTCTGAAGCCGAAAGGACTGTACCTGATAATACAGTGCTTTCTTAGGCTGTGAGGAAACCTGAGGTAAAAATTTTTCTTCCTAGCTGTTGCTGTGGATACGAGGTCCCAGAGACCATCCCCAAACAATTCCTCACCCTTATAAGGCTCTATGTGCCTTTTAAAGTCAGCATCACCTGTCCAGTGTCGGGTCTCTAATACCCTCCTGACAGAATGGCCATTGCACTAATTCTGGATGCCAGCCGGCAAAATATCCCTCTGTGCATCCCTCATATATAAGACGACGACTTATGTTCGCAAAATAGTATCCCTGTTCGACAGGGTTACAGACCACGCTGCAGCAGCACTATCTGCAGGTCTCAGTCTAGTACCTGAGTGTGTAAATACAGACTTCAGGATAGCCTCCTGCTTTTTATCAGCAGGTACCTTCAAAGTGGCCGTATCCTAAGACGGCAGTGCCACCTTTTTTGACCAACGTGTGAGCGCCTTATCCACCCTAGGGGATATCTCCCAGCGTAACTTATCCTCTGGCGGGAAAAGGTACGCCATCAGTAACTTTTTAGAAATTACCAGTTTCTTATCGGGGGAACCCACGCTTTTTCACACTTCATTCACTCATTTGATGGGGGAACAAAACACTGCCTGCTTTTTCTCCCCAAACATAAAACCCTTTTTTAGTGGTACTTGGGTTAATGTCAGAAATGTGTAACACATTTTTTATTGCCTGGATCATGTAACGGATGTTCCTAGTGGATTGTGTATATGTCTCAACCTCGTCGACACTGGAGTCAGACTCCGTGTCGACATCTGTGTCTGCCATCTGAGGGAGCGGGCGTTTTTGAGCCCCTGATGGCCTTTGAGACGCCTGGGCAGGCGCGGGCTGAGAAGCCGGCTGTCCCATAGCTGTTACGTCATCCAGCCTTTTATGTAAGGAGTTGACACTGTCGGTTAATACCTTCCACCTATCCATCCACACTGGTGTCGGCCCACAGGGGGCGACATCCCATTTATCGGCATCTGCTCCGCCTCCACATAAGCCTCATCATCAAACATGTCGACACAGCCGTACCGACACACCGCACACACACAGGGAATGCTCTGACTGAGGACAGGACCCCACACAGCCCTTTCGGGAGACAGAGAGAGAGTATGCCAGCACACACCAGAGCGCTATATAATGTAGGGATAAACACTATCACTGAGTGAATTTTCCCCAATAGCTGCTTGTATAAACAATATTGCGCCTAATTTAGTGCCCCCCCCTCTCTTTTTAACCCTTTGAGCCTGAAAACTACAGGGGAGAGCCTGGGGAGCTGTCTTCCAGTTGCACTGTGAAGAGAAAATGGCGCCAGTGTGCTGAGGGAGATAGCTCCGCCCCTTTTTCGCGGACTTTTCTCCCGCTTTTTTATGGATTCTTGCAGGGGTAATTATCACATATATAGCCTCTGGGGCTATATATTGTGATTATTTTGCCAGCCAAGGTGTTTTTATTGCTGCTCAGGGCGCCCCCCCCCCCCCCCCCCCCCAGCGCCCTGCACCCTCAGTGACCAGAGTGTGAAGTGTGTATGAGGGGCAATGGCGCACAGCTGCAGTGCTGTGCGCTACCTTGGTGAAGACTGAAGTCTTCTGCCGCCGATTTTCCGGACCATCTTCATGCTTCTGGCTCTGTAAGGGGGACGGCGGCGCGGCTCCGGGAACGAACACCAAGGACGGGTCCTGCGGTCGATCCCTCTGGAGCTAATGGTGTCCAGTAGCCTAAGAAGCCCAAGCTAGCTGCAAGCAGGTAGGTTCGCTTCTTCTCCCCTTAGTCCCTCGTTGCAGTGAGCCTGTTGCCAGCAGGTCTCACTGTAAAATAAAAAACCTAACATATACTTTCTTTCTAGGAGCTCAGGAGAGCCCCTAGTGTGCATCCAGCTCGGCCGGGCACAGAAATCTAACAGAGGTCTGGAGGAGGGGCATAGAGGGAGGAGCCAGTGCACACCAGATAGTACCTAATCTTTCTTTTAGAGTGCCCAGTCTCCTGCGGAGCCCGTCTATTCCCCATGGTCCTTACGGAGTTCCCAGCATCCACTAGGACGTCAGAGAAAAAACTATGGACATTACAGGGTAGATCAGGCTTGGACTGGCCCACAGGGGAACAGGGCAAACCACTGGTGGGCCCCACTGCCTGGGGGCCCCACCTCCTGCTCTAAGGATCAGGTTCCCGACTGCGCACTTGAATTATACATCATACATATGTTACCTTATACAGGACTATGGTGTATTTTCTACAGTGCATTGCTGTTATTAATCTGTTATTAATCTGGTACATTATCATGCATGCAGCAGCTGAATTTACTGTATATATTTATGAAGCGGCCCAGATGTTGCACTCTCTAATGGTTAGTCAAACCAATGAGGTGACAGGCCACACCCCCTCTGCAGACTGGCCACACCCCTAAACATGGGCCCCTACCACTGCATTCCCCCGGTGGGCCCTACATGCCCCAGTCGCGACACTGGGGTAGATTCAATAAGAGTCGGATCCATTCCGACATGCATTTGTCGGTATGGATCCGACTGTACTGTATCAAACAGAAATTTTCTACATATTTGACTTGTCCATATTTTGGAAGCATGAAATCACTCCATAGACATTGAAAGCAACACAAAGTTATTTGGAACCAGGACAACCGTTCCCAACGGTACATTACTGGAATAGCTGAACTTGAAAAAAGTCTGGTCGCAACAGGTTGCAGCAAGACCTCCAGTGACAGGAAGGACCACCCAGGATGTAACCATTCACACTGCCTGGTCCATGTATCTGTCAATAAACTGCTCTGATTTCGCTAACATCACTTAACTAAAACACGAGAGGTTCTGAGGCTATCTTATAATCAACACCAGTCATTTAATTTTATCCAGGATGATGCAAGAATTACTACAAGTATGACTAACATAAAGACAATTGGAGAATGCTGGGAATCTGAGGAAAAGGTGACATTCATTAAGTCTACTCATTACAAGGTGACATTCGTTAAATCTTCTAATTAACAGCTATTTATGGCATCTACTGATTGACATCATGTGGTGCACTAGTAGCACAATATACAGAGTGATAATATAATCTTCCTACACCACCCCTTCTCAGAAAAGAACTTAAATTAGGAAAATCGTAATACCAATCCTGCCACCTTAAAGCCTAACACAATCTGCTTACTTTTTAAACACTACGGGGCAAATTTACTAAGGTGGGAGGGTTTTTTTTTTTTTAGAACTGGTGATGTTGCCCATAGCAACCAATCAAATTCTATCTATTATCTTTTAGAAGCAGCTAGATAAATGTTAAGTAGTTCTAAAAAAAACCCTCCCACCTTAGTAAATCTAATCTGCTCTATATTTCCCCTTGTGAAATGCAAAACAATCAACAGCTTTCTACACCCCCACAGAATGAACATAAAACCTATCATAGTTTCTCTACATCCTGAGAATATTAAAACAGCGCACGACTATCAGGTCACATGTGTGTGTGTGTGTTTGTCAATGGGATCTACACCTCTGTCATTAGAACAAGCGGAGAGGAAAAAAAAAAACCAGCTCCAATTTATAAAGTGTCATAAATCTATTCACACATTTCCATAGGGGGATTCTGAATGGAAGATTCTGCAATTAATTCCTGGGTATGAAACAGGTCAGTCTCTGCGAGCTCAGATAAAGACAAAATAACAAATGGCTGGAGATTTGGAAGACTGGATAACACTCAGCTGTTCTTCTTTGTAACTAGCATTTGTGAGAAGGTAGAAATAAGTACAACTATACGGTTTTGCCTCGCAAATGATTGGCGCTTAAAAAAAAGTCAGAGTTTGAACGGCAACCCGAACGTCCGGCAAACTCGTCCGGCATTACATCCCGCCCCTGGAGAGAGATAAAGTGGACAGAGATAAAGGGGGTGCTTCAGATCTGATCGTAGGTGTGCTAAATGTAGCACATCTACGATCAGATTCTCTGACATGCGGGGGGACACCCTGCACAGGGCTAGTCCACCCCGCATGTCAGGCCCTGCCCCCCACCCTCCCCCCCCCCACGGGTGCGTAAGCATCGCACAGCGGTGATGCTTTTGCACTCGCCGAGTAGATCCCTACCTGCACGGCCTAGCTATGCTGGTAGGCGGCAACCCGCCGCATCCCGGGTCACAGTGGCTGCGTGTGACATCACGTAGCCGCTGCAACCTGCCCCTGCAACGATACGGTCACGCCTGCATTGTCCGAACCACGCCCCACCAATGGCGTACTAATGCTACACTGTCAAGGTGTATTAACATCTTGTCTGCCAGAGTGGGGGAGTGAAAACGCCCCCCTCCGGCGATCGTCGCTACAGCGCACAACGCATCAGGATAGTGCTGAAGCGCCGACTCTTCTAGTCAGACGCGAGATCTCGCTATTATCGTGAGATCTCATGTGCAGCCCGGAGCAGGCAGCCGCCACAGCCAGGGATGTACAGCCAACGACATCTGCACCTGTCGAAACTGTTAGCTGCAGGTGTCGGAACGGTCAGTGTTACTGACCGCTCATGCACTGCTCTGTATATTGGCGCAATATCTTGTGGATACCAGCGCCGATATAAACAGGGCCACTTTATGCAGCACACAGCGGCACAGTAATACATGGGGGGGCGGCGGTATCAGCGTGCATAGCGTGCTCTGATAACTCTCTCCCCCCTACCCCTCCCTATAAAGACCCTTCATACATCTACCCCACAGCCTGTAATATGACAGGAGCTGATTGATTGGTACTTTATCTCTCTCCACAGTTTGATACATCTGCCCCTGCCTCCTTAATATCACAAGCAGCAAACTTTAATCTCTCAACACCATACTGCACTCACACAGTTGTCCTTATTATGGTGTGCTATTAATGCCTATTGATTATGCAGCAAATATCAATAGCCATTTACATGCTGAAGTGCTTGTTCTAAATTGAGCTGTGCGCACTCTAAAAGCGGTTTGGCACATACTGTAAATAAATGTACCTGAACTAGACCTCATCTAGGCCTCCGGAACGCAGGATCATACATCCGCCAGCCCAAGAGGCTTTTTTTAAGTCGCACTCTTACACGCTGGCATCTTGTGACTGCATAGCTGCTGGTGACTCACGATGCCAAACGGTCATTTTGACAGGCCTGAAATTGCCTACAAGAAATGTTATTACATTCCACTTTCATTAAATATGTGTTCTCCCCGACTCTAAGGATGTTTATTAGATTTAGCAAACACTCCCTGGACTCCCAGATGATGATGATCACTCAATTTATTGCAATAATCCTCTTTTGCAACCCAATCATTTCTCAACCCAATCATTTCACAACCCAAAACAATTAATTACGCAAAAAAAAAGTTTGAAATAAAAACTTGTTTAAGCATGTTTTATGCAAATTACCCAGCTCTGTAAAATAGCAAATGTAATTAAAGCAGGCTAAATGAAGGAAAAGAGTTCGATATGACTGACAGTTACAAAACAAATTTCTTCCTCGCTAGATTCTAGGCTATTGATCAGTAAAAGTGAAAAATATGCGGTCGCTCAATTTGCGAATCATCCATCTCATGCCACTTCCACTGTAAACAGCGGCCTAGAAGCGGCATAGTTTGATAGGTCACAACAGATCATTGGGGGTCATTCCGACCCGTTCGCACGCTGAAAGCGGTCGCAGTGGAGACCGCAAGAAGATTGACAGAAGGAAGGCGTTCCGAGGCGTGTCCAGGCGTTTGGAGGGCGGATGTCTGACGTCAATTCCGGGGACTTGTTAAATCTGCCCCTAACTATTTCACTTCTAATTTTATTTGTGGAAAGGAGCCTTCACCCAGATAACATCCCAAGATAACAGGGCACTGTTCAGTCTCCCAGTTGAAAATTGGGTGTTTCCTACCCAATTAAACTTAGGGAGATGGCTTTGAATCAGGTTTGGATCCAAAGAAACAACCCTCTTTGCCTTCTCCATATACTAACTCCAATGACACAAGTGTTATGGCTGCCTTCAATAAGACAAATATATGCAACTGTCATTCACATTAATCAACAAAAAAATATACTTACCTACTGTACCAGAAGTTGCAGGAGACTCACGAGTTTTCGAGTAGTTCCACTCACCCCCGGAAGAGCGGGTGCTCCTCCTGCTTCCTAGTGAAGCAGGCAGAATGGGGAGACAATTACTGGAATTGACGGTCCAAGTAGAGGGGGAGGGGCTAAATGAAGCAAATTTGCGTTATTTAGCCCCGCCCCTTCGCACCGGATTTGCGAGTAGCGGCATTGTGCCACAGTGGAGGCGGGGCTTAGCGATGTCACAGCCCGGCCCCAACCCCCGAAGTGCCCAGATGCTTTTCCTCTCTCCGGGCTTCTACCGGAGACAGTTTATAAAAGTAGGTAAGTATGTAAAAAACATAGATGTATATGGTGGCATAGTGGATAGAACTGTTGTCTCACAGTTTTGGGTTCATGGCTTTGATCCTGACAAAGGGGCTGATTCTGAGGATCTGTGTACAACTGCAAACAGTGAGTTCTTGTGCAGCACATTCGAATGTATGAATTTTTGCATATGTCCGTTCTATTCTGAATCAGATAGAACTTGGTCAGATCTGTCTATCAGTGAACTTGGGCACTTTGGGGCGGGAACTGAGTGGCGACAATTTGAACACACGTAACCGCCCTGACTTGGAATTGTCATGGAAGTGTAATTATTGTGAATGTGTATCTAAAACACATTGGGGGTCAGTCTGACCCGATCGCACGCTGCCGTTTTTGGCAGCGGTGCGATCGGGTCAGCACTGCGCATGCCAGAAGGCCAAAGACCATCGCTGCGCTACGATCGCCTCTCCCTGATTGACAGGCAGAGGCGGTCGCTGGGCGGGGGGGCAGAACGGCTGCGTTTGGCCGCCGTTTTGAGGGCCCGGTCCGGCCACCGCAGGAGTGTCCGGACCATGCGGGACGCAGCTGCTGCGTGACGTCACACGCAGCAGCTGCGGGCCGGGGAGCGACGGGTAGCTCCCGGCCAGCACGCTAAAGATGCTCTGGCCGGGAGCTACTGCTAAAGTGCAAAAGCATCGCCGCTGTGCGATGCTTTTGCACTTCTGCAGGATGGGGGCCGGCACTGACATGCGGGGCGGGAAAACCCTGTGCTGGGCATCCCCCGCATGGCTATGGTCATGATCGTAGCGATCAACTCGGAATGACCCCCATTGTGATTCTGAGTCCTATGCAGATACTAATGATGACAGTTGTGTGGTTGGCGTAACATCAGTAGGCAGTATGGCTTCCTGCTTGCAGACGCTTGGCATAAGGGAGTGGATATGGCAGCTGCCCGCAATTGCAGCCACTTTGATTGCGACTAAGAATCGGCCCCAAAAGGCTACCAGTATGTGTGTGTGTGTCTGCAGGTAGGCTGGGAGGTATTCCTCTGTCACAGGCACTGGAGGCAGGTGTCTGCTGAAATGGGCAGTACGGATGATGTAATAGTTAGCATTACTGCCTCACACCACTGAGTTCATGTGTTCAATTCCCACCATGGCCCTAACTGTGTGGAGTTTGTATATTCTCCCTGTACTTGCGTGGGTTTCCTCCAGGTACTCTGGTTTCCTCCCACAAACCAAAAATATACTGGTAGGTTAATTGGCTCCTAACAAAATTAACCGTAGCGTGAATGTGTGTGCGTGTACATGTGGTAGGGAATATAGATTGTAAGCTTCACTGGGGCAGGGACTGATGTGAATGGACAATTATTCTCTGTAAAGCGCTGCGGAATATGTGTGCGCTATATAAATAACTGGTAATAATAAATAAATAAATCAGCTGTTCCTCCCTATTCTGATTATAAACTAACAAAAGTAGGAAGTTACATTGTATGCTAATTGGTTCCTGACAAAATGGACGCTAGTGTGTGTGTGCGTGCACGTGTGTGTTTTTGTTGTAAAGAATTAAGTATGGGGGTCATTCCGAGTAGATCGCAGTCAGCAACTTTTTGCTGCTGGTGCGATCAACTAATCCCCACCTATGGGGGAGTGTATTTTAGCTTAGCAGGGCTGCGAATGCTTGTGCAGCCCTGCTAAGCTAAAAAAAGTTTCCAGCAACCTAGGAGTAAGGCTGGATCTAATTACCCTGTGCGACCGATCCAGCGAAGTTCCTCCCGGCTTTGACGTCAGACATCTGCCCTCCGTTTGCCTGGACACGCCTGCGTTCGGATGACCACTCCTCGAAAACGGCATCCAACGGTGAGTATCCGCCCCGGAACGCCTCTCCGCTGTCAATCTTCCTGCATTCGGCGCTGCGTCTTTTTTTCCCGTTGTGAGCGTCATTGCCCGGCGACTGTAGTCGCCGGGCAACGACGCACGTGCGCAATGAGTACACCGCGCATGTGCAGTACCAGCCCGTTCGCACCAAAGCAAAGAACTGCTGCGTGCGAACGGGTCGGAATGACCCCCTATGTCAGCTCTGCTGGAGCAGGGACTGATAGGAATGATTACACATTATCTGTATTGTTTATAGCGGCACTAAATACAATACAGGTTGAGTATCCCATATCCAAATATTCCGAAATACAGACTTTTTTGAGTGAGACTGAGATAGTGATCTCTTTGTTTTCTGATGGCTCAATGTACACAAACTTTGTTTAATACACAAAGTTATTAACATTATTGTATTAAATGACCTTCAGGCTGTGTGTATAAGGTGTATAAGAAACATAAATGAATTGTGTGTATGTACACACACTTTGTTTGATGCACAAAGTTATTAACATTGGGGGTAATTCCAAGTTGTTCGCAGCAGGAAATTTTTTAGCAGTTGGGCAAAACCATGTGCAGTGCAGGTGGGGCAGATGTAACATGTGCAGAGAGAGTTAGATTTGGGTGGGTTATTTTGTTTCTGTGCAGGGTAAATACTGGCTGCTTTATTTATACACTACAATTTAGATTGCAGATTGAACTCACCACACCCAAATCTCTCTCTCTCTGCACATGTTATATCTGCCCCCCTGCAGTGCACATGGTTTTGCCCAACTGCTAAAAAAATTCCTGCTGCGATCAACTTGGAATTACCCCTATTATTGTATTAAATGACCTTCAGGCTGTGTGTATAAGGTGTATATGAAACATAAATGCATTCTGTGCTTAGACTTAGGTCCCATCGCCATGATATCTCATTATGGTATGCAATTATTCCAAAATACGGAAAAATCCCATATCCAAAATACTTCTGGTCCCAAGCATTTTGGAAATGGGATACTCAACCTGTAATACATACATTTTTTACACAGTAGTGTTATATGATTGAATAGTGAATAAGAATACTACCGGTGGAGGGGGCGTGCCTAATGATGTAATTCTATGCTAATCGCTGCATTTTAGCCCCACCCCTATCCAAATACGAACCAATAATTTTCCCCAGGAGGGGGCGGGGCATAATGACATGATTAGCCTGGTCTTGCTCCCGTCAACGCCCACTTGCTTCTCCTCACCGGGCATCTCCCAGAGAGGAGATTACTAATGTAGGCAAGTATGCTTTTAGAAGCTGATTGGCTGATAGTTTATCTCCATCCACTTTATCTCTCTCCAAGGCTTAGTGCATAGACCATACTTACCGACTTTTTGGCTGCTCTCTCAGGGAGAGAGCAGCCAGGTCGGTGCTGCAGGGGGTCGGGCTGCGATGTAAGTGCAGAGGGGGGCGGGCCGGAGGCGTGGCGTAGGCGTGTCGGAGGCGGACCGGGGGCGTGGCTACGGGATCATCCCGTGTAAGCTCCGCCCCCCGCTGTGTAATGCCGCTATTGCAGGCATTATACAGCAGGGGGCGTGGCTATGATGACACGATTCAACAAGAATCGCGTCATCGCCTGCCCAGACCGCCCACTTTACTCGCTAAGTGGGCGGCCGGGCAGGGGGGGACCCCTGTAACCGGGAGACTTGTCTGCTCTTCCGGGGGGCCGGGAGGGTCACCCGATTTTCGGGAGCCTCCCGGCCATTCCGGGAGAGTAGGCAAGTCTGGCATAGACCCCTATATCTTGCTTGCCATTAGAGCAGGCTGAATGCAATATATATATATATATCTATATCACCGTGAAACAACTGTCATCATTATTATTTTCTGGAAAACACAGATATCTCCAATAAAAGCATAGATAGATATTTATGTACTTAGTGCAATTCATGCAATAGACAAGTATATTGAAAATGACATACAGTACTTTAGTATAGCATTAATTCATAACTACTATACAGATCCTGGTAATCTACACCTTTACTGCTGGGCTGTCATTGTCAACGAGTCCAGACATGCTATTAGATCTTTTGATTAAAATGAAATTTCTGTAAAGAATATGTCAGCTCTTCATTACTGTCAGAAATCTATCTACAGAGCTTCAGCCTCACTAAAGTGATTTGGGCAAGACAGGCTAGTAAAAGCATCCCTTACACTTTCAATTACATGAAGAATTTAATCAATGTCTAAATCGCTTACTCTGATTTATCACCCATCAGAGAGAGATTACCCTCATGGTATTAGGGTTTTTTTTTTTTTGTGGTGGTCCGTTATCCCCTTAATGTAAAAAAATGGATGTGAGGTGTATAGTCCTGGAAAAATGGGCGCACTTGAACTAGGGTTCATGATCTGCAGTTCAACTGTGGGACGTGGAATAGAGAAGGTTAGGGAATTTGAAAAAGATTAATCAATCAGGGAAATGGACTTTCAGTAGATGTAACGTAAGCGTGAGAGAGCTAAATACAGGTTGAGTATCCCATATCCAAATATTCCGAAATACAGACTTTTTTTGAGTGAGAGTGAGATAGTGAAACCTTTGTTTTCTGATGGCTTAATGTACACAAACTTTGTTTAATACACAAAGTTATTAAAAATATTGTATTAAATGACCTTCAGGCTGTGTGTATAAGGTGTATATGAAACATAAATGAATTGTGTGAATGTAGACACACTTTGTTTAATGCACAAAGTTATTAAAATATTGGCTAAAATGACCTTCAGGCTGTGTGTATAAGGTGTATATGAAACATAAATGCATTCTGTGCTTAGATTTAGGTCCCATCGCCATGATTTCTCATTATGGTATGCAATTATTCCAAAATACGGAAAAATCCGATATCCAAAACCTGTAAAATAAATCAAAATACAATACCTAGCTAGGTTTATATTTGTCTAACGTGAAAGCTGAAGTGTAACTGACAAAATATTTTCATTTAAGCGGTGGATTCAATTAGCCACGGTTAATTAACGCGGGCTAATTGATCTGCGCAGGTGGCAGTTAACGTGGATTTCTATTCAAGTCTGAGGAGGCTTGTAGAGAAATCTGTATTATCTGCCCTGATTGCAGGTGCTACAAAGCACTTATCCCAGATTCTATGAGTTAATGCACGGTTGTGGGTAATTTACTGCACAAGGAGAAGGGGCAGCAACTGAATAGCCTGGGGCATTAAGGCTTGAGGCTACCACCACTTTCCTGTCACGGTAAATGACAGCTGCCAATTGAATCCTGCCTATAGTGTTATACCTAGTTTTCTTTTTAGAATGTAATTCTGCTTGCAGAGCTCTCCATCATTCAGTTCCATTGTTTACCTTCACTTTGCCAGAATTACCAAATGAATTCACCTCCTGTCAGTCTTGTTGAGCTGTACAAAAGGGTGATTAGAAGAAAACAGTAGTGGGATAGGGTAAAAGCCAACTTGGTGACCCTTGTTTTGGCTTTAAAAAAGTCCCTGAGTAGTCGTGAAGCCAATTATTGTGATGCACTAGTGGTTCCCCAATAACATTGTCAAACCAGAAATTTTGTATAAACGTGTTTTTTAAGACAAAAAGTATCTCCGGACACCTCAGTTACAGCAGTACATTTAACGCGTTTCGCAAAACTGCCATTCTCTCCATCATAAAATGTGCTGCAGTCAATTAGGGGGTGATAATCTTTTAAATCTGTACGGAAATGAAGCTCTATGTGTAATGGTGTCCCTGCAGGCTTCCCAAGATTTGTGCCGCGTACAGTACAGAGTATACTTTACCCAATTATGCCTAGAACAGTATATAGCAAACATTTTTATTTATCTTTCTGTGTACTAAATGTAAATTAGGAGGGGTTGTGTTGCATTTTCAATCTTTTCCTACTCCTTGGATGTCATACCTGATCCCAGTGATGTCATGCAATATACCACACATTCCAAGCATGTAAAAGTCTCTTTTCATCTTCCTTCTGGTTTACTCTACAGTTCCTATAGATCTCAAGTTGCTGAGACTGCTTGCATTAAAGTAGTTACAGGCTGCAAATGTGATCTTTTGGTGGCCAACGTTCTCCACTGGTTGCAGTCAGCAACTCTATAGGGAGACATGCATCAAACCTTCTAAAGATGATAAGTGGAGATGTTGCTCATAACAACCAGCCTTTAGCTATTATAAAACATTCTATAGAATTTACATCAGTTTCTTATATAGCGCAGCATATTCCGTTGTGCTTTACAATTGGAACAGTAATAGAACAAATCTGGGTAATAACAGAAAGACATAGTGGTAGGAAGGCCCTGCTCACAAGCTTACAATCTATAGGAGGATCATTAGAATTTGATTGCTTGCTATGGGAAACTTTTCCACCTCTCCTATTTTGTAGGTTTGATACTTCTCCCCCTATAGCACCTGCCCGGCTTCTGCCATTCCCTAAACACGCCACAGGCTTATACACCTTTGTGGTACTACCAGCTTCTTTTTAATGTCTAACAACTTTTTGGGGAGATGTCTCTATATGAAGTATGACAATGAAGTCCAATGTACTGTAACTTCTATGAGGGTGGTTCAATAAGTAAGGTAACAAGACCTCGCACATGTGGAATGTTCTCTAGTTCATCCTAATTTCCCACCAGGCCAGAGCAGGTAGCCCACTGCTTCCCCTCACGGCCACCCATTAGACTGCAGTTGCAATGAACATTGGGGGTAATTCAGATCTGATCGCAGCAGCAAATTTGTTAGCTAATGGGCAAAACCATGTGCACTGCAGGGGGGGCAGATATAACATTTGCAGAGAGAGTTACATTTGGGTAAATTATAATGTTTCTGTGCAGGGTGAGTACTGGCAGCTTTATTTTTACACTGCAATTTAGATTTCAGTTTAAACAAACCCCACCCAAATCTAACTGTAGTTCACATGGTTTAGCCCATTAGCTAACAAATTTGCTACTGCGATCAGATCTGAATTAGGCCCCTTGATCGCGGTGTATGCGTGACCTCATCGGATTAAGGTATGACAGAATAGTGGCATCTGTCCAACTGACTATTTCTCTGCAAGTAAATCTGGGTACACACTAGACGATAAATCAGAATTAAATGATTTGTCATTTTGAGCAGACTCGAAAAGACAAATCGTCCGCATCATCCAGTGTGTTCGCACTATCACGCACTCCTGTGCGTCGTTCCACGCATCGTCCCATCTACCTGCAGTGTAAGCAGAGCTGATGATTTCTTGAACAATTTTCAGCAAATCGTCTAGTGTATACGCCCTACCTACATATATACCTGATATATTGTTTAGTCATTTGAAAGATTGCACAGTGTGTCAGCACTATTTGTTCCGGAGTTCAATGGAAATCAGGACAATCATTGTGTCATTTGCACATGTATACCCAGATTTATATTTTACTTTTTCAGTATACTGTATATTCTCTGCATTTTCCGGTAAATGCCCCTGATGTTGCCTGAGTACTTTATTAATACCTAGAATAGAGGTGGCCAACCCGCGTCTCTCGAGCCGCATGCGGCTCTTTCATCCGCTGTATGCGGCTCGGTCAGCTCCTGGCCACCGCTGCTTCCAGCCCGAAACACACACACGCCACTCCGGCGGCGGCAGCGGCTCTCTTCATTTGGTGCTGGCCCGTGAGCCAATCAGAGCTCGCGGACCGGCAGCTAAGGCTCCTGATTGGCTGCCGGTCCTCGAGCTTTGATTGGCTCACGGACCGGTGCCTAATTCAAGAGAGAAAACGCCGCCGGAGAGTGAGCAGCAGCAGCGCGGTGAGCAGAGAAGAAGAGGAGGAGGAGGGGGGGGGGCACTGTGGGGACGTGTATCTGCACTGGGGGCATAGCAGGCACTGTGGGGATATGTGTATCTGCACTGGGAGCATAGCTGGCACTGTGGGACATGCGTAGCTGGCACTGGGCGCATAGCTGGCACTGTGGGGACATATGTATCTGCACTGGGGGCATATCTGGCACTGGAGGCATATCTGGCACTGTGGGGACATGTGTATCTGGCACTGGGGGCATTGCTGGCACTGTGGGGACATGTGTATCTGGCACTGGGGGCATAGCTGGCACTTTGGGGACATACGTATCTGCACTGGGGGCATATCTGGCACTGGGGGCCTAGCAGGCACTGTGGGGACATGTGTATCTAGCACTGGGGGCATATCTGTCTCTGGGGGCATAGCAGGCACTGTGGGGACATATATGTATCTGCACTGGGGACATAAATGTATCTGGCACTGTGGGGGCATATATGTATCTGGCACTGTGGAGGCACCCATTTTTTGGCGTTTTTATATGTACTGTACTGGGGCATTATATGTATGTAGCACTGTACAACATGATGAAAAAATGGGGTTATGATATGAGGTCATACTCCTACAAACATCATACCGAAAGGTGTGCGCACAAAAAAGGGGTGTGACTTTGTGACAACTATGCCACGCCCCAATTTTTGCGCGCGCATGATAGTGGCTCTTGCTCTTGACTATAGATCTTTTCTGGCTCTTTGCTTCTGACTGGTTGGCCACCCCTGACCTAGAACTTCAGAAATGTTATATACAACTGACAAAGGGGGAGATGTATGAAACATCAATATGGGGGAGAAGTGGTATCAGCACAAGTTATGTGCACTGATACCGCTTTTCCCCATGTATTACAGCAGCGGTGCGTCCCCCTGTTTATATTGGCGCAATGTAAGACCGCTCAATCT
This sequence comes from Pseudophryne corroboree, assembly GCF_028390025.1. Lineage (NCBI taxonomy): Eukaryota > Metazoa > Chordata > Amphibia > Anura > Myobatrachidae > Pseudophryne > Pseudophryne corroboree. The sequence continues at coordinate 734,860,614 of NC_086449.1, forward strand.
GACATCTGCAGCTGTTGATTTCGACAGTTGCAGGTGTCATTGCCAACACCACAGCCACCACAGCTGCGACAGCTGTCGGCCCCGGGCTGCATGCGAGATCTCGCAAGAGTAGCAAGATCTCGCGCATGTGCCCTGGAGCCAGCCGGGGGAAGAGGCACTATGCTGATGCGCTGTGTGCTCAGGCATGCATCACCAGAGTGGGAAGTTTTCACTCCCCCGCTCCGGCAAATCTCGTTGATGTACCTTTCTGCTTCGCCACGGTAAAGATATTTGCCCCTATAGTACATCTACTCCACAGTCTCTACGATTTACTGTCAGTAAGCGTACACAAAATGCAGTATGCATACATGGAGATACAATGCTCACTGACAAGCTTAATGAGCTCTGGGCAGAATATTTCCTTTTTGCTGAAAGCTGAAGACATACAGCCTTGGCAGCACTTATCCCAAACAGGAAAGGGCTACTGTGTGGATCAATAATTGCTTTCAACATCTACTGTCCAATCCGCATTGAGCTTGGCACATGGCAGTTATCTACGATGAATGAATTTGTAAATGACGGTAATGAATTAACCTGGGAAACAGAGGCGTACTGGACTTACCTGCATATATTATACTGTGTGTATAAATGTTGCCATAACATTGAAACATTGATGCACATCAGACTCGTTGTCTGTCTTAATTTCAAAGCCGCGAGGGCCTCCATACCCTGCACTTTATATTACAGGACACAGCGCCTGCTGTAACCATAGGAGGGCACTGGCTAGTTACCGCTTTCAGCTACACCTTTAGGCCATAGGAGTGCCGTGGACTGTGTTTTGTTTTATATATATATATATATATCCATATGTTATTATGGCACTCACATTCCATAGGTTTTTCCAAAGCTTAAAAATCCATTGTGTTAGGCAAACAAGTGACCAAAAGTAAACAAACATAGTGCAGACCACCGATGTTTCAACACCCACCTGGCGATTTTCTCAAGGTGCTATGCTGTGAATCGCATAACTAAAGAACCAAACTATATGTATGTACATATATATATATATATATATATATATATATATATAAAAATACTTATATATAAATATATATATATATATACAGAAACACCAAGAAATAGGCGGCACTCAGAGACTGCTTAAACGCTCAGTAAAAGTGCATAAAAGCCCCTCGGGGCGTGCTTTATTCGTTCACGAATAAAGCACGCCCCTCGGGGCTTTTATGCACTTTTACTGAGCGTTTAAGCAGTCTCTGAGCGCCGCCTATTTCTTGGTGTTTCTGCATATTCGGGGTGCTTACCCCAGAGGAAGGCACCGGAGCCGGTACAGAGTGGTCAGGAGTGCCGGAAGACTTTTGCTTTATATATATATATATATATATATAGTTACTTTTTGAGGAGCTCTCAAATGCAATAGTTCTTACTATTACGGTTATGGAATGAAAATATATATAATTAAAAAAATATATATATTTTTCACCAGGATGAAAAAATAAGAATTTACTTACCGATAATTCTATTTCTCGTAGTCCGTAGTGGATGCTGGGGACTCCGTAAGGACCATGGGGGATAGCGGCTCCGCATGAGACTGGGCACATCTAAAGAAAGCTTTAGGACTATGTGGTGTGCACTGGCTCCTCCCCCTATGACCCTCCTCCAAGCCTCAGTAAGGATACTGTGCCTGGACGAGCGTACACAATAAGGAAGGATTTTGAATCCCGGGTAAGACTCATACCAGCCACACCAATCACACCGTACAACTTGTGATCTGAACCCAGTTAACAGCATGATAACAGAGGAGCCTCTAGAAAAGATGGCTCACTACAGCAATAACCCGATTTTTTGGTAACAATAACTATGTACCAGTATTGCAGACAATCCGCACTTGGGATGGGCGCCCAGCATCCACTACGGACTACGAGAAATAGAATTATCGGTAAGTAAATTCTTATTTTCTCTAACGTCCTAAGTGGATGCTGGGGACTCCGTAAGGACCATGGGGATTATACCAAAGCTCCCAAACGGGCGGGAGAGTGCGGATGACTCTGCAGCACCAAATGAGAGAACTCCAGGTCCTCCTCAGCCAGGGTATCAATTTTGTAGAATTTTACAAACGTATTTGCTCCTGACCAAGTAGCTGCTCGGCAAAGTAGTAAAGCCGAGACCCCTCGGGCAACCGCCCAAGATGAGCCCACCTTCCTTGTGGAGTGGGCATTTACAGATTTTTGGCTGTGGCAGGCCTGCCACCGAAAGTGCAAGCTGAATTGTACTACAAATCCAACGAGCAATAGTCTGCTTAGAAGCAGGAGCACCCAGCTTGTTGGGTGCATACAGGATAAACAGCGAGTCAGTTTTCCTGACACCAGCCGTCCTAGAAACATATATTTTCAGGGCCCTGACAACGTCTAGCAACTTGGAGTCCTCCAAGTCCCTAGTAGCCGCAGGCACCACAATAGGTTGGTTCAGGTGAAACGCTGAAACCACCTTAGGGAGAAACTGAGGACGAGTCCTCAATTCCGCCCTGTCCGAATGGAAAATCAGATAAGGGCTTTTACAGGATAAAGCCGCCAATTCTGACACGCGCCTGGCCCAGGCCAGGGCCAACAGCATGACCACTTTCCATGTGAGATATTTTAACTCCACAGATTTAAGTGGTTCAAACCCATGTGACTTTTGGAACCCAAAAACTACATTGAGATCCCAAAGTGCCACTGAAGGCACAAAAGGAGGCTGTATATGCAGTACCCCTTTTACAAACGTCTGAACTTCAGGAACTGAAGCTAGTTCTTTTTGGAAGAAAATTGACAGGGCCGAAATTTGAACCTTAATGCACCCCAATTTCAGGCCCATAGACACTCCTGTCTGCAGGAAATGTAGGAAACGACCCAGTTGAATTTCCTCCGTCGGGCCTTACTGGCCTCGCACCACGCAACATATTTTCGCCAAATGCGGTGATAATGTTTTGCGGTTACATCCTTCCTGGCTTTGATCAGGATAGGGATGACTTCATCCGGAATGCCTTTTCAGGATCCGGCGTTCAACCGCCATGCCGTCAAACACAGCCGCGGTAAGTCTTGGAACAGACAGGGTCCTTGCTGGAGCAGGTCCCTTCTTAGAGGTAGAGGCCACGGATCCTCCGTGAGCATCTCTTGAAGTTCCGGTTACCAAGTACTTCTTGGCCAATCCGGAGCCACGAATATAGTGCTTACTCCTCTCCATCTTATCAATCTCAGTACCTTGGGTATGAGAGGCAGAAGAGGGAACACATACACTGACTGGTACACCCACGGTGTTACCAGAACGTCTACAGCTATTGCCTGAGGGTCCCTTGACCTGGCGCAATACCTGTCGAGTTTTTCCCAACGGTTTATAATCATGTGGAAGACTTCTGGGTGAAGTCCCCACTCTCCCGGGTGGAGGTCGTGCTGAGGAAGTCTGCTTCCCAGTTGTCCACTCCCGGAATGAATACTGCTGACAGTGCTATCACATGATTTTCCGCCCAGCGAAGAATCCTTGCAGCTTCTGCCATTGCCCTCCTGCTTCTTGTGCCACCTTGTCTGTTTACGTGGGTGACTGCCGTGATGTTGTCCGACTGGATCAACACCGGCTGACCTTGAAGCAGAGGTCTTGCTAAGCTTAGAGCATTGTAAATGGCCCTTAGCTTCAGGATATTTATGTGAAGTGATGTCTCCAGACTTGACCATAAGCCCTGGATATTCCTTCCCTGTGTGACTGCTCCCCAGCCTCGCAGGCTGGCATCCGTGGTCACCAGGACCCAGTCCTGAATGCCGAATCTGCGGGCCTCTAGAAGATGAGCCCTCTGCAACCACCACAGGAGGGACACCCTTGTCCTTGGTGACAGGGTTATCTGCTGATGCATCTGAAGATGCGACCCGGACCATTTTTCCAGCAGGTCCCACTGGAAAGTTCTTGCGTGGAATCTGCCGAATGGGATTGCTTCGTAGGAAGCCACCATTTTACCCAGAACCCTTGTGCATTGATGCACTGAGACTTGGCTCGGTTTTAGAAGGTTCCTGACTAGCTCGGATAACTCCCTGGCTTTCTCCTCCGGGGGAAAAGCATTTTTCTGGACTGTGTCCAGGATCATCCCTAGGAACAGAAGACAAGTCGTCGGAACCAGCTGCGATTTTGGAATATTGAGAATCCAATCGTGCTGCCGCAACACTACCTGAAATAGTGCTACACCGACCTCCAACTGTTCCCTGGATCTTACCCTTATCAGGGAATCGTCCAAGTAAAGGATAACTAAAATTCCCTTCCTTCGAAGGAATATCATCATTTCGGCCATTACCTTGGTAAAGACCCGGGGTGCCGTGGACCATCCATACGGCAGCGTCTGAACTGATAGTGACAGTTCTGTACCATAAACCTGAGGTACCCTTGATGAGAAGGGTAAATTTTGACATGAAGGTAAGCATCCTTGATGTCCCGAGACATCATGTAGTCCCCTTCTTCCAGGTTCGCAATCACTGCTCTGAGTGACTCAATCTTGAATTTGAACCTCTGTATGTAAGTGTTCAAAGATTTTAGATTTAGAATCGGTCTCACCGAGCCGTCCGGCTTCGGTACCACAACAGTGTGGAATAATACCCCGTTCCCTGTTGCAGGAGGGGTACCTTGTTATCACCTGCTGGGAATACAGCTTGTGAATGGCTTCCAAAACAGTCTCCCTGTCAGAAGGAGACATTGGTAATGCCGACTTTAGGAAACGGCGAGGGGGAGACGTCTCGAATTCTAATTTGTACCCCTGAGATATCACCTGAAGGATCCAGGGGTCTACTTGCGAGTGAGCCCACTGCGCGCTGAAATTCATTGAGACGGGCCCCCCACCGTGCCTGATTCTGCTTGTAAAGCCCCAGCGTCATACTGAGGGCTTGGCAGAGGCGGGAGAGGGTTTCTGTTCCTGGGAACTGGCTGATTTCTGCAGCCTTTTTCCTCTCCCTCTGTCACGGGGCAGAAATTAGGAATCTTTTGTCCGCTTGTCCACGAAAAGACTGCGCCTGATAATACGGCGTCTTCTCATGTTGAGAGGCGACCTGGGGTACAAACGTGGATTTCCCAGCTGTTGCCGTGGCCACCAGGTCTGAAAGACCGACCCCAAATAACTCCTCCCTTTAATAAGGCAATACTTCCAAATGCCGTTTGGAATACGCATCACCTGATCACTGACGTGTCCATAACCCTCTACTGGTAGAAATGGACAACGCACTTAGACTTGATGCCAGTCGGCAAATATTCCGCTGTGCATCACGCATATATAGAAATGCATCTTTTAAATGCTCTGTAGGCAATAATATACTGTCCCTATCTAGGGTATCAATATTTTCAGTCAGGGAATCCGACCACGCCAACCCAGCACTGCACATCCAGGCTGAGGCGATTGCTGGTCGCAGTATAACACCAGATGTGTGTAAATACATTTTAGGATACCCTCCTGCTTTCTATCAGCAGGATCCTTAAGGGCGGCCATCTCAGGAGAGGGTAGGGCCCTTACAAGCGTGTGAGCGCTTTATCCACCCTAGGGGGTGTTTCCCAACGCACCCTAACCTCTGGCGGGAAAGGATATAATGCCAATAACATTTTAGAAATTATCAGTTGTTATCGGGGGAAAACCACGCATCATCACACACCTCATTTAATTTCTCAGATTCAGGAAAACTATAGGTAGTTTTTCCTCACCGAACATAATACCCCTTTTTGGTGGTACTCGTATTATCAGAAATGTGTAAAAACATTTTTCATTGCCTCAATCATGTAACGTGTGGCCCTACTGGAAGTCACATTTGTCTCTTCACCGTCGACACTGGAGTCAGTATCCGTGTCGGCGTCTATAACTGCCATCTGAGGTAACGGGCGCTTTAGAGCCCCTGACGGCCTATGAGACGTCTGGACAGGCACAAGCTGAGTAGCCGGCTGTCTCATGTCCACCACTATCTTTTATACAGAGCTGACACTGTCATGTAATTCCTTCCAACAGTTCATCCACTCAGGTGTCGACCCCCTAGGGGGTGACATCACTATTACAGGCAATCTGCTCCGTCTCCACATCATTTTTCTCCTCATACATGTCGACACAAATGTACCGACATACAGCACACACACAGGGAATGCTCTGATAGAGGACAGGACCCCACTAGCCCTTTGGGGAGACAGAGGGAGAGTTTGCCAGCACACACCAGAGCGCTATATATATACAGGGATAACCTTATATAAGTGTTTTCCCCCTTATAGCTGCTGTATCTTTAATACTGCGCTTAATTAGTGCCCCCCCTCTCTTTTATAACCCTTTCTGTAGTGTAGTGACTGCAGGGGAGAGACAGGGAGCTTCCCTCCAACGGAGCTGTGAGGGAAAATGGCGCCAGTGTGCTGAGGAGATAGGCTCCGCCCCCTTATCGGCGGCCTTATCTCCCGTTTTTCAATGTATTTTGGCAGGGGTTAAATGCATCCATATAGCCCAGGAGCTATATGTGATGCATTCTTTTGCCATCCAAGGTGTTTATTATTGCGTCTCAGGGCGCTCCCCCCCAGCGCCCTTCACCCTCAGTGACCGGAGTGTGAAGTGTGCTGAGAGCAATGGCGCACAGCTGCAGTGCTGTGCGCTACCTTGTTGAAGACAGGACGTCTTCTGCCGCCGATTTTCCGGACCTCTTCTGCCTTCTGGCTCTGTAAGGGGGCCGGCGGCGCGGCTCTGGGACCCATCCAGGCTGGGCCTGTGATCGTCCCTCTGGAGCTAATGTCCAGTAGCCTAAGAAGCCCAATCCACTCTGCACGCAGGTGAGTTCGCTTCTTCTCCCCTTAGTCCCTCGATGCAGTGAGCCTGTTGCCAGCAGGTCTCACTGAAAATAAAAAACCTAAACTAAAACTTTCACTAAGAAGCTCAGGAGAGCCCCTAGTGTGCACCCTTCTCGTTCGGGCACAAAGATCTAACTGAGGCTTGGAGGAGGGTCATAGGGGGAGGAGCCAGTGCACACCACATAGTCCTAAAGCTTTCTTTAGATGTGCCCAGTCTCATGTGGAGCCGCTATCCCCCATGGTCCTTACGGAGTCCTCAGCATCCACTTAGGACGTTAGAGAAACATATATATTTTTAATGATATATATTTTTAATGTTGTACTGACGTTGTATGATTAAGAAGTGAATGGGTATATAAAGCCCGTGACCAACTGACATCGTTTTATATGTCCTAGAGAATGTGTAATACGGACTTTTACTTGTATTTTAAAATAAAGAAAATAATTTTATTTTTGGGTGTGATTATTTATAAGGTGTTATTAGAGTATCCTCATTCCATATCCGTAATAGTAAGAACTACTACATTTGAGTGCTCCTCAAAAAGTAACTATTTATACTCAATCTTGCAGGCCCATATTGGCAAGGGGCCTTTTTTGGGGGGAAGCTGCCTAAGATATTTCAACTTAACAATAAATAACATTATTGTGGTTGGAATATACCACATTATGTAACAAATATTTAAGAAGGAAACTCCTTTATCTCTCTCTCTCTCTCTCTCTCTATATATATATATAAAACAGGACCCGGAAGGGTGAAAAGGTGCTCAGTGCTCTGTTAGTTTTTATAAAAGTTTTTGTAGGGGGGTGGGGGGCAATAATCTCCCCCCAATGTTTTCCTTTGTACACCTGTTAAAGATCCTCACTGCGTCCAGTCTGCTCCCATGCATTGTTAACATTCCAATTTGTATAAGCAACGTTTGAGGCAGCTGTTACCTAGATGGACCCTATACCAAGTAATCTCTGTTTGCATGCATCCTAACTCCAACACATCTCCTTAGAGAAAATATACCACCCGCAAACAAGCAGCTACATGCGCTGTAAAATACTCCTCAACTGCACTGATCTTTCCAGTTAATAACATTAACACCAATCATTTGAGATTGTTCCCACACTGTTAGGTCAAGGGGTGAATATATCAAAGAGTGAATATTCCAAACAGCCGTTCCCTATGATGGCAGTGAGACTGTGTAATTGATTACATATGTGAAGAATCATTAAATACGCATTCATTACAGAAATAATGGCATTTTTTTTTTACCTTAAACAATAGTTTTGTTTAAAAATGTTAACTTTGTAATGCTGTAGTGAGACTCTCCAGTCTATGGGGGAGATACTAAAACAGCAGAGCTGATCTGCTATTATGGTGTCACCCCCTTGGATTGTGTCACCGAGCAGCCGGGAGAGGAGGCGGATGGCCACAGAGGAGGCAGTCAGCGGACAGCTGTGGAAACAAAGTGCCCGGCAGCACAGAGGGGCCACGTCACGCACGGAGTGTGGCATCACGAACATGAGGTCATGCCCCCTTCACGAGCACACGCGCTAGAGACACGCAAACAATCTAATCTGTCGCACCGGGTGTCACCACACCTAGTGACGCCACTGGCAAAGGGTTTGCCTCTCCTTATGGGGTTTATTCATCCATCTGCACTGGCCTGTTACACATGTGCATGTTTTAAATAAAGTAACCATCATTATGTGGCCCAATGTGGCTGCTGAATATTCATGAGCATCATCAGAATCTGATTGAGGGAAATGACGCCATCTTCAGGTGGCATTAGGTCCTGGAGGCCTGCCCATTCCCATTGAAAGGGGCTCATCAATCTGTTAATAAGCTGCCCACCCACATTAACGTTAATTTGGAAATAGTCTACATAGCCTGTGTGACTCAACAATAAGCACAATGCTGAGGAATGAACGATATTGAGTTAGTCTGCAAATGTGGTTAGAATATGATTTTTGTTGGCCTCTGTCATCTGCCAACCATTTTAACAGGCACTCCAGCCCAATTCTTTATGGTATCTGATACAGGGATTTCAACCACTGTGCTGCAGCAAGAGAAGCCCACAGGTGTATCGCCGGAGAAAAGGAGCAGAGCCATACACGCCAGTGTGCAGCTGCTGGGGCGACCCTTGATGTCACAACGCTGACAGGAGTCAATAGCGGAACATGGTAACGAGAAAAAAAGAGTGGTGGGGAAAAAAAAACCAGGGAGGAGGCTGGAGAGAATTAGGCTGGGGAGAGAAAAAGGGGAGGCTAGGGAGAAATAACAGGGGGGTGGGAGAGAATCAGAGGTACAGTAATAACCTGAAAAAATCTAAGTATACAAAAGCAACTACAATAAAAAAACATACCCAAAACTAGCAGAGTTTGTGGTTTTAAATAAATACCTTTAAAAAAAACTGATTGTGTCTCATTCTCTGGTGTGCCGCTGTTCCCCTTGTCTCTACTTTTACCTGAGATCATGCAGAATTTTTTATTGTTTAGAAATATACTTCTAGGGACTGTTGATGAACTATGGAGACGAAGAAGAAAAAAAATCAGAATTTTTGTCTGTGTCTGTTCGCAGTGGCGTAAGTTCGTACCAGTCGCCCGGAGGCATGATAAATGTTGGTGCCCCCCCTACATAAACATCCTAGTGACATTTGGTGGACCCCCTTTATTCAAGTAAACCTTAGTTACCTCTTATACCAGTAAATAAAGACACGGAGACTTGATTTTGGCAGAAAAATTGCTAGCTATTTATTTGACCCTAACCATAGCAAAACCTGTAATTGGGAAAAGTTTGTTAAGATGCCGAATCAGCCGGCATAATGGTGGCAGAAAAAAGAACGGCCCTATTAAACTATTGGTAAACTTAAAATGGTAAACTGACCGAAACCGTCCAGCACCCTATCAAAATCGGTAATAGGTGTCAACACAACCCCCACAGTGACTTCCCACCGCTCCTGGGTGCCCTGCCGCTGCCTCCCGGATGGGTGGTCGAGCGGCCATTAAGTCGATGGAGGTAAGTGCACCTAAACCATATAGCACTGAAACTTACTACCTATAAAAACCATACAACTAACAAACTGCCGTTCTTTTCCGCCGATAAATAGCCAACGAAGAAAACCAGCTAAAACAATTAGACGCCAATGCACTCCGTGTCAAAACAAAACCTCTACCCATAGGGCGGGAGGGCGGGAAGACAAATCACTATCAAAGAGACCCAAAATGGCCACTCCTGGCCATATATATCCTAACCCTTCCCTTTTCCTAAGGGCTGTACTTCCTCACAGTCAGGTCCACCCCTCACAGGATGTTTAACTCATTCCTCTCCTATGCAGTCAATTCTCTCTCCTAAACATCCTAGTGACATTTGGTGGACCCCCTTTATTCAAGTAAACCTTAGTTACCTCTTATACCAGTAAATAAAGACACGGAGACTTGATTTTGGCAGAAAAATTGCTAGCTATTTATTTGACCCTAACCATAGCAAAACCTGTAATTGGGAAAAGTTTGTTAAGATGCCGAATCAGCCGGCATAATGGTGGCAGAAAAAAGAACGGCCCTATTAAACTATTGGTAAACTTAAAATGGTAAACTGACCGAAACCGTCCAGCACCCTATCAAAATCGGTAATAGGTGTCAACACAACCCCCACAGTGACTTCCCACCGCTCCTGGGTGCCCTGCCGCTGCCTCCCGGATGGGTGGTCGAGCGGCCATTAAGTCGATGGAGGTGAGTGCACCTAAACCATATAGCACTGAAACTTACTACCTATAAAAACCATACAACTAACAAACTGCCGTTCTTTTCCGCCAAAAGCGACGGACTCCATCCCAAAGTCCTCGCACCGCCACCATAACCTACCCTAACTCCTGCAACACTAGGAACAGATCCTCCAAGAAAAACATCATCCCCTCATTGGATAGATGTACACCATCAGGCCGAAAAAGGTGTCTGTCTCGGAACCGAATCCTAGGGTGGCGAACCACTTTACCTCCGTGGGCCAAGACCCACTTCGCCACCGCCTCATTCACCTTTATCCTGGCCTCATCTATTACGCGTCCGTCCTCCACACCTCGCCAACTCAACCTTGGCACCATCAGGGAAAATACCAATATGCAATTGGTCCATGCTGCGGCCACCCTTGCCAGATCTTGTATCATGGCCCACCGTAACTCCAAGGAAGTCCTCTTCCCTAGGTCGTTGCCACCTAAATGGACAACCAAAACCTTGGGAACCCCATGCTTGCTGGCCTGACTGACTAGTCTACTCATCAGATCTTTCCACATCATTCCTCGCCAACCAAGCCATCTGATTCCCTGACCTCCAGGGAACCTCTGAGCCCTATCAGAGGCCAAAAACCTTGCTGCCCAAAAGACATACGAGTGGCCGACCACCCAAACGGGCAAGCCATCAGCAACACAACCTGAAGAGGAGGAAAAAGGGGTAAAATTTGTTACTAGAATTCTAAGCCATAACTTGTAATTGCGTTAACCTGAAGGATCTGCCAAAAAGAAAAAATGTTATTGCTTCCAAATGTCGCAGCAGTCACGACCTAGCCGAACTCACGAGCTTCTAGCTGATTTGAAGCAAAACATTAACACACGAAGGAAAAGGCAAAACAAAACAAAACGAAATTAAAGAGGGGGGGGGGGTATAAAAAAGGGGGTAACACATGAAGTAACTCAGCTGGAGGTGAAAGCATAAAACCTGCTGAGGGACTTATATTAGAACAGATCAGCCGAATTAATGATTAGAATTCAGTCCGTCAAGTCAGGCAAAAATCGCAAAATAACTCCAGACCCCCGCTGCCAGCTCACGCCAGCAGCGGCGAGTGGCTAATCCCTGAGTAGGATCACACACGGGTAAACAAACCAACGGACAGCAAACATAACATATGCATAAACACAAGACCAACATGATCGTACACTAATCTTAATAAGACAAACTACGCCTGAGCAAAATATCTCAGGCGACGGGGCGAATGTATCGCTTATAACAGTACGACTTCCATCGTCCCATCGCCTGGATTTGCGACCCTGAAAGACCCGCCGCCGCAGCCGCCGTCGCAGCCCCTATGCAGAAGGAGTGTGTACCGAAGTGGGAGGGGGAAAGGCCCAAGCTCGTCAGACAGCGACCCATCATCCACCGAAATTGAAACTTCGTTACTGGCAGCCCGTCATAGTGCAGCAACCACGACCCCCGACAATCAGGCCTTACTGCCTCATATTGCACTGCCAACCGCACTGGGCATATGCTCTCCTCAAGTGCCGAAACCAAGGTGACCCATCGGCCTCTCCCCACTTGGTCCGTCTTAGAGCGTCGCAATCTGCACAGCAAGGACCTCCCACTCACCACCACGTCCCCCACTAGCAAGCGCAAATCCGTTTGCTTAGAAGGCGCTACCAACTCCGATATCCTAAAGGCACCGTGGTAAGCCATGGAGAACGCCAATCTAAAAAGCAGCGATTCCAACATAGATGATGCGATGGCTCCGACCGACCTGATAATGCCCGGCAACAAAGCCGCATCAATAGGCCGCCTCCTGTCAGGCGGCGTAGGCGCAACGCGCGCCCATCCTTTCATCGCCCTAAGCAGAATCCCACTTTTCGTCACATCGGGAACGCCCTTAATTCTGCAGAAGAACGCAATGCCAGCCAAGTACCGGGAAACCACCGCTCTAGACCTGCCCGACACATAAAGCTGCCAAATAAAAAACCGCATCATCCGATGCCCGCTCTTACCTCGTTGCTTCCGTCCTCTAGCAAATTCTTCCCATTCGCTCCAGGCTTGGTCGTAAGCTTTAGCGTGGATGGCGCGACCGATCGCAGTGCTAGACCTTCCAGTCCGGCCCGATGACCTGCCAGACATACCCGGGACAATAAAAACTCCTTTCGTCGGCCTCGGGAGCCCACAAGTAAACCTATCCCATTGCCCTCGTGAAAGTGCGTCAGCGACCCCATTCTCCAGACCAGGCACGTGTTGCGCGCGAAACCACACGTTCCTGCGCAGGCAATTCAACAGCAACTGCCCTAGTACCCTTCGCACCACCAGCGATTTTGCCCTTTGGTTGTTAATCGCGAGCACCACGCCCAGATTGTCACATCTGAACAAGATGCTGCGATGTGCTAGCCGCTCGCCCCAGATTTCCAGCGCAACCATGATGGGGAAAAGTTCCAGGAGCAGAAGGTCCTTAGTCAAGCCCGCTTTATGCCATTCCGACGGCCATGATGCAGCGCACCAAGATCCCTCTAGATAGCAACCAAAACCGGAGGCTCCCGCCGCGTCGGTAAACAGCTGCAATCTAGCGCTGTCGACCGTTGGGGCCTGCCATATGCGTACACCGTTGAAATCCTCCAGGAACGAGGCCCATACGGCCAGATCCCTTTTTATCTCACCGGACAAGCGTTCAAAGTGGTGCGGTCTGGCATACCCAGCGGTCGCTCTTTCAAGCTTCCGGCAGAAAACCCTGCCCATCGGGATGACTCGACACGCAAAGTTAAACATACCCAGCAAGGATTGCGCCTGCCGCAGCTTAACCTTGCGTGAACCCATGAAACGGCCAATGGCGTCGCGAAGCTAAGCCACTTTGTCCAAAGGTAGGCGACACGCGCCCGCCACCGTGTCGATCTCGATTCCCAGAAATGACAGGCAACCTGAAAGCGGATTCCACATCAATCTTTGCCATGAGGGCCCCAGTGCCATAGCTGCGGACCAGATCAAGCACCTCGTAAAACGACTGATACACTACCGAGCATTGTGCCGGAGGTATGGCGTCGTTGACCGACGACCCCGCTGGGTAGGAAAGATGTTGAATCAGGCGAAAAGAAACGGGCGTTTTCTTGGGGACCACCCCCACCGGGGGTGCTGAAAACGGCCCCTCCATCCTGCCCAGCCTGACCTCTTTATCGACCTTTTCCCGCAGCACTAAAGGCAATGCCCGAGAGACTGGAGGTTTCTCTGGGCCCGAACCGTAACATCGCTCGCAACAGGCAAGCGGAAACCAACGAAAACCTGAATATAAAAACATGGCATCCGCCCTATTTGGATACCAATACAACCATCTACCCATAGTATCCAACCTAATTGGCGTTGGCGCCCTGTGTAGCGCTCCCGCCGGATGCTGCTCTTGTGTAAGATTGCTTAGCACGGGGGCCCTGCCGACTACTCTTGAAGCAGGATGAGGCCGGGTGGGAACCCCCGCAATGGAGGCACGCGTGCCGGAATCGACACTGCTTGCCGTAGGAACATGTCGCGCTGTTAAACGCGAAACATTTTCCTTTCGTTGCGGGCTGCCCCCTGCCCGGACGGCCGACCAACCTGGCTTGGCCGACCCGCCGTCCGCGCCGTGCACATGGGCGGACGACCCTGCGCGGTGCCCGTCCGCCCCCCGCGTTCCGGGGCTCTTTACCCTGCTGCGAAGCCCGAGTGACCTGGAGCCAGACTTCTACGTCCTTAAACCCAAAGTCCATGCCCTTTATCCCGTCCTGCTTCTCCCGGAACTCTTCATCATATCTACGCCATGAGGTGCAGGTCCCAATGCTATGCCTGTGCTCGTCCGGCCTATCTTCTAGGTAACAAGCCGCGAAGACCCAAAAACCAGCCAGCCAGTTATCGAAGGTACGGAAGGCCTCGGCCCCGATTCACTCCTTTGCTGCCGCCGACTTAAAGTCCTTCTCCGCGTCTTTTGTCATGACGAACATGTAGACGGAGTCCCCCCTGCGAATCTTCCCACGGCAGCTGTCTCCTAGCCACCGCATAACAGCAGTATACTCGCAGCGGACTACCCCGGGCAGAACGCGTCGCTTCTTGGCCCTGCGAGCGTCCCTGCTAACCCGCCTACGCTTCTTCCGCCACACCTGCTGCCTCGCCGCCTTCATGGCGAATGTAGTCGCACGCTTCTTCGCCTTAGTCGTACTACTGACACGGGCGCCTGCGACGACGAAGACGAGCTGCAAGAACTGGAGCGCGTGCTGGAGCCCGACCCCTACTGGTCCGACTCACCTGACGCCTCCGACTGCTCGGACCTAGAATCCTCCGGCGTGTCGAACGCCACGTCATCGTCCTCGCTTCCTTCCATTTCCTCGGCTCCGTAAACACCTGCAGAAAAAGACGGAGAGAACGACCCAGACAAAAATTCGCAGCGCACGCCCAGCACCCCGGGAGGGAGGCGTCCTCCTAGCGCTCCCTTGCTCGTCCCGCTCGGAACCACGCTCCAAATGCGCTGCGGCCTCACCGATCTCCCTGCAAGCCCGCGCAACCCGCTGCGCTGACGGAACCGTCTTTGCACCGTACCCGCTTGCCACTGCCTGCCTGTCTCTCTCACTCACACACACACACACACACACACACACACACGTCTCCCTTACATGCACACACGCCTCTTTCTCTTAAAAACACACACACACAAACAAAAACAAACACATGCTTCGTTCACTTACACACACACCTCACTTAAACATGCACACATAAAACACAGTGCTGCCAACATTTATTAAAGACCCCCCAGCACCCCTCCCCTTTCCAACTACACCTTCCCCCCCACAGTGCAGCTTGAGGCAAGTGCTGCCAGTGCCTACATGCTGCTATCAGCCCAACGGAGGAACAGAGAGCTGCACTCGGCCAGCTCATCTGGAAGGGCCTGGCAGGAGCTGTGCTCTGGAGCTCCCTCTAGCTGTAGCCACAGCCAGCTCTCTGTATATACTAGGAGGCAGCTTCCGTGTCACTGACACGAAAGCTCCTCGCAGCCAGGGGCGGATTGGGAACTAAAAATGGCCCTGGAAAAATTTTCTGAAGTGGCCTCATGTGGGTGGCACCAAATCAATGATAGGCGGAGCCAACACCAAAGTAGGCGGGATTAATACACTTAGCCATAACAAGGGAGGTGTGATACGAGCCACCGTGAAGGGTCCTGAGGGCAGCACATATTGTGTGTGTGTGACAGTGATATGCACCATGCATATCACTGTCATCTGCTCAGCCCCCCACCACCTCCCATTAATCCAACCCTGAAATGGCCGGCATTAGGATGTGCCTGTGCACACAATGTACACCCCGTGCGCACTCCTATGGTCGCGGGTACAGCGAATGGGGAGGGGGTTGTGAGGGGAGAGAATACAGGAGAGGGTAGCCTGTGTGTGCAGGACTGCCATCAGAAATTGTGGAGCCCGGGACTGACAAAATAGACAGGGCCCCCCTGTTGTCAGCCCAGGTAGCAATTCATACTTTGATTATGAATACTGTCTCAATACAAAGCTTTTTCAGTGAATGCATGATAACTAGGAATAATAGCAAGTCACACTGTGATATCATACACTGGGCACAATGTCAGAACATGGGAGCCCTGGCCTGGGCTAGCCGTGGTTTGGTGAGCAGAGCGAACAAGTTTAATGATGTTTTGAAGCAGTTTAGTTATGCTAATCTAGGGGGTCCCATGTTCTGTACCTGAACCCAAACACTGCCTACCACACAGCGTATTCAGTGACCGCACACTACTGTGATGTCAACCAGTGCCAAGCAGAGCCCAGAGTGAAAATTTCCTTTGCACCCCCTCTACAAAAATCTAACATATCTCCATGTAAGCATAATGATACGTGGCGCAACACATGGCACATATCGCATCTCTAACCTTTTGCCTTTTTTACCCAAATTGTGTACTTAACAGTGTGCTAAGTACTTGGGATTAGTATTTTTACTGACCCCTCTACACCCTACACTACCTAAGGGAGTAGGGACCCTTCTATATCCTCCACCACTACACTGCTGACCCTTGTACACCCTACACTACATCAATGACCCCTATACACCTTACACTACGTTACTGACCCTTCTACATCCTACACTACGTTACTGACCCTTCTACACCCTACACTACTGACTCCTCTACACTATGTCACTGACCCCTCTACACCCATATACTACTGACCCCTCTATACCCTACGCTACTGACCCCTCTACACCCTACACTACTGACTCCTCTACACTATGTCACTGACCCCTCTACACCCATATACTACTGACCCCTCTATACCCTACGCTACTCACCCCTCTACACCCTACACTACTGACTCCTCTACACTATGTCACTGACCCCTCTACACCCATATACTACTGACCCCTCTATACCCTACGCTACTGACCCCTCTACACCCTACGCTACTGACCCCTCTACACCCTACTGACCCCTCTATACCCTACTGACCCCTCTATACCCTACGCTACTGACCCCTCTATACCCTACTGACCCCTCTGTACCCTACACTACTGACCCCTCTGTACCCTACACTACTGACCCCTCTATACCCTACGCTACTCACCCCTCTATACCCTACACTACTGACTCCTCTACACTATGTCACTGACTCCTCTACACCCATATACTACTGACCCCTCTATACCCTACGCTACTGACCCCTCTACACCCTACGCTACTGACCCCTCTATACCCTACGCTACTGACCCCTCTATACCTTACACTACTGACCCCTCTATACCCTACGCTACTCACCCCTCTATACCCTACACTACTGACTCCTCTACACTATGTCACTGACTCCTCTACACCCATATACTACTGACCCCTCTATACCCTACGCTACTGACCCCTCTACACCCTACGCTACTGACCCCTCTATACCCTACGCTACTGACCCCTCTATACCCTACGCTACTGACCCCTCTATACCCTACTGACCCCTCTGTACCCTACACTACTGACCCCTCTATACCCTACACTACTGACCCCTCTATACTCTACTTACCACTCTATACACTACAGCTACCTCTAGTTCTGCCCATTAAAAACATTGATAAATTATTGCCATAGTGTTCTGCAAAGCAGGTGTTATAGTAAAGTACCACCTCTGTTGGGGATCACTCAATCCATCATGTAACCCCACCACCAGCACCTATCCCCATTATATCCCAGACCACACGTAACCATTCAGGCATGGTGGAATTTGTGGCTGTAAAGCAGAGAACAACACGGTCCAGCATTCCGGACTTGAGTGGTGCCACTTCTATGTTAATATCACAATGCTTACATAGGACAAAGGCTCATTGCAACAGTACATCACACAATGTCAGCTGCAATAGGGTTGTCCCTATATGCACCCAATACTACAGAAATAAAAAAAAAGCCCCCCTTGTGTCTGTACCCCCATACATGGCAGCGGGGACTTACCGTGCTGCTGTACAGATGATGGAACATGTAAGTAAGCATCGCTGCCTGTTGCATGTAGAAGCAGTGAGTTGAGTTCCTCCTATACAGCGTTCTCTCAGTCCTGCTCCATTTCAGTGTGGAAACAGCCAGCAGGAACAAGGTTTCAACTTACACTGGAATCAGAACACAGCGGCGTTTGATGGAAACACGCTGGACGCAGAGGTGCAGAGCTCCTCACCCTCTCTTATGGGCCCTACACACTGACTGCACGATATGAACGATCTCGTTCATTAGTGAACGAGATACCGTTCATATCGCGCAGTGTGGAGGCTCCAGCGATGAACGATGCGCGGACCCGCGCTCGTTCATCGCTGGTCCCCCGTCGGCTGTACATGCAGGCCAATATGGACGATCTCGTCCATATTTGCCTGCACTTCAATGCAGCCGGGTGACGGGGGGAGTGAAGAAACTTCACTGCCCCCCCGCCGCCGGGTCGCCCGTCGGCGGTATCTGCCATCGGCCAGCTTGGCGGCAGATCGGCCAGTGTGTAGGGCCTTTAACTCTGCACATCCCAGAGTACCGAGTCGGAGCCTGTGAGAGGTCAGGCATGAGGGGCTCAATTGAGAGACTGAGCAGTACTAAAGCCGTGGTCTCTGCTGACACTGATCGAACCAGGCAGCTGGAGCTGCAGACAGGAAGAGGCGTAGGATGCCTTGAAAATGACAAGCACAACTGCAACACTGAACAGATCCCCGGCCCAGCACCGTCCGTGAGCCAATCGCAGCTCACAGACCGGCAACTAATCAAGGCGGCCACTCAGATTGGCTGCGGTTCCGTGAGATGCGATTGACTTACGGTCGGCTCCAAATTTGAAATGATGCCACTGACTGATGGTCCACGACAGTGCCGTAACTAGGCATTTTAGCGCTGTGTGCAAGGAACGGCATTGGCACCCCCCTCATACTACGGTGCAAAGAGTCTCCATTATTCAAATTACGCTGCACAGCAGCACCACTACACCAGGTAGAGCCCCTTTTACACATTACGGCCGACAGTCCCCCTTTTTACAAATTACGGCAGACAGCGCCCCCCTTTTTACACATTACGGCAGACAGCGTCTCCTTTTTTTACACATTACGGCAGATAGCGTCCCCCTTTTTACACATTACGGCAGACAGCGTCCCCTTATTACACATTACGGCAGACAGCGTCCCCTTTTTACACATTACGGCAGACATTGTCCCCTTTTTACACATTACGGCAGACATTGTCCCCTTTTTACACATTACGGCAGACAGCGTCCCCTTTTTACACATTACGGCAGACAGCGACCCCTTTTTAAACATTACGGCAGACAGCGACCCCTTTTTTACACATTACGGCAGACAGCGTCCCCTTTTTTTACACATTACGGCAGACAGCGTACCCGAAAGTAACCTCACCGCTGACCACAAAGTTCCCACCATTGGTTACAATGGAGCGCATAGGCGCTACATTGTAACACTGCCGTGTGCCGCCTGTCATACAGTACAGGAGCACACAGCCAATCAGGAGGGTGCCACAACGTGGCGCTCCCTGATTGGCTGAAGAAACCCTCTTAGACATAAGTCAGAGGGGGTTTCTGGCATTCGGGGAAAGGGGTCCCATGTGAAAACATGGGGCCCCTTTCAGTGCGAGGTCGGGTGTCCGTTTTTTTATTTTGACAAGTACCTGGATTACAACTGGATTAAAAGAAGAAGAGGCTTCTACACTGGAGTATGTGAGTATAATTTTTCCCACAGGTACACCATGGATTCTACATGGAGAAGAGGACCGACCCTCGTGTGAACATAAGGTAAGTATGTGTATATGGAGGTGTGGATGTATGTATTAAAGTTATACTTTCAAGGTGTGTGTCTTATGTTTTTATTGGGGTATTTTTTTAGTAGTAGTACTACAGGTACCAGCGGGCCCGGTTTTCCTCCGCATGCTGGTACTTGTGGTTCTCCAAGTACCAGCTTGCGGGGGAGGCTTGCTGGGACTTGTAGTACTGCTACTAAAAACAATATTCATTTTTTTACACAACGGCTATCAGCCTCCCATCCGCAGCCCATGGATAGGGGGGCCAGCCTCGGGCTTCACCCCTGGCCCATGGGTGGCTGGAGGGGGGGACCCCTTGATTGAAGGGGTCCCCACTCCTCCAAGGTACCCCGGCCAGGGGTGACTAGTTGGTTATGTAATGCCAGGGCCGCCGGGAGCTATATAAAAGTGTCCCCCGGCTGTGGCATTATGTATCTGGCTAGTGGAGCCCGGTGCTGGTTTCAGAAATACGGGGGACCCCTACGCTTTTTGTCCCCCGTATTTTTGGAACCAGGACCAGGCGCAGAGCCCGGTGCTGGTTGTTTGTTTTTGCAACCAGGGCCGGCTCAAAGAGCCCGAGGCTGGTTTTGCTTAGGAGGGGGGACCCCACGCAATTTTTTTTCAAAAAATACACACTTTCCCATCCCCTTCCCACTGATAAACATGCACGGATCTCATGGATCCCTGCATGCCTATCCAAACACGGGATAAAAAAGCAGGTCTGTTTTTTTTTAGCACTTTTTTACGAATTGTATTTCTGCACGGCAGTGTTTGGCTATTGTCGGCAGTGTTTGTGATTTGCACTTTTTAGTAAATTCCCGATTTCTACCAAATTGCTGGCGTATTTGACCGATGGTGTATTGATTCGTGATTTTTTCCTAGGACTTCCAAAATATTACGAATGCCCTCATCACTGCCGAGATTTTTGCTTAGTAAATTACCGAAATGACACTTTGAAGAAAAAACGTCATCTCGGTCAAAATCGGGACCTTAGTAAATATACCCCAGTGTTCCCTTTTTTTACACATTACGGCAGACGGCGTCCCCTTTTTACACATTACGGCAGACAGCGTCCCCCTTTTTACACATTACGGCAGACAGCGTCCCCTTTTTACACATTACGACAGACATTGTCCCCTTTTTACACATTACGGCAGACAGCGTCCCCTTTTTACACATTACGGCAGACAGCGACCCCTTTTTTTACACATTACGGCAGACAGCGTCCCCTTTTTACACATTACGGCAGACAGCGTCCCCCTTTTTACACATTACGGCAGACAGCGTCCCCTTTTTTTACACATTACGGCAGACAGCGTCCCCTTTTTACACATTACGGCAGACATTGTCCCCTTTTTACACATTACGGCAGACATTGTCCCCTTTTTACACATTACGGCAGACATTGTCCCCTTTTTACACATTACGGCAGACAGCGTCCCCTTTTTACACATTATGGCAGACAGCGTCCCCTTTTTACACATTACGGCAGACAGCGTCCCCTTTTTACACATTACGGCAGACAGCGACCCCTTTTTTACACATTACGGCAGACAGCGTCCCCTTTTTTTACACATTACGGTAGACAGCGTCCCCTTTTTTTACACCTTACGGCAGACAGTGTCCCCTTTTTTTACACATTACGGCAGACAGCGTCCCCTTTTTACACATTACGGCAGACAACGTCCCCCTTTTTACACATTACGGCAGACAGCATCCCCTTTTTTTACACATTACGGCAGATAGCGTCCCCTTATTACACATTACGGCAGACAGCGTCCCCTTATTACACATTACGGCAGACAGCGTCCCCTTTTTACACATTACGGCAGACATTGTCCCCTTTTTACACATTACGGCAGACAGCGTCCCCTTTTTACACATTACGGCAGACAGCGACCCCTTTTTTACACATTACGGCAGACAGCGTCCCCTTTTTTTACACATTACGGCAGACAGCGTCCCCTTTTCTTACACATTACGGCAGACAGTGTCCCCTTTTTTTTCACATTATGGCAGATAGCATCCCATTTTACACATTACGGCAGACAGCATCCCCCTTTTTACACATTATGGCAGACAGCGTCCCCCTTTTTACACATTACGGCAGGCAGTCCCCCTCTTTTGGGAGAGAGAGAGAGAGAGAAAGAGAGTTATACTCACCTGCAATCCGGCAGAGGAGGCAGAGACCCTAGAGCTGGCGGCTGCGGCATGATCAGAGGTGGCAGCGGGAGGCAGGCATCAGCAGGACCTGGAGACCAGAGATGGCTCCGGCGGCTGACAGGAGACAGGCAGCGCAGGACAGAGAGCAGTGGCTGCGGCTTTGGCCCTGCTCAGATTGCGCCAGTGGGGGGCGGCTCCGGCGGATGTCAGACAGCGCAGGAGCGCTGGTCTGAGAGTAGTGGCTGCGGCTTTGGGGGGGGGCGGCTCCGGCGGCTGGCTGGAGGCAGGAGGCAGCACTGAAGTGACTGCGGCCTTGCGGAGGGGCGGGGAGGTGTGCTGCCGATGGTGCACCTTCAGTGCATGTGCGCTGTGGGCAAGGCACCATCGGCACACACCTAGTTACGGCACTGGTCCACGATCTGCTGTGGGGCTCCATCTCTGTCCGGACCCGGGACAGAAGTCCCCGCAGCTCCCCTTGTGTGTGGCAGGGGGGGTTGGTCGGGGGGGCTGCAAATGGGGGGAAGTGGGTTTGGGGCTCTGAGGGGAGAGATACAGGACAGCGTAGCCCTTGTGTGTGTGTGTGGGGGGGGGGTCGCGGGTGCCACGAATGGAGGGGAGGGGGGTTTGGGGCTCTGTAGGGAGATAAACAGGAGAGGGTAGCCTGTGGAGGAGGGGGGAGGGATGGCTCGCAGGTGCTGTGAATGGTGGGAGGGGTGGCATGGGGCTCTGAGGGGAAAGAAACAGGAAACGGTGCCAGACAAGGGGGGAGGGGTGGTTTGGGCTCTGAGGGAATAGAAACCAAACAGGGTAGCCTATGGGGGGAGGGGGGGGGGGGTCGCTGGTGACGCACAAGGGGGGAGGGGTGGTTTGGGGCTCTGAGGGAAGAGAAACTGAAGTGGGTAGCCTGTGGAGAGAGGTGGATCGTGATTGCCGCACAAAAGGGAGGGGTGGTTTGAGGCTCTGAGGGGAAAGAAACTGAAGAGTGTAGCTGGGGATGGGGGTGATCGTGGTTGCGCACAATGGGGGTGGGTGGTTTTAGGGCTCTGAGGGGAGAGTAACTGGAGAGGGTAGCCTATGGGGGAGGGGGAGTCGCGGGTGCCAGAAATGGGCTGAGGGGTGGGTTTGGGGCTCTGAGGGGAGAGAAACAGAAGAGGGTAGCCTGTGGGGGGAGGGTGGGTTGCGGGTGCCGCGAATGGGGGGAGGGGTGGGTTTGGGGCTCTGAGGGGAGAGAAACAGAAGAGGGTAGCCTGTGGGTGGAGGGGGGGGGGGTCGCGGGTGCCGCGAATGGGGGGAAGGGTGGGTATGGGGCTCTGAGGGGAGAGAAACAGAAGAGGGTAGCCTGTGGGGGGAGGGGGGTCACGGGTGCCGCGAATGGGGAGAGGGGTGGGTTTGGGGTTCTGAGGGGAGAGATACAGGCCAGGTAGGGTAGCCTATGGGAGGAGAAGGGGTCGTGGGTGGGAGGAGGTTTGGAGCTGTGAGGGGAGGGAGGAAAGAGTGAGAGCAGAGCAGGAAAGGAGAATCGAGGGTGGAGGGGGAGGAAACAAGGGGCCCTTGACGAGAGTGACAGGAAGTAGAGAGGGCGGCCACTCACTGCATGGCCATGTGTCAGTCTCTGCTGCGCTGTTCTGTCTGGGCGGGTGCCGGCCGGGGACTGGAGGAGCTCTGTCTCCAGTGTCTCACGGCTGCAGAGGCACAGAGCTCCTCCAAGCTGCTGTCGGGAATTATAGCGAGTGTGACTCACAAGCCACTGGGGTGGGTACACCACACATGCTGTATTTGGCCCCGCACTCCGGCCGGCCTCCCGGGGATCTTCCCGGTGGCTTTAAGGGCCAATCCGGCCCTGCTCGCAGCCAATGATCGTCGGGGTCAGTCAGCTAGAGACAATGGAGGAGATGTGCCCCCCTTGGGGTCAGGAGCACGGCGGCAGCCGACTCCACTGCCTCCCAGAGTTCCGCCCCTGTTTGTTCGTTCCAGCATCACGCAACACTACTGCATGAATTTGGATCTCGGTTTTACTAATCTATAACTAAGGGGTACATTTACTAAGCAGTGATAAGAACGGAGAAGTGAGCCAGTGGAGAAATTTCCCCATCAACCAATCAGCAGCTCTGTATAATTTTATAGTATGCAAATTATAGATGTTACTTTAGTGCTGCTTGGTTGCCATGGGCAACTTCTCCACTGGTTCACTTCTCCGCTCTTATCACTGCTTAGTAAATGTACCCCTTAGAGACCTAAAAAGAATCTGAGGTATGTATGATCTCGATGTGGCATCAGGGAGAGGAGCAATAAAAGAAAAACCAGACGATTGACACTCGGCGCATGTAGTGTGCAGGCTCCGTAAGTCCAAAATGACTGTATGTATATAGTCGCAAGGACAAACGCTCAGGGCTGCAGGCGTAGATCTTAGGACGAGCTGCTTCTCCCATGGGCAGCTTTACGTGGCTTGCTCATGAGTTAGTAGCCCCAAAATTTTTGTATTAATCCCTGAAGGAAAAGTTGCAAATATTGTTTAAAAAGACACTATAGTGACTAATGTGTACAATCTAAAATATACATCACAGTATTAGATGGCACTACTGTCTTTGTAAAATTAGTTTAGCTGAACACTAATAGACATCTACGCAAGTAAAGGCGAGGTCAAACACTAGTATTATATCAATTTATTCCGGTCTTACTTTTCATAGTGCCCCTTCTAATATGTAGACCGCACATGCAAGGACCCATACTAATAAAAAGCAGGCAGGTGGGTGGGGTGCTAGTCTAGGTAGAATGCGTCTCTACCTTCACACAAGAACCTCAAGAACTGTGCTAAGAACCTCAATTTCACTCAATGTTAAATTGTGGAGTTTACTATAATTGTTCTGATTACCAGTGTTCTTAGGTGGTCATTCCGAGTTGTTCGCTCGGTAATTTTCTTCGCATCGCAGCGATTTTCCGCTAACTGCGCATGCGCAATGTTCGCACTGCGACTGCGCCAAGTAAATTTGCTATGCAGTTAGGTATTTTACTCACGGCATTACGAGGTTTTTTCTTCGTTCTGGTGATCGTAATGTGATTGAGAGGAAGTGGGTGTTTCTGGGCGGAAACAGGCCGTTTTATGGGAGTGTTTGAAAAAACGCTACCGTTTCTGGGAAAAACGCGGGAGTGGCTGGAGAAACGGAGGAGTGTCTGGGCGAACGCTGGGTGTGTTTGTGACGTCAACCAGGAACGACAAGCACTGAACTGATCGCACTGGAAGAGTAAGTCTCAAGCTACTCAGGAACTGCACAGAGAAGTCTTTTCGCAATATTGCAAATCTTTCGTTCGCAATTTTGATAAGCTAAGATTCACTCCCAGTAGGCGGCGGCTTAGCGTGTGCAAAGCTGCTAAAATCTGCTAGCGAGCGAACAACTCGGAATGAGGGCCTTAGTGCTTAGAGTGCGCACCTACAGTTTCTTCTCTCTTTATTCTGTGTGACACTAGTCTCAGTAAGGTAGCACCACTTCTGTTCAAAATTAGGATGTGCAGACCAGCCATCCCCCCCTCCCCCCTCCCACACACTTTAACTGCTTGTAAACCTAAACTTTAAAGTGGTTAATGTAAATCAGCTAGCAACTATACTCACATATACAGTGTATAAGGAGAGACTTTCAGATGCTTATCACAGCAGTAGATATTTCGAATAAAGCTGTGATCGCGAGGGAGATATTTTCCTACTCACAGCATGAAAAAGTCTTCCTCATAAATATCAGTCTACCAGGGAAACGTTTTGTTGGAAATGACTGATAACAGGAAAAAAATATTAAATGTGAATAAAATACCAAATATCTCAATTTCTGTTTTAGGTTTTGCAGGGCATTAAGTTCTTCAGAGATTATTTGCTTGAAAATGTGACAAAAAAAAAAAGCATGAAAATGCATGAGAGCCGTTTTCTTTTCATGCACTGCGCTGTTACCAACGCGATCTATTGTGCAGATCCTGTACGGTGATTCATGAAAAATAGGTGCAATTCAATCTCAAATTTTAAACGCAGAGTTTACGGAACTGTGGTAGTCTTATTTGCCTTATACCTCATGGGCTTTATTCGTGAGTTGTTAATAAAACAAAAATGAGCAGGTAACTAACTGCACATTGGCAAAAAGGGGGGAAATACATTTAGGGCCAAATTTACGTTTACATGGGAAAATGCAACTTCCCCAATTCAATTAGTCACACGGGTTACATCGCTTTCTTCAATTAATGCAGTTTTTTGTTCGCAACCAAGAAGCAAGTAAAAAGTTGAGGAAAATCCCTATTTTAGGGTAAATATGTCGGGACTTGGTTTAAAAACCCAGGGCCGCTGACAGCTTTGCCAGGTCGCTATACTGAGGGAATAAAGAGTGAGTGCAAATAAGCGCAAGCGATCGTAAACTTCAAGGCTGTAGGATTGCATGAGTCTTGCACAATTTAGTTAGGTTATCAAACAGTTAATAGGTTTGGGGGGCTGGATTTAATCAGAATAGCGGGAGTGTTAGGGAGGAGCTAGCGGACATTTTGTGTGAGGCAGGAGTTTCATCTGCCTCTTTTCTCTCCGGATTTTTCCCAACCTCCCTTCCCAAGTCACATTTTTTCCCCACCCGTTTTTTTCATTTTCTTTGCCGGTTGGGATTTGTCAACCTATATAGGTTGCGGGAAAGAACGGCAGTTACAGTGGTTATTGCACTGCTGTTTGGTGGTGCGATCTTTGCCCAATACATTGTATACTCTGGCTCTCCTTACCTGGGGTCATTGGGCTTGGCTGTCTGTCTGGCCCTATTATGGTGTACTGGGGAGAGAGGTGGAGACTCAGCACTTATTGGCGTAGCCAATTAGATAAATAAAGTAATGTCGTGGACATGCGTAGCGGCAATAAGTCGTAATGTCACTGATGATCTGCCCATTCTTTCTTATTGCCACCAGACTTAGTTTAAGTATTATAATTAAATAACTGTTGACCGATTTTAATGGTATTTCAGTGGTCTGTGTCGTTATTTCTAGATAAGTTAGTGAATATTTAGTTGTAAGGTTATTGTGTAATGATGTCATGCAGTCCGACATCGGCCAGTAGAAAGTTTATGTAACCAACGCTAGAAGGCGTGGCCAGATGCCTCTGTGCAAAAATGTAAAGATATAGACTATGCAGTTGCACGCACTGCACAGGGTGGGCACCGATTGGTGGTCAGCCAGGGGTGGATGTGGGGGAGTGAGGTGTTGCGTGCGATCGTTCAAGGGGTTGAGGGACAGGCTGATTCACCCCTCCCCCCCCATCCCCCGTCTCCCACACACACACACACACACACACACACACACACACACACTTTAACATGATAGAGAATTACAGCGTGAACACCGGAATAAGCCTTGCACATCTGAATTGGGCTTTTGCTTCATGGATATTAGGATATATTGTTTGTTAGCTGACAAGCCACCAGTAGATAGATGAATTACTCCCCTGGTGCAAAGAGCCGTGACGTGCTGTAACTCCTAACACCCAATCAGATAACAGTTTTCAGCAGTCTAGCACAGTCAGGCTAATGAGAGTGGATATCTGATTGGTTGCCTCGGATTACAACACATCCTTTGGCATTACACCACATTACTAAAAAAAGCCCCATTGTATCTGTACCAACCGTTGATAAGGAAACAATTCCTTAGAAGCTGCATAATGAAACGAATTCTGCCTAATACATCTGACCAAGAGCATTTGTTACCACTAATCTATCTGGATTAGATTTAATCATAAAACTCGATTACGCTGGCACAAGCTTAGCTATTGGTTTTGATCTGTTTCTGGAATCTGAGAGATAAAAGATGACAGCGAGTATTATGAATCCCGTTGTCAGGATACAGAAGTCTCATCTGTGTGTTGTCTCCGGGTTAAGGATATGTAACACTTATAGTGGGCAAGTGCGAAAATGCCTCCTGTATAGCGAACGATAAATCTGTACAGATCATTCTACCAGTTCTTATATGTCAGCGACAGTAGGATAAATGTACATATTAAATATAGTCACATAGCTAATGTACAAGTAATGCAAACACAGATACAGCTCTACCAGCAAAAAGGATCCTTCTTAAATCCTAAGGGCGGGATGTATTAAGGTATGTCGCTGCTTATCGCAGCGTTGTTGATCGCATATGTACTAACATATGCGGTCAATATCGCAATGCGGTGACGGAGGCCCCCCGCGATAGCTGTGAGGTGGTCTGCGGGGGGTCTCCCTCATCTCCCTCGGCTCTCCAGACTCCTCCAACACTGGGAAGCAGCAGCAGGCTGCCCCCGGCGGCTCCTCCTTCCCCCTGCAGCCGGAAAGACCTCAGGCTGCGTTGCTAGAGGGAGGAGGAGATTACCTTCCGGGTCCAGGGCTGTCTGGAGGAAGGTATGCCGGGGGGAGGGGGGTCGGCACCTGTGGCGGTCGGTGATATGAAGTCCATAGGCTTCTATAGGGTATCGCCATACAGAGATGGCGATACCCTGGTCGGCGAAAAACCGGCGGTAGGGTCTTAGTACATTTGAAAATGCGGTAAAACGCCCGTTTTCGGGGGGTTTCCGCATTTTTCCTTTCGTACATCCCGCCCTAAGAGTTTAGCATCTTAGGTTTTCATCCTATATGTTCCACTATCACACAAAGTACATCCATTACCATCAGTGTTCATAACTATATACCTAAGAGCTTTAGGGGCCTATTTATCATTCAGTATTAACGGGATATCAGTTTTGGAATTTCGCTATCCCCTGAAGATAGTGGCATGGCGTTACACTGTCACACTGCTTCCAGCTACTCGCCGATATGGGATCTTATCAAAGCCTGTCTCCTGGCAACAGCAGAATAGTCATTTCGCATTGATTGATCAGGGCGGTACGGATGGTGTAATGGTTATCATTACTGCTTCACAGCACTGAGGTCATGGGTTTGATTCCCACCATGGCCCTAACTGTGTGGAGTTTGTATATTCTCCCCGTACTTGTGTTGGTTTCCTCCGGGTACTCAGGTTTCCTCCCACAATCCAAAAATATACTGGTAGGTTAATTGTCTCCCAACAAATTTAACCCTAGCGTGAATGTGTGTGTGTGTGTGTGTGTGTGTGTGTGTGTGTGTGTGTGTGTGTGTGTGTGTGTGTACGTGTACGTGTGATAGGGAATATAGATTGTAGGCTCCACGGGGCAGGGGCCGATGTGAATGGGCAAATATTCTCTGTAAAGCGCTGCGGAATATGTGTGCGCTATATAAATAACTGGTAATAAATAATAAATAAATAATAATTGTGATAAATAGGCCCCTTAGGACCTTAATAGTAAAATTATTTTCTAAATCGAGCAAGAAAAAAAAAATAGTATTGTGTGTTCTACAATGCATTCATCTAAAGCAGAGCTGGCCAAACCAGTCCTCGAGATCTACCAACAGTTCACATTTTCCAGATTACCTAGATGGTGCACAGGTGTAGTCATTACTAATTAAGATGTGCTGCATTCATTCCTAACTGACAATTCTACAGATCTCCAGGAGTTCTGGAAAACATGAATTGTTGGTAGATCTCGAGGACCGGTTTGGCCAGCCCTGATCT
The DNA here is from genome assembly GCF_028390025.1 of Pseudophryne corroboree. NCBI lineage: Eukaryota > Metazoa > Chordata > Amphibia > Anura > Myobatrachidae > Pseudophryne > Pseudophryne corroboree. The sequence goes on from NC_086449.1 coordinate 734,890,141, forward strand.
AAAGTTTACAGTATCCCAAAAGTTTACTGTATTTCGAAATGTAACTTTATCCCGAAAGTTTACTGTATACAGTCAGTTTCGGGATTCAGTAAACATTCGGGATACAGTATTTCTAAAAAAAGTATATCAATTGCATTTTAGGCAGAATTTTTTTTGCCAGGGCTTGGCTGCAATTTACAACCCAAACAGAAAAATGCGTGTTCCCCCACTCAATGCTTTTTCTATGGGGAAAAATCACAATGAGTTATTCCTCAAAAACCTGACCACTTATCAAAATTCATATCGCACATCTATATCTGACACCAGGGCAGGATTAAGGCTGGTGGGGGACCAAGGCAACGGAGGTTGTGGGGACCCATACTACGAAAGTTGCTGGCCCCACGTGCGAGCCCCGTGCCACACACACGTGCCACACACATACACGCTCCGTCCACACACACACCCGTGCCACACACACACAAACACAACTTACGGAGAGCAGCAGCAGACGGCATGTCTCAGCAGACGGCGTCTCACAGTCACTGTCTCGTGGGATTTCCCTATCCCGCGAGACTGTCTGTGAACAGGGGAGCTCCCCTGCGGCCAATGTCACTAAACAGCTGAGCCGCCGGAGGGAGCCTCCTCCGAATCAATACGTAGTGTGTAGGGGGCCCTTAATGTATGGGGCGGCCGCCCCTGTCGCCCCTCCCTTAATCCAGCACTGTCTGACAAACTATCAAATGATGCCTGAACCATCAAAATCAGTGTTGTCATTGCAAAGTAGTTGCTCACACAAAAAAAATAATAATATATATATACTGTATAAAATAAGAATTTACTTACCGATAATTCTATTTCTCGGAGTCCGTAGTGGATGCTGGGGTTCCTGAAAGGACCATGGGGAATAGCGGCTCCGCAGGAGACAGGGCACAAAAAGTAAAGCTTTAGGATCAGGTGGTGTGCACTGGCTCCTCCCCCTATGACCCTCCTCCAAGCCTCAGTTAGGATACTGTGCCCGGACGAGCGTACACAATAAGGAAGGATTTATGAATCCCGGGTAAGACTCATACCAGCCACACCAATCACACTGTACAACCTGTGATCTGAACCCAGTTAACAGTATGATAACAGCGGAGCCTCTGAAAGATGGCTCACAACAATAATAACCCGATTTTTGTAACTATGTACAAGTATTGCAGATAATCCGCACTTGGGATGGGCGCCCAGCATCCACTACGGACTCCGAGAAATAGAATTATCGGTAAGTAAATTCTTATTTTCTCTATCGTCCTAGTGGATGCTGGGGTTCCTGAAAGGACCATGGGGATTATACCAAAGCTCCCAAACGGGCGGGAGAGTGCGGATGACTCTGCAGCACCGAATGAGAGAACTCCAGGTCCTCCTTAGCCAGGTTATCAAATTTGTAGGATTTTACAAACGTGTTTGCCCCTGACTAAATAGCCGCTCGGCAAAGTTGTAAAGCCGAGACCCCTCGGGCAGCCGCCCAAGATGAGCCCACCTTCCTTGTGGAATGGGCATTTACATATTTTGGCTGTGGCAGGCCTGCCACAGAATGTGCAAGCTGAATTGTATTACACATCCAACTAGCAAAAGTCTGCTTAGAAGCAAGAGCACCCAGTTTGTTGGGTGCATACAGGATAACAGCAAGTCAGTTTTCCTGACTCCAGCCGTCCTGGAACCTATATTTTCAGGGCCCTGACCACATCTAGCAACTTGGAGTCCTCCAAGTCCCTAGTAGGCGCAAGACACCACAATAAGCTGGTTCAGGTGAAACACTGACACCACCTTAGGGAGAGAACTGGGGACGAGTCCGCAGCTCTGCCCTGTCCGAATGGACAAACAGATATGGGCTTTTTTGAGAAAAAAACCACCAATTTGACACTCGCCTGGTCCAGGCCAGGTCCAAGAGCATGTTCACTTTTCATGTGAGATGCTTCAAATCCACAGATTTGACTGGTTTTAAACCAATGTGTTTTGAGGAATCCCAGAACTACGTTGAGATCCCACAGTGCCACTGGAGGCACAAAAGGGGGTTGTATATGCAATACTCCCTTGACAAACTTCTGGACTTCAGGAACTGAAGCCAATTCTTTCTGGAAGAAAAATCGACAGGGCCGAAATTTGAACCTTAATGGACCCCAATTTGAGGCCCATAGACACTCCTGTTTGCAGGAAATGCAGGAATCGACCGAGTTGAAATTTCTTCGTGGGGCCTTCCTGGCCTCACACCACGCAACATATTTTCGCTACATGTGGTGATAATGTTGTGCGGTCACCTCCTTTCTGGCTTTGACCAGGGTAGGAATGACCTCTTCCTGAATGCCTTTTCCCTTAGGATCCGGCGTTCCACCGCCATGCCGTCAAACGCAGCTGCGGTAAGTCTTGGAACAGACATGGTACTTGCTGAAACAAGTCCCTTCTTAGCGGCAGAGGCCATAAGTCCTCTGTGAGCATCTCTTGAAGTTCCGGGTACCAAGTCCTTCTTGGCCAATCCGGAGCCATGAGTATAGTTCTTACTCCTCTACGTCTTATAATTCTCAGTACCTTAGGTATGAAAAGCAGAGGATGGAACACATACACCGACTGGTACACCCACGGTGTTACCAGAACGTCCACAGCTATTGCCTGAGGGTCTCTTAACCTGGCGCAATACCTGTCCCGTTTTTTGTTCAGACGGGACGCCATCATGTCCACCTTTGGTAATTCCCAACGGTTTACAATCATGTGGAAAACTTCCCCATGAAGTTCCCACTCTGCCGGGTGGAGGTCGTGCCTACTGAGGAAGTCTGCTTCCCAGTTTCCATTCCCGGAATGAAACACTGCTGACAGTGCTATCACATGATTTTCCGCCCAGCGAAAAGTCCTTGCAGTTTTTGCCACTGCCCTCCTGCTTCTTGTGCCGCCCTGTCTATTTACGTGGGCGACTGCCGTGATGTTTTATCCCACTGGATCAATACCGGCTGACCTTGAAGCAGAGGTCTTGCTAAGCTTAGAGCATTATAAATTTACCCTTAGCTATATTTATGTGGAGAAAAGTCTCCAGACTTGATCACACTCCCTGGAAATTTTTTCCTTGTGTGACTGCTCCCCAGCCTCTCGGGCTGGCCTCCGTGGTCACCAACATCCAAAACTGAATGCCGAATCTGCGGCCCTCTAGAAGATGAGCACTCTGTAACCACCACAGGAGAGACACCCTTGTCCTTGGATATAGGGTTATCCGCTGATGCATCTGAAGATGCGATCCGGACCATTTGTCCAGCAGATCCCACTGAAAAGTTCTTGCATGAAATCTGCCGACTGGAATTGCTTCGAAGGAAGTCACCATTTTTTTACCATGGCCCTTGTCCAATGATGCACTGATTTTAGGAGGTTCCTGACTAGCTCGGATAACTCCCTGGCTTTCTCTTCCGGGAGAAACACCTTTTTCTGGACTGTGTCCAGATTCATCCCTAAGCACAGGAGACTTGTTGTCGGGATCAGCTGCGATTTTGGAATATTTAGAATCCACCCCTGCTGTTGTAACAGTATCCGAGATAGTGCTACTCCGACCTCCAACTGTTCCCTGGACTTTGCCCTTATCAGGAGATCGTCCAAGTAAGGGATAATTAAGACGCCTTTTCTTCGAAGAAGAACCATCATTTCGGCCATTACCTTGGTAAAGACCCGGGGTGCCGTGGACAATCCAAACGGCAGCGTCTGAAACTGATAGTGACAGTTCTGTACCACGAACCTGAGGTACCCTTAGTGATAAGGGCAAATTTGGGACATGGAGGTAAGCATCCCTGATGTCTCGGGACACCATATAGTCCCCTTCTTCCCGGTTCGTTATCACTGCTCTGAGTGACTCCATCTTGATTTGAACCTTTGTAAGTGTTCAAATTTTTTTAGATTTAGAATAGGTCTCACCTAGCCTTCTGGCTTCAGTACCACAATATAGTGTGGAATAATACCCCTTTTCTTGTTGTAGGAGGGGTAATTTAATTATCACCTGCTGGGAATACAGCTCGTGAATTGTTTCCCATACTGCCTCCTTGTCGGAGGGAGAACTTGGTAAAGCAGACTTCAGGAGCCTGCGCAGGGGAAACGTCTCGACATTCCAATCTGTACCCCTGGGATACTACTTGTAGGATCCAGGGGTCCTGTACGGTCTCAGCGTCATGCTGAGAGCTTGTCAGAAGCGGTGGAACGCTTCTGTTCCTGGGAATGGGCTGCCTGCTGCAGTCTTCTTCCCTTTCCTCTATCCCTGGGCAGATATGACTCTTATAGGGACGAAGAGACTGAAGCTGAAAAGACGGTGTCTTTTTCTGCAGAGATGTGACTTAGGGTAAAAACGGTGGATTTTCCAGCAGTTGCCGTGGCCACCAGGTCCGATGGACCGACCCCAAATAACTCCTCTTCCTTTATACGGCAATACACCTTTGTGCCGTTTGGAATCTGCATCACCTGACCACTGTCGTGTCCATAAACATCTTCTGGCAGATATGGACATCGCACTTACTCTTGATGCCAGAGTGCAAATATCCCTTTGTGCATCTCGCATATATAGAAATGCATCCTTTAAATGCTCTATAGTCAATAAAATACTGTCCCTGTCAAGGGTATCAATATTTTTAGTCAGGGAATCCGACCAAGCCACCCCAGCTCTGCACATCCAGGCTGAGGCGATCGCTAGTCGCAGTATAACACCAGTATGTGTGTATATACTTTTTATGATATTTTCCAGCCTCCTGTCAGCTGGCTCCTTGAGGACGGCCCTATCTATAGACGGTACCGCCACTTGTTCTGATAAGCGTGTGAGCGCCTTATCCACCCTAAGGGGTGTTTCCCAACGCGCCCTAACTTCTGGCGGGAAAGGGTATACCGCCCATATTTTCTATCGGGGGGAACCCACGCATCATCACACACTTCATTTAATTTATCTGATTCAGGAAAAACTACGGTAGTTTTTTCACATCCCACATAATACCCTCTTTTGTGGTACTTGTAGTATCAGAAATATGTAACACCTCCTTCATTGCCCTTAACGTGTGGCCCTAATAAGGAATAAGTTTGTTTATTCACCGTCGACACTGGATTCAGTGTCCCTGTCTGTGTCTGTGTCGACCGACTAAAGTAAACGGGCGTTTTAAAACCCCTGACGGTGTTTTTGAGACGTCTGGACCGGTACTAATTGTTTGTCGGCCGTCTCATGTCGTCAACCGACCTTGCCGCGTGTTGACATTATCACGTAATTCCCTAAATAAGCCATCCATTCCGGTGTCGACTCCCTAGAGAGTGACATCACCATTACAGGCAATTGCTCCGCCTCCTCACCAACATCGTCCTCATACATGTCGACACACACGTACCGACACACAGCACACACACAGGGAATGCTCTGATAGAGGACAGGACCTACTAGCCCTTTGGAGAGACAGAGGGAGAGTTTGCCAGCACACACCAAAAACGCTATAATTATATAGGGACAACCTTATATAAGTGTTTTCCCTTATAGCATCTTTTTTATATATTTTTAACGCCAAATTAGTGCCCCCCCTCTCTGTTTTAACCCTGTTTCTGTAGTGCAGTGCAGGGGAGAGCCTGGGAGCCTTCCCTCCAGCCTTTCTGTGAGGGAAAATGGCGCTGTGTGCTGAGGAGATAGGCCCCGCCCCTTTTTCGGCGGCCTCGTCTCCCGCTCTTAACGGATTCTGGCAGGGGTTAAATATCTCCATATAGCCCCCGGAGGCTATATGTGAGGTATTTTTAGCCAAAAATAGGTTTTCATTGCCTCCCAGGGCGCCCCCCTCCCAGCGCCCTGCACCCTCAGTGACTGCCGTGTGAAGTGTGCTGAGAGGAAATGGCGCACAGCTGCAGTGCTGTGCGCTACCTTAAGAAGACTGAGGAGTCTTCATGCCGCCGATTCTGGACCTTCTTCTTGTTTCAGCATCTGCAAGGGGGCCGGCGGCGAGGCTCCGGTGACCATCCAGGCTGTACCTGTGATCGTCCCTCTGGAGCTAATGTCCAGTAGCCAAAGAAGCCAATCCATCCTGCACGCAGGTGAGTTCACTTCTTCTCCCCTAAGTCCCTCGTTGCAGTGATCCTGTTGCCAGCAGGACTCACTGTAAAATAAAAAACCTAAGCTAAACTTTTCTAAGCAGCTCTTTAGGAGAGCCACCTAGATTGCACCCTTCTCGGCCGGGCACAAAAATCTAACTGAGGCTTGGAGGAGGGTCATAGGGGGAGGAGCCAGTGCACACCACCTGATCCTAAAGCTTTACTTTTTGTGCCCTGTCTCCTGCGGAGCCGCTATTCCCCATGGTCCTTTCAGGAACCCCAGCATCCACTAGGACGATAGAGAAACAGTGTTTATGATTCTCCCATGCATCTGGGGATGATACAACATTTGTATTGCACAGATTTAAAACAGTCTACTAAAAATTGCCACGTTGCACTGTTCATATACAGATAAGGGGCAAATGCAGAGTTCAACCAACGTATGTTTTGCATTTTTGTTTCGTACTGCGCAAGATTCAGAGCCGAGTGCACGCAACTACGGCCGATTATTACACATCTGAGACACACCTCTACTTGCAGCTGAAGGGTGGTGACAGGGTTTTTGCGCATAAGCAAAGTTTAGCAACGGCGCGATGAGAGCATGTCAATGAAATTGTGCACAATGCAGAGTTGCTCATATACATAGGTACAGTACACCTGTCTTGGACTGTTTTCCTGCTCAGGAGTTGGCTGCTGCAAGTGTTTCCAGCTCTGTCGCAGCCCCATAGTACACATATAAAACGACTATAAAAGTATAAACATCAAAACACCACAGCGGTAATATTATTTGGGCGCTAAAGTATTTTAGATTATGACACATAATAGATGTCCAAAATGGTCTGACAAATATGCAATGAGACTTTGGTTTTGCATTTCTACGCTTAGTAATTATAGAAATGCTTCCAAAATCTATAGTAGGAGAAACAAAATATATACTGCTGATAGCCACACGGTCTGGTGGAATTCTATTTGATATAGCAAGAAGAGATTTTAGCAGGAACTGTAGACGCACAAGGAAAAAGTCCCCAACTTTCGGTAAGTGATTTTGATATGGTTTTTCATTATATTCAGTGTGAGCAATAGAAACCCCTGATAGAAATGTGTAACTTATCTTTCTGAGTATACTGTGACAGAACATGAACACAAGGGAAACTGCCTGTACCTTACACCACGGTGGTAGACGGAGTCCAAATGCTTACAGAATGCACAGTTGCTGCCACTACAGTATGTCAGAAATATTTCAGCACTGTGGTGTTGAGCAGGTGCGTCCCAGGAAGTCACATTAGGGAGACATTCCAGAACTACAACCCCCAGCATGGTCTGCATAAACGTGGGTAGAATGTCTTTTACTTGCAGCTCCAGTGTCCCTGATATATACACTATATATATATTCATTTCAAAATTTAGAGAGTAGGAATCAATAGCGAGAAATGCATCCATTATGCAATTACAGTAACGTTAGCTTGCAGATGGTCAACAGGGACAATTTTAGGAACATATATTTTAAAACCAGAGACGTAAGCAAGGTACACACTATGAGATTTTTTTTTGTCGAACCGACAAATGAGCTGATTTTTCGGAAGATGGAAGGTTCCGATATCTGCGCTGCGCATGAGCCTCATTCAGAGATGTACGCAGCAATATCTGCGTCTATCTCCTCACATGCTGGGGAAAGGCCGCCCAGGATGTGTGGCACCGCCTTATTATTCGTCCGCAATTTAATAGCGGATGCATCGATTTGTGGTTGAACCCTGCCCGCCACGCCTTCGTAATGCTGTGTGTGTCCCCCCCCCCCACCCCTGGGACGGCTGCCGCTGTCAATCACCTTGTAGGCACATCCTTCCACATGGTGAAGGGTCGCGTATGTGCACTGGATGCAGCTGCTGCATGCGAACGCGCGTCTGTGTCTTAGTCTGAATAATGTACTTTATTTGTCATAAACAAAACAGCAATGAAACAAACAATAAACATATTTCATTAAAAAGAAGTTAGCCCTTTTGTTCGTTTAGCAACCGAACAGCTGTAGGAAAGACGCTATTTAACATGCGCTTTGTGTGTGCACGTACACTCCCAAAATGTTTTCGGGACGGCAATCTTTCAAAAACCAAATAATTTGGATGACTAGGATCAGCTAATATGCGTCTGCCTTTTCTTAACACTCTTTTTACATAAAAATCCTTCATACAGGGCAAAACCACCCCAATAATCCTACTAGCAGTTCTAACCACACGTTCTAGGGGAATTCGCTGAGCTACTGTACAATTCCCAAACCACACTGTGATCCCATAAGTCAGAACACTTTCTATAATACTATGATAAAACCTAACTAAAGTATTCGTACGCAGACAGACAGCCTTAAGTCTCCTTAAAAAGAAGAGGCGCTGTTGTGCCTTCTTAATCAAAAAAGTACAGTTTAAGGACCAAGTTAGGTCATTAGCAATATACACGCCCAAGAATTTGAATGAAGCCACAACCTCAATTGGCTTACCATCTAAAAATACAGGAAGTAAAGGTCTACTACTACCACGTCTAAAATCAATTACCATTTCCTTTGTTTTAGATATATTTAAAATCAAACAATTTTCTTTACTCCATTCTAGTAAATGTTGAATTTCGGTTCTATAGGCTGCCTCATCATTTTCACTTATCAGGCAAACAGCTGTGTCATTTGCGAATTTCACCACTTCAACAGAATCTGAAACTGAAAAACAATCATACGTAAATAACGAATATAGTAGTAGACTCAGGACACACCCCTGTGGAACACCAGTTCCTATCCGAACTTCACCAGACACAAACTTACCTAACTTCCCTACTTGCGGGCTATCAGTCAAAAAATTTAAGATCCAATTGCACTGCACATAATCCTGTTCAAGCCTAAATTAAAAAGCTTAAAAACCAAAGATGCCGGTACCATTGTATTAAACGCAGAACTAAAATCCACAAATACAATTTTAACACATATCCCCTTCTTCTCTAAGTGGTTCTGTGCCTGATGTAAAACAGTCAAAGCTGCATCATCCGTAGACCGGTTCTGCCTATAGGCAAATTGAAAAGGATCAAAGTTGGCAGAAAAATGGGATTTGATATGACTTAACATCAGGCGTTCGAACTTCGAAGCACTTCATAACTAGCGACATTAACGCAATAGGTCGATAATCGTCTAAACATTCAGGCATGCCCTTTTTAGGTACGGGAATCATTTTTGTAAACTTAAGACAATTTGGAATTTTACAGACCTGTAGTGAGATATTAAATATTAACGGAAAAATCCCAGCTAGTTGGGAATGACCCCCTAAGCAAATTTTTTTTTTGTTAGATTTTCTGCCACACCGCACTGAATTTGCATGCGTTCACCTACATGGAGGATGAAGTCATCAGGATACATTATAGGAAATATGGGCAGATTATAGAGAATGTCACGGATGTACTAGCTGGGACTGGTGATTTCGAACTGGGTTCTGGTTTGGACTGCTCCAGAGAAGGTGTGGAAGCCGGTATACCGTGATCCGTGGCAGAGCTGGATACTCGCAGGCTGGAGAAGTGGCAGAGGCGGCTATGGGTATAGTGACGGAACGGTGACAGCAGTTGGATTTGCACGGTACAATCACAGGCTTAGGAGCGCGTGAACACACGGGTAGAGGCTTTGAAAAATGGAAAGCCAAATATACAACAGGAACCAGGTTTTAAGAGCACACTCTGGAAACTGGGAGCACAGAGCACTAGCATGCAGACTGGCTGCAGCAGACATTGCACTGGCGTTAGAATGCCCCAGACTGCTCCCAGAAATACCCTGCTCCTTCCTGGGATTGGCCCGGGTGAAACTGGCTGGATCAGGCCCCTGATTGGTCCCACTGGTCAAGTGACCAGAAGCAAGATGGCGGGACTGCAGCCGCACAGAGCACTCCCTTCGCTGCCCGCTGATCTCCTCCTGCGCACCAGACCTCCCTCCGCCCGCTAGCCGCCTGTTCCCGCTGCCCGCCTCCGCCTTCAGCAGCGCCGCAGAGGGACCATCCACAACGCACGGATGGGTACGTCCCGGCTCCCAGCAGCCGCTCTCCCGCTGCCCGTGACAGAGAATGCACACTCACTGCACAATATCTGGACCTGTGAAGACTGACCGATCGTATAGTTGAAGCTGAGCGTTTCTGCCAGTTTTTTTACTATTTTATCAGCTTTTGACCAAAACACTCATGGCTACTATACAGTAAAACAGGCCAATCACCCAATTGGCTAATTGGCCCAATAACTGTGTGAACCTAACTTAAGAGACACTTATGTAGAATGGATCCTGCTTAATGTGCAAAGAGCGGAAGCACATGGTTACTATTGGTCAGACACAAATGCCCAAATCATGTTGAGATTCACAGCAGCGTCAGCCTTAATATAAAATGAGTGCACACAGACCCACAGCGGCAATGCTTAAAGTGGTCCTAGAGAGGTGATGGAACTCACCCCTTTCCCCTCCCTCCGGCGCCCATGCAATAAAGGTATTGCACGCGCCATGGGGCGTGGTCTCAAAAAGAAAGGGGCGTGGTCACACAAAAATAATAATGGCCACAGTAGTAGCACCCCTAATACACATAATGCCCACAATAGTAGCACCCCGTAATACACAATGCCCACAGCGTTTCCCTTTTACAATGCCCACAGTAGTAGTGCTCCTTATGCAATGTCCACTGTACTGGTAGTGCCCAAAGTGGTAGTGCCCCTTATATAGAGCGCATAGTAGTGGTGCCCCTTATGCAATGCCCCCAGTAGTAGTGCCCCGTTATGTCCCCAGGAGTGATGCCCCTTATGAAGTGCCCCCTTTACAATGCCCTCATTAGTAGTGTCCCCAGTAGTAATGCCCCTGTGTAGTATTGCCCCAGTAGTAATGTCGCCTGTAGTAATGCCCCCAGTCGTTTAGCCCATGTAGTTTGCCCCAAGTAGTAATGCCCCCCTGTAGTTTGCCCCCTTGTAGTTTAGCCCCCCTGTAGATTAGCCCCCCTTGTAGTTTAGCCCCCAGTAGTAATGCCCCCCTGTAGTTATGCCCCCAGTAGTGATGCGCCCCTGTAGTTATGCCCCCAGTAGTAATGCACCCCTGTAGTTATGCCCCCAGTAGTAATGCACCTCTGTAGTTATGCCCCTAGTAGTAATGCGCCCCTGTAGTTTAGCCCCATGTAGTTTGCCCCCAGTAGTTTGCCCCAAGTAGTAATGCCCCCTTGTAGTTTGCCCCCTTGTAGTATAGCCCCCAGTAGATTGCCCCCAGTGGTTAGCCCCCAGTAGCTTGCTCCCAGTAGTTTGCCCCCAGTGGTTAGCCCCCTGTAACTTGCCCCCAGTAGTTTGCCACCAGTACTTAGCCCCCCTATAGCTTGCCCCCTGTGGTTATCCCCCTGTAGATTGCCCCCTGTGGTTATCCCCCTCTAGCTTGCCCCCTGTAGACTGCCCCCAGTGGTTAGACCCCTGTAGCCGCGCTGCTAATACAGTCACACATGTTTTTTTTTTTTTTTTAAAGCCACCATACTTACCAAGCCCCGCTCCTGCGTCCGACCGCTGTGATCCTCCTGGCCTCCGACTCCCCAGCACTATGAGAGAGACGTCATGACGTCTCTCTCATAGCGCGCACTGACAGAGCCGGGAGCCGGAGCTCAGTAGTAAGCTCCTGCTGCCAGCTTCCGCTGTACAGGGAGAGCCGGGCGCCGCTGGTAACACAATCTCAGCAGGCGCCCAGCATCTCCCTGTGCGGCGCCGACACACATCGGGTGAGGTGAGCCGGAGGAGGCGGTCCAAGTGGAACTGACGGAACGCAGTTCCGCCCCGTTCCGGCTCACTTTAACCCCTGCACAGCGGTAATCTTCTTCTGACATGCCTGATATTGATTGTACTGATTTTTAGAGATTGTCTTGCTGTTATATTGGGGTAATGTGGAAGATGAAGCTCTTACCAACAATATCCTCTCATATATCTGCTATTGTCTTCAGATACTCTCCAACATCTCCTGTTACATCTTATTTTAACCAGTCTTAAAGACTTCTCCTGAACTGTTCCCCATCTACAGAATTCCCTACCCTGCAGGACCAGTCTCCCTCCAACATTTATGCTTTCAAGTTCTGTCTTAAAGACCGTCTCTTCACTATAACTTACCTTACACCCACCTGATACTAATCCCCAGGGCATCCATCAGAATTTGCGGGGCAAAATACAACGTGTAGGGGCCCAAGCAAAGGCAGACTGGGACTGGGGAGGAAGGGGGTATACTCACCAGGACTTGCCCTGCAGTGATTTATGCATGACAGTGAGACAGCATAGCATCGAATCCGCCATTACAGTATGGCGACCACACAGAGCTCTCAATCTGTATGGCAGTGTAGTGAGGAGGGAAACGCAAGATCCCTGAGCAACACACTGTGTGGCCACACACCAAAATGACAGGCAGCATTTAAATTTGCTGCTAGGCTGCCAGTGATGCATAAGTCACTCCACGGCACGTCCTGGTGAGTATGGACAGCTGCCCCAACCCACCCCATCCGCTAGTTGAATGAAAGTGATAAAAACAATAATAATTCAGTAAAATAAAAGACATCCAACACCAGTGGGCCTCAAAACTATCTGGGCCCCTTACAGATGGTTCCACTGACTCCCCTAATGGCAGCTCTATGGAATTAATTCTGACATGGGAGCAAAACAAGTAACTTTGTATCTTTAACAAACCACGCTGCAATGCATGCAGGAGTAAATACTGACTGCTTTCGCATGTAGCCCATACATGCTGGACAGCTTTATTTTTACACTGCAATGTAGATTAGATGTTGGACAAACCTCTCCTAAAACTAAATATTTCTGCACACTGTAAATCTGCCCCACCGGCAGTGCAGTATGGTTTTGCCAAGGTGCAAAGATGCTTAATCTTTTTTGCTTTCCTTATAAATCCTACATACAGTACTTGCCAACTTCTGAACTGTGGAGGCAACTCTCTGGAATGGGAGAGTTGTGCTGCTAGATTTGGGTTATCGTGCTGAGGTTGTGCTGCTAGATTTGGGTTATCGTGGCCCCACCCTTTAAGTTTAATTCAGCTATTCATGACATTTTGTAGTAGGGACAGGGCTACATGTCATCATGACCCCACCTCCCTTCAGAGCCACTATTGGCAGCATTTTACAGTGGGGACAGAGATAAGATAATGCAAATCATCAAATGCCCTCTCCCTTCATGTGCTTTTTCCTCTCTTAGACTATTTTCTACTCCATACTCCGTACAATGGAACCTAACCCTCGATTTCTGCTACTTTCATGATTATTTCAGTGCCCTGTTCATACCTCCCGTGCGTTCGCAGCCGAAAAGAGGGAGGTGCCTCTGAAGCAGCGGGCGGGGCCTCAGGTGGATGGGTGGGGCCTAGCACTGCATCATTTTAGAGGAGTGACCAGCGCTCCCTGAGCAGCTGGGTAGCCCCCGGCTAACCCTCCCTGCACTGATGGACACCGGCTGCTTTGCAGAGCAGCGGTGATCACTGGCTCTCCCAATCCCCCCCCCCTGCCCGCAGGACACTGCGGCCCACAGTTGGCACAGTGTCCAATTTAGCGGAACTGTCCCGCTGTATTCGGGATAATTGTGAGGTAATATTAATATTGTAAGTGGAGCTGCAAAGTGTGCGCCGCAGTGAGGGGGGGGGGGATACCGGTGTCTGGCAGTGGGTGCGATCATTCCCAAACGCAGGGAGCATACCTCCCAACTGTCCTGATTTGGGAGAGACAGTCCCGTTTTTACGGTCTGTTCCGCTGTCCCACCCACGGGTCACAGTGACCCGCGGTGCCCCCCAGTTGGTAGATCCCCCCGTCACTTGCTGCTCTAAGTAGAGCAGCGGTGAATATATGCTGTGCGCATGCGCACAGTGTCTATTCACGGCAGAGAGGGACAGGGGGCATGACCAGCAGCTTACTGAGCGCTGATCATGTCCCCATAATGACGAAAACTGAGGCGCGGCTTGCGATCGCGGCATTTGTCGTGAGGTCACCCCCCCTTTATGATAGGCCACGCCCCCTAATTTCGGGCACGTGATAATATCCCTCCCTGTCCCGGACCAAAGTTGGGAGGTATGCAGGGAGAGAGGACTGACTGCTGCTGAAGCTGCCTCTCCCCAGCCCAGAACCCTACCCACCTCTGTCAGGCCATGATTTAATATACTGACAGTCCAGAGTGAACAGTTTTGTGGCACCTTGCAAATAAACCATGACGATGATGATGTGACATTAGGCCACTTCAAGTGCCAAGAGATTCATCTAAGCGTGCCAGGTGCAAAACAACAGCAATTAGCAGCATGCATCCAAAATATATCATAAATCAGGTCCAATGAAAAGACTATGATTTTACAAATTTCAACTTGTGTCTTTATCTAGACATCTGTTTCCTATACAGAGTCGAAAGATTAATGACCACTCCGATTTCTGATGCATAAAATTGGGATTGCAGATGTCTTATCTATAGTTTACAAGTGACACTTAATGTGCAGACAATATTACCATAGCAGGAGTTCTCAATGGGTTGTGTTTGCCTTTACATTATATATTAATCAAATTAATGAGGCTTTCTAAATGCAAAAGCATTACAGGTGTACCTAATCTACAGCTTTATGACCCTGCCGTCAGTAAAGACAGTGCTCATTTACACGCCTCGAAAATGCAAAGGCAGCCTTAATAACGCCCGCCCAGGACCTAACGTGAAGAATAGAACAAGCAGTTGACTGCCGTCCAAAACACAGGCCCACGTACTTTCAGTAATGAGGTCTCTACTCCCGAGACTAGCGTGATGTTCTATCAAACACACCAATTATTGACTGAAAAACTAGACACAGGAATATAATTCTGTGATCGAGAACCTAATCATCGCTCGGGATTACACAGAGGCCTGGAGCACAAATTTATCCAAAAATAAGTTGTTGCATTTGGCTCAGTAGGAAGAAGGATACGTTTGGCAGAGTTTGAGTATTCATTCTTTGTTTGTGAAATTATTATGCAGAACACAAGTTCTCTGGTCAATCTGAGTTAAGTTTTAAGGTCAAATAAAATGGCCGTTTTTACCTACAGTAATAGTCATATGTGTTAGTCTTTAATAGTAATAGTAGTCTTTAATATCACCATCATTAACAACCAACTATGGGGGTAATTCTGAGTTGATCGCAGTAGCAAGTTTGTTAGCAATTGGGCAAAACCATGTGCACTGCAGGTGTGGAAGATGTAACATGTACAGAGAGAGTTAGATTTGGGTGGGTTATTTTGTTTCTGTGCAGGGTAAATATTGGCTGCTTTATTTTTACACTGCAATTTAGATTTCACTTTGAATACACCCCACCCAAATCTAACTCTCTCTGCACATGTTATATCTGCGACCCCCTGCAGTGCACATGGTTTTGCCCAACTGTAACAAAATTGCTGCTGCGACCAACTCAGAATTAGGCCCCATATCTTAACCGTGGGCCTAATTCAGATCTGATTGCTGCAACGGCAAAAGCATCTCACTGGTGCGATTGCCTCTGCCTGATTGACAGGCGGACGCGGGGTGGGAGGGGGCGTGCCAACGGTGTTAGAACGTCGTTGGTGGGGCGTGGTCAGGACAACGCAGGCGGGCAGCCGCCTACCAGCGCAGTTTGCCAGGTGCAAAAGCATCGCTGCTGTACGATGCTTCCGCACCCATGCTGGGGGGACAGGGCCTGACACGAGGGGCGGACTAGCACATCTACGATCAGGTCTGAATACCCCCATCCTCCCCGTGATCAGTCTTGTTAGAGTGAGAAAGAATAAAGCATATTTTGGAAGTGTGTTACAAGAAAGACCCCAGCCCTGAGGTGAAGAAGGGGTCCCTTATGGACATCGAGGGAATGTAAAAAGTCACACCGCATACAGTAGACATTTGTGGCCAAAATGGCCATTTGTCAGATATGGTGACTAATAAAGTCCTGGTTATTTAATTTGTTGATATATAGGACGGGATGTAATTAAGTCCGAGCCTGGCAGCCATGAGGGATGCCGGCCGAACTCGGACATTTTTTTAAAGGGACAATCATGTTCAAGGCTAAACCATGTCTTGCACATGATTGCTCCTTTCAAAAACCATCCCAGTTCGGCCGACATCCCGCATGGCCGCCAAGCTCAGACTTCATTACATCCCGCCTAGAATGTGTGTATAGTAGTGTATGTTGGACTTCATTGGATTGGCTGTGGCTCCTATTTCATCTACACAACCTCTATACTGTACACATCTTATCCATCCTGCCTATGTGAGTAAGACAAGCAATTTCATTTTACAGTAATTATTGTGTGGGGGTCCCATATTGAGAGGATCCAACTGTATGGTGACTCAATGCTGGCAGAGATGGAGGGGCGCTGGTATCCGGTTGATAGGTCGACATGCATTAGGTAGACAGGTACGAAAGGCCGGCATGCAAAAGGTCGACAGTGCTTACGGTTGACGGGTACATATGGTCGACATGACTAAGGTCGACTCGACACACATATTGCTGACACAAATAAATAAAAAAACAAAAACGTTTTCATCCTTTACCATCCACATGGACTATGATTGGGAATAGTAACCTTGCCCGCAGCATGGCAGTAAAGCAATGCAGTATACTGATTAAAATGACCCCCTGCCCCCCCCAAACATATGTCGACCTATTTTGTGTCACCCATTTCCATGTCGGCCTTTTTCACCTGTCCAAAACAATAGATCTCAAACCCGTGTTCCAACTCAATAGTGCAGCAGCGTCTGCTAGAGTGGTCACCTCCACTCACAATAAAGTCCACAATTTGCAGACACGCGCTCCTTCTGGAATAACTCAGGATAAATAACCCCCGGCAACCTTCAGACAGTTCTACAATCTTTAGATCAAAGGTGGTAGGTCTTCAGAATACCGACTCTCCTTGTTCATATCCCTCAAAAAGAACAAAAGTGAGGGATAATAGTGAAGTACAGTTTATTAGGATAATATATAAAACAGCTCCAATAAAATAAATCTAACAGCAAATCCATCACAATTCTAGGTCAAGGTTTGTGTACCAAAATACGTGGGGTGTCTTACGATGCCCACCCAAAAGCGCTCATATAACGGTACTCAGGTACCTCCCGGGATAACAGCACCCTTTTACCGCTGGCCAGGCACCTATGTTCACGTAGCTGGTCTGCCGTCAGTCTGCAAATTGTGAACTTTTATTGTGGACTTTTTTCACCTGTCGACCTATTCAAGTGTCTACATTTTACATGTCGGTCTATTGACCCTGTCGACCTTTTGAACCTGTCAACCAGTTGCATGTCAACCATATAGGGGCGACTTATTGACTGTCGACCTAATGCTGGTTGACCCCCACACCCAGAGGTGTTAACATGCTGCACGTACAAACCATGCGGCATATGCGCTGTTCAACTTTTTAGCGACTTAGACGCATGCACAGTTGACAAATGTTGACCATTTGCGCGAGTACTGACACTGGGGGCACCTCAGAATCAGGCCCCTAGTGTATTCCCGCACATATGCAGAGATGCACACATCAAGTTGTCTTCAAGGAAGATCATCACGCAAGATATACTAGGCAGAATCGTTAGTACTCGCTCTGCATAAGCCGCGTAGTCCCCAAACTGACCGTAGCCTAACTTGTGCATTGGCTTACAATAACAGATCTGCCAAAGCTGGCCAGCTTCCAACATCATAGATATCATTCCGCTTGTACAGTAATACTGAACTTAGGGGAACCGACTAAATTAACCAGTGCTGCCGGCTTTCATGCATAGAGAATGCTTACATTTGCTATGAAGCCAACATTTCCCAGCTCAAACAGAAAGATTTAGAAATAGATGGGGCATTAATTTCCAATGAGCTGCCAGACCAAATGTTTATTTTCTCTGATTCCTCAAACACTGCCTAAGTGCCTTCCGCAGTGCTCTGTAGCGGCTCTGTCACCGGCCTCCGACGTGTCTATGTGTGTCATGTGCTCTCCAAATATCAATTCATTGTAAATGTCTCTCCCAAAGTACATCAATAAATGCCACAGGAGAAGTGCTCTAATGGGACTTTGTAACCTTGAAACAAATGTTCCGTATCTGCCTGTATATCCTAACCAAAATGGAAAAGATATTAAACCTGCAATTTATTGCTCTCAAAGTCAATTTAGCAACTTCTATATTTTTAAATGCAACAGAACAGACTTTCACCTGCTTCCTTACTAAATAATACTGTGCCCGATTCAGAGTTGTACAATATTACACAGGTGCAAGGAAGCGGCTGTGCAATTTGTCAAAATTCTAATACAGTAGAAGGCATCTGCCGGAGATAGACCCCTTCTGTTACCATTAGCGAGGATCCGAGTGCTGCGTCAACTGATGCAAACCCGGATCACTATCGCAACCGTCGGTCGCAATTTGTGATTGCTACAGGCACCAGCCACCTTCCGTAAGGTGAAGTTTACTCAGGCTGGCCATAGGATCCGGACATTGAGGTCGTGTCACAGTTTGGGACTGTGATCCCGTACGCAGTAACAATGGCTCTGGTGTATTTCTTCCAGTGGCTACGCTACATGACCATGGAGGTACACCCAATGTGCGTCCTCATATGCAAATGGCGGCTCAGATATGCAGATTATGGGCGTCTCTATACAACTCCAGCGGCTGTGACATTTGCATATTTTCGCACAGCCGCTGCCTACAAATTTGCAGCTGGATCAGGCCCACAGTACCGTACAACATACCATAAAAATATTGAATGGTCTAATAAAACAACATTGTGGGACGGATGTAATGATGTCCGAATTGGCCGGAGGTGCGGATTCCCAGCCGAACGCTAACTTTTTTTAAAGCAGCAAAACCATGCTTTGTAAATGAATGCCACTTTAAAAAAAGTGTGAGTTCGGCCGGGAACCCGCACCTCCGGCCAACACAGACGCCAATAAGAGTAGTAATTAGTATTGGCCCTCATTCCGAGTTGTTCGCTCGCAAGCTGCTTTTAGCAGCATTGCACACGCTAAGCCTCCGCCTACTGGGAGTGAATCTTAGCTTAGCAAAATTGCGAACGAAAGATTCTCAAAATTGCGAATAGAAATTTCTAAGCAGTTTCTGAGTAGCTCGAGACTTACTCTGCCACTGCGATCAGTTCAGTCAGTTTCGTTCCTGGTTTGACGTCACAAACACACCCAGAGTTCGCCCAGACACTCCTCCGTTTCTCCAGCCACTCCCGCATTTTTCCCTGAAACGGCAGCGTTTTTTCACACACTCCCATAAAACGGCCAGTTTCCGCCCAGAAACACCCACTTCCTGTCAATCACACAACGATCACCAGAACGAAGAAAAAAACTTGTAATGCCGTGAGTAAAATACCACGATGAAAAAGAACGAGCGAACAACTCGGAATGAGGGCCCTTATTCCCTGCACAAATCCACATTACGGGTACAGGGGGATGGTGTTATTAGGGAGCAGGGATCTCCTTACCTGAAGTCTGTAATAGCAATGGGTGTGAATCCAATTATGACTGCACACGAAGCCAGCCATGTGGAGATTATTTCCCAGCCAGTGCTGTTTCTCCATACGGATATCCAGCTGTACCATTGCCCTTGATGATTTAATGTACTAACACAGAATTGGATGTAACTGGAGTGCTATCTTTACAGTTTATTTCAATGTATTGATTTCCTGACAGTGAACTACATTACGGTGCAAGACACTTGGAGAGAAGTAACCACATTATTAACCATTTATTCTAAAAAGGTCCTGCCCCTTATAAATTTAAATGGAAATAAATCCTTGCTTCCAAACGGAGCAGAAATGATCGCTCCCGAGACTCCATGGAAAGCAATAGTGAGAAAATTATGTATGGTCACAGCACGTTTCCGAGACAGAAATTATTACTTTATATGAAGTGTACATTTTTATACAATCAAATATAAAACAATCGCTGGACTGTGTGAGCTTACTAGGAAAAATCCATTGTGCGGTATTGCAGTAAACAGCAGATTCAACACATTCCTTCAGGATGGAGTTCTCATTAGCTTAAAGGACGACTGCACTGTTAGGGGAGGACTGACATGTGCTCATTTTACAGGCAGCGATAATTAAGAAGAGTATTTTGAGCTGTCTCTTGACCTCAGGCATCAGTTGGGCATTCTTGGAACTGCCCCTTATTCTCCATATACAGTACTATATATGAGAAGCATGTTTTGTTAACAATTACTTTTAACTTCTGTATTTCCAGTTTATAGTGAAAAGAGAGGGATCATCATCATCATCATTATTTATTTCTAAGAAGCTAAAGGTCTCCATAACGCATGAAAGTGAGAGTTGCAAGAATGTCATCTTGTCGTCACCCTCCTTACGTTGGTGCTGTCCTGAGAAGAGCTTACCATCTTGACCTTGAAGAGGTTACTATCTTGCCTCATGGTTGGAACTGGCCATAATGTTATGACATTAGGGTTTGTCAAACCGAATGCAGGGCCAGAATCCTGAAAGTTTTAATGGCACCATCAGAATTAATTTTATGTGAATGATCGGATTGGCATCGATATCCAAGAGCACAGGATCCTGATGGTCAGAATGCCGAAAGCAGCATCCCAACATTCAAAATCTCTACAGATTTTGGTACCCACCCCTTCCACAGCCTAACCCTAACCCACTTCCCCTGCTGCGTAATCCTAATCCACACTTCCCACAGCCTAAAACAAACCCACCCCTCCTGCAGCCTAACCCTAACCCAATCCTCCCAGTCTAATCCTAAACCACCCTTCCCACAGCCTAACCCTAAACCACTTCTCCTGCGATTTATTTCTAATCCACCCCTCCTGCAGCCTAACTCTGACCCACCTCTCCTGCAGCCTAACTCTGACCCACCTCTCCTGCAGCCTAAACATAACCCACCCCTCCTGCAGGCTAACCCTAACCCAATCCTTCTACAGCCCAACCCTAACCCACCCCTCCCGCAGCCTAACCCTAAACCAATCTGCCCACAACCTAGCCCTAACCCGCTCCTCCTGCAGCCTAACCCACATCTCCCACAGCCTAACCAACCCCTCCCACAGCCTAACCCTAACCCACCCCTCCCACATTTTAACTCTAACCCACTTCACCTGCAGCCTAATCCTAATCCACCCCTCCTGCAGCCTAACCCTAACCCACCTTTCCTGCAGTCCTAACCCTAACCCATTCCTCCCACATCCTAACCTCAACCCACTCCTGCAGCCTAACACTAACCCAAATCTCCCACAGCCTAACCCTAACCCACCCCTCCCACAGCCTAACCCTAACCCACCCCTCCCACAGCCTAACTCTAACCCACTTCGCCTGCAGCCTAATCCTAATCAACCCCTCCTGCAGTTTAACCCTAACCCACCCTACCTGCAGCCTAACTCTAACCCATTCCTCCCACATCCTCACCCTAACCCACTCCTCCCGCACCATAAAACACTAAACCAATCCTCCCACAGCCTAACCCACCCCTCCCACAGCCTAACCCTAACCCACCCCTCCCACAGCCTAACTCTAACCCACTTCACCTGCAGCCTAATCCTAATCCACCCCTCCTGCAGCCTAACCCTAACCCACCTTTCCTGCAGTCCTAACCCTAACCCATTCCTCCCACATCCTAACCCCAACCCACTCCTGTAGCCTAACACTAACCCAAATCTCCCACAGCCTAACCCACCCCTCCTACAGCCTAACCCTAACCCACCCCTCCCACAGCCTAACCCTAACCCACCCCTCCCACAGCCTAACTCTAACCCACTTCGCCTGCAGCCTAATCCTAACCATCCCCTCCTGCAGCTTAACCCTAACCCACCCTTCCTGCAGCCTAACTCTAACCCATTCCTCCCACATCCTCACCCTAACCAACCCCTCCCACAGCCTAACCCTAACCCACTCCTCCCGCACCATAAAACACTAAACCAATCCTCCCACAGCCTAACCCACCCCTCCCACAGCCTAACCCTAACCAACCCCTCCCACAGCCTAACCCTAACCCCCCCCCCGCATCTTAACCCTAACCCACCCCTCCCGCAGCCTAACCCTAACCGAATCCTCCCACAGCCCAACCCCAACGCACTCCTCCCGCAGCCTAACCCTAACCCAATCTGCCCACAGCCTATCCCTAACCCGCTCCTCCTGCAGCCTAACCACATCTCCCACAGCCTATCCCTAACCCACCCCTCCTACAGCCTAACCCTAACCCATTCCTCCCACATCCTATCCCTAACCCACTCCTCCCGCAGCCTAACACTAAGCCAATCCTCGCACAGCCTAACCCACCCCTCCCACAGACTAACCTAAACCAACTACTCCCACAGCCTAACCCTAACGCAGTCCTCCCACGGCCTAACCTTAACCCACTCCTCCCACAGTGTAACCCTAACCCACCCCTCTCACAGCCTAACCCTGTCCCTAGTGCCTAACCTTAACTCCAGTATTTACCATTGTGATTCTGACCATTGGGATGCTGCTGTTAGTATTCTTTTTTATTTATTCTTTATTTTGAATGGTCAGTCACAAATACAGGAAACATGAATGAGAGACGCCGTGGTAAATATATAAAGAGGTAAGCAAAACAAATGTCACTGATCACAGCTGGAACTAGTCCTATATAGAAACAGGAGGTAATAGAAACATGGAGAGATAGCAAACGCAAATAGGTGACTAAAGTTTTAATGCAAATAACAACGTAATAGAACTGCAAAGTCAGTGCAGATATTTACAGGGGGTGTGAAAACAAGTAGTGGGAGGGAGGGGGTGACCACAGCACAAGACTGCATTGGGATTTATAGACCAGTCTGTAGAGAGATTAGAAGTGGCGGTAGAGGTAGAGCAAGGTGGAGGACACAGTATGTATTGCCCACGGGTCTCTGCCAGAGTGCAGTGCTCAGGAGGATGGGAGTCTACGTTCGGCAGACAGCCAGGGAGCCCAAACTTGGGAGAAGAAATGGGCCTTGCTGCTGTCGGCATTCTGACCGCTGGGATATTAACTACATCCCGAATGATCAGTCTTTAGATGAGCAGAACATTATTGTTTGCATGTATGCAAATTTAAAGTACAGCAATTAGCATGAAGTAATGTTCGTAACATCAAGTGGGAGATGTATTACCAGTAGAGAAGTGTCACGTGCACAAGATGGGTGACGGAGGGATGGAACAGTGAGTCAGAAGGGGGAGGAAGGGGGGGTGCGGGGGCATTGTGCCGCTTCTGCAAACCACTGCTAATGGGCTTTGGACTTTTATACAGTATTTTAGAATGTATTTCCCAGATGTTTACCGAGGCCTCTCCTCAGTAATGGACAGAACAGAAGCTGTAGTAATCAGGCTTTACTGACCTTTTTATTACATTCCCCCCCAGGTCACAAACACCATAAAGAAATTGGTTGCCATGGGCAACTTCTCCACTGGCTCACTTCTCCACTTTTATCACTGCTTAGTACATGTCCCCCTAAATCTCATATTATTATTATTATTATTATGAGTCTTCCTATTATTAAATAATAATAATAATACACAAAATAACACACGGGGTGGATAAGCTGAGATTACTCTCTAGACCCACATGTTTAGTTAGCATGGTAATAAATGATTTTATGTGGCACTAGGCTGATGCGCTGTGCTCTGACAGGGATCACCAGAAGGGGAGATTTCTCTCCCCAACTCCGGCGGCTGAGATGTTAATACATCTCTGCGTTATTGCTTCCTGCTTCTCCTCAATAAGAGGCAAAGCAGAATGAGCTATAGCGGCACAATAAGTAAATACATAGTTAAACACCAATAACTTGATAGTTGACAACACTACAGTGCAGCTGAGGACCTGACTTAGAGACAGACCCATTAGCATTCGCAAGTAACCAGCGGAAAAATTTGCTAATGCCGCAGCCGCTGGAATGTATAGAGACGTCCTCTGGCTGTGTCTATAATCTGCCGCTTGCACACAACGATGCACCATCGGCAACATCGATCGGTTACATCATCGAATTTCCAACCAACATTATGGTTGCTTAGAATGTCCATTGGAACGAAGCCGCCGGGGCATACACAGACAAAATAAAAAATAAAAGTTAGAACATGATGTGTTGCTATTGGTTATAGCACCATGTTATTAAACATATTTCTATTATACTATATTTTTGTAATTTTGTAATTCCTGAAGGATAAAAATACATGATTACACCCTCCTAATGGGTACCCCTTTTATATAGATGTTGGTGTGCCCTGTATATCAGCTATGAGGGGACATTAAGTTAAGTACAAGTCAGGACGCTGGAAGCAGCACTAAGCTGAAGTATTGATTGTGCGGGAATTATTCACTCGTCAGTGGCAGATGCTAAAGACTGTTAGCAGCCATTACAGTGGAGTCTCAGAGAGGCTTCTTCACTGCATATGTTAGGCAGATTGGTTCTTTCTTCTACACTTTGTCAGGTACAAGGCAAATGCATGTTTTGCTTTTCTCCGTCCCAAGGCTATATTATTAAGCTGCACATCCACTGATTACAGCAATTATAGGAAAGGCAGCTCACATAAATAAACAGTATATGGATGTAGCGTCCATATTGGGGGCTGTTTTTGCAGCACAGAACATACAGTACATCCCCCATAGGTCGTTGTTCTCACATTTTTATAAATATTGCCAATGAATAATTAGACTGCAGCAAATGTCGCTATATTTTAAAATATGGTTTACAGCTATTACTATAAAACTCTCAGGTAAATGCAGAATTAGTAAATCTGACTTGGAGCATTTTTATATACAACCTACAGTACAAACTGCAACTTCCACATTCTGATTAACAGATCTTTACATAGTGTAAACATATTACTCAGCTCATTATTATTTATTATTATTTTTTCAGTCCTTGCCCCAGTGGAGTTTACAATCTATGGGGGTTATTCAGGTTTGTTAGCAAACCAAAAAAAGCACACTAATGGGTAAAAACCATGTTGCACTGCAGGTGGGGCTGATGTAACATGTGCAGAGAGAGTTAGATTTGGGTGGGTTATATTGTTTCTGTGCAGGGTAAATACTGGCTGCGTTATTTTTTAACACTGCAATTTAGATTTCAGTTTGAATACACCCCACCCAAATCTAAATCTCTATGCACATGTCATATCTGCCCCACCTGCAGTGCAAGAGGGTCCCAAATTCAAAGATGTTGGGAGGTATAGGTAAATCATGCTGCTGTCAACTTGTATATAGCATATTATCAATTTGAAACTTTTTTTTTGTATTATCGTAGAATTCAAACTAAACTAAACCTTAACCCATACTTGCTGACTTTATGGCTACCAGGTCGACACAGCGAGGGCAGACGGGGACTGGCACAGTATAGGTGGGCAATGCGGGGGGCATAATGGTGTGATCGTGTCATTGTGGCCCCGTCCCCTGCTATACAATGCGAAGGTTACCAGAATTGCAAAGCAGGGGGCGTGGCCATGATGCAATTCAGCTCAAAGCACGTCATAGGCCACCCTGACCATCCACTTTACTTAGGAAGTGGGCGTAGCCAGTTGGACGCTGTGCAGGACCGGTGAACTTGAATGCTCTTCTGAGTGGCCAGTAGCAGCACCCGAGATTCAAGAGCCTCCCAACGTTCCGAGAGAGTAGGCAATTATGCCTTAACCTGATACACTTTTAATAATCTATTCATATATACAAATACTGCAAAATGGATATACTTTGCAACAGATGTTCTGATATTTGTGGCGGAGGTTCAATACCTTTTAATTGTACTGTACCTTATCCCTCTGATGGTACAGGTAACCTGAACAATCTAAAATGAAGTGTGTTTGTTTATATTAATAACTCCCTATCCACTTATGCATTTAAGAGTTTTGTATACGTTAGCTTATTTACCAATGCATTTAATGGAATTTTGAGTTACACTTAATGTAACAGACTGAGGCACGCCACTAAATTTGAGGTAACCCATTAGATACCACAGGTTGACAACCTCATCTGTACTTCAAGGTCAAAGATACTGTGAAGGATATTTATCAAATCTGAGAGAAAGATAATGTGAAGAGAGATAAAGTACCAGCCAATCAGATCCTAACTGCCATTTTACAGGCAGTATTGCAAAAATGTTAGTTTGGAGCCGATAGGTTGGTACTTTTTATTTTATATTTTTACAATATTGATTTTTAGTGAATTTTTCTATATAACATAAAAGGGAGATGGGGTACAGAACAAAAAAAAAGGAAGGAGGGACAGGGGAGGGTACACATATGGGGTACAAAATGGTACAATTAAATCATTTTGGATAAAATAAAGTAATGGTAATAAAAGTACTTCTTCATAGTAAACAATAGGAAACAAAACTCACACCACCAAAGAAATGTTATATAAAGTGGTATAGTGTATTGCAGAATTACATAAACAAAAACATGGTAACTTAGAGACCGAGTATAACGAAAGTAACATGAGGAGAATAGGGTAAAAATGGTGAGACATAATATCGAGATGAACAATACACCAAAGTCAAGTACTGAAGCCAGACAAGTGGAACGAAGTTAGGGGGTCGCCTCTCATTTGCTGGGTGTTTTTGATATTTTTTCCAACCAAACCAGTGTATGTAGGGATTAGGGACCGAGAATGAATATGAGGAGCCCGCTGTTTCAAACTGGTATCCGGACTCTAGGTCGACACCCATTAGGTCAACACCCATTGGTCGACAGTGGCTATGTCGACACTAGACGCAGGTCGACACGACCATTGGGTCGACATGAAAAAAGGTCAACATTAATTTTTCACATTTTTTTATTTACTTTTTCATACTTTACAATCCATGTGGATTACGATTGGGAACGGTAATGCAAGGGGACGCAGTGCACTAATTGGAGTTCCCGGTCACTTGACGGAGAAAATGACAACAAAAAAACATAAAAAACTCAAGTCGACCTTTTTTGTCATGTCGACCTAATGTCAGTGTCGACCTACCAACTGTCGACCAATGGGTGTCGACCTAATGGGTGTCGACCCTGAGTCCCATACCCTTCAAACTTGTAGTGAGACTGTATTGGTTGTACTTTATCTCTCGCCACTTAATCTCTCTCTCTCTCCAAGGTTTGATAAATATCTCCGTATATATCTACAGAGCAATGCTCGCATAACACATAAAAAATTTAAACCAGACCTGGGCGCTATGAAAAAAGGCAGAATGTAATAATCCCAGACATAAGTCACCAAATCATGGACAAATGCATAAATTCTGCACTGGAACAGGACTGGCGCAAAATTTTAATCCCATTTTCTGTATCTTAAATAATGCGCGCAATTATAAGAATGTCCATTATTCACAGATACAAAATACAAAAGTGTTAACGAAACAGCTGAGTAACGTGTAATAACAATTCAGGATACAGACTACAAAAAGTGACTAATTACACTGACAATACAGATATATCTAAATACGCGGAGCAGCAAAGAAGCCAACTGTGTATATTTATGCGCTGCTTGTGGACTACTGAGAAAGAGAGATGAAGGAGTGAAGCCCTACACAAATATAAACTTAAGATGCTGGAACATTCCCCATTCGCAGACAGAATAATATGTGTTGGAAAGTGAGGCGTCCCACTGAGCTGCCTTTCAGAGAGAAGTAGCACAGGGCGAAATGGCACTTTTCATTTCACACAGAAAACAACAGTACCCGATGAAAGGGTGAAGTAGTCACAAAATAACTAGAAAATAAGTGTGAGGGAGAACTTCTTGCCTGGAATCATCTGCACAATACCGCACAGCTTGAAAAAGAGTAACTACATTTAATAGCCATGCCCTCTCATTGCCAAACTGAGTAATGACGACGTTTTCACCATTTTCACAAAACTTTTTAAAGGTTCTTCTAGAACAGGACTAGACATTAATTGGATAGGTGTTAGATAGGTGAACAAATAGTAGACATCTAAAATACGTTTTCCTAAAAAAAAAAAAAGAAAATAAATAAATAAATAAATAAATAATATAACTTAGTTGTTGTTATTCTTTATCTAATCCCTTATCCCCCCCCCTCCCCCAAACTCTCCTACACTTGCCTCCAGAAAAACACACCATACCCAATTTATTGGCCTTTACTCTGCACTGTTATGCAGTGGCATCGAGAGGGGGGTGGCGGATGACCGAATACTAATTACTTGGGTCCGCTGTCCCCCTGCACTCCACTCTTATCTGTCAGCGGCAGCAGCCTCTCTCCTCAGCCCAGAACACGCAGCTGTGTGCTGGAATGTGGCGAATCTAGGGAGGCTGCCACCGCTGGGTACAGCAGCAGTTTCCTTAGGGGCCTATTTATCACCATCCACATCTGATGATGCGGATGACAGGTGATAAACTCGACCCAACTCGCACTGCGATAATTGAGTACATCGCATGGATGTATCAATTATCGCATGCAGGGACAGAGATTGCGTTCAAGCTCTGTCCCTGTGATGCCTCTCCGCAGCATCATCAAGGTGTTTTTCGTAAAAAATACCCTGATGTCCTGCTGCGCATGCGCCGCCACCCATCGCTACCGCCGCCGGGTCCCCCCCCCCCCGTCGTTACTACCCCCCCTCCACTGGATTTTATACTTACCAGACCAGGGGCCGGTGTCCGCTGCTTAAGGAGGCTGCCGGGCAGCTGGGTCCTTCTTCTGCGCTGAGACCCTTAGTGCTATAAAGTGCGCTGCCGCTTTGCAGCGTCACTTTACTGCACTGGGATCACAGAGCAGCAGTTGGGGGACTCGGCGCTCAGCAGCGCTCACCGGAGCAACGGACACCGGCTCCTGGGGCTGGTAAGTAGGTTTGTTTTTATTTTTTTTAACACTGTGATCAGCTTGTGTGTCCATCGGACACAAAGAGCTGATCACTGGAACCGGGTCCCCGCACAGCTTTCTATGCCAGGGGCAGAGAAGGCTGGGCAAAAGGCTGCATATCGCAGTGCTGCCCTGTGTTATCCCAGGGCACACTGCCGTATTATTTTAGTTTTTTTTTTTAAGGAACTTCGGCCCAGATCACATTTCCCATTATAATAAGTATGGGGAATGCGATCTGGGTTACTAAAAAAATTACAATGAAAGGGTTTTTCATGAAAAACTGCTCCAAAAGCCCTTTAATACATTTAAGTGATACTGATATAATGTGAAAAGGTTGTAAAAACACCCTTTTTCACATTATTTTAGTAAAAGTATTGTTAATAAATGGGCCCCTTAGTCCTTAGTCTCCTCTGTCTGCCAAGCAGGGGGAAGCAATTGTACCCTCCCCCCTGTATCTGCCCCTGGCAGTTTTTAGACTTTTTTTGTAGGGTCATGGCCATGCCTGCACAAGTACGCCACACATCCTGCAGTACCCAGGCCAAGCACCACTCTCTATGGTCCTGCAGTTATGTCACCTTAAAGCCCCCATACATCTGTGACGGGTTGTTGTAATTGGGAATATCCAACAAGTGGAAAAATCTCCATTCCTCGCTCCTGACCGGCAAATCAGGGATTCTTAACATGAAGAATTTCACTGATTCTCCGATGGATCACCGATCAATCGGCGGTTCTGGGTGCATCGGGATTCTGGGAAATGGCAGGCAGATGTATGGTTACAGTCATTGTGCCGTTGTTATGTCAGTTTGTCATTTTTGTATTTTCCCTCTACGGCACTGCGGAAACAGTGTTGCGTCTTAAAAATAAAAGATAATAATCAATGTTAGTTTGTAACAGGAACTGCAGTTTATGTACCATCTGCACAGAACACATCATAGTACTAAGGTAAAATGTTGCAAACTCTGATATAAAATGGTCTCCGATTACCCGTTCAACAACCTGACCAATAACTTTGCAGCAGCATGTATTTTGTTCCCCTCATCCAATCTATACCCAAATTCTGTTACATGCCTGCAGAATACGCACGTAACTCCCACAAGACACTGCATAGACTTTCATTCATTTACTCATATAATCTTCCAACATTCACCATCACAGATCACTTTTTCACTGGTCTTTCCCAAACAAGGCTTTTCTCCAACACTCTCACAAGCATTCTTTGGGCCTGATTCATATGCAGTCACAATGCCGATGCAGCAGCGATAATTTTCAGTGATGGAATTGCAAGGCAACACAAGTGTTGCGGCCGCTCACTATTGAATAGAGAAGCCCACCGAAGCCATCGTAACATGCTCAGCAACTGCGTACACACACAATACAAATGCGAGGAACAGCAACTGACTGTGTGCCTTCATGGCCACGCAGAATAGCTGCTGGCACTGCGACGCTGGTGCCACGATGTTTTATGTGTATAAGATCGCAGTCACACGCCATGAAAACAATCACCACACGCCTGCGTTTTTGCAGACACTCCC
This sequence comes from Pseudophryne corroboree, assembly GCF_028390025.1. Taxonomy (NCBI): domain Eukaryota; kingdom Metazoa; phylum Chordata; class Amphibia; order Anura; family Myobatrachidae; genus Pseudophryne; species Pseudophryne corroboree. Next base: position 734,920,467 of record NC_086449.1, read on the forward strand.
CGTTACCTCCTCCAAATGGCCTCTTCCGGTAAGGTACCTTGGAGCGTGCGGACTGCACCCGCGATGCATGCGCAGTCTGACGGTAATCACTCAGTTGCGGCACCATCAAAGTTGCGACTGCATCTGAATCAGTCCTCTCCTACAAACGACCAAGACCATTATCCAAACTGCACCAAAACACATCTTTTCATTCTATCACCCAAACCAACGCTGTAACATGACAGGACCGTATAAGCATTTATTGCCATTGCTATCTGACTGGATCAATATACAGTGCTGGAACATGGCTCCGTGCAGCTCTCTGCCGTCATCATGACGTCACGCTGATAAGTACTGGACTGCTGCCAACAGGACGTAGAGCCAGGGGCGTTTTAAGAGAGAAGGAGGCCCGTGTGCAGCCTTCTGCTTCAGGGGCCCCCTCCTCTCTGACTGATGCACAAGATTTAATACTTACCTCTCCGGAGTCCCCCGGCGGTGCCGTCCTTCTCCACAGCAGTGGCAATAGAGTCTGAGCAGACTCTATTGCGCATGCGCAAACCTCCGGGAACACGGCGCGGTGGCCATTTTCCCGAAGATTTTGCTAATGCGCATGCACGAAACGTCGAAAAATGGCCGCCGTGCCATCTTTCCAGAGTTTTCAGCAGGTGCAATAGAGGTTGTTCCCCCTAGTGCTCAAACTCTATTGCGCTGCCGAAAAGGGATGGCTTCGACGGGGGACTTCAGAGAGGTAAGTATTAAGCAAATGGGTTCAGTGTGTGCGGGGTGGGCCTCGCACACACTGCACCCATTATAGAAACGCCAATGCGTAGAGCCTTTCCTAAAGTGGCTTTACTGGCTGCATGGTGTGTTGCCGGGGCATCCAAATGCCCAAATGCAGGTGCCAAGGAGCAGAGATGATGCAGGCTCCAAGGCACTGTGCCCTGGGAGGTGGTACCGCTCGCACAACTGAATACAATAAACAATTTGTGACATTTATTCTCTGTATTAAACTACCACAGCTGTAACTAGGTGTGTGCTAGTGGTGCCTGGCACACAAGGCAGATGCGCTGGTGGTGCAGGACCACTAGCAACGCCTGGCCGCTCTGCTGCCTGCGTCCCCCCGCCATCACCGGCAGGTGCGCCATCCAGCTACCTCTCACATAGGTAGCCGGGCAACGCTGGCGCTGCAGCTCCCTTCCCTTGTGCTGGGAGAGATGACGTCTCTCCCAGTCCACCCCCAATGCCCTGCGCTGTGAAGAGCGCAGTGTAGGGCAGGAAGAGGAGAGGGAAGGCACATCTCTACCATGCCAGCTCTTCACAGGTGAGTCTCTCTCTCCCCTCTGTCTCTCCCCCCCCCCCCCCCCGCCTGCCTTAATGTGTAAAAAAGGGGGACTGCCTGCCATATTGTGTAAAAAAGGGTGACTGCCTGTCATACTGTGTAAAAAAGGGGGACTACCTGCCATAATGTGTAAAAAAAAGAGGGACTGACTGTCCTTATGTGTAAAAAAGGAGGACTGACTTTCATAATGTGTAAAAAAAAAATAAGGGTGACTGCTTGCCATAATGTGTAAAAGAAGGGGTCTGCCTGCCATACAGTGTAAAAACGCGGAACTGCCTGCCACAATGTGTGAAAAAGGGGGACTGCCTGTCATACTTTGTAAAAAAGGGGGACTGCCTGTCATACTGTGTAAAAAAAAGGGGGACTGCCTGTCACAATGTGTAAAAAAGTGGTACTGCCTGTCATACTGTGTAAAAAAGGGGGATTGCCTGCCATACTGTGTAAAAAAAACAGAACTGCCTGCCATAATGTGTAAAAAAGGGGGACTGCCTGCCATAATGTGTAAAAAAAGGAGACTGCCTGCCATACTGTGTAAAAAAGGGGGACTGCCTGCCATAATGTTTAAAAAAGGGGAACTGCATGCCATAATGTGTAAAAAAGGGGGACTGTCTGCCATACTGTGAAAAAAGGGGGACTGCTTGCCATAATGTTTAAAAAAGGGGAACTGCCTGCCATAATGTGTAAAAAGAGAGACTCTGCCTGCTGTAATGTGTAAAAAGGAGGACTCTACTGCCTAATGTGTAAAAAAGGGGGACTATGCCTGCGTAATGTGTAAAAAGGGGGACTCTGCTGCCCAATGTGTAAAAAGGGTGGACTCTTCCTGCCGTAATGTGTAAAAAGGGGGACTCTGCTGCCGTAATGTGTAAAAAGGAGGACTCTGCCTGCCGTAATGTGTAAAAAGGGGGACTGTCTGTCATACTGTGAAAAAAGGGGGACTGCCTGCCATAATGTTTAAAAAAGGGGAACTGCATGCCATAATGTGTAAAAAACGGGGACTGGCTGCCATACTGTGAAAAAAGGGGGACTGCTTGCCATAATGTTTAAAAAAAGGGGAACTGCCTGCCATAATGTGTAAAAAGAGAGACTCTGCCTGCTGTAATGTGTAAAAAGGAGGACTCTGCTGCCTAATGTGTAAAAAAGGGGGACTATGCCTGCGTAATGTGTAAAAAGGGGGACTCTGCCTGCCATAATGTGTAAAAAGGGAGACTCTGCCTGCTGTAACGTGTAAAAAGGAGGACTCTGCTGCCCAATGTGTAAAAAGGGTGGACTCTTCCTGCCGTAATGTGTAAAAAGGGGGACTCTGCTGCCGTAATGTGTAAAAAGGAGGACTCTGCCTGCCGTAATGTGTAAAAAGGGGGACTCTGCCTGCAGTAATGTGTAAAAAGGAGGACTCTGCTGCCTAATGTGTAAAAAAGGGGGACTATGCCTGCCTAATGTGTAAAAAGGGGGACTCTGCCTGCCATAATGTGTAAAAAGGGAGACTCTGCCTGCTGTAATGTGTAAAAAGGAGGACTCTGCTGCCCAATGTGTAAAAAGGGGGACTCTGCCTGCCGTAATGTGTAAAAAGGGGGACTCTGTCTGCCGTAATGTGTAAAAGGAAGCTATGCCTGCCGTAATGTGTAAAAGGGAGGTTTGTGGCCACGCCCCTTCCCCGTGAAGACGTGCCCCTATATTTTTGGCGTGAGCCTACGGTGAGCACTGGCCCTGTTTTATATATGGGGGGGGGGGGGGGGGCGCCGGTGCTGTTTCTTGCACACAGCACTAAAATGTCTAGTTGCGGCACTGCAAACTACTACTTCCCTGTAGATTATAAGGTTGCAATCAGGGTCATTTTGCCTTTTTATCTATTTGTGCTCAGTCTTCTTTTATTACTGTGTTTGCTCCCAGTTATAAAGCGCTGTGCTGTATGCTTGCGCTGCATAAATAAATGGTAATAAACAGATAAAATCTGCTTTGAACATACAGAAACTCATTACTTTTGTTAGTGGCCACAGAAATGATGGCCTCTAGTGCTCTACCAGTACGCTCTTACACTAAAAACAATCGTAATTTTGAGCGACAGTTCCACTAAAAGCATGGTGGCTTTATAAACATCACATAGGTCAGAATATTAAGCTGTGATAACACAACGCAGCAGCTTATAAAACACAATGAACATGATTTCCCGTCCCGTCTCTTATTTGCACTAGACGCTTTTATTTCTATACTTTATTATTGCCATTTATTTTATATAAGCTCTTACTGTATCCAAGCAATGCCGTACATTTCTTTGCCTGCAAGTTGTCTGGAGCTACAGGAAGGGTGAGCGTCGTAGCAACAGCAAGGTGTATTTCTAAAGAGCTATATATGGAATGAATGAAGGCTCTCTGCTGCGGCTTTATATACCGGCACAACAGCTTCATATATAGTTAGTAATAGAACAGTTCATGACATGGGTCTCATTCATACTTACCTACTTTTAATGTCTCCTCTCCGGGAGAAGCCCGGAGAGGAGACGCTGCAGGAGACTTCAGGGAATGGGGCCGGGTTGTGACATCAAGCCCCGCCCCCACATCCAGAAAAAAGCTGAGATTCGTGGGTCTGCGGGAAAGGGGCGGGGCTAAAATTTTGCGAGTCTCGTCATTTTAACCCCTTCCCCACTCCACGGACCTGCGAACTCAGGAGAGTATCTCTCCATCCTGCCCGCATCACTAGGATGTGAGCAGGATGCGGGAGACTTGCCTACTCTTCCAGGGGTGCGGGGGGGCTACCACAAGAAACGGGATCCTCCTGCAGCTTCCGGGAGAGCAGGCAAGTGTGGTCTCATTTTCATTTACACTGAATACATAATCCATTTAGAACAGTATTAGAAATATAGAACCTTTTTTTAACGCTATTGTTACCACAAACCTTTTATGATCCTTATGTGTATCCCATGCAGGTTTAAATTGCTCTGCTGTATTAGCCTCTACCACTTCTGCTTGGAGGCTATTCCACTTGTCCACTACCCTTTCTGTGAAGTAAGTTTTTATCAAGTTGCCCGCTGAACCTACCTGCCTCCAGTCTCAGTGAATGTCTTCGTGTTCAATTACTTCTTTTCCTTTGAAGAATGTCTCCCTCCGGTACCTTGTTAAAGCCCTTGGTATATTTGAAAGTTTCTATCATCCCCGCCTCCTTTCCCTTCTCTGCACCAAACTATACATGTTAAGATTTTTAGTCTAAATGTTTTGTGATGTAGGACATGCACCATTTTAGTTACCCTTCTTTGTACAGTCTCTAATATATTAATATCCTTCTAAAGATATGGCCTCCAGAATTGACCACAGTATTCCAGATGAGGCCGTACCAATGACCTATACAGTGGCATTATTACTTCTTTCTGCTGCTGATTCCTCTCCCAATGCAGCCAAGCATCTGACTAGCCTTCCTCATTGCTTTGTGACATTGCTTACCTGCCTTTAAGTCACCTGAAATAGTGACTCCTAGATCCCTTTCCTCCTCAGTAGTTTCCAGTATAGTGCCATTAATGTTATATTATACCTTTGGATTTTTGAGACCCAAGTGCATGATTTTGCATTTTTTGGCAATAAACTGTAATTGCCACACTCTTGACCATTCCTCTAGTCTACGTAGTAACATAGTAACATAGGGGGTATTCAGACCTGATCACAGTAGCAAATTTGTTAGCATTTGGGCAAAACCATTGGGGTAATTCTGAGTTGATCGCAGCATGAACTTTGTTAGCAGTTGGGCAAAACCATGTGCACTGCAGGGGAGGCAGATATAACATGTGCAGAGACAGTTAGATTTGATTGGGTTATTTTGTTTCTGTGCAGGGTAAATATTGGCTGTTTTATTTTTACACTGCAATTTAGATTGCAGATTGTACACACCACACCCAAATCTAACTCTCTCTGCACATGTTATATCTGCCTCCCCTGCAGTGCACATGGTTTTGCCCAACTGCTAACAAAGTTCCTGCTGCGACCAACTCAGAATTACCCCCTATGTGCACTGCAGAGGGGGCAGATATAACATGTGCAGAGAGAGTTAGATGTGGGTGGGGTGTGTTCAAACTGAAATCTAAATTGCGGTGTAAAAAATAAAGCAGCCAGTATTTACCCTGCACAGAAACAAAATAACCCACCCAAATCTAACTCTCTCTGCAAATGATATACAGTATCTGCCACACCTGCAGTGCACATGGGGGGTCATTCCGAGTTGATCGCTAGCTGCCGTTGTTCGCTGCATAGCGATCAGTGAAAAAAACGACTAATCTGCGCATGCGTATGCACTACAATGCGCACGCGCGTCGTATGGGTACAAAGTCCTTTGTGGTTTTGCACTGGTTCTAACGACTATTCCAATTGCACAGCCGAACACAAGGAGATTGACAGGAAGTGGGAGTTTCTGGGTGGCAACTGACCGTTTTCTGGGAGTGTTTGGAAAAATGCAGGCGTGGCTGGGTGTTTGCTGGGCGGGTATCTGACGTCATTACCATGTCATTTGTCGCAGCAATCATCGCACAGAATAAGTAACTACAGGGCTGGTATTGTTCTGCACAAAATGTGTTTGCTTCCGCGCTGCTGCACAATCATTCGCACTCCTGCAAAGCAAAAATACACTCCCCCGTGGGCGGTGACTAAGCGTTTGCATGGCTGCTAAAAGTAGCTAGCGAGTGATCAACTCGGAATGAGGGCCCTGGTTTTGCCCAACTGCTAAAAAATGTGCTGCTACGATCAGGTCTGAATTACCCCCATAGTTTCTGAGGTTGAAAAAATGACAATTTGGCCATCGTGTTCAACCTATTTGTGGTCTCCTACGCTGTATTATTTTCAGGACTATCTTTAACTTGTGCTAAAGTTGGCCGTTATGTTTATTACTCTTTTTTATAACTAAAGCGTGTGATCTATGGCCCTCATTCCGAGTCGTTCGCTCGGTAATTTTCTTCGCATCGCAGCGTTTTTCTGCTTAGTACGCATGCGCAATGTTCGCACTGCGACTGCGCCAAGTAATTTTGCTATGAAGATAGTTTTTTTACTCACGGCTTTTTCTTCGCTCCGGCGAACGTAATGTGATTGACAGGAAATGGGTGTTACTGGGCGGAAACACGGCGTTTTATGGGCGTGTGGATGAAAACGCTACCGTTTCCGGAAAAAACGCAGGAGTGGCTGGAGAAACGGAGGAGTGTCTGGGCGAATGCTGGGTGTGTTTGTGACGTCAAACCAGGAACGACAAGCACTGAACTGATCGCAGATGCCGAGTAAGTCTGAAGCTACTCTGAAACTGCTAAGTAGTTTGTAATCGCAATATTGCGAATACATCGTTCGCAATTTTAAGAAGCTAAGATTCACTCCCAGTAGGCGGCGGCTTAGCGTGTGTAACTCTGCTAAAATCGCCTTGCGAGCGAACAACTCGGAATGAGGGCCCATGCCCCATAACCCTGTATATCCTTATCCATTAGGAATGTATCTAGCCCATTCTTAAAAGTGTTGACCAAGTCCGCCATTACTACTCTCTCAGGCAGAGAATTCTAAACTCGTGCGTCTAATCTGCTGCATATTTTTGTGTCATCTGCAAAAAGGCATACTCTCCCTTTAATACCATTTGCAATGTCATCAATAAAGTTATTGTAATAAATTTCATAAATATAAAAAAAAATCACTGGTCCAAGTACAGATCCCTGGGGTACTCCACAGGTAACATTTCCCTCCGCAGAATGCACTCCATTTACTACAACTGTCTGTTTTCTATTAATGAGTAAGTTAATTCCACACCCAAAACATTACTGGGCTTTGGTCTCTGCTGGGTCCCCTGATGTCTTGTGGTTGCCGGCTTCTGCTTAGTACGGTCCAGCATACTGAAGGCTAGCAAGAGGATGTTGTCAGGAAAAAAAAAATGTCGGCAGGAGCATGCCGCGTGTGGAAGACCTCAAGGAACTCTCCTGAATTGTGCCGATCTGGTCTTTCTCAGACAGGCGGCACTTTGGGCATCGACAATAGGTCAGAGTGAAACGTGCAGGAAGGCATAAGTAGCTGGCATGTGGAAGTCAACATATCGTTAATATAGGTACACCCTATGCATAGGCGTGCCACAATATCCCTTTAATCCGGGACACCTATGATTTACACAGGTTCTATGGCTGGCTAAATTCAATCCTACATTTCACCTGGTTTTAATCAGCCACAGAACCTGTGTAATTCATATGGGTCCCCAATTAATGGCATACTATATTACAGAAAGCCTACTAAAGCAGCAATTGGACCAATCAGCTGATTTTTCCGAAAAATCTCAGTGACTGTACAGTGCGCACCCCTGGGACAAATTCTAATTCCAAAACCTGTCAGATCTGATGATAAGCCCAGTGGTGTTGCAAGTTCTTAGAAAGAAAGAGATCACAAAATGGCTTGGTCCACATTTTTGGTGACGGGTCCACTTTAACACTTGGTATTTAGAAGTGTATTCATAAAGCAGTGAAAAGAATGGAGAAGTGAGCCAGTGGAGAAGTTGCCCATGGCAACCAATCAGCTGCTCCGTACAATTGTATAGTATGCAAATTCTAAATGTTACTTCAATGCTGATTGCTCACCGTGGGCAACTTTTCTACTGGCTCACTTCTCCACACTTTTCATTGCTTCATGAATAGACCCCTCAGTCATGTGCCTCATGACTACTGGTTTGGTTTTACGTTTTTTGGTCACTATGAATACAAGTTCGTCCAAGAAAATGGCTGCCCTGTTGTTGCCACAGACAGCAAGTACTTTTTAATATATAACCCCTAGTGCTCAAAATACGAAAAAAGTTCATACATAAAGCATAGTGCTCACACTGGTTTAGTTTCAAATTGCAAATGGCAAAATGATAAATTATGTGCTTAGTATAACACAATATGACATTTTAAAATGAGACCAACTACAAAACAATATCATTGAAATGAAAGCAGAGATATTCCTGTAATAAATCTCTATTGAGCAGTTAGTTCTCCTGTAAGCTGGAAATGTTGATACATATGCCTATAAACGCCAGTGTAATCATATTCTTTCATATCTCTGTTTTGGAGTGTCTCATTTAAAGCTGATATAAATTCACAATGGTGCTTTTTAACAACTCAGCACTTAAAGCTGTTTGTAGATTTAGCTGCCGGCAAGATAATCGCACCCCCTAATTCTTACAACCATCTGATCTCGGAACAATTGTTTGGTAATTATTCATTTTAAACCGGGACATGCCTGCAAGCTGAGTGCCAGACAAACTGCCATTACTAAAGATTTATATTTAACTTTCATGGTCAGAGATTTACAAAAATAAATTAGAAGAATTCAAGTTTGTTTTTTTGAAATCTGAAATGCTGCGATTATGTAAAGAACACAAACTCCACTGCCTTATACGATCTAGGATTATGACATCACCTAGTAATCTTCACCAAACACTACACAAATCTCAAAAACCTGCCAACCACCCACAACATGGAGCACAGAAGTCAACCACGACTAACAACAAGTTTAGAAGTTACACTGCCCCCAAAAAAATTATTTATGCTGAGCACAATTTACTGGAATATCTCCTAATACTTGAATAGAGACTTCTGCCTGAATTCTTCTCCTGAAAACTGGAAAACACACTGTTGCCGTCATTCTGAGTAACTGACCTTTGTCAACAACAGCTCTAACCTCAGTGAAAACTATCAACTGAACTGATTGCTTCTTTAAAATCAATTATCTGTGAAATAGCAGAAGCAGTGTGTTCCCCAGTATTCAAGACATAATTTCAGGCAGAAATCCTAGTTCAAGTATAAGGAGTTATTATAGTAATATGTAGTATCTAGCACAGTGATTTTAATTAGGCAACATCATTTGTGAGTTACACTACTCTTTAATGAAAATGTTATTATGAAACAATACTTTTGCATTTGTGACCGGTGAGAAATTCTGTAGCTTTAGCAAAATGCATTTCTATAAACCGTTTTAAGGTAGGAGATGTACAATATGTAGAGAAACGCTTATTATATTACGGTGAACAACATAAGAGACTTTTAGATTCTACAGCAGGTAAAATATGATTTGTGAGCCAATCTATAAATCAAAAAATGTAAGTACAATACGGTTAGACTCAAGTACATTTTGTACATTTTGTATATATTGCTTTTTTCACAGGGCAGTTGAAAGATTTTTTTGTTAAAGAAAACAATGTTAATTCCTCTAAAATGTAAATACTTGTCAAAAGAATTTAAAAAATCCCCTCAAAAAGCAAAAACACAGAATACGGAAAAATGCAACATCAGCAAGGGAAACAAATAATTTCCTGAACCTAGATTTTTTTTAGCAAGAAAAGGTAAGAAAAAGAAATAAAAAAAAAATAAAATAAAAAAAATCTACTTTTTTAGGGGAAAAAAATGTAATATATAATATATTTGTAGACTCATGGAGACTATTGCGATCTCCACAAAGGTATAGGGCCCTGAAGTGACTTCTAATATAATAATTAGAATGCACATAATATAATAATTAGAATGCACATTATTCAGGCATGAATTTTTTATATCGGCCTATTACAGAGTTACAGAATTTGTAGGATATTATTTCCTTTCCAGATCTTAGAAACACTCTAATGGGGGTATCCATTTAGCCATGAAAATTACCTGAGTACTTCTACAGTATATTCCGCTCCAGTACACAGGGCTATTCCTGCAGTGAAGCAAGGGGGGAAATGTATCAAACAGGTGAAGTTGCCCCGAATCAATCAATCACTCAATCAATCAGCTTCTAGCTATCATTCTATAGAATGTATTTGAATATTAGAATAGGTGGCCATGGGAAACTTCTCCTCGTGTCCTCTTTGGAAGGTTTGTAACATCTCCACAAATTGAGACTCTAACCACGGGTGTTTAAGAGATGAGGTTCTCCACATTCTACACTTTTCCACAGGTTTCTGCCTACACTGACTTTAGGCAAAGAACTTGTTGCCAATTTTGCTCCCTCTTGCAGTCACTACATAGGCTTACAATACGACTAATAGGAATAGGATGGAGAGGGAGAAGACGTTTCTGGACGGCCATCTACCTTAATAGGTCAGGTACACAGTACACATTATTCAACTGCTGCACCGATCAGACGATAATTGACTGATCAGCCCAAAAATTAGAAAGTGTGCATACGGGAGTGTTGGACGATAAATGTCTTCAACTGGGTCATATCGAGAGGTCAGGGTCTGGTGTGCTGCACACGTTATTTCGTTCCCAAACTCCAAATCACGTTGAAGAAATCTGTAGGAAGCATAGGCGTCGGAACGGGGGGGGGGGGGGGGGGGGGGGGGCAAGGGGGCAGCTTGACCCTCCCAAACATGATGGAGGCGCAGGCGCTGGTGCGGGGGAGCGCTTCCTTCTGCATCCCCGTAAGCGGGTACAACTTTAAAAGCAGTGTGCTGCCGCAGGCAGGGTGCGGGTCCCCTTCTGTACTGCCCGGCTGTCTCTTAACTGGTGATGTATTACTGGGAGGAGGCGTGGCTGTGGACCCGAAATGCGACGCCTCCTCCCAGTAATGCATCACCAGTGAAGAGACAGCCGGGCAGTACAGCTGGGTCACCGCACTCTGCCTGCGGCAGCACACTACTTTAGAAGCCGCCCACGGGGATACAGAGGTAAGTGCACAGCTAGGGGAGCTGTCCAGTGTTTCTCTAGTAAAGTTTATTTTAGAGTTTATTATTTTACAGGGAGGCTGCTGGCAACAACCTCCCTGCTTCGTGGGACTAAGGGGGGGATTAGTGTCTGATAGTTTGAATTGCTTTGGAGGGACTTGCTCTTCCTGGACAGCGCTGTGCAGGCAGGAAAATGGCGCTGAACGCTGCTGGGTCCGCTCTGAGGAGAAGCTCGTCCCAAAATGGTGCTGTCTTCCAGTTCTTCCTAGGATTATACTGGCCTGAGGATTGATGCTGGCTGAGATCCGGGGACGCCGACAGGCTGTGTGACTAGTGTAGGGTGTAGGCGCTGGCTCAGGGCGCCCCTCACAGCGCCGCACTATGTACCGCTGAGCCTCCGGAGCGCAGTTAATACTGCGCTCCTACCCTGATGCCGCCATCTTCACACCGGCCGCCCGCTTGCTAGGGGGGGCCGGTGACTCTCTCGCCACTGATCTTCGGCTCCGTAAGGGGGTGGCGGCATGCTGCTGGCGTGAGCGATCCCCTGTGGCGGGGAACGATCTATCCCCTCAGGAGCTCAGTGTCCTGTCAGCGGAGATCATGGCTCAGACCCCGCAGGGCGGACACTACTCCCCCCCTTAGTCCCATGAAGCAGGGAGGCTGTTGCCAGCAGCCTCCCTGTAAAATAATAAACTCTAAAATAAACTTTACTAGAGAAACTCTGGAGAACTCCCCTAGCTGTGACTGGCTCCTCCGGGCACATTTTCTAAACTGATGTGGACCCCAGCATCCTCTAGGACGTAAGAGAAAAAGAGAAAACACGAACATGAGTATAAGTCTGGGCGCAGTGTGCCTGAGAGGCCACCCTGGACAAACCTACAAAATTCCGCAAAATATCCACAACCTTTGTAATTTTCATTCATAAAATGAGCAAAATAAACAATTAATAGATGAAAATAAAAGGAAAAACGAACCTTCAAAAGTCGGAGGAGTTTGGGCGTAGTGTGCCTGAGAGGCACGGAGGGTCACTACTGCACTACACGCAGGTGGCGGGAAAACTGTCTGGGGGGGTTTCGAACAGCACCTATAGATAGGAAGGTACTAGGAGGGACAGGCCCCTGCGCCCCCTTGGGGTGGTGAGGGGAGCGAGATCAGCTTTGCGGCGCCTGTCAGGCCAGCTGCGCCTGACTGAGGGTTAAAATAATATAGTGTTGTTTATTATGATGGCACAGTCTAAAAACTGGCACCATTGCTGAATTTACTAGATTTAGTGAAGGCTAGAATACTGTAAGCACCTAATCTGTACAGACACCTCTATACATGTATGGGCACACTGTGCGATCAGGACAATGACCAGGTAGCAACACCATGCGTGAGAGCTTTAGAGTTACCACTGGTAGATGCAGGACTAAAGGAAATCAATGTATTACTATTGAATCCAAATAATCTAATCTGCATTCTCAATCGAATGGAAATGAAAACAGATTCTTCAAAATTAATCTTTGCATTGGATTTCTAATCTAATAATTTGCAAGGTTCAATAATATAATTTAAATTTTGAAGGCGTGAATTTCTAGAATAGCTGGATATTTCATAAATAATTACATGGATCCTGACATTGAATGGGACTGGGTTATCAACTTTGCAATACCTCACTGAAAATCACTATTGATTGTATGTATTATTTTATAATTTATATTTTTATTTGATTGCAGTATTTTGGAACAGTCAGGTTTCTATACACGAGTTCTAATTTTCCCTCCCAATACACATGATTGTAAAAAGTAGATTTAACAACAAATCTTTTCCTTTTTTTCACACCTGAATAGATAACTCACACTTTCTGTACAGCAGTCTGAATTAATATAAAAAAATAAATAAGAAAAAATGATTATGCTCTATTAAATTATCTTTCTCAAATGATTCCTCTTAACAAAGATTGTTCCATGACCTTCTGTTGGCTGTTAAAACTCACCTGCTTCTATAATTGGATATCCAGATGTTGCAAATTAATCAATCCTGGAGTGTGCTTAGATGTGCAAGTACTCTGGGCCCTGCAAGAGAAGATTAAAACAAAATGTGTAAAAAAATAAAGGAGGTCACAGAACAAAAGCCAAGTATTCTATTATTTAGAGAGAAGTAGAAGAAAAATTGCCTGAGCGTCAAAAATGAAAGTAGGCATACATTTCCCTTTATTAATACACTATTTTGCATTTAGCCAATAAATAGTAATGCAGGTTCGGAATAATGCTGTCATACAAGATATATAACTGCTTGTTGCAAAGTCCTTGGTATGGGAACACCACAAGCCTACAGTGACTACAAGAATATCTCATGCTGGGATCCTATTCTCTATCATTATACCTACAAACAGGTGCAATTTATTAAATAAAATTAAACGTTTTATTAAATGGATAGAGATGGATAGAGACTCCATGAGTCTCTAGGCAGGATACGGTCAGCAACCCAGCAGTCGGGATCCTGACAGTCAAAATCTGACGGATATTACCGGTTTGGGCAGCCAATGACGTCACCAGAAGTTAGACCTCCACCTTGCCCCACTTCCAGTCACTGGTCTGGGCTGCATCACTTCCGATGACGTCATCGGCCGCACAAATCTGTAATGTCCTCAGTGGAGCCAATAGAAGCTCTGCTTTTGCAATAATACATATCACTGCAGCTCCCTCAACATAGTTCAACACTTATTTGGCACAATACAAAGTTTATTTTTATGACGTCCGACCATTTCAGGTCACTTCCGGACTGGAAGTACTAGTTTATTCCGGTACTGTGCCGTCATTCAATCAACTAGCACCCTACCTGTATATTAAGTGGCCACCATGACCTGAGCATCATACAAACCCTGAGGAAGAGACCATAGGTCTCGAAACACGTTGGCCATCTACACCAAGAACCTTGACCCCCACAAGCATGTGGACAATTCTATTGGATTTACAAACAGTAACTGTCTAGGAGCCAGTAACAGGGTGAAGCTAGCCACCCTGTTATATTCCACCTGCAGGCTCCATACCTTGCATTCTGGTGCGATCTATTTTACATTGTATAATCATCATCAATTTACTGTATTGTTTGAGTGTGTTATGCCGCAAACATAGAGTTAACACATGTTTCATTGATTTATTCAATTGTTTTATTCATTTGTTTTAAATACCAGTGTATTCTACTTGTTGGTTACTCCATTCAAATAGTGCTAACCCAGCATCCACTATTTATAAGGGAGGTTTATTTGTGTAAATTCATATAAACCAATTCCCGCTCGACATTTAGAGTTCCATTTATTGGTTAATACCATTATAATTTCTTACCCTCCCACTGACTAAATAGGATTTCTTTAATGTGGTTGCACACAGATTAGCACCTGGTTCACAAACTAAGAATACGAAGCGGTCTAGTTAACTGTGGGCATTTCGAGGGAACCCCATCCGCCTAAGAGCTAGGCAGCTCTTATCGTTGTGGGAGCGCCATTTTGAGTCTCCAACCACCCAAAACAAATTTGAATATTGATTGGTTGACATCACAAAATGGCTGCCCCAATGTACAGTCGATGACCAATAGATACACACTTTTCTTTTCTTGTGAGATATCCCTGCTATTTCTGGAAATCATTAACAACAAAGACACCTAACCTTAGATCCCTGTACCAGTTCAATTGTACTAATTTTGTGCTAATATTTGACAAGAGTGATAAGAACAAAAATGTTTGCGGCAATGGTCCTATTCAGGTTTTCTTTTCTAACCATTGCCACGTTACTGTTAAACAATCAAATGAAACATTTACAGCGGGACGTAATGGAGATCTCCGGAGGTGTGGGTTGCCAGCCAATCTCTGACTACATCTACACTACATCCCGCCATTTTAGCATCATTAGAAAACAATTGTAGCTAGCTGTTAGTATCCAGCTGGTGTTTGGCTGTAAGAATTACCTGCTGTCTTTCTTGGGGAATACTGAATATACCTCACATAAAACTAATTGGGGGGAGGGCAATTTTCCATTCAGTAATCCCATTAACGAATATTGCAATCACAGTATCTTCTTTTGTCTACTTCCGCAGAATTGTCTGTTAATGGAGAGCAAATCTTTGCACTCAGTTGCTGTATAGCATCCATAAAATGTCATGTACTGTATATCAAATTCTGCCAAAGAACGGAACATTTTACTAATGAGAAAAATATGGGTGGGGCTTTAAAAAAAAAAATGTAAGTGGCCTTTAGGCAGCATACAGAGATGGTCTTCAGAACAGGTGAAGGTGGACAGCTGTTCTGTATTGTGATAATGTATGGCCACAATACGGCGTGTGACCTTGTCGGTGATATATGATGTGTTCATTTTCAGCAGTGACACTGTTCTTTATTCCACTCTGCCTATCACTGTATACAGTGTTTTTATAATAACAGCGTTCCCATGTTTTTTTCTGGTGATCGATCTGGATAGCTTACAGTACACAAGTGTCTGATACAATATTGATTTTTTTTCTTTGAAATTAATCTAAACATATGGTTTATTCTCAACCTCTCAAATGTTACATATACTGTAGTTGATCTCTTCCCATTCTAAACCGGCATGTACACAACATACTGTAGGGAGATTATACTGATAGTACAAGCAGAGTGAGTGTGGAGGTGAATACAGTTTTTTTTAAAAATTTTGAATAAAAGGCACAAAATATATTATCAAGACTACAATTTTCCATGATATAAGGAACATCAAATAAAGAGTCTCTCTATCGATTCAGTATATTAAATAAATTACTGTATCTACTTTTGGACAATACTTTGCATGACTGTAGCCTGCTACATGTAGCAAATACTGGTCCCCTACACCCCTATTTCCAGCCGAAGGGAGCCGGACTATGCTGTAGATGCAACAGCAAAAAAAGTGCATAATAAATTGTTTATAAAAAAGAGAACGACTGTTTGCGCTATAACACTAACAAGGTGCATATATATAGACAGAAGAAACGTATAATTTTCAACCAATTAATTTATTTTTTGTTCCACACAATTTTCCGGTTGGTCAAGGCTCCCGATGTGACAAAATCCTCTCAAGGAATGATCAGAAAGTTCTCAGCTAACGCGTTTTGCATCGTTGGGTGCTTTTTCAAAGAGACAATATATAAATATATAAATAATAAATAGTTTGCTTACATTTGGTGTGGTTTAGAATGCTCCCTCCTCACAGCAGAGGTTCTTAGTACAAATAATCACTACACCTCGCAAAAAGCATCAGTTCCGCAGATAGGTGTAGTATAAAATGTTGACAAATGTCAACTGATGGCATCTGACAAAATGTCAACATTGCCTAACCCTATACTGAATTACTGACCCTCACCCTAAAAAATTCTGTCGACATCCACTGTATTGTCATTATGACAATGTTGACATTCTGTCTATTTGAATGTTCAAAGTGTCGACATTCAGAGCATGTTGAAATTGGGATCCAGTCCTTAGGTCGACTGCACTTATGTTGACACTCATTAGGTCGACCACTATGAGTCGACATGCATTAGGTCAACATGGTCTATAGGTCGACACGTACCAGGTCGACATGAGTTTTTCCCTTTCTTCCCTTTTTTTAAGTTATTCATACTTTACGATCCATGTGGACTACGATTAGGAATAGTAACCTTGCCCTGAAGCATAGAGAGCGATGCAAGCCACGCGAGGGGACACGGTGCACTAATTGGGGTTTATGGTCACTTTATGAAGAAAACGACACCCAAAAAAAAACCCAACAACTCATGTCGACCTTTTTTCCATGTCCACCTATTTCAGGTGTCGACCTAGTCACTGTCGGCCAATAGTGGTCGATCTAATGACTGTCAACCTAGATACAGTCGACCCTATGATCAACACCCGTTGAAATTCTGGCGTTGATATTGTGAATTGTAGAAACTGAATTAAGCACAAATATGATTTTATTGTATATTGTAATTGTTGAGGATGAGATGTTGCAACAACCTAACTCTCAGAACTTGATCTACAGACATACACAGATTATAGCGCTGCTGTATCACCATGGCACATGTTTCAGAGGGTGTTGCTATTACATTTGGACTTGATAAAGGGCTGATACTGTATTTCGTTGAGTAAAAACAGTTACTGTGAACAAGTGCAGGGCTGGGTCAACAAGGGTTTCCTGGGAGAGCAGTAGCTGAAGTTTCATTTCATTGAACATCTTACATTAAGTTAAAGGGAGGCCTCGGGGATAAGCTGTCAATGGAGCAGTGAGCGAGTGAGACACAGACACAAAGCACACATGATTTGTACAGGAATAATATTGATACAAATTACCAAAGATGAATTGTTGGAGTGTGCAGAGCTGTAACCCGATGCGTGATTTATGTAACACCACACAAAACAAATTAATATTTTATATATTATTGTTATTTTATAATTATTTGATTCCATCACCGCAGATAACATTTGTCTCTCACAGCCGCCGACATTGGGCCTAATTCAGACCTGAGTGCAGCAGCAAATTTGTTAGCTAATGGGCAAAACCATGGAGGTAATTCTGAGTTGATCGCAGCAGGAATTTTTTTAGCAGTTGGGCAAAACCATCTGCACTGCAGGGGAGGCAGATATAACATGTGCAGAGAGAGTTAGATTTGGGTGCGGTGTGTTCAATCTGCAGTCTAATTTGCAGTGTAAAAATAAAGCAGCCAGTATTTACCCTGCACAGAAATAAAATAACCCACCCAAATCTAACTCTCTCTGCACATGTTACATCTGCCTCCCCTGCAGTGCACATGGTTTTGCCCAACTGCTAAAAAATTTCCTGCTGCGATCAACTCAGAATTACCCCCCATGTGTACTGCAGGGAGGGACAGATATAACATGTGCAGAGAGAGTTAGATTTGGGTGGGGTGTGGTCAAACTGAAATCTAAATTGCAGTGTAAAAATAAAGCAGCCAGTATTTACCCTGCACAGAAACAAAATAACCCACCCAAATCTGACTCTCTCTGCACGTTATATCTGCCACACCTGCAGTGCACATGGTTTTGCCCATTATCTAACAAATTTGCTGCTGCGATCAGATCTGAATTAGGCCCATTGGCCTACCGACAATCGGAGAACAATCAAAAGATTGCAATTTCGGCATCTGTTTATAATTACCCCGTTCCAGTGCCAATAATCTGAGTCCATTTGGATAAACATGAATGAACCTAATAATTAGGGTTCTCAACACAGGACAAGCAGAGCACGCAAATAGCCATTTCCAGTACTGCCTCAAAAGAGGTGTGGCTTGTCAGAAAAAAAGGGGTGTAGTTAATAGATAAAATAATAGTGGATGATCTGTCCCATCTCTACCATGCGCAAGGGAGCCTGGCCCGCAACACAACCCCAATGGGCCACTGAGCCCCAGACACATCTATTTCATGTTATGCATATACTAACAGCTGCTAGAATAGAAATACTGGTGTTTTTCATGCTTATCTCTTTTTCAATATATAGCTTCAAAACATAGCTGCCAAGATACCAGAGAGTAGGTGGATTGGTTGGTGAAGGGTCATGGCACCATGAACTGCATCACCACCACAGCCCTGACCCTCACTGCTTGGGCAGCTGGGGACGATGCTACTGTATGATGGCACGATTCACCACAAAACGCATCACCCACCCCCTTTACTGCCCACATCACGGGGAATGTGAGATCTGGGAGGTTATCCCATACTCTCGGGAGCCCGGGAATGCTCCCTAAAATCCCAGAGTCTCCTACACATACTGTGAGAGTAGACAAGTATGAGATCTGCTCTTATTTATCAATGAGTGATACATTTCACTGTGAGTGATAAATTTCACCAGCCAAGCCGCTCCTGTCATTTTTCAAACACAGCATGTGACATGGAAGTTAGGAGGTGATTGGCTGGTGAAATTTATCACTCGCAGTGAAATTTATCACTCATTGATAAATAAGGGCAATCGTATCAATACAATACAGTTCATGGGTGGCTTGTCTGTAAAGTTCCCTGTTACAATAAGGACATCAGAGACAAGGGGCGGGATGTACTATATGTCATCGCCGCCCCTCGCCGCCTACCGCAGCAATACTAATCGCATATGTACTAACATATGCGATTAGTATCGCAATGCGGTATAGGAGACCCCGCGATGATGTCTGCAGGGGTCGGCGGGGGTCAGCACGGGTCTCAGTCACCTCCCAGACCCGGGAGGTGATGTGTGCAGGGAATCCCTGGGCTCCTCCTCCTCCCCCCTGCAGCCGGAAGGAGATAAGGCTGTGCTGCGGGGGAGAAGGAGGAGGGGTGCCGCACCAACAGCAGCAGATCAGTGACACACAGGTATGCCGGGGGGAAGGGGGTCGTCGTGAGCGGCACGGGGCGACGGAGGCAAGAATCCCATAGGCTTCTATAGGGTATCGCCATAAAAAAGATGGCGATACCCTATGGGGCGAAAACGCGGCGGTCGGGCTTAGTACATATGAAAATGCGGTAAAACGGGGGTTTTACCGCATTTTCCCTTTAGTACATCCCGGCCAAGATATAAAAAGACTGTGAACACTTTTCCTAATGGTGTTAGCGGCAGTTACCTGCAAGCTGTACATTGAACGGAAAACATAACATCTAATGGTAACTACATTGCTACACTGACAATATGCTGTTCAGAGCAACCCAGAAACTTAACATGTTTTGCCATTAACAATATATTTTCTAGAGCAGACAGCTCAGAGGGGACAATGGAATTAGCCATTGCATTGTGCTATGTGTAATGCATTGCATATATGTGTTCATATTTTATTGGGATTACTGCAAATCCTCATTCCAGCATGTGGATTGTGGACAGATATAAAGCACAGGCCTCCCCCATAGGACACCTCTGCAGCTAAGCCCCCAGAACCTCTAGGAAACATACAATAGAATAATTACAGTGAGTGAAGTGGCTGCAGATCAGACACTTCTTACAGTGGAAATATTGCCAAGTGTCTGAGTTTAGGCTACTAATACATCAATCTCCCTATCCGGGGAATACGGCTGCAAATTCCTGTAATGTGCAATCATGTAACTCAGGTGCAAGGCAATGTTATGTTTTGCTCTTCAGAGAAATGGTGATGTCTCCTGTCTGGCTGCTGTCAGCCAATCAATGGCCGGGCGGGAAAAGGAGAGCGGAGGGTGGTGTGGGACTGCTGAACCCATCGTGGACCCTGGCGGATCCAGCAAACAGATTATAGCAGGCAAGGTCGCTGTTGGCTTTCATTTAACTCTTTGTGACCTACATAAAACAAAATATTCCGTTTTTGCCAGAGTTTGATTTCCACCAAAAAAGGTACAAAAGTAATTATTATCAATTGGAAAATAATAAATAAAGCCATAGTTTTCTTTTAGAGTGTCATCAGGTTCTTACATTGTTGTATTTTTGCCTTGTTGTATTGTGTTTTAAGGGTCTATTCTTTATCCCGTAACATTTTCACCTACTTTTACAGAATTTAAATCCCGGGTCTACAGTATTCATTATAATGGAATCGCAAGAGATATCATGGTTAGTGTACATTTCAGTGCCGATCTGGCCCGGTGTCCACATACAATAGTATCGGGATCGAAATTCATTAAGCTACGAAAATACAAAATTTTCGGAGCTTGATTGCAGGAATCTACGTTTCTTCCTATAGGAAGGAGGTCTGGATTGTGGAAAGTGATCCTTTCAGATCCCTCTACTCCTGTTTGCTCCCTCCACTGGCCATTGGAAACATGGTGCACATTGGTGTGCGCAGGAGCTGATAAGTTTGTGCCTGTCTGGGACTTTCCCCCTAAGCCGGGCCACGGACTACCTCCTCCACCCTTTGCTCTAGGACATAGGGGGTAATTCAGACCTGATCGTTGGGCAGCGATTTTTGCAACTCTGCAATCAGATGGTCGCCGCCTACAGGGGCAGTGTATTTTAGCTTTGCAGGTGTGCGAACGCATGTGTAGCAGAGGTGCACAAACTGATTTGGTGCAGTCTCTGCACAGCCCAGGACTTACTCAGCCAATGCGATCACTTCAGCCTTTCCGGGACCGGATTTGATGTCAGACATCCGCCCTTCAAATGCTTGGGCACGCCTGCGTTTTTCCAGACACTCCTTGAAAACGGTCAGTTGCCACCCACAAATGCCCTCTTCCTGTCAATCTCCTAGTGATCGCCAGTGCGGTCGGAATTTTCGCACCATCCTGTCACTGGCCGGCGATCCCCGTTGCTGCGGTCCATTGCGCCTGCGCATTACGGTGGATACGCATTTCAGATCTGATCGCAGGCTGTGAGAAAACGCAGCCTAGCGATCAGGTCTGAATCGGCCCCATAGACGGCTCACCTGGGCCGGGTAAATCTGTGTGCTGGGAGGGGGGGGGGGGGATAGTCCATAAAGCGACGGAGGGAGGAAGTCCAAGAGCAGCACACCCATTTTCACTCCTGCGCACGCATATGATGGTGCACATATATGAACCCCAGCTCACACATGCACACTAGACGAGTCACTCACAGCAGTGGCAATTTTCAGTGCTACAGAGGTAGAGGTTATACGGAACGCGGAGTCAGCTGATCTTCAGATCAGTTGTCCTTGCACCGGAGCAATGCTGAATTGCTAAAGTGTAAAGGCCCATACACACTGGGCGATTTTGAGCTGAAACCAGCCCACTTTTGGTGTTTTGAGCTGTTTTCACTGATGCGCGCTCCCGCTTCATCGCCGGCGGCCACCGCTCAACTGCTGGTATTACCAGTAGATGAACGGCGGGGTGAACGGCTTTCCATGGCGTCCTGCTATGGAAAGCCGTTCACCCCCGCTGACATCGCTGGGCAGGGGGGAAAAGCGCTCAGTGTGTATGCACCTTTAGTATCCACAGCTGCTTCTAATAGCCAGTTTAATACTAAATTAGCACTTCTCCCTAAAGACAGTGTTTTATTCATACTTGCCTACCCTCCCAGAATGGCAGGGAGGCTCCCGCTTTCCCTGCAGGCCCTCCACACCCCTCCTCGGCCGCCCACTGCAGAGAACAATTGGCCAGCTCAAGGGGGTCTGATGACACGATTCGCGCTGAATCACGTCATCGTATCTCTGCCCCCCACTTTTTCGGCACTGCATAGCGGGGGGTGAGCCACGATGATGCGATCCTTATGCCACGCCCCTGTACTGCCCACTTCCATATCGGCCATGCCCCCGGACCGCCCATCTTGCTGCCGGCCACGCCCCCATACAGCTACAACGCTGCCTCCACCTGGAGGAGGGGGCAGCTAAGTAGGTAAGTGTGGTTTTATTTATGTACTATTCTTTATTTCTTCCTGAACCCCACATAATAGGGGTATAGATCATATTTGCTACTTTTCTGTAATGTCCAAGAGGTTCCTGAATTTTGGGCAGTTCTCCCAGACTCCTGGGAGTGCAGACAACTCTGAATGCAGCACACTTAATTTAATTGACACGATTCACTGCAATTCTCTTCATCATGGCCCTGCCCTTACCGCTTAATCCCGTGTATGGCAGCATTATGCTACAGGGATCAAACTCATGGCATAGTCATCATGCCCCTTACACTTACCACCTGGACCTCCTCTCCGGGATCTCAGAGCGAGGAGAAATACCAAAGTCGGTAAGTACGGCAGAGGAAGAAAGATCAGGAATGAGTATATAGCAGTTTAGTCTGTCAGCTTAACTTGGGTGAAGTGGACTGTAATAAAGAGTAGATTGCTTGCTCCAAAGCCAGCTTCCTCTATACTTTACGCATCTATTCTGTTAGGGCTGAAGGAAGTTGGAAAATCAGAGATCATCATACATAACTGGTGCTTTTCCTAAAGTGCTCTCTTCTCAAGGGCCCTCATTCCGAGTTGTTCGCTCGCAAGCTGCTTTTAGCAGCTTTGCACACGCTAAGCCGCCGCCTACTGGGAGTGAATCTTAGCATAGTAGATTTGCGAACGAAAGATTAGCAGATTTGCGAATAGACAGTTCTTAGCAGTTTCTGAGTAGCTCGAGACTTACTCTGCCACTGCGATCAGTTCAGTCAGTTTCGTTCCTGGTTTGACGACACAAACACACCCAGCGTTCACCCAGACACTCCCCCGTTTCTTCAGATACTCCCGCGTTTTTCCCAGAAACGGCAGCGTTTTTTCGCACACACCCATAAAACGGGCAGTTTCCACCCAGAAACACCCACTTCCTGTCAATCACACTACGATCACCAGAACGAAGAAAAAACCTCGTAATGCCGTGAGTAAAATACCTAACTTAATAGCAAATTTACTTGGCGCAGTCGCACTGTGGACATTGCGCTTGCGCATTAGCGACTAATCGCTCCATTGCAAAAAAAAAATAACGAGCGATCAACTCGGAATGACCACCAAGGTACAGAATTCTGGGTAAAACACATTTTTTGCACAAGGTTGTGATAAGTTGAATGGTTTTGAAGTCACAAGAAAATACTTTTACTTGAGGGTTTTTTTTAATTCAAAACAATATTTCCATTTTGCTAGCAAAATTGATAAAAACTATTGTAAACTAGGAAACAAAGAAGGTACAGCTTTTAAAACGTCATTTGCATTGAGACTCTTTATGAACTGTTTGGTTTCATGGCTCATTTAGAAGCAATCTGTACTGGGCGGGATCCGATGTTGCCGCCAGTTCCCTCACCTGTGATATGTAATGCTGCCTTAACAATTAAATTAGCATATTCTCCGCATCCTAAATGCAGTTCTAGGGAGGAGTGACAATAAAAACCAAATTAATTTGCTGCTAATAAACACATTTTATTTAACTGTCAAAGCATATGTAAAACTAGGGATCTGAGGTTACTGTAAAGGGCCCCATACACTAGGACGATAATGCCCAATTTCATCCGATTTCGGGAATTCAGTCCGATATATCGAATAAAATCAGGCATTTTGGAGGCGTTTTCCGATCCGTTTTCCGATGCGTTGCAGTGAGCATCGGATCCTCCAGATTGAATGTGCTGCACATTCAATCTGGTCCGACCCCGCAGGCATGGCTGGGACCGCCTAAGATACATCGTATGCAAAAGATCAGCATACAATGTATCTTGGGCGATCCTGCCCCCCTGGGTGGCTGCCGGGGGTGATCGCCCGCAACATGTAGTGTATGGGGCTCTTAACTTTGCAAACTGGCAGACCAGACATTGTATTTACAGGAGGGAGAGAAATTAGCATGTATTTCGTGGGGAAAAAATGTAGAAGGCTTAAATACACATTCGGTGCAATGTTAACCTGAAGGACAAAACATAATAGAGCAAGGGTGTCAAACTCGCAGCCTGCGGGTCGCATGCGGCCCCTACCGCACTATTTTGCGGCCGGCAGACAGGGGTCCTTTTGTGGCCCGTTGGCAGGTCAGAACGGGGCAGAACTGCATCCCCGGCGTTCTGCCTGTCCGCTTATGGTGACGTTGCCCCGCTACCTGCAACGCCCACCGGCACCCATGCGGCGGTGTGAAGCAGCCAGCAGGGAGAGCCCTGATAGACAGCCGCAGGGGGATGGTCTTGTAATGGGGCATTATGTGTATCAGGCACTATATTGAGTGCCATTAAGTGTAACTGGCACTATACTGGGGGACATTATGTATAACTGACACTATACTGGGGGACATTATGTGTAACTGGCACTATACTGGAGGCATTAATTGTATCTGCCACTATAGTGGGGGACATTATGTGTAACTGGCACTATAGTGGGGGCATTAATTGTATCTGCCACTATACTGGGAACATTATTTGTAACTGGCACTCTAGTGGGGGCGTAAGAAATTCTGAAATACAGAATAATTCACTATTCAAAATGCTGATGTTCCCAAGCATTTTGGACAAGGGATACTCGACCTGTATGTGTATATGTATATGTATATATATATACATATATACACACACACACACATACATACTGTGTATATATTTATATATATATATATTATATATATATATATATATATATATATATATATATATACACACACACACACTCTTTTTCTTGCGTCCCACACAAGACTTAGATCTTGACAATTCCACTGAGTTGGGGTTTTGAGTTTGACATGCCTGCTGTAGAGTGATAAAGTGGAGAGACATAAAGTACCAGCTAATCAGCTCATAACTGGCTGTGTTTGAAAAAACTGGTTGGTACTTTATCTCTCCTCACTTTATCACTCTCCAAGTACATCTGCTCCCCAGTCTGGATAAGGTAAAATATATAACATAAGCAAAATGTTGACTGTTACAGTATATAGTATACTCAAATAGTAAAGAAAACTTTTACAGACAGATGAGAAGCTACTGTACAAAGTGAAGCAATCTATCAGATGTTGGTTATGTTTTCTTAGATGCACTTGAAACTCGACAGTTTCACTCTAACACGAGTTTGCTGTTGATTTGGCACTTTTTTGCGTGCAAATTTTCATAAATATTGGCAAATGCCCACTAACCACTGTAAAATTCCTGATTAATCCCTAGCACGGGAGGCATGGGGGTATCTATAACAGGTGCATGGGGTGCGGTGCATTCGGTAGATTGTGCACCCGTACTGTACAGTAGATGATACTTACCTGCCCTATGATGCTGCAGAAATCACCGGGAAGATGGCATGTGCAGAAGTGTGATCCTCAGAAAAAAAGGCAGAGGAACCATGTTTCCGGAGATCAATGAAAAGTAAGAGAGGAGGGGCCTGCACAGAGGCTGCACACAAGCCCCTCCTCTCTTAATCTGCCCCTGATGGAAGGGTCATAGCACCTATTGCTTTCATTCTTCAAAATGTTTACAGAAGGTCATACAGAAGATGAACATGGAAGAGACAACCAGCAGCCATTACAGTGCTACGTACAGAACACAGTATTTCAGATAAGCCATACAGAAATTTGAGGGTATAACGCATCTTGTAGGGAATCCAAATTGTTGCAGGGAGATAGTGAAGTTGCCCATAGCAACCAATCAGATTCTAACTATCATTTATCTAGTACATCCTATAAAATTATAGCTACACTAGCTTCTCCACCTCCCCTCTTTAGAAGGTTTGATACATTTCATCCTAAATATGTGACTGTATCTAACAGCAATGAAAACATTTGCCTATTGTCTGAGAGCGGAGTTCCCCTTTAAACCTAAATAATCTACATGGGCACAAACATTTGCTTGACAAAGGCTGCCATTTACGGTTTACAAATGTCTTTAGACATAATTAGTATTTTACTGTATTGTTCCAGCTACTCAACAGCTAAACATGTCCACTCCTCATGCTACAACAGAGCAGTGCAGATGCCTAAAATTAGTACACGTCCTTCCCTAATGGAAAATGACTATACAAAATAAAAATACAACACAGTACACACCCAAAGCTAAACATGGCCAGTATGTTAGTCCATTAATACGTTTCTGTTTAAGCAACAAAATCTGGAGACCTCACGCTCCCAGCTTTAAGCATTGCTTAAATGGACCAATTGCTGCTCACAGTGGAGGTGGCCATTTTGTGTGCCAAACTAATGTTCATGGGGAAAAAAAACACCTCAGCGGCATCAATGGTTCCTCATGAAAGGCTGCATTCTCACGAATGGACATTCAGACTACAAAATGGCTACCTCCAGAAGGAGGGGACAGGTAAACACTGACAGAAATAAATGAGCTCCAAGGCTTATTGCACACCATAAGGTATTTAAGTAAAGTTCCATGAAGACAGAGAGAAAGAGAACTTAAATGTCTTAAATCCTACTGCTAACAGAGGGAGATGTGTTATTGCCATGTACTGTCCTGATCCCTTGATCTTGGCTTCCTGTATGCAGCTGCCCTGCTTTCGCCATCATCGACAGCATATGCAGTATATGTGAAGATTAATTATACTGTACATTTGGCTTCTACGGCTCCCTACATATAAAGCAGTAAAACGTCTGAAAGATTTGTCCAGTGATTTGTTCTTTGAAAGCCTTCTCAGCACAGAAATGTATTCCCCGGATGGATTCTGCTTTGGTTTATTACCCAGCCACGGTTTAATCATTCTGCTAAAAAAAAAAAAAAGACATCACGGTGTGGAGTCGGAAGATAAACTACTTTTCTGCTGGCGCTGGACAAGATATGGCCGTTTTGTCACTTAAGCAAAACAGCTGTGAAAAAAGAATTTTCACCTTCTGAAATGAAATGCTAGGCAACAAATTTCTTAACTTAAATAACTTGGGCAGAAAAAAAAAGAAAAAATTAAGATGTAGCTGTTTTTTAATGTAGGCAAATGGGTTCAAAATATGAATATATAATAGGAAATGGCTGTGCCGCTGTGATTTACACACAGATTCAGGCCTGACATTCATGCCTCTGTTCCTCAACAAAAACTAATGGAGCTTGTCCTGCAAGGTAGAGAGCGCGTGTCTTTACTAGGCTACTTAAAGAATTTTAGGGAATATAATATTTTGTAAATAGGACACTGTTCCAGAGCAGACAAAGACGAATCTCATTTTACGGTCATCAAGGCCCTGTTTCTTTGAAAAGAACACGTCAACGAGTTCCAACGGGTCACAAAAATAAAAAAAGGAAAAGAAACAGAATTGGGGACCATGTGAAAAAAAAAAGTGTTGTAACTGTAGTTGCAGGTTACAGATACAGAATATGTAAGGCTGGGTACACACTGGGCCTGAATATGTGACATCACAAGTTCTGGCCTATTGACACAAGCAAGATGATCACTGGAACTCCGGGGAGCTCTGCAGCAGCTCTACTGGCTGCAGGGTGCAGTTGCAGGCACTTTGCAAGCCAAATACAGGTGCCATGGGGCAGCGATGGTACCTCCTCCAGGGCCCTGTGCCCAGACCTGCAGCACCTCTCGCAAACCCCTAGTTATGGCCCTGTTCAGAGTAACCGGTTTCACACTGTAATGCTGGGTGCACATTAGCCGAAATATCAGCCGTTCTTGGGCACTTGGTGGGTGTGTACCCCGATATGTCTCTGAGTGAAATCGTTCAAAGACATATCACGTTGACCCTGCTGCACAGCCGATGGCCGATATATCTGGAGATATATCGGAGCTACGCTGTGTGTGTACGGGCAGTCCGCCAGCCACCCGTACACTTGCTACACAGGCCGCTGGTGACTGACATCACAACTGTGGGGGCACACGTAAATACCCGCCCAGTTGTGATGTCAGGCACAACACATCGAGCAACGATCGATCGGTAAGTGTAACACATCGGGTCGGCGGAGCAGTCAGACGGCCGATCCTTTGGGCTAGTGTGTACCCAGCTTAAGGTGCTGATGCAAAGTTGAATGAATGCCCATTTGTGGCACGTATTTTGCAGTTTTAATGCAAACACATTTTAAACATGAGGTGTAACCACTTTAGGACTGTCCACAGTGTATCCACATTGGACTGTTCCACTTGGTCTTTGAGGTAATGTAGATAAACAGCGAGCAGAAACGGCAGCTACTCACTGTTGTACAGTCTGCCATTAACAGACCTAGTCAGTGACAGCACAACGGTCTGTATGTACATCTAGTGTTCACTCTAGCCTTCTTTCACGGGGCGCTGCGCCCTGCCCCTTTTCTGAGTGGCAGAATGCGCCCTGCCCGTTTGTGCCCGCCCTGCCGCCCTGCTGATTACTAAAGGACTGCCTACTCACCGCCGCGCCGGGTGCGCTGTCACTGCCTCCTGCTCCTCCCCACCGCTCTGTCACATCACGCTGTCACTGCCCTCTGCTCCTCCCCGCCGCTCTGTCACATCGCGCTGTCACTGCCCCCTGCTCCTCCCCGCCGCTCTGTCCCGCCGCGCTGTCACTGCCCCCTGCTCCTCCCCACCGCTCTGTCACATCACGCTGTCACTGCCCTCTGCTCCTCCCCGCCGCTCTGTCACATAGCGCTGTCACTGCCCCCTGCTCCTCCCCGCCGCTCTGTCCCGCCGCGCTGTCACTGCCCCCTGCAGCTGCCTTAGGCTTGTCGCGCTGATGCGCTGGCTGAAGGGAATCTGGTAAGCTAAGGAGGGCTGGGTTTGCTTCTCCCGCCGAGGCAAACCCAGCCCTCCCTCCTCTGTGTGCATGGATCAATGTGGTGGCCATTTTTAACCAGCTCCGCGGTGTGTGAGGGGGGACCAGCGCAATCAACTCCCGCAGCATCAGCCCCCAGTAAGTAAAATTGGCACAAAAAAAGCAGAGATCAAAAATGTACCCTACCTGGTGCAGTGTGTCTCAGTGCTCTCTACCTGGTGCAGTGTGTCTCAGTGCTCTCTACCTGGTGCAGTGTGTCTCAGTGCTCTCTACCTGGTGCAGTGTGTCTCAGTGCTCTCTACCTGGTGCAGTGTCTCAGTGCTCTCTACCTGGTGCAATGTTTCTCAGTGCTCTCTACCTGGTGCAGTGTGTCTCAGTGCTCTCTACCTGGTGCAATGTTTCTAAGTGCGCTCTACCTGGTGCAATGTGTATAACGTGCTCTCTACCTGGTGCAATGTGTATAACGTGCTCTCTACCTGGTGCAATGCGTATAATGTGCTCTCTACCTTGTGCAATGTTAATCAGTGCTTTCTACCTGGTGCAATGTGTATAACGTGCTCTCTACCTGGTGCAATGTTTTTCAGTGCTCTCTACCTGGTGCAATGTGTATAACGTGCTCTCTACCTGGTGCAATGTTTTTCAGTGCTCTCTACCTGGTGCAATGTGTATAACGTGCTCTCTACCTGGTGCAGTGTTTTTCAGTGCTCTCTACCTGGTGCAATGTGTATAACGTGCTCTCTACCTGGTGCAATGTGTATAACGTGCTCTCTACCTGGTGCAATGTGTATAACGTGCTCTCTACCTGGTGCAATGTGTATAACGTGCTCTCTACCTGGTGCAATGCGTATAATGTGCTCTCTACCTTGTGCAATGTTAATCAGTGCTTTCTACCTGGTGCAATGTGTATAACGTGCTCTCTACCTGGTGCTATGTTTTTCAGTGCTCTCTACCTGGTGCAATGTGTATAATGTGCTCTCTACCTGGTGCAATGTGTATAACGTGCTCTCTACCTGGTGCAATGCGTATAATGTGCTCTCTACCTTGTGCAATGTTAATCAGTGCTTTCTACCTGGTGCAATGTGTATAACGTGCTCTCTACCTGGTGCAATGTTTTTCAGTGCTCTCTACCTGGTGCAATGTGTATAACGTGCTCTCTACCTGGTGCAATGTTTCTCAGTGCTCTCTACGTGGTGTAATGTTTCTTAGTGCTCTGTATCTGGTGCATTGTGTATAACGTGCTCTGCCTGGCGCAAAGTGTAGAATTTGCTCTATCTGGCGCAATATGTATAACGTGATCTACCTGCCGCAGTGTGTATAGGAGGTTCTACCTGGTGCAGTGAGTATTAGCTGCACTACTCTGTGGTGTAATGTGAATTGCCACTATTATGTGGCCGTGCTCCTTCCCCATGAAAAACAGCGCTCCTAAATTTTTCGCCGGGCACTGTCCATTCTTTGGCCTTTTAGAATGGGATGACCAAGCATTATAGTATGTACCTAATTTTGCCCTTCTAAATGAAAAATGTGCCCTCCCGAATGAAAAATGTGCCCTCCCGAATTAAAAATGTGCCCTCCCCGTGATCAGCACCCTGCCCTAAAAAAATCCTAGAGTGAACACTATACATCATTAGGTGTTTGACTGGAGCAGAGAAAAATAGTTGAAGGAAAGGAACCCCTACCCAACTGTGGTCGGGCATTTTTAATAACATGTTATATTCAATGGGTGACACTACCACACTAGGGGGTGAAGGGTATGGGTCATTAGGTTAACCACACTTAGGTCGACAGTCATCAAGCCGACAACTATTGGCCGATATGCATTAGGTCAACATGGCCACTATGTCGACATGGCCACTATGTCGATATATACTAGGTCGACATGGAAAAAGGTCGATATGAGTTATTTGACTTTTTTTGGTGTCGTTTTCTTTGTAAAGTAACGGGGAACCCCAATTAGTGCACCGTGTCCACTCGCCAAGCTTCAGGCAAGGTGCCTCGCTCCGCTACCGCCGTGCACGGCACAGGTTACTATTCCCAATCGTAGTCCACGTGGATCGTAAAGTATGAAAAAGTAAAAAAAAAAGTGAAAAACGCATGTCAACCTTTTTTTATGTTGACCTAGTGACCATGTCAACCAATAGTGGTCGACCTAATGACCGTATCCCGGGTAAATATATGAAGTAGTGATAAGAGTGGAGAAGTTGCCCATGGCAACCAATCAGCATTGAAGTAACATTTATAATTTGCATACTATAAAATTATAGAAAGCAGCTGACTAGTTGCCATAGGCAACTTCTCCACTGGCTCACTTCTCCACTTTTATCACTGCTTCATACATTTACCCATAGAATAGGTAATGTAAAGCACTGCAGTCCTTCAGTCATGAGGCTATGCGCCAACGGAGAAATGTATTCTTAATGTATTTATTTATGAAGGTATTGCTATTTTGGGGATTCCGCTTCTCTTGTGACATTCTGACATACAGTAGGAAGTGATATGTTAATTATCCTGGCTTTAGTTGTGATAACTAGAGATGAGCGGGTTCGGATCCTCGAGATCCGAACCCCCCCGAACTTCACCTATTTTACACGGTTCCGAGGCAGCCTCGGATCTTCCCGCCTTGCTCGGTTAACACGAACGCGCCCGAACGTCATCATCCCGCTGTCGTATTCTCGCGAGATTCGTATTGCATATACAGAGCCGTGCGTCGCCGCCATTTTCACCGCATTGGAGATGATAGCGAGAGGACGTGGCTGCGTTCTCTCAGTTTGTGTTCAGTGTGCTGCAAATATCTGTGCTCAGTGTGCTGCAAATATCTACGTTGTCTGCCTGAAAACGCTCCATATCTGTGCTGCATTGTAGTTGTGCGCAGTATATAGTAGGAGGACAGTGCAGAATTTTGCTGACTACCAGTATATATTTAGCAGTACGGTACAGTAGTCCATTGCTCTACCTCTGTGTCGTCAAGTATACTATCCATATCTGTGCTGCATTGTAGTTGTGCGCAGTATATAGTAGGAGGACAGTGCAGAATTTTGCTGACCACCAGTATATATATATATATATAGCAGTACGGTACAGTAGTCCATTGCTCTACCTCTGTGTCGTCAAATATACTATCCATATCTGTGCTGCATTGTAGTTGTGCACAGTATATAGTAGGAGAACAGTGCAGAATTTTGCTGACCACCAGTATATATATAGCAGTACGGTACAGTAGTCCATTGCTCTACCTCTGTGTCGTCAAGTATACTATCCATATCTGTGCTGCATTGTAGTTGTGCGCAGTATATAGTAGGAGGACAGTGCAGAATTTTGCTGACCACCAGTATATATATTATATATATATATATATATATATATATATATATATAGTAGTACGGTACAGTAGTCCATTGCTATACCTCTGTGTCGTGAAGTATACTATCCATATATGTGCTGCATAGTAGTTGTGCGCAGTATATAGTAGGAGGACAGTGCAGAATTTTGCTGACCACCAGTATATATATATATATATATATATATATATATATAGCCGTACGGTACAGTAGTCCATTGCTCTACCTCTGTGTCGTCAAGTATACTATCCATATCTGTGCTGCATTGTAGTTGTGCGCAGTATATAGTAGGAGGACAGTGCAGAATTTTGCTGACCACCAGTATATATATAGCAGTACTGTACAGTAGTCCATTGCTCTACCTCTGTGTCGTCAAGTATACTATCCATATCTGTGCTGCATTGTAGTTGTGCGCAGTATATAGTAGGAGGACAGTGCAGACTTTTGCTGACCACCAGATATATATATAGCAGTACGGTACAGTAGTCCATTGCTCTACCTCTGTGTCGTCAAGTATACTATCCATATCTGTGCTGCATTGTAGTTGTACGCAGTATATAGTAGGAGGACAGTGCAGAATTTTGCTGACCACCAGTATATATATAGCAGTACGGTACAGTAGGCCATTGCTATTGATATATTACTAGCATATAATTCCACACTTTAAAAAATGGAGAACAAAAAATAAGAATTTACTCACCGGTAATTCTATTTCTCATAGTCCGTAGTGGATGCTGGGGACTCCGTAAGGACCATGGGGATTAGCGGCTCCGCAGGAGACTGGGCACAACTATAAGGAAAGCTTTTAGACTACTGGTGTGCACTGGCTCCTCCCACTAAGACCCTCCTCCAGACCTCAGTTAGGATACTGTGCCCGGAAGAGCTGACACAATTAGGAAGGATTTTGAATCCCGGGTAAGACTCATACCAGCCACACCAATCACACCGTATAACTCGTGATACAATACCCAGTTAACAGCATGATAACAACTGAGCCTCTCAACAAATAGCTCAACAATAACCCTTTAGTTAAGCAATAACTATATACAAGTATTGCAGACAATCCGCACTTGGGATGGGCGCCCAGCATCCACTACGGACTACGAGAAATAGAATTACCGGTGAGTAAATTCTTATTTTCTCTAACGTCCTAAGTGGATGCTGGGGACTCCGTAAGGACCATGGGGATTATACCAAAGCTCCCAAACGGGCGGGAGAGTGCGGATGACTCTGCAGCACCGAATGAGAGAACTCAAGGTCCTCCTCAGCCAGGGTATCAAATTTGTAGAATTTAGCAAACGTGTTTGCCCCTGACCAAGTAGCAGCTCGGCAAAGTTGAAGAGCCGAGACCCCTCAGGCAGCCGCCCAAGAAGAGCCCACTTTCCTCGTGGAATGGGCTTTTACTGATTTAGGATGCGGCAGTCCAGCCGCAGAATGTGCAAGCTGAATCGTACTACAGATCCAGCGAGCAATAGTCTGCTTAGAAGCAGGTGCACCCAACTTGTTGGGCGCATACAGGATAAAAAGCGAGTCAGTCTTCCTGACTCCAGCTGTCCTGGAAACATAAAGTTTTAGGGCCCTGACTACATCCAACAACTTGGAAGCCTCCAAGTCATTCGTAGCCGCAGGCACCATGATAGGTTGGTTCAGATGAAAAGCTGATACCACTTTGGGGAGAAACTGGGGACGAGTCCTCAATTCTGCCCTATCCATATGGAAAATCAGATAAGGGCTTTTACATGACAAAGCCGCCAATTCTGAAACACGCCTGGCCGAAGCCAAGGCCAACAACATGACCACTTTCCACGTGAGATATTTTAAATCCACGGTTTTCAGTGGCTCAAACCAATGTGACTTTAGGAAATCCAACACCACGTTGAGATCCCAAGGTGCCACTGGAGGCACAAAAGGGGGCTGAATATGCAGCACTCCCTTAACAAAAGTCTGAACTTCAGGTAGTGAAGCCAATTCTCTCTGGAAGAAAATCGATAATGGTTCGCGGTTACTTCTTTCCTAGCTTTTATCAGCGTAGGAATGACTTCCTCCGGAATGCCCTTTTCCTTCAGGATCCGGTGTTCAACCGCCATGCCGTCAAACGCAGCCGCGGTAAGTCTTGGAACAGACAGGGCCCCTGCTGCAGCAGGTCCTGTCTGAGCGGTAGAGGCCATGGGTCCTCTGACATCATTTCTTGAAGTTCCGGATACCACGCTCTTCTTGGCCAATCCGGAACAATGAGTATAGTTCTTACTCCTCTTCTCCTTATTATCCTCAGTACCTTTGGTATGAGAGGAAGAGGAGGGAACACATAAACCGATCGGTACACCCACGGTGTTACCAGAGCGTCCACAGCTATCGCCTGCGGGTCTCTTGACCTGGCGCAATATTTTTCTAGCTTTTTGTTTAGGCGGGACGCCATCATGTCCACCTGTGGTTTTTCCCACTGGTTTACAATCATTTGAAAGACTTCTGGATGAAGTCCCCACTCTCCCGGGTGGAGGTCGTGCCTGCTGAGGAAGTCTGCTTCCCAGTTGTCCACTCCCGGAATGAACACTGCTGACAGTGCTAACACGTGATTTTCCGCCCATCGGAGAATCCTTGTGGCTTCTGCCATCGCCGTCCTGCTTCTCGTGCCGCCCTGTCGATTTACATGGGCGACTGCCGTGATGTTGTCTGACTGGATCAGTACCGGCTGGTTTTGAAGCAGGGGTTTTGCCTGACTTAGGGCATTGTAAATGGCCCTTAGTTCCAGAATATTTATGTGCAGGGAAGTCTCCTGACTTGACCATAGTCCTTGGAAGTTTCTTCCCTGTGTGACTGCTCCCCAGCTTCGAAGGCTGGCATCCGTGGTCACCAGGACCCAGTCCTGTATGCCGAATCTGCGGCCCTCTTGAAGATGAGCACTCTGCAGCCACCACAGCAGAGACACCCTTGTCCTTGGAGACAGGGTTATCAGACGATGCATCTGAAGATGCGATCCGGACCACTTGTCCAACAGGTCCCACTGAAAGGTTCTTGCATGAAACCTGCCGAATGGAATCGCTTCGTAGGAAGCTACCATTTTTCCCAGGATCCGCGTGCAGTGATGCACCGACACCTGTTTTGGTTTTAGGAGGCCTCTGACTAGAGATGACAGCTCCTTGGCCTTCTCCTCCGGGAGAAACACTTTTCTCTGTTCTGTGTCCAGAACCATCCCTAGGAACAGCAGGCATGTCGTAGGGACCAGCTGTGACTTTGGAATGTTTAGAATCCAGCCGTGCTGTTGTAGCACTTCCCGAGATAGTGCTACCCCTACCAACAACTGCTCTCTGGACCTCGCCTTTATCAGGAGATCGTCCAAGTACGGGATAATTAAAACTCCCTTCCTTCGAAGGAGTATCATCATTTCCGCCATTACCTTGGTAAAGACCCTCGGAGCCGTGGAGAGACCGAACGGCAACGTCTGGAATTGGTAATGACAATCTTGTACCACAAACCTGAGGTACTCCTGGTGAGGATGGTAAATGGGGACATGTAGGTAAGCATCCTTGATGTCCAGCGA
This sequence comes from Pseudophryne corroboree, assembly GCF_028390025.1. NCBI lineage: Eukaryota > Metazoa > Chordata > Amphibia > Anura > Myobatrachidae > Pseudophryne > Pseudophryne corroboree. Next base: position 734,956,222 of record NC_086449.1, read on the forward strand.
TACCATGTAATCTCCCTCGTCCAGGCTTGCAATAACCGCCCTGAGCGATTCCATCTTGAACTTGCATTTTTTGATATATGTGTTCAAGGATTTCAAATTTAAAATGGGTCTCACCGAACCGTCCGGTTTCGGTACCACAAACATTGTGGAATAGTAACCCCTTCCTTGTTGAAGTAGGGGCACCTTTACTATCACTTGTTGTGAATACAGCTTTTGAATTGCCTGTAACACTGCCTCCCTGCCTGAGGGAGTGGTTGGCAAGGCAGATTTGAGGAAACGGCAGGGGGGAGACGTCTCGAATTCCAGTTTGTACCCCTGAGATACTCTTTGAAGGATCCAGGGATCCACCCGTGAGCGAGCCCACTGATTGCTGAAATGCTTGAGACGGGCCCCCACCGTACCTGGCTCTGCCTGTGTAGCCCCAGCGTCATGCTGTGGACTTAGAGGAAGCGGGGGAGGACTTTTGCTCCTGGGAACTGGCTGTATGTTGCAGCTTTTTCCCTCTACCTCTGCCTCTGGGCAGAAAGGACGCGCCTTTAACCCGCTTGCCCCTATTGGGCCGAAAGGACTGTACCTGATAATACGGTGCTTTCTTTGGTTGTGAGGGAACATGGGGCAAAAATGTAGACTTCCCAGCTGTTGCTGTGGAAACGAGGTCCGAGAGACCATCCCCGAACAATTCCTCACCCTTATAAGGCAGAACTTCCATGTGTCGTTTGGAATCTGCATCACCTGTCCACTGCCGAGTCCATAACCCTCTCCTGGCAGAAATGGACATTGCACTAATTTTGGATGCCAGCCGGCAAATATCCCTCTGTGCATCCCTCATGTATAAAAGTGCGTCTTTTATATGCTCTACGTTCAGCAAAATAGTGTCCCTGTCTAGGGTATCTATATTTTCTGACAGGGAATCTGACCACGCAGCAGCAGCGCTGCACATCCAGGCTGAAGCTATAGCCGGTCTCAGTATCACACCTGTGTGTGTATATATAGATTTCAGGATAGCCTCCTGCTTTCTATCAGCAGATCCTTCAGGGCGGCCGTATCCGGAGACGGTAGTGCCACCTTCTTTGACAAGCGTGTGAGCGCTTTATCCACCCCATGGGATGTTTCCCAGCATGACCTATCCTCTGGCGGGAAAGGGTACGCCATTAGTAACCTCTTAGAAAATACCATCTTTTTATCAGGGGAAGCCCACGCTTCTTCACACACTTCATTTAACTCTTCAGATGGAGGAAAAGCTACTGGTAGTTTTTTCTCTCCAAACATTATGCCCTTTTTTGTGGTACCGGGATTAACATCAGAAATGTGCAACACATTTTTCATTGCCTCAATCATGTAACGTGTGGCCCTACTGGAAGTTACATTAGTCTCTTCGTCGTCGACACTGGAGTCAGTATCCGTGTCGACATCTGTGTCAACCATCTGAGGTAGCGGGCGTTTTAGAGCCCCTGATGGTTTTTGAGACGCCTGGGCAGGCACAGGCTGAGAAGCCGGCTGTCCCACATTAGGTATGTCGTCAAACCTTTTATGTAAGGAGTCGACACTATCACGTAATTCCTTCCACAGCACCATCCACTCAGGTGTCGACCCCGCAGGGGGTGACATCACATTTACAGGCATCTGCTCCGCCTCCACATAAGCCTCCTCATCAAACATGTCGACACAGCCGTACCGACACACCGCAAACACACAGGGAATGCTCTGACAGAGGACAGGACCCCACAAAGCCCTTTGGGGAGACAGAGAGAGAGTATGCCAGCACACACCAGAGCGCTATATAACACTGGGATCCCACTATCAATGAGTGTTTTCCCTATAGCTGCTTTTTTATATATATTACATATATATCTATCTATACTGCGCCTAAATTTAGTGCCCCCCCTCTCTTTTTTACCCTTCTGTAGTATTCTCAGACTGCAGGGGAGAGCCAGGGAGCTTCCATCCAGCGGAACTGTGAGGGAAAAATGGCGCCAGTGTGCTGAGGGAGAAGCCCCGCCCCCTTTTCGGCGGACTTTCTCCCGCTTTTTCTGCGATACTGGCAGGGGTAATTTTACATCTATATAGCCTCTGGGACTATATATGATGTATATTTTGCCAGCCAAGGTGTTATTTATTGCCCTCAGGGCGCCCCCCCCCCCCCCCCAGCGCCCTGCACCCATCAGTGACCGAAGTATGAGGTGTACATGAGGAGCAATGGCGCACAGCTGCAGTGCTGTGCGCTACCTTGGTGAAGACTGAAGTCTTCTGCCGCCGATTTTCCGGACCTTCTTCGTGCTTCTGGCTCTGTAAGGGGGACGGCGGCGCGGCTCCGGGAACGAACACCAAGGTCGGGTCCTGCGGTCGATCCCTCTGGAGCTAATGGTGTCCAGTAGCCTAAGAAGCCCAAACTACCACCTGTTAGGTAGGTTCGCTTCTTCTCCCCTTAGTCCCTCGCTGCAGTGAGTCTGTTGCCAGCAGATCTCACTGAAAATAAAAAACCTAAATATACTTTCTTTCTAGGTGCTCAGGAGAGCCCCTAGTGTGCATCCAGCTAGGCCGGGCACAAGAATCTAACTGAGGTCTGGAGGAGGGTCTTAGTGGGAGGAGCCAGTGCACACCAGTAGTCTAAAAGCTTTCTTTATAGTTGTGCCCAGTCTCCTGCGGAGCCGCTAATCCCCATGGTCCTTACGGAGTCCCCAGCATCCACTTAGGACGTTAGAGAAATGTGGAGGGTAAAATAGGGAAAGATCAAGATCCACTTCCACCTCGTGCTGAAGCTGCTGCCACTAGTCATGGCCGAGACGATGAAATTCCATCAACGTTGTCTGCCAAGGCCGATGCCCAATGTCATAGTAGAGAGCATGTAAAATCCAAAAAACAAAAGTTCAGTAAAATGACCCAATGTCATAGTAGAGAGCATGTAAAATCCAAAAAACAAAACTTCAGTAAAATGACCCAAAAATCAAAATTAAAAGCGTCTGATGAGAAGCGTAAACTTGCCAATATGACATTTACGACACGGAGTGGCAAGGAACGGCTGAGGCCCTGTCCTATGTTCATGGCTAGTGGTTCAGCTTCACATGAGGATGGGAGCAATCATCCTTCTGCTAGAAAAATGAAAAGACTTTCTTCTAAATCACAAATCCCCAAGGTGAGTCCAATTGTGTCGGTTGCGATGCCTGACCTTCCCAACACTGGACGGGAAGAGGTGGCGCCTTCCACCATTTGCACGCCCCCTGCAAGTGCTGGAAGGAGCACCCGCAGTCCAGTTCCTGATAGTCAAATTGAAGATGTCACTGTTGAATTACACCAGGATGAGGATATGGGTGTTGCTGGCGCTGAGGAGGAAATTGACAAGGAGGATTCTGATGGTGAGGTGGTTTGTTTAAGTCAGGCTCCCGGGGAGACACCTGTTGTCCGTGGGACGAATATGGCCATTGACATGCCTGGTCAAATTACAAAAAAAATCACCTCTTCGGTGTGGAATTATTTTAACAGAAATGTGGACAACAGGTGTCAAGCCGTGTGTTGCCTTTGTCAAGCTGTAATAAGTAGGGGTAAGGACGTTAACCACCTAGGAACATCCTCCCTTATAGGTCACCTGGAGCGCATTCATCAGAAGTCATTGACAAGTTCAAAAACTTTGGGTGACAGCAGAAGCAGTCCACTGACAACTAAATCCCTTCCTCTTGTAACCAAGCTCCTGCAAACCACACCACCAACTCCCTCAGTGTCAATTTCCTCCTTAGACAGGAAAGCCAACTGGCAAGTCTGACGAATCCTCTCCTGCCTGGGATTCCTCCAATGAATCCTTGAGTGTAACGCCTACTGCTGCTGGCGCTGCTGTTGTTGCTGCTGGAAGTCGATCGTCATCCCAGAGGGGAAGTCGGAAGACCACTTGTACTACTTCCAGTAAGCAATTGACTGTCCGACAGTCCTTTGCGAGGAAGATGAAATATCACAGGAGTCATCCTGCTGCAAAGCGGATAACTCAGGTCTTGGCAGCTGCGGTGGTGTTAAACGTGTGTCCGGTATCCACCGTTAATTCACAGGGAATTAGAGAATTGATTGAGGTACTGTGTCCCCGGTACCAAATACCATCTAGATTCCATTTCTCTAGGCAGGCGATACCGAGAATGTACACAGACGTCAGAAAAAGAGTCACCAGTGTCCTAAAAAATGCAGTTGTACCCAATGTCCACTTAACCACGGACATGTGGACAAGTGGAGCAGGGCAGACTCAGGACTATATGACTGTGACAGCCCACTGGGTAGATGTATTGCCTCCCGCAGCAAGAACAGCAGCGGCGGCACCAGTAGCACCATCTCGCAAATGCCAACTCGTTCCTAGGCAGGCTACGCTTTGTATCACCGCTTTCCATAAGAGACACACAGCTGAAAACCTCTTACGGAAACTGAGGAACATCATCGCAGAATGGCTTACCCCAATTGGACTCTTCTGGGGATTTGTGACATCGAACAATGCCACCAATATTATGCGTGCATTACATCTGGGCAAATTCCAGCACGTCCCATGTTTTGCACATACATTGAATTTGGCGGTGCAGAATTTTTAAAAAAATGACAGGGGCGTGCAAGAGATGCTGTCTGTGGCCTGAAGAATTGCGGGCCACTTTCGGCATTCAGCCACCGCGTGCCGAAGACTGGAGCACCAGCAAACACTCCTGAACCTGCCCTGCCATCATCTGAAGCAAGAGGCGGTAACGAGGTGGAATTCAACCCTCTATATGCTTCAGAGGATGGAGGAGCAGCAAAAAGCCATTCAAGCCTATACATCTGCCTACGATATAGGCAAAGGAGGGGGAATGCACCTGACTCAAGCGCAGTGTAGAATGATTTCAACGTTGTGCAAGGTTCTGCAACCCTTTGAACTTGCCACTCGTGAAGTCAGTTCAGACACTGCCAGCCTGAGTCAGGTCATTCCCCTCATCATGCTTTTGCAGAAGAAGCTGGAGAGATTGAAGGAGGAGCTAAAACGGAGCGATTCCGCTAGGCATGTGGTACTTGTGGATGGAGCCCTTAATTTGCTTAACCAGGATTCACGGGTGGTCAATCTGTTGAGATCAGAGCAATACATTTTGGCCACCGTGCTCGATCCTAGGTTTAAAGCCTACGTTGTATCTCTCTTTCCGGCAGACAGAAGTCTGCAGAGGTGCAAAGACCTGCTGGTGAGACACTTGTCGAGTCAAGCGGAACGTGACCCGTCAACAGCTTCTCCTTCACATTCTCCCGCAACAGGGGCTGCGAGGAAAAGGCTAAGAATTCCGAGCCCACCCGCTGGCAGTGATGCAGGACAGTCTGGAGCGAGTGCTGACATCTGGTCCGGACTGAAGGACCTGCAAACGATTACTGACATGTCGTCTACTGTCACTGCATATGATTCTGTCACCATTGAAAGAATGGTGGAGGATTAGATGAGTGACCGCATCCAAGTAGGCACGTCAGACAGTCCGTACGTATACTGGCAGGAAAAAGAGGCAATTTGGAGGCCCTTGCACAAACTGGCTTTATTTTACCTAAGTTTCCCCCCCTCCAGTGTGTACTCCGAAAGAGTGTTTAGTGCAGCCGCTCACCTTGTCAGCAATCGGCGTACGAGGTTACTTCCAGAAAATGTGGAGAAGATGATGTTCAGCAAAATGGATTATAATCAATTCCTCCGTGGAGACATTCACCAGCAATTGCCTCCAGGGGGTCAGTACTAAATGCCGCCGGCCGGAATCCCGGCGGTCGAAATCCCGACGCCGGAATCCCGACCACACAATCCCGACAGGGGTGGCGAGCGGAACGCAGCCCCTTGTGGGCTCGCTTCGCTCGCCACGCTGCGGGCACGGTGCCTCGCTACGCTCGGCACACTATTATATTCTCCCTCTATGGGTGTCGTGGACACCCACGGAGGGAGAATATGTCGGGATTGTGGCGGTCGGGATTCCGGCGTCGGTATTTCGACCGCCGGGATTCCGGCCGGCGGCATCTTGACCGCCTCCCGCCTCCAGAAAGTACACAGGGACCTGAGATGGTGGATTCCAGTGGGGACGAATTAATAATCTGTGAGGAGGGGGATGTACACAGTGAAAGGTGTGAGGAATCGGACCATGAGGAGGAGGTGGACATCTTGCCTCTGTAGAGCCAGTTTGTGCAAGGAGAGATTGATTGCTTCTTTTTTGGTGGGGGCCCAAACCAACCAGTCATTTCAGTCACAGTCGTGTGGCAGACCCTGTCGCTGAAATGATGGGTTTGTTAAAGTGTGCATGTCCTGTTTATACAACATAAGGGTGGGTGGGAGGGCCCGAGGACAATTCCATCTTGCACCTCTTTTTTCTTTCATTTATCTTTGCATCATGTGATGTTTGGGGCAAAAATTTTTAAGTGCCATCCTGTCTGACACTGCAGTGCCACTCCTAGATGGGCCAGGTGTTTGTGCCGGCCACTTGGGTCGCTTAGCTTAGTCATCCAGCGACCTCGGTGCAAATTTTAGGACTAAAAATAATATTGTGAGGTGTGAGGTGTTCAGAATAGACTGGAAATGAGTGGAAATTATGGTTATTGAGGTTAATAATACTATGGGATCAAAATGACCCCCAAATTCTATGATTTAAGCTGTTTTTGAGGGGTTTTTGTAAAAAACCACCCAAATCCAAAACACACCCGAATCCGCCAAAAAATTTTCAGGGAGGTTTTGCCAAAATGCGTCTAAATCCAAAACACGGCCGCGGAACCAAATCCAAAACCAAAACACAAAACACGAAAAATGTCCGGTGCACATCTCTAGTGATAACCGAGCAGCATTTTCTTTGAAATGCACACCGGAAAGTTTTCTGTGTGGCTGTGTGTATAACATAGTCAGTAATATACAGTATACCACAGGTAATTTGGAGGTGGGACCAGTTTTCAGTAAATTGCATATTTCTACATTTCCTGTAGAATTGAAGAAGCATATAGGGTTTTATTCAGTTTTGTTAGCAAACCAAAAAAGCACACTAATGGGCAAAACCATGCTGCACTGCTTGTGGGGCAGATGTAACATGTGCAGAGACAGTTAGATTTGGGTGGGGTGTGTTCAAACTGAAATCTTAATTGCAGTGTAAAAATAAAGCAGCCAGTTCCCACCCAAATCTAACTCTCTCTGCACATGTTACATCTGCCTCACCTGCAGTGCAGAATGGTTTTGCCCATTAGTATGCTTTTTGGTTTGCTAACAAACTTGAATAACCCCCATAGTTTGGTAATTATATGACTATTTGAATCAAAATAGATTATTTGATTAAGTGTGGCATCTTAGGGGCCTATTTATCACCATCCGCATCCAGGATGCGGATGACAGGTGATAAAATCGCCTAAACTCGCACTGGGAAGATTGATTACATAGCAGGGATGTATCAATTATCGCATGCAGGGACAGAGCATGCGGTCAAGCTCTGTCCCTGCAATGACACTCTGCAGCATCATCTTTTTCAGAAAATATACCCTGATGTCCTGCTGAGCATGCGCTGCCCCCGCCGACATCGCCGCTACCGCCGCAGCCCGGTCGACCCCCCCCCCCCCCCCCCGTCACGCCTATCCCCGCACGCCGTGGAATTTCCCCCAGCAGATCAATATCACGGTGCAGCGGACACCAGCTCCCTGGGCAGGTGAGTATGGTTTTGTCTTTTTGTTTTTTTCCTTTTTACACTGTGATCAGCTTATGTGTCCATTGGACACACAGAGCTGATCACTGGAGCCGGGTCCCGCTCAGCTTTCTCTGCCAGGGAAAGCTGGGCAAATGCCTGCCTATTGCAGTGCTGCCCTGTGATCTCGCCAGCCTGAGCTGGCGAGATTATCACAGGACACACTGCGGTATTTTTTTCACATTTTTTTTTTTTGTGTAAATTTGGCCACATCGCATTTCCTATTATAAGTATGGGGAATGCGATGCAGGTTACGAAAAAAAAGTGAATTAAAGGGTTTGGAGCAGTTTTTCATGAAAACTGCTCCAAATGCCCTTTAATACATTCAGGTGATACTAAAATAATGTGAGAAGGGTGTGAAAACACCTTTTTTTCACATTATTTTAGTAAAAATAATGTTAATAAATAGATCCCTTAGTCTTTATGCATTGCAGTGGACCATCCTTCCTTCTATGAATTCAAAGGATGAACGCAATTGACAGATTGCAGTTAATTGAGTTTGTACCTAGTTTTGGAAGACATTGGGGTATATTCAATAAGGGTCGGATCCATTCCGACATGCATTTGTAAGAATGGATCCGACAAACCCTATTCAATCTCATCTCATTTCGACTTTTAAAAAGTCGAATTGAGATGAGGGACCCAGAGGAGGAGAGGTGGGGGGGGGGGAGCCGCAGGGAGACCAGCGGGAACAGACGCAGGCAGACCAAGGAGAGCAGCGCTACTGTAGCGCTGCAGAAGGATGTCTCACAGCCGCCAGACCTCACAGCAGTGTCCACCCGGCTCCAGCAAGTGTGACCTCACTTGCTGGAGCCGGGTGGACGCTGCCGTGAGCGGCGCGGCTGTGAGACATCCTGCTGCAGCGCTGTGCTGTAGCGGTGCTCTCCCCTGTATGCCCGCAGCTGTCCCCAGTCTCCCCGCGGCTCCCCCCCCCCCCCCCCCCCCCCCCTACTCTCTGAGTCCCACATCTCAGTCTGACATTTTTTATGTCGTACTGAGATGGTCGGAAACGAGGCCAAATCCTCTCAAATTTGGCCCCGTTTCACTCAAAAGTACGTGAATCGGCAGCTATACCGCCGATTCACGTACTATTCGACAAGTCGAATTCCACGACTTGTCGAATAAAAACTGGTAGGACTGCATAGGTCGAATCACTATACGACCTTAAAAAGTCGAAAACTGCCGTCTTTTCGACAAACAGCAGTTTTCGACCCTAATTGAATATACCCCATTGTTACTTGATGCTAATTTGTAATTGTTAATACTGTAAGTGTACATACAACATGGATATTTGTCTTAATTAGTTTAAAGAGAGGCATGATGCTGGCTTACTCCCTGCCAATGTGTGCATTGAAATGGTTGCCTTCAAAACAGCATCAATTCTTCTAGGTACACTTGCACACAGTTTTTGAAGAAACTCTGCAGTTTGGATCTCGCAAATGCATACAGGAGGCACCTATCTCCTACAGACACCTCCTGCTGCATTTTAATTTTAATTACACAGAATTGAACAGCCACTTCCGCCATACATACAAACATGGCTCTAAACCATAGTACAGGTTGAATATCCCATATCCAAATATTCCGAAATACGGAATATTCCGAAATACAGACTTTTTTGAGTGAGAGTGAGATAGTGAAACCTTTGTTTTCTGATGGCTCAATGTACACAAACTTTGTTTAATACACTAAGTTATTAAAAATATTGTATTAAATGACCTTCAGGCTGTGTGTATAAGGTGTATATGAAACATAAATGAATTGTGTGAATGTAGACACACTTTGTTTAATGCACAAAGTTATAAAAAATATTGGCTAAAATGACCTTCAGACTGTGGCCCTCATTCCGAGTTGATCGGTCGCAAGGCGAATTTAGCAGAGTTACACACGCTAAGCCTACGCCTACTGGGAGTGTATCTTAGCATCCTAAAATTGCGACCGATGTATTCGCATTATTGCGATCACAAACTACTTAGCAGTTTTAGAGTAGCTCCACACTTACTCTGCCTGTGCGATCAGTTCAGTGCTTGTCGTTCCTGGATTGACGTCAGAAACACACCCAGCGTTCGCTCAGACACTCCCCCGTTTCTCCGGCCACTCCTGCGTTTTTTCCGGAAACGGTAGCGTTTTCATCCACACGCCCCTAAAACGCCGTGTTTCCGCCCAGTAACACCCATTTCCTGTCAATCACACTACGATCGCCGGAGCGAAGAAAAAGCCGTGAGTAAAAAAACTATCTTCATAGCAAAGTTACTTGGCGCAGTCGCAGTGCGACTATTGCGCATGCGCACTAAGCGAAATTTCACTGCGATGCGATGAAAAATAACGAGCGATCAACTCGGAATGAGGGCCCGTGTGTATAAGGTGTATATGTAACATAAATGCATTCTGTGCTTAGACTTAGGTCCCATCACCATGATATCTCATTATGGTATGCAATTACTCCAAAATACGGAATAATCCGATATCCAAAATACCTCTGGTCCCAAGCAGTTTGGATAAGGGATACTCAACCTGTAGTAGTAAATCAATAAATTACATTATTGAGACATATTTCTGTAATAAGATATCAGTAGACATTTTAAACAAGCATTACAAGCTGTAACAAATAAATATGACATACTTGCCAACTTTCGTTAAGTCCCCTTCGGTAGAGTCCTGGAGGGGGCTACCCCATCCAATTGCCTGAACTTTCACAGTGGGAGGTGGACTTTATTTTCTGGGGTCATAGCCAGTACTTTGTTGGCCCCATAGCAACATTTTGAAGGGACGCTGTCCCAATGCTTCTAGAGAGACACCTCTCTGCAGCAGTTGTTAATTTTATGTCCCATAATAGTGTCCTAGTCTATTTTATAAACCATAGTAGTGCCCTAGTTCACATTATGTCACATTTTTATGGCTGCAAGTACACATTATGTAACACAGTACCCCCAATTCACAATATGACATACAGTGTCCCCAGTTCATATTATGCCTCAGTACAGTGCCCCTAGTTCATATAATCATATTATACCACATTACGGTGCCCTAGTTCATACTTTATTATGTAGCATTATAATGCTCTCCTGCTCATTTTATACCACATTACACTGAGCAGGTCCATGGGCATACTGTAACTAAATATATTGTAGGCCCCAAGGCAAAGGTTTGTAAGTACATCTATGAATCACCCAATGGGGGAAAATGTATATTATACATATATCTTTGACAGGTAAGATGGACCCATAGCAGCTGCACTCCTTGCACCTATGGTAGCTATGCCCTTGACTTTATGGCATTGTGACCCAGACCCTGGCTGTTCAAATATGCAATTTCTGCCATATTACAGTGGGGGCGGGGTTGGATGACACGATTCAATGCAAATGGGAGATGGGACAACTCTGTCAAGAAGCTGGGAGAGCCCTCCAAATTCTGGACTCTCCTAGACCTTCCGGGGGACTTGGCAGGTGTGCACCAACACATGAAGGAGCTGGTGGCCCAAAATTAAATGCTCAGAGGGCCACATGCAGCCCCTGGGACCGCCTGCTGCCCATCACTGCTCTATGCTCCTCTACATTTGGACCTCGTACATGGATTAGTGGAGATAATCAGCTGGTCACATATGACAGAATTTATACATACATGATCATTTTGTCCTTGAATGAGAAGCTATATGTTTGCACAAATACATCTATATACGATTGACAAAGACTTGTTTAAATCTTAATTTTAGCAATCCAAACATTTTTACTTTTCACTTACTGTACATTACAGTTTCCAAAGCAGCAAGATGTGTACTGTTAGGAACGTGGACATGCTAAATGTCAAGACTCTAGGACTTGCTTAAAATTGTGATTCTTGGACTTGATGAGTGTGAGGGGCCTTGGACGTGATATACATGAAGGTACTTGAAATTGATATATGTGAAAACACTTGGACTTGATATATGAAAGACTCTTGGGCTTGATGTTGTGGGAAACTCCATAACTATTAAGGTGAGACTCCTAGAGCCCTCAAGAGGGTCTTCCGCCAATAGCAACCTCCTGCTGTTCCCTTAGTGCTTGTTGCACACACCGGTACTTAGGCGACCACCTGGACATAATACCTCAAGCAGTAGGAGGTCACCCAATAGCTTGAAGACCCCGGATAGCACTGAGAAATGACTGAGAGTGAGGCACACAATAGCCCAGGGAGTGAGGCACGAGTATAACCTCTGTCTGAGCAGGTGTTACTCTGTGCAGGTGGTATGCAGGCTACTGGCCAGAGCACTGGGATCGGCAGACAGAGGGTGCCACACTAAGCTTTAGGTGGTAGCAGGCAGGGCAGGATTCAGGACAGACAGCCTGGACAAATGTCAGAGCCAGTGGTTTACACAGAAAGGCATAAACTATAACCAGCACAGAGGAAGTGACAAGGAAAGGATATATAGGGGTATATTCAATAGGAGTCGGATCCATTCCAACATGCAGTTGTCGGAATGGATCGGACAACCCCTATTCAATGGACGACCAAATCTGTTGGATTTAGCCGTCCTGTCAGGCCGCTGCTGTCAGCGGCTGCGGAGACAGCAGCGGCCAGGGAGATCGGCGGCAGTGAGCGGGAGGGGCTGGCTGCGGGGGACATGTGTGGAGCCGCAGGAAGAGCTGGCAGCAGGAAGAGAGGTGCTGCGGCGGCGGGGGGAGCAGATATCGGCGGCCGGTGCTGGCAGTGGGGGAACATGTCTGCGGCGGCGGGGGGAGAAGCTGCAGGGAGAGACGGCCAGGCACCTCTCTCCCTGCAGCGCCTCCCCCGCCGCCGCAGACATGTTCCCCTACTGCCAGCACCTCCGCCGGCTGCCGATCTCTGCTCCCCCCGCCGCCCGCAGCACCGCTGCTCTCCTCACCTCAATCCGACTTGTTTTCAAGTCGGATTGAGTTTGTCGGAAAAGGGGCCAAAACCTGTCGGATCTGGCCCTATTTCGCCGATCCACGTGTTTTCCGACAAGTCGGGAATTCCCGACTTGTCGGAAAAAAATCAGCCCCTATTGAATAGGTCGATACCCCTTCCAACCTATTTCTGTCGGAAGCTGCCGTCTTTCCGACAAGACGGCAGCTTCCGACAGTTATTGAATACAGCCCATAGGGTAGCTGTACCAATCAGCTACCTGACAGCCAGGAGGAACAATGATTACTGAAAGACTTGCAGTTGTGCTACTGCATGTCCTCACTGAGAACTAGTGCTGGCTTCCTGATTGCCTAGCAACCGGGAGCGCCGTCTGAGTTCAGCGTCCTGATTGCTAGGCGCCCGGTCACCTGGCAACGATTGGGACCAGTGCTTGACACGGTCCGCCCGGCGGACCGTAACATGTGCCCAACATGCACTATGTAAAACAGATTTTACTTTTGTTAACTAAATATCTGTTGCAGAAAAAGGTTTTTCTGTTCAAGTATCAAAAATGCAGGGAAGACTGCGGGACAAACATTACTGTGACAAGCAAACATCATAACATAACATGGGAAATTAAAAAGAAAATGTAGAAGGTACATTGGCCCTCATTCCGAGTTGATCGCTCGCAAGGCGAATTTAGCAGAGTTGCTCACGCTAAGCCTACGCCTACTGGGAGTGTATCTTAGCTTCTTAAAATTGCGACCGATGTATTCGCAATATTGCGATTACAAACTACTTAGCAGTTTCAGAGTAGCTTCAGACTTACTCGGTATCTGCGATCAGTTCAGTGCTTGTCGTTCCTGGTTTGATGTCATAAACACACCCAGCGTTCGCCCAGACACTCCCCCGTTTCTCCGGCCACTCCTGCGTTTTTTCCGGAAACGGTAGCGTTTTTATCCACACGCCCCTAAAACGCCGTGTTTCCGCCCAGTAACACCCATTTCCTGTCAATCACACTACGATCGCCGGAGCGAAGAAAAAGCCGTGAGTAAAAATACTATCTTCATTGTAAAATTACTTGGCGCAGTCGCAGTGCGATTATTGCGCATGCGTACTAAGCGGAATTTCACTGCGATGCGATGAAAATTACAGAGCGAACTACTCGGAATGAGGGCCATTATTACAACAAAGAGGGACTACAACAGTGGCATCTTATTATACAGAATCACCAACTTTACCTCCGGTTTAGCTTGTTAAATATACAGTACTTGGGGCCTAATTCAAGGTTGAATGCAAATGCATTTTGAATTTTAGGTTTATTCCTTTGTTTAGCTTATATTGGTGAGTGCATCATTCAAACTGTTCATGCATTACAATTTAGGACATTAGTAACATATGCACATTACCCTATGTTTGTAGTTTAATTTACTGGAAACACTAAGGCAGAGGTTCTCTTAGGGCACAGGTTCTCAAACTCGGTCCTCAGGACCCCACACAGTGCACGTTTTGCAGGTCTCCTCACAGAATCACAAATGAAATAATTAACTCCACCTGTGGACCTTTTAAAATGTTTCAGTGAGTAATTAATACACCTGTGCACTTGCTGGGTTACCTGCAAAACATGCACTGTGTGGGGTCCTGAGGACCGAGTTTGAGAACCACTGTCGTCTTAGGGGGTAATTCAGAACTGATCGTAGCAGCAAATTTGCATACCTCCCAACATGACCCTCTCCAGGAGGGACAGAATGCTCTGCTCCTGGACTTCCCTCTTAATGTATGATTGCCATCACCTGTGCTGAAACACATTTCTCATCCATTAACCTGTTCAAAATAGGTGCTGGCAATTATAAACTAAGAGAAAAGTCCAGAAGCAGAGCATTGTGTCCCTCCTGGAGTGTGGGGAGGTATGACTTTGTTAGCAGTTGGGCAGAACCATGTGCACTGCATGTGTGGCAGATATAACATCTGCAGAGAGAGTTAGATTTGGGTGGGTTATTTTGTTTCTGTGCAGGGTAAATACTGGCTGCTTTATTTTTACACTGCAATTTAGATTTCAGTTTCATACCTCCCAACATGACCCTTTCCAGGAGGGACAAAATACTCTGTTCCTGGACTTCTCTCTTAATTTATGATTGCCATCACCTGTGTAGTACTAGTTAATGGATAAGAAAGGTGTTTCAGCACAGGTGATGGCAATCTTAAATTAAGAGAGAAGTCCAGGAACAGAGTATTTTGTCCCTCCTGGAAAGGGTCATGTTGGGAGGTATGCAGTTTGAACACACCCCACCCAAATCTAACTCTCTCTGCACATGTTATATCTGCCCCCCTGCACTGCACATGGTTTTGCCCAACTGCTAACAATCTGCTGCTACGATTAGGTCTGAATTACCCCCTTAGTGCAAATGAACGCTAATCTGCAAAGAGAGTGCTTCTAATGCTAGTTTGCATAGCTTTCATGGTGACTCCTATTTTGTGCATTTGGACTTTTTTTTGTTAGTATGCACTGCGGGCATGTATTTTTTTTATGTGCAGATTTGTGTTCACTTTGCAAATTATTGCAACTTTGCTTTTGCTAATACATTTGTGTTCAACCTTGAATTAGGCCCTTAGCCTGCAGCTGTTGCTTTTCTCCAACAGTAGCGTTGTCTAGTTACGCCTGTGTCTGCTGCTCCCTTATAACACACACACACACACACACACACACACACACACACACACACACACACACACACACACACACACACACACACACACACACACACACACACACAACGATTGTCAATCCACTTGATGTTGGATAATTATGTACCACTGAGTATGATAAGGATATCTAATGCAATGACCAGCTACAATTAGTACACTAGATCATTTGTTACGCACATATCAATTTTTTTGTAACCGTTTTATAAAGAACAATTCAACTGAGGTTAAATACAAAGTCAAACATATTTATTCTGTGTTAAATCTTCCAAAATGTTTTTACATATTCTTTCAACTTATATTTTAAATTTAGCGTTCCTCTAGGAACCTACATACTGGTTTACAGTATCCACATTTCTGATATTACTCATTAACATGTCATTTATATACTGTGACCTGTCCAAATCTGTGAACAAATGGTAAAAATCTGCCAGTGTGATCTATGCCTGCTCCCCCTTTCCCACCTCCACAGCTACAGAGCTTGGAATAGTGTTTCAGTGCTGTCCAGTAGCAGCGGACCGCCATCCCTGGATCATTGTGGCTGACATATGATTCAGTACAGTGGGACAGCTAACGCCGTTTGAGCTCTCGGAAATATATTATGCCTATGAACTGGCTGCAGGCAGTAGGGATTAGCCAATATCCATAAAACAGTATTAGATTTTAACACTTAGACTATGGCATGAGAAATTGGGCACAGATTCCATAAATACAGCGAGGATTTTCAAATCGTGTTTCAGGGTTAGCGGCAACGTCTCTCCTTGAGCAAAATGAATGAGACATTTTAAAATTTTAAGACACAGCATTAAGTATGTACAGATGTGTCCTCATTCAATTAGCCTGAATTCGCTATGTGGCGTGACATACCTGGCGGTAGTGACTGCGCGCTTTTTCACATGAATGTGCATCTTACTCACAATGAGATTCAAGAAATCCACTTTGCGAGTCAGCGCTGATTAATTTGATAAGCGGAACTTGTATATCTGTATGCAACTGAGTCCGATTCTGTATGCAAAGCACAATGGAACCTGACATGAAAAAGGCTGCAGCCGCTGCATCGCAACACATAGTATACAGATTCAGACTCAGTCACACACAGTCATACAAGTGCATACTTACCTACTTTTAATGACTCCTCTCTGGGAGAAGCCCGGAGAGGAGATGCTGCAGGGAACTCTGGGGGCGGCGCCAGGTCGTGACATCATCAAGCCCCGCACCCACATAAAAAATTCCGCGATTCGTGGGTCCAAGGGTATCGCATAAATTTTGCCTATCACCCACCATACGGAGCAGCAAATACCGGAGAGTATCTCTCCATCTTGTGCACATCACTAGGGTGCGGACAGGATGCGGGAGATCTGCCTGCTCTTCCAGGGGTGCGGGGAGCTACATAGCCGCTGCTGTAGCGCTGCTCTCCCCCGTCTGCCCACGGCTCTCCCCCGTCGCCGCCTCTCCCTGTTCCCGCTTCACAGCCGCCGCTCGCGCCAGCATCCACCCGGCTCCAGCAAGCGGCTCCACCCGGCTCCAGCAAGTGAGGTCTCGCTGTGACACATCCTACGGCGCTGCTCTCCCCGTCTCCCGCGCGGCTCTCCCCGTCTCTGCTCCCACATCTCACTTCGAATTTTTTTAAAGTCAAATTGAGATGGTCGAAAAGGGGGCCAAAACCTGTAGATTTTGGCCCCTGTTTTCGACACAAGCACGTGGATCGGCAGCTATTCCGCCGATCCACGTGCTTTTCGACAAGGCGAATTCCTCGACTTGTCAAATAATTTGGGGTTAGATTGAATATACCCCCTAGACCAGTTGCAAGGTGTGCCGCGGAGCCAGAGCAGCTTCCAGCACCTTCAGGGTGAACTGTTGGCCCGGGCTCTTCTTAGAGGATCATTCATGCTCCGGCTGTGACCTGTGCCTTGATGACGCGGCGGTGTGATATCATAGGTCATGGCCACCGCGTCTCACCACCCAGCCAGCCCACCCGCCTGTATACACATCTTCCAGTTCCCGCCTGCATCCACAGCTTTCCTTGCCCACCCACATCCACACCTGCCCGACCGCCCACTGCTCAGTTTTCGCAGCAATCCACTATGAACAATCCCCACCACTGAGGGACAGGGAGGAGGACAGCTGACCGGTAGGGGCTAATATTTGTTATGTTTTTTCTCCTGTGGGGAGCAATAGGATTTATGGGGGGAACAATGTGAATAATTCATGTGGGAAGCAATAGGATTTATGTGGGGAGAAATGTGATTGATTTATGTGTGAGCAACATGATTTATGTGGGGAGCAATGTGATTGATTTATGTGGGGAGCAATAGGATTTATGTAAGGAGCAACACGATTTATGTGGGGAGCAATGTGATTGTTTTTTCTGTGTAGGCCGATGTATGCGTGGATTTTTTATTACTGTGAGGGCCAATGTGTGTTTTTTAGTTTTTTTCTGTGGGGAACGGATGGTGTGCCTTGGCAATTTTAAAATATTGTTCGGTGTGCCGTGAGTGAAAAAATAAGAATTTACTTACCGATAATTCTATTTCTCGGAGTCCGTAGTGGATGCTGGGGTTCCTGAAAGGACCATGGGGAATAGCGGCTCCGCAGGAGACAGGGCACAAAAAGTAAAGCTTTAGGATCAGGTGGTGTGCACTGGCTCCTCCCCCTATGACCCTCCTCCAAGCCAGTTAGGTACTGTGCCCGGACGAGCGTACACAATAAGGGAGGAATTTTGAATCCCGGGTAAGACTCATACCAGCCACACCAATCACACCGTACAACTTGTGATCTAAACCCAGTTAACAGTATGATAACAGCGGAGCCTCTGAAAAGATGGCTCACAACAATAATAACCCGATTTTTGTAACTATGTACAAGTATTGCAGATAATCCGCACTTGGGATGGGCGCCCAGCATCCACTACGGACTCCGAGAAATAGAATTATCGGTAAGTAAATTCTTATTTTCTCTATCGTCCTAGTGGATGCTGGGGTTCCTGAAAGGACCATGGGGATTATACCAAAGCTCCCAAACGGGCGGGAGAGTGCGGATGACTCTGCAGCACCGAATGAGAGAACTCCAGGTCCTCTTTTGCCAGGATATCAAATTTGTAGAATTTTACAAACGTGTTCTCCCCTGACCACGTATCTGCTCGGCAGAGTTGTAATGCCGAGACCTCTCGGGCAGCCGCCCAAGATGAGCCCACCTTCCTTGTGGAATGGGCCTTAACCGATTTAGACTGTGGCAGGCCTGCCTCAGAATGTGCAAGTTGAATTGTGTTACAAATCCAACGAGCAATCGACTGCTTAGAAGCAGGCGCACCCAACTTGTTGGGTGCATACAGTATAAACAGCGAGTCAGATTTTCTGACTCCAGCTGTCCTGGAACATATTTTCAGGGCCCTGACAACTTCTAGCAACTTGGAGTCCTCCAAGTCCCTAGTAGGTGCAAGGCACCACAATAAGCTGGTTCAGGTGAAACACTGACACCACCTTAGGGAGAGAACTGGGGACGAGTCCGCAGCTCTGCCCTGTCCGAATGGACAAACAGATATGGGCTTTTTTGAGAAAAAACCACCAATTTGACACTCGCCTGGTCCAAGCCAGGGCCAAGAGCATGGTCACTTTTTATGTGAGATGCTTCAAATCCACATATTTGACTGGTTTTAAACCAATGTGATTTGAGGAATCCCAGAACAACGTTGAGATCCCACAGTGCCACTGGAGGCACACAAAAGGGGTTTGTATATGCAATACTCCCTTGACAAACTTCTGGACTTCAGGAACTGAAGCCAATTCTTTCTGGAAGAAAATGTACAGGGCCGAATTTGAACCTTAATGGACCCCAATTTGAGGCCCATAGACACTCCTGTTTGCAGGAAATGCAGGAAACGACCGAGTTGAAATTTCTTTGTGGGGCCTTCCTGGCCTCACACCACGCAACATATTTTCGCCACACGTGGTGATAATGTTGTGCGGTCACCTCCTTTCTGGCTTTGACCAGGGTAGGAATGACCTCTTCCGGAATGCCTTTTTTCCCTTAGGATCCGGCTTTCCATCGCCATGCCGACAAACGCAGCTGCGGTAAGTCTTGGAACAGACATGGTACTTGCTGAAGCAAGTCCCTTCTTAGCGGCAGAGGCCATAAGACCTCTGTAAGCATCTCTTGAAGTTCCGGGTACCAAGTCCTTCTTGGCCAATCCGGAGCCATGAGTATAGTTCTTACTCCTCTACGTCTTATAATTCTCAGCACCTTAGGTATGAGAAGCAGAGGAGGGAACACATACACCGACTGGTACACCCACGGTGTTACCAGAACGTCCACATCTATTGCCTGAGAGTCTCTTGACCTGGCGCAATACCTGTCCCGTTTTTTGTTCAGACGGGACGCCATCATGTCCACCTTTGGTATTTCCCAACGGTTTACAATCATGTGGAAAAAACTTCTCAATGAAGTTTCCACTCTCCCGGGTGGAGGTCGTGCTGAGGAAGTCTGCTTCCCAGTTTCCATTCCCGGGATGAAAAACTGCTGATAGTGTTATCACATGATTTTCCGCCCAGCGAAAAGTCCTTGCAGTTTCTGCCATTGCCCTCCTGCTTCTTGTGTCGCCCTGTCTGTTTACGTGGGCGACTGCCGTGATGTTTTTCCCACTGGATCAATACCGGCTGACCTTGAAGCAGAGGTCTTGCTAAGCTTAGAGCATTATAAATTTACCCTTAGCTCCAGTATATTTATGTGGAGAAAAGTCTCCATACTTGATCACACTCCCTGGAAATTTTTCCCTTGTGTGACTGCTCCCCAGCCTCTCAGGCTGGGCTCCGTGGTTACCAGCATCCAATCCTGAATGCCGAATCTGCGGCCCTCTAGAAGATGAGCACTCTATAACCACCACAGGAGAGACACCCTTGTCCTTGGATATTGGGTTATCCGCTGATGCATCTGAAGATGCGATCCGGACCATTTGTCCAGCAGATCCCACTGAAAAGTTCTTACGTGAAATCTGCCGAATGGAATTGCTTCGTAGGAAGCCACCATTTTTACCAGGACCCTTGTGCAATGATGCACTGTTTTTAGGCGGTTCCTGACTTGCTCGGATAACTCCCTGGCTTTCTCTTCCGGGAGAAACACCTTTTTCTGGACTGTGTCCAGAATCATCCCTAGGCACAGCAGACGTGTCGTCGGGATCAGCTGCGATTTTGGAATATTTAGAATCCACCCGTGCTGATTGTAGCAGTATCCGAGATAGTGCTACTCCGACCTCCAACTGTTCCCTGGACTATGCCCCTATCAGGAGATCGTCCAAGTAAGGGATAATTAAGACGCCTTTTCTTCGAAGAAGAATCATCATTTCGGCCATTACCTTGGTAAAGACCCCGGGGTGCCGTGGACAATCCAAACGGCAGCGTCTGAAACTGATAGTGACAGTTCTGCACCACGAACCTGAGGTACCCTTAGTGAGAAGGGCAAATTTGGGACATAGAGGTAAGCATCCCTGATGTCCCGGGACACTATATAGTCCCCTTCTTCCTGGTTCGTTATCACTGCTCTGAGTGACTTCATCTTAATTTGAACCTTTGTAAGTGTTCAAAAAAAAATTTTTAGAATAAGTCTCACCTAGCCTTCTGGCTTCAATACCACAATATAGTGTGGAATAATACCCCTTTTCTGTAGTAGGAGGGGTAATTTAATTATCACCTGCTGGGAATACAGCTTGTGAATTTTTTCCCATACTACCTCCTTGTCGGAGGGAGACTTGGTAAAGCAGACTTCAGGAGCCTGCGAAGGGGAAACGTCTCGACATTCCCATCTGTACCCCCGGGATACTACTTGTAGGATCCAGGGGTCCTGTACGGTCTCAGCGCCATGCTGAGAACTTGTCAGACGCGGTGGAACGCTTCTGTTCCTGGGAATGGGCTGCCTGCTGCAGTCTTCTTCCCTTTCCTCTATCCCTGGGCAGATATGATCTTATAGGGACGAGAGGACTGAGGCTGAAAAGACGGTGTCTTTTTCTGCAGAGATGTGACTTAGGGTAAAAAACGGTGGATTTTCCAGCAGTTGCCGTGACCACCAGGTCCGATGGACCGACCCCAAACAAGTCCTCTTCCTTTATACGGCCATACTGTGCCGTTTGGAATCTGCATCACCTGACCACTGTCGTGTCCATAACATCTTCTGGCAGTTATGGACATCGCGTTTATTCATGATGCCAGAGTGCAAATATCCCTCTGTGCATCTCGCATATATAGAAATGCTCTATAGTCAATAAAATACTGTCCCTGTCAAGGGTATCAATATTTTTAGTCAGGGAATCCGACCAAGCCACCCTAGCTCTGCACATCCAGGCTGAGGCGATCGCTGGCCGCAGTATAACACCAGTATGTGTGTATATACTTTTTATTATATTTTCCAGCCTTGTCAGCTGGTCCTTGAGGACGGCCCTATCTATAGACGGTACCGCCACTTGTTTTGATAAGCGTGTGAGCGCCTTATCCACCTTAAGGGGTGTTTCCCAACGCGCCCTAACTTCTGGCGGGAAAGGGTATACCGCCCATAATTTTCTATCGGGGGGAACCCACGCATCATCACACACTTTATTTAATTTATCTGATTCAGGAAAAACTATGGTAGTTTTTTCACATCCCACATAATACCCTCTTTTGTGGTACTTGTAGTATCAGAAATACGTAACACCTCCTTCATTGCCTTTAACGTGTGGCCCTAATAAGGAATACGTTTGTTTATTCACCGTCGACACTGGATTCAGTGTCCCTGTCTGTGTCTGTGTCGACCGACTAAAGTAAACGGGCGTTTTAAAAACCCTTGACGGTGTTTTTGAGACGTCTGGACCGTACTAATTGTTTGTCGGCCGTCTCATGTCGTCAACCGACTTTGCAGCGTGTTGACATTATCACGTAATTTCCTAAATAAGCCATCCATTCCGGTGTCGACTCCCTAGAGAGTGACATCACCATTACAGGCAATTGCTCCGCCTCCACGCCAATATCGTCCTCATACATGTCGACACACACGTACCGACACACAGCAGACACACAGGGAATGCTCTATACGAAGACAGGACCCACTAGCCCTTTGGGGAGACAGAGGGAGAGTCTGCCAGCACACACCAAAAAGCGCTATATATGACAGGGATAGCCTTATGATTAAGTGCTCCCTTATAGCTGCTTTTATATTAATATATATATAGCCATTTATTTTGCCCCCCCTCTCTGTTATACCCTGTTTCTGTAGTGCAGTGCAGGGGAGAGACCTGGGAGCCTTCCTGACCAGCGGAGCTGTGACAGAAAATGGCGCCGTGTGCTGAGGAGATAGGCCCCGCCCCTTTTCCGGCGGGCTCGTCTCCCGCTATTTAGTACATTTAGGCAGGGGTAAATATCTCCATATAGCCTCTGGGGCTATATGTGAGGTATTTTTAGCCTTTTTAAAGGTTTTCATTTGCCTCCCAGGGCGCCCCCCCCCAGCGCCCTGCACCCTCAGTGACTGCCGTGTGAAGTGTGCTGAGAGGAAAATGGCGCACAGCTGCAGTGCTGTGCGCTACCTTAAGAAGACTGCAGGAGTCTTCAGCCGCCGATTCTGGACCTCTTCTTGCTTCAGCATCTGTGAGGGGGCCGGCGGCGTGGCTCCGGTGACCATCCAGGCTGTACCTGTGATCGTCCCTCTGGAGCTTCATGTCCAGTAGCCAAGAAGCCAATCCATCCTGCACGCAGGTGAGTTCACTTCTTCTCCCCTCTGTCCCTCGTTGCAGTGATCCTGTTGCCAGCAGGAATCACTGTAAAATAAAAAACCTAAGCTAAACTCTCTAAGCAGCTCTTTATGAGAGCCACCTAGAATTGCACCCTTCTCGGCCGGGCACAAAATCTAACTGGCTTGGAGGAGGGTCATAGGGGGAGGAGCCAGTGCACACCACCTGATCCTAAAGCTTTACTTTTTGTGCCCTGTCTCCTGCGGAGCCGCTATTCCCCATGGTCCTTTCAGGAACCCCAGCATCCACTAGGACGATAGAGAAAAGGTTGAAAATCACTGCCCTAGACACTCAGCACAAGCCAAGTCGCACGGAACCTGGGGGCAGATGTACTAAGCTTGGAGATGGCATAAGGAAGTGATAAACCAGTGATAAGTGCAAGGTGATAAACACACCAGCCAATCAGCTCCTAAAGAGGGGTACTCACGGAGCAATCGCCGCTTAAAATCTAAGCAATCTGACTATCGCTGGTGCTAGATTGGCCTGCATGCAGGCCAATCTAGCAGGTCGCTCACTTCACCCGCTGTGCTGAGCGGGGGGAGATGGATGTGTGCTGAGTGGTTCGCTCGGCACACATCTCTCCCCACATCTGCCGGTGAGTACTGGCCTTAACTCTTAATTTGCTTATTGGAGCTGATTGGCTGGTGCGTTTATCACCTTGCACTTATCACTGGTTTATCACTTCCTTATGCCTTCTCCAGGTTAATACATCTGGTGAGCCAAGAAGGGATGTTTGGCTTGACTGCAGCAATAGTGTATAAGGACAAATCTGTATGCTGTGATCATATGTTGTGTATACAATATACAAGTACCAGGACTAGACCCTTCATTAAACAGATTCATCCATTTCTCCAATTCTTTCATCATTACACAACTTTAATTCATTGGGTCGTGTGCGCCCTCCTGCAACAGGTACTACCAATAACACTGCTTGATATGTATGTCTGGCTTCCTTCCTCGCAAACATTCTATGGTACAAAAGAAAAGAAAAGAAACAAATATTCCAGCGCGTCACTAACACCTAACTCATGCACTTTTGGGTCGTATGTGCTGAAATAAGCAGCTCTCAACTGGACAGTACTGACCTGTCCACACACAAAACTGCACCAAGGATAATAATATATTACCAGAGAGCGCTTTATCCAAATATATTGAATTTATTACATATATATCACAATAAAATATAAAATAAACACATGTACACATAAAATTATAATTGAAGTTAAAAAATCCTCCCTGCTGCAGCTGATTAAATTTAACCGGTTATTTATATTATATCCAAATAGAAGTACTTATTGTAACCATATTTTCAGTGAAAAGTCCCGAACAGTATATAGTCCTTATTAGGAACAATTTATGGATGCTTGCTGTTTAATTCCAGCTATAGGATTTTTTCCCACATGCTCATGGAGATCTCCTTATATGTCAGATAGAAGCCGGCTTTCTACTCCCGTTAATTAATGCCGCTGAGTGGCCAGGTGCGTAGGATACTTATGCTTTAGTATCTGTTTAACGGACTTTTTTCGTCCTACTCTCACTGTGCTAGATAGGGCCACATTTGCAAAATTGTCCACTTTACTCACAGCCAGGAGTGGATCCGTTTGATCTCCGTGGACGGCCCCCGTTGTCGAACACAGCCACAGTGGAGAGAGGCACCTTCCTGGATTACGGGATACCTGGAGAATCTCTAGAGACGATTAGCATCCATACATGGACAATAACACCAAGAGGGTATTATTCAGCCGGAATCCGCTGGTAGCAGGAAGGACATCCGTATAGAATAAGCCCCAGTCCTTACGCGTTTCTCCGCAATTGTCAGTGTGCGGTTTCGTCAGAGGATGACACAGGGCTGTCCAGCATGCTATTTAAATATCGGTGGACCAATCACATTAAGGATTACCTACATTGGCACACCTGAATAATCATTGATTCAATCACACATGTGTAAAATAAAATTCCAGTCACATAACAACCCATATACTACCAACTTTACAGTATAAATACATAGGATAGATTTATTATATCATATCTTTATAATGCTATACATTCATAGGTCATAAAGTGCTTTCTAAACAATAAAACTCTTTATATTATCTAATTAGCAAAAGACAAAGGTTGATGGCACTCATTCACTAATTGCAAATGGAAACAACAAGTCTACACAGAATCTATATTTCCTATGCAGACTACTCTAGCTTAGCGGTCTAATGCCTTGTGTTAACAAACACAAGGTCCCAAGTTCGAATCCAAGGTGTTCCTACATGTATCATTGATTTTCTATTTTTTTTTATTTTTATTATTATTATTTATTTTTTATTTTTTTTATTTTTTTATTTCTTTCAATATTATTGTTATTTCTATTGAACCATTATATACTCCCATAAATTACAGCAAATGCGTAATTCTAACCAGTATATAGAAACAGAAATGGGAAGAAAAGAGAAAATGTATCAATACAACAACAGAGCAATTTTATACAATTTTGTTTATTTATTTATTTATATAGGGGACCATAATCAATAAAAATGAATCCCAATCAAAAAACGCACCCCTTATTTTAATGTACTTTTCAGAGTACACTTAGTACTACACAAGAGACAAAATTGACAGGTTAATAACAAACTCAACAACCTAATAATAGGTCTATTTATGAGATGTTGTGCGTGGTCCCACCGTTTACCAGATAGGTATAAACATATATATATAAATATAATCAAACATATAGGGAATGAGATAACAGGAAGAAAAAAGGGGGGGGGGGAATAGAAATGGAGAAATGCATGACCAGGAAAAACTGACAGCAAATATTTCAACTGGCACCTTAAAATCATCTGATATTATTAATCTCCATATTCTCATTTAGACCCTCGGGCATCAAGGTGCCCAGATTAAAAATCCAGAATGCTTCTCTTGTGCATAATTTATTGAACCTGTCGCCACCTCTCGGAGTGGGGGCCACAGATTCAATGCCTTGTACCTTTAGTGAGTCCACATTACCATCATGATGATGAGTAACGTGTCTTGACACACTATGGTAAAGATTCCTCTTAAGGACATTTCGTCTATGTTCCAAAAACCTGATATTAAGACTCCTAACTGTCCTCCCCACATATTGTTTCCCACATATACAACTTATCAGGTAAATGACGTACGTCTGTTGACAGTTAATAAAGGTCTCAATTGCAAATTCCATTCCCATTGTTGCTGATTTAAAAGAAATACTTCTATGCATTATAAATTTACAAGTGATGCAATTGGTCTTACCACATCTAAAACAGCCTATGCTTTGATTAAGCCAGGTTTTTTTGACCAATGATTGTGTACTAGCTTGAAAAAAACTTGGAGATAGATGATTTTTTAAATTCCTAGCCTTCTGAAATACCACTCTAGCCGAATCTCCCAACCAAGGATTGAGAACTTTATCCAATTTCAGGAGTTCAAAGTTTTTATTTATGATTTTCCTAACATCCTCAGCATACGTGTTATATTTTGTTACAAAGGGCATGATATGGTTGTTATCATGTCTAGCTTTTAGTGCCCCCAAACTGGTAGTCGTAGATAAGAGAGAATTTCTTTCTCTATTGACTACCCTTTTGAGGGAATCCTCCAGGAGTTTCTTGGGGTAACCCTGGTCAAGAAATGCATCTGTAAGAACATTGGATTGTTCATAAAACATATCTTCATCAGTACAATTGCGTTTCATCCTAAGATATTGTCCCATAGGTATATTGTCTTTCCATTTACGGTGGTGGCAACTGCCATAATTTAAAAAACTGCTGCAGTCCACCTCCTTTCTATAGGTTTTAGTGACCAATTTGTTGTCCCTAACCGAGAGAGCAATATCCAGATAATTAATGTGTGTAGAGTGACAAGAGTGACTAAACTTAAGCCCAAAAGTGTTAGAATTAAGATAGGAAAGAAAAGAAGATACACTAGAAGCCCCATCCCAAATAATAAACAGATCATCAATGTACCGACCATAGAGCACCAAATTCACGCCGAAAGGTCCCCCCCAAATGTATTGCTCCTCAAAGAGCCCCATATATAAATTGGCGAAGCTCGGCGCGAACTTGGTGCCCATGGCGGTACCGTGCACTTGAAGATAAAACTGTGAATTAAATAAAAAATAGTTATGTGATAAAATGAAATTCATGGATTCCAATACAAACCCACATCGCTCGGGCGACAGCCCCACAGTAGATTCGAGAAATTGGCGGCAAGCTTCCACCCCTCCTCGATGGGGGATGTTGGTGTAAAGAGACTCGACATCACACGTCAAGAGTACATAGCTCTCTCGCCACTCGATACCACTCACTAGATGGAGAAAGTGATTGGTATCTCTAATGTAGGACCGGAGCCCGGCGACGTGGGGTTGTAAAAAGGAATCCACGAATGCTGACAGATTAGATGTGAGGGACCCTACACCAGATATAATTGGGCGCCCAGGAGGTGCTACCAAGGACTTGTGAATTTTGGGAAGGTGGTAATAGGTGGGGATAACTGGATAGGGAGTAAAAAGAAATAAATACTCATCTTTGGAGATTGCTCCCTCGGTTAGGGCTTGCTGGAGAAAGGATTTAAAGACCTGAACATAGGACGTTGTGGGATTGGAAGGAAGTCTAGCATAGAA
This sequence comes from Pseudophryne corroboree, assembly GCF_028390025.1. Taxonomy (NCBI): domain Eukaryota; kingdom Metazoa; phylum Chordata; class Amphibia; order Anura; family Myobatrachidae; genus Pseudophryne; species Pseudophryne corroboree. The sequence continues at coordinate 734,983,811 of NC_086449.1, forward strand.
TTTCTCATTCCCCAATTGTCTCAAGGCTTCCTCATAGTATGTAGCCTTATCTTGTAGCACAACCCCTCCCCCCTTGTCCGCACTTTTGATGATGATGGTATGATCATCTTTAAGTGCTTTGAGGGCTCGTCTTTCATTAATATTTAAATTGTCACCCTTTCTAACTCCTTTTTTCTTAATACATAAGGAACGAAAATCATTCATTGTTGAAGTATAGAAGGTCTCAATATAGGAACTTCTGTGTTGTAGAGGGTAGAATTCTGACTTCTTTTTAAAGGCTTTATTACCGCCAACCCCCTCATATGTAGCGCTCTCTGGTAATATATTATTATTCTATGGTACAAGGTTATGACATTTGTCAGTTGCTTTCCGGAACAATTTACAACATATATTTGCACATCGATTGAATAACAGTTATTAGAAAATGTTCTTCTATAACCTATTGTATGAACTTGCATTCATGATTGCTTTGTTTCTTTCACATTTGACTGAACGCACAAACCAGACACACACAAAGACCCTTTACAATTTTGTTCTGTGAATATCAATGTAATTTGCAGCTAGTTAGTACCGTAGCTAGTTATTAGGCGCAGGGGATTATGCAGAAGTGGAAACTGTAAGATGGCAAACAGTGGGTGCAGGTAGGTTTGGCTCCAGCCCAGGAAATGTCATATGGTGTCTGAGGTTATCAGTTATGTCGTTTATTTTACACTATGGCATTTGTTTGTCATAATCAAGGCCTCTAACGCTAAAACATAAATGAACCAATGGTGACATTCCCAAATATATGTAAAAGTTCTAATCACTTAATGGAATTGATAATATTGCAAACAAAGTGTGTGTGTGTGTGGGGGGGGGCGCGGCATTTTTCTACTCATGCATAACACGCCTGAAAAAGGGCGATAATTAATTCAATTAAAAAACAAAACACTTTTACTTCTCTCCCTGCCTCATGGAGTTTTTCATCTATAATTTAATAATTAATTACATGAAATTCAAAATGCTGAGGGTGTGTTATATACTGTATACACCACATCAATGACATAATTTACTGACGTTTCAGAGTGACATAAACTTTCATCCGAGTATTTGAAAACACTCAAAATATTAAAACATACATACACATTCCAAAGTGATAAACAGGTGATATATAGTAACTTAGCCTGGCTTGACAAGTATCTCGACTGGTAGCTGCCATGGTGACATCTGTGGGAATGACAGTACTCCCTGGTAAATCTGCTATTCTAGTGCAATATGGACGATGCCAGTAAATCTGATGGGAAGATGTAAGGTTCCTGCAGTTTTACACTTTGGGTGTAATGAATGGATGGTCACAGAGCTCCCTAAGCTGCAGCATCGGTGCCGGGGAAGGAGTGGTGGCTGCCAGCATTTCAGAAAACAGGTGTGTGTGTGTGTGTGTGTGTGTGTGTGTGTGTGTGTGTGTGTGTGTGGGGGGGGGGGGGAGGCAAGTTTATGAGCGTGCCGTGGCCGGTGGCTGCGTTCCCCTTCATCCTAAAGATGTTGTAATATAGGGATAAATCACCACAATTCTATGATTGCTTGGAGCTGGGATTCATTCCCTGGGCGGGATGTACTAAAGGAAAAGTGTGGTAAAACCCAAGAAAACGAGGGTTTTACCGCATTTTCAAATGTACTAAGACCCTACCGCCGGTTTTTCGCCATCCAGGGTATCGCCATTTTAGGATGGCGAAACCCTATAGAAGCCTATAGGCTTCTTATCGCCGACCGCCGCAACCTGCTGCCTCCGCCGCAGACGCCGATCCCCCTACCCCCCCGGCACACCTTCCTCCAGGCAGCCCTGGTACTGGAAGGTAATCTCCTCCTCTCCCTAGCAACGCAGCCGGAGGTTCTATCGGCTGCAGGGGGGAGGAGGAGGCGCCGGGGGCAGCCTGCTGCTGCTTCCCGGCGTGTAGGCAGTGTGGAGACCCCTGGGAGGTGACGGAGACCCCTCGCAGACCATCCAACAGGTATCGCGGGGCCTCCGTCACCGCCTTGCGATATTGATCGCATATGTTAGTACATATGCGATCAACATCGCTGCGATAAGCGGCGAGGGGCGGCGATGTAGCTTAATACATCCCGCCCAGTATCTGATAAACTCCATCACACATCCATTGCACATTGATGAGAAAATGAGTGCCATATTAGCAGGAATGTCTCTATTTAGTTTCTTTTTACATTACAGGCCTGGTTCAGAGGGGTTGCTGTTAACATGCCGGCTGGTGGGATCCTGGCGTTCCTGATACCGACGCCGAAATCCCAACAGTTGACAATACCGGCAGCCGGAATCCAGGCGCACAGGTGCTATTACCACTCGTGGGTGTCCACGACACCCATAGAGTGGGAACGGATCCTGTGGTGAGCGCAGCGATCCACCGAGCCCAGAGCAGAGCAAGCGCAGCGAGCACGCAAGGGGACTCATGGCGTTGCCGCGCTGCCAGCATTCTGACGGAAGGGATGCTGCTGTTGGAATATTAACAGCCGACATCCCATCTGCCGGCAAATCGAATGTATTCCGTTCAGAGATGCACGCAAGAGAGCGCTCCGCGGATGGATCTCATAACTGTCCATCCTGGCCTGCAGAGGTGAGAGTGTGCAGAGATTTCAGATGGATCTCTCGCTGGCCGGATAGATCCACATAATCTACATCTTCTATAACAGATTAGCATATCCAAGTAATCTGCATTAACCATTACTTATCTGTACTGTCAGTATACTGGCACAGTGCTGTGCAGCATGAGAGGTGGCCTCTCCTGTCAGCGAAACATGAATTATAGGACAGATGTACAGTAAGGGGGTAATTCCAAGTTGATCGCAGCAGGAAATTTTTTAGCAGTTGGGCAAAACCATGTGCACTGCAGGGGGGGGGGGGGCAGATATAACATTTGCAGAGAGAATTAAGATTTGGGTGGGTTATTTCGTTTCTGTGCAGGGTAAATACTGGCTGCTTTCTTTTTACACTGCAATTTAGATTTCAGTTTGAACACACCCCACCCAAATCTAACTCTCTCTGCACATGTTACATCTGTCCCCCTGCAGTGCACATGGTTTTGCCCAACTGCTAACAAATGTGATGCTGCGATCAACTCAGAATTAGGCCCCAAGTCCATTTATTTCAATTTTTGACAGCATTTAAATTTCTTATCCAGTTGTTTACTTTTTGAATCCATACGTCCAGGCTCACATGTAAGCCCCCATACTCTCATTTTTTTCCATCTGGGGCTCAGAGTCAGCTTTTATTTAACCAGTACCAGACATCACTGTATATTTTATGAGTCTCTGTGTACAATTTTGTAATCTGTAAGAGTTCTTTGCCCAGGGACCTGCACACTCTCATGCTGCAGCGCAGAAGCCAAAATCCATATCTCGTACTAATGAGCTCTAATAAGACCGGGTTGAAATTCTGGCTCCTTACCCTTGCCTGCGGGCTGTACTTTAAAAATGTATAAAGAAGCGAGCGCAGTTCTCTCCAGAAAGAACTGTATTAAGGGGAGGGGGTGATATTTCCATATCTCCACCCACATGCAAATTAATTTCTTTACGGGGCTTATGGAAAAAGCTGCTGTGATCTGACTGGGAGCATTCATTTACAAAAGACAAATAGAATATATGCAACGTGTACTTAAACGCCTGTGTGAGCTACACACAAACACAATCAGTTTCAGGTGGCTATAAAGATTTCTCTGTGGGTAGAATAGAGCAGGTATAGTGTCACGTACTACACTATTTATCATGTCACCCCGCAGTCAGCAGATGCATGAGTCGGCACACTGCTGCATATGCTAGAATGCATAATGTGTACTGCTTGCAGTCTGGGAAAAAGCAGAGATACTGAAGCAAGGAAATACCACTGACATGAAGCGAGTCCCCCATGGTAATGAAGCTCAGGAAAGGCTGACACCTTACACGTGGACATCAATTAAGCATCTGTCGCAGGAGTGACGACTGCAGCATACATGACACATGACGTGAAGGATACCTGTTTCACAAATATAGCCTGCACGCCTTAAATGCAGCCACCATTCAGCGCCAGCCTGCAAAGCACCCAAAATAACAAATGACGACTGCAGCATGCAAAGGGTTAACTGGGAGTTGAGTGACGTGACTGCAAATTGCCTTAATCAGGCTCATTTGCCAATTCAATTGATGAATATTTTCTGCAATCTACCTGCCTTCAACACACGTCTAGGATGCTGCAGACTAGCATTGTTCCAAAAACCCCAAATACTCAATAATGGGAAATATTATACAACAGAATAAGATGTTTTTAATTGATTTGTATTATCATCACCTCCTTAGGTGTCCGGGTGTGGTATGTTAGGTAGATTAGACTTGGGTCGACAGTGTCTAAGTCGACCACTATTGGCCGACAGTAAGCAGGTCGACATGGTTTCTAGGTCGGCATGTACTAATTCGACATGAGACAAGGTCGACATGTTTTTTTTAAAAACTTTTTTTGCTGTCGTTTTCTCCATACAGTGACCGGGAACCCAAATTAGGGCACTGTGTCCCCTCGCATGGCTCGCGAGCTTCGGGCAAGGTTACCGTGCCCAATTGTAGTCCACGTGGAACGTAAAGTATGAAAAAGTTTAAAAAATTAAAACATTTTTTAAAAACTCATGACGACCTAGAGTCCCTGTCAACCTACTTACTGCTGACCAATAGTGGTCGACCTAAACAGTGTCGACCTACTTACTGTCGACCTAAAGACCAGATCCCATGTGTCCAGCGTTTTTCCGCTAATGCTAGACACAAACTACCCCAATGTATCATACTGCCTGTGCGCTGAAGAACAGGATCATGGGGGTCATTCCGAGTTGATCGTAGCTGTGCTAAATTTAGCACAGCTCCGATCATCTTCCTAGACATGCGGGGGGACTCCCAGCATAGGGCTAGTCTGCCCTGCATGTCATCCTGCCCCCCCCCCCCCCTTCCGCAAAAGTACAAAAGCATCGCACAGCGGTGATGATTTTGTACTTGAAGAGTAACTCCCGTCTAGCGCAGCTCCTGCGGCTGGCTGGGAGTTACTCGTTGCTGCCCCGGGTCGCAGCGGCTGCGTGTGACGGTCCGCCCCCACACGATCCGGCCACGCCTGCGTTGGCTGAATCGCGCCCCGAAAATCGCGGCCAAATGCCGCCGTGCCGCCCCCTCCCGCCCAGCGACTGCCTCTGCCTGTCAATCACGCAGAGGCGATTGCTAGGTAACGAAAGCCTTCGGCCGTCTGGCATGCGCCAGCACGCTACCGGCACATGCGCAATACCGACCCGATCGCTGCGCTGTGAAAAAACTGCAGCATGCAATCGGGTCGGAATGACCCCCCCCTAGTTCCAACTAGTTCACAAATGTAGATTCTCAGATTGAACAGACTAAGCCATTCGGATTTTGTTATTTTTTTATTACCTCAGAGGAGCCCAAACACAAGTAAATATTGATCATCTTCTGGGTGGAGTCCGTGGCACGCCCAAACACAATCAAACCGATGACGATTGCTTTCTACAGAAATAAAAGTGACATTGAGGCCATGTGTGGTGATTCCAGACTGCTATGCCACGACTACTGCCCAGCTGGTCAGTATTAAACACACACATGGGTATATTATTTCTCACCCAGATTTCAAGCTCAGTGTTCACACGCTTTACTTTCATGAGTGGAGTTCCTGGCGCACCAGCAGGGGTATAACTGTGTGTAGTGAGGCTCCTCTGAGTTTGCACTTGCTGAGAGAGCTGCTTGCTGTTCCGGGTGTCAGGTAGATCTTCCCCTAGAATGGGAGTATCTCAGACATTACGGGAAAGTTGGCAACCAACTATGCCTAATGCCTCCAAACTGTCCCAACAGTCCCAATTTAAGTGGCATTGGGGCTGATTCAGGTTGGATCGTAGTGTGCGATCCAACCGCAAAAAATGAGAAAAAGATGCTGGCGCATGCACCCGCATTTTCTGTGGGGGTCCGCAGAAAATGTGATCGCCTCTGCCTGCAGGGGCAGAGGGGCGGGCAACGCTCCATCTCCAGGGAGGAGACGGATCGCTTCGGGGGCGGCCAAATAGGGGGCGGGGCGGCGCGAATTGGGGCGTGGTGGGGGGGTGATTGCGGCAGCTGTGTGATGTCACACGCAGCCGTCGTGATCGGGAACATGGTGGCTGGCCCCCTGCGGGCACAGGAGGCATGCCTAATTTCTGCGATGAAGCAGAAATTGCGATGTGATTGCAATTTTTGCTTTCTCTAGGGGGGGAGGCGGCGGTCAGCATGTGATCCAAAGGACTGGAAGTTCTGCTAATTGGCAGAATTTGCAATCCTTACTTAATCGGGTCCATAGTCGTGATTTTTTTTTTATGTGCCAAAAATGCTGATCATGATTAGCGGGATCTCGGGATTTAGTCCAAAAATCGTCTGGGATTGAATCCCAGGAATGGAAGATCCAATCCCGGGGATTTTGGGATCAGGTGATCCTTTGTTTTTTTAATGCTGGGAGGCGCTGAGCTTCCTCAGGAGGCTCAGAAGCTGCCCGGCTCCACCTGCGCAGTGTGATGTGAAGCCAGAGGTCACGCTGCGCAGCCAGCCATCCACCACTGGCGCACGGACCTCACCGAACTGGAGGATGTGACCTACCCACCCTCCCAGGTACTATGGTGGTCAGTTATGTGTGAGGGGCGAAGACAAAAGAAACAAACCAATCCAGGGTATCCCGGGATTGACCATTTTTCAATTCCGGTACCCAGGATTGAAAAAATGTCCCGGGATTGGCCTCCTTACCCCTATCCCTGTACAGCCCTGATTCTGGACTTCCAGAATTCTGGTATGTGTAAGGCTATTCTTCCTTCTGTCTCAGTGTCATTGTATACAGGGGTGGATTGGGACGCCGGATCAGTTTCCAGTTAGCCGGTCCCGACGTCCCCTCAGTGGCCTTCAGTTACCCGTGTTTGGCCGGCTGCCGCGATCGGGAGACCGCGCATGCGCAGAAGCTTAAGTCACTGATGTGCCGCACTACCTCCCGGCTCCTATCCCTCTGCACTCACAGGCGAGGAAGTCCCGACTGCCACCGCTCGCCCTGTGTCATGGGACCGGGCTGCGGCGTCTCACTGCAGCGCAGGCTTAGGGTCTGCCTGCGCTGCATGTAGGAACAGACTGCATGTAGGAAAATAGAGGAGGGCCCCAGGGAGAGAAGCGCGGCCGGTGTCTGCCTCAGCCCATCCACCACGCTGAACAAGTGCCACCAAATTGCTATCTCTGTCTCCTGCAGCCACTTTCAAAAGGAACCAGCCACCATGGAGGAACCACCCCCAGCCACAGCCATTCAACTAAAGGTAAATACACAGCTCCTCACTCAGATCCCCACTCACAGCCCTATCCTCCTCTCACAGCCCCCCCTCCACAGCTCCCCCCCCACTCAGATCCCCACACACAGCTCTCCCCTCCTCACACAGACCCCCCCTCACTCAGATCCCCACTCACAGCTTTCCCCCCCTCCCACAGCTCTGCGTCTTTCCACTCAGATCCCTCAACACACCTCTCTCCTGCTTACACTGCTTTCCCCCTCCGTTAGATCCCCCCCCCTCATAGAGCTCTCCCCTTCTCACACAGACCCCCCCACTACGCACACTGCTCTGCCTCGCCTCTGCACTCAGATCGCACCAAACACCTCTCCTTCCCTCACATAACTCATCGCTAAATATATTTACAGGAAGGGATGAGAGGGTCTTACACACATGGAGGGGATGGTAATGATATCCCAGCGGATGGGATGCCAACTGTCAATATAGCGACAGCGGCATCCCGGCCACCAGAGTACCAGCGGGGCGAGCGTAAAGGGTCCCCTCGCAGGCTCACTGTGTTCGCAACGCTTCAGATGCAGTGGTTCGCTGCGCTCGCCTCAGGTTTTATTCCCACTCTATGGGTGTCGTGGAAACCCACAAGTGGGAATAGCCGTGGCGAGCGCTGTCGGCATTTCTGGCTGTTGGGATTTTGGCATCGGGATTCCGATCGCCGTGATATTAACTACATGCCACGTGGATATATCAGCATACAATATGTCCCCTTGCACATACAGTAGTGGCCCGTGTTAGTTGCAGAGGGGGTCAGTTGAATAGTCATTTTTCTTTAAGGGGGTGGCCATGCCTCTCCATATTTTGCCACACCCCACCAGTACTTCGATCCATATCCGCTCTCCGCTGCCATCACCCCGCCCCCTATTTAGGGCTGCTTCCAGAAATTTCCCGGGCTGGTTTTGTATCCCAATCCGCCCCTGATTGTATATAATGAATATCTGCTTACTGTACAGCCCTGCGTAACCCATCAGCGCTTTATATATTAAGGATTAATGGCAATTAAAGATGTTCAGTCCAGGTCATACAGAATTGACTAAAATGGCACAACTATAGCAACGGGATAATCTCCTTGAAAGCTATTTAAATGAGGCTATTGGCTAACAAATGTCAATGTCTGACTTTAATCCCCCACACATCTTTGCAGAGGCACAGAACAGTCTATCTGCATTTAATGAGCATTTATTACATTCTACTTGCTTTATAGTATACATAACAGCGTTTGCTCTCCTAGCTCCAGTCTTAAGCATGTTGTCACCCAGCCTTTTATGAGACCAAATTAAAAACCAGCAAATGCATTTTTTTTGCTATACAAGCATAAAATAGAAGAGAATAGGTAATAAACCTTTAATTCCTTTATTTGCATGCATTAAACCATAATCTATTTTATTTTTGTTGTACGAGAGTAAAAATTAGCATTTTTGTTATTCTAGAGGTTCCGTGAAGCAGCAGCCGAGGATAGTGAGAATGTAATCTGACTTGCATGACATATTTTATACTCTATTGCTCAGTTCTAGCTTTCTGACTTTACCATAAATCCGTTCTCAGTTCAAAAGCAAATGTGTGAAGCTCACCAATTTTTTTCTTGAGGGTAGTCAGGCCCCAGAGATATACGTCATGCTGGACTATATCTGTCCTTGTCACTGTGAAGTGCCCAGTCAGGACTAGCCTTCTGTCTGTGACCGCCAGGGAATGTGGGCGAGAGAATCTGCACTATTCCAAGACTACAGGGTGCAAAGACACAGGCAGTGATCAGAACACTCTCTGGCATGTAGTAAGTACCTAAATCAATGACTTTCCTATTACTACACTAATTGCCTACCTGAGCAGATCGCCAAACTGAAACCTTGATGCTTTTTCATGGGCAGTACGGATGGTGTAATGGTTAGCATTACTGCCTCACAGCACTGAGGTCATACTGTAGCTTTGATTCAAAACTATACTGGTACGTAAATTGGCTCCCAACAAAATATACCCTAGCGTGACTCTGTAAAGCGCTGCGGAATATGTGTGCGCTATATAAATAAATGGTAATAAATAAATAACTGAGGATTAACGTGCATCACAGATGGACATATATGAAAATAAAATATTGGGGTCCCACTGTACCCCCCCCACCCCCTTTCCCGGTTACTCCTTTTTCCCTTCCTACTGTGCTATATAATGTTACACAAGCTCATAATTTTCCCATTGCCAAACGTGTTCATTGGCTTTGTGTCATTATTTGTCTATGTCTCGCATCTAAAAATACAGGCCCTCATTCCGAGTTGTTCGCTAGCAAGCTGCTTTTAGCAGCATTGCACACGCTAAGCCGCAGCCTACTGGGAGTGAATCTTAGCTTATCAAAATTGCGAACGAAAGGTTCTCAAAATTGCGAATAAAAATTTCTTTGCAGTTTCTGAGTAGCTCGAGACTTACTCTTCCAGTGCGATCAGTTCAGTGCTTGTCGTTCCTGGTTTGACGTCACAAACACACCCAGCGTTCGCCCAGACACTCCTCCGTTTCTCCAGCCACTCCCGCGTTTTTCCCAGATACGGTAGCGTTTTTTCACACACTCCCATAAAACGTCCAGTTTCCGCCCAGAAACACCCACTTCCTGTCAATCACATTACGATCACCAGAACGAAGAAAAAACCTTGTAATGCCGTGAGTAAAATACCAATCTTCATAGCAAATTTACTTGGCGCAGTCGCAGTGCGAACATTGCGCATGCGCAATAAGCGGAAAATCGCTGCGATGAGAAAAAAATTACCAAGCGAACAACTCGGAATGACCACCACAATCTTTGAAGATTTTTTTTTTTAAATGGGTGAATAATAGTTTTAATAAACATTATCAAATGCATCGGTTCCTGTGGCGAATTCATTAAGTCATAATTATTAGTAAATTGTATTTTTTATCCATTAGCTCATACACCGGTAGACATAGGTTAGCACTGCCTAGCTCTTGACTTCTGTCCCCAGAACTGTGTGTGTGTGTGTGTGTGTGTGTGTGTGTGTGTGTGTGTGTGTGTGTGTGTGTGTGTGTGCTTGGTGTGTGTGTGTTGATCCTGCACACAGCTTACACCACATTTAGTGCTACTGCAAACTCCCGAGAGCTCCTGAAAACCTGATACGTCGGCCAGTTTCTGTGGGGATCTGTTCCTGTACAGCAGCTGATACTGTACATAGATCATTTATCAGAGACACAGCGTTTGTCTTTGTAGTAAATCTGCCAGACAAGAAACGCGATGGAAGCGATCACTGGAACACTTGGAGATGTTGAAGCTCTAAAACTGCGCTGAGCCAGTGCCGCGACTGGGGAAGCTCTTCTTCATCTTTGCTCGCAGTGAGGCAGGGTGTTCTGCGTATAGGAATACAAGCAACTTACAAGTAGATTTTTTAAAATGCTTTATTGCCTAGAAATGTGAATTGTACCGTGTGTGCATGACCTGGGGACTGATTCAGAGGTGGATGCTAATGGCAGTAATACTGCGCTAATACGCAATAGTTGTGCTAAAATATGCAAAAGCCAGCTAGATAGAGCACTGGAGCCTCTCTGTGACTCAGAATGTCCGGGAAAAACAAGCACCCGGGGCCAGTAAAACTGCATCAGTCTTCACCACTTCCAGGACACAAAGCCGACAAGTACCTGTTCTCTGTATCGTTAACGTCACCCCCCCCCCCCCCCAAATGCCCTCAGCATGTCAATCATACTGCAGCCTTTATTTCACTGTGACCAATGTCACAGGACCGGATCTGCACATGTGCGGTGCGGTATCTGAGCATGCACAGATATAAAAAAAAAAAATTGCATATACATCAAAGTTCCGTGAATCTCTGAATCAGGCCCTTTACCTGCAGAAAGAATCATCTGCTATTTACTTAATATACAGAGAAAAAGCTATCTATCTAGTTTAAAGCAAAATAATTATAAAATGTAATGGCCTTATATAAATGTTCATGTTTGACAAAGCAACTACACAGTGTGGCAGTAGCCATTTTGTGTTCAATAGGAATCAGCGGCATCACTGATGACCTGTGTTTGGCCCCGAGTACAGGTCTCCTTTTTATGATGCCCAACATAACTATGATTGTGTGATCAAAAGGAGCATGCTTATTCAATAATGCATTGGATCGAAACAGACTTTATATTTGATGCTGTTCCCTCACATTGGTACCAAGTATATAGTAGGAATCCGCCTCGATCAAATAGAGATGTACGGGTTGGATTTTTAGAAATCTGAACTCACTGGAATTTAGTGGATCCGAGTCAAACCGAGTCCCGACAGGGGATCAGTGTTCCAATTCAGAGCTTCCCTCGTGTCGTGACTCAGATTTAAGATCTGAATCTTGGGCTTTGGATTGCTTGCAAGTCCCTTCCTTGGGATTTCAGGTGCCATATCTCACAGGAGAGTGTGGTCAAAACTCACCAGAAATGACTGAAATAGATTTTACTGATGTTAATAATACTGTAGGAACACAAATATGTCCAAATTACTTTTTTTTAGCATTTTTATTAATTTTTAAGAAATATAAAACCAAAACCAAATCAGAATTCGAAACCAAAACACTTGAGGGTGGTTTGCCATAACCGGGAAAATAAAACTAAAAAAGACTGAGGGTGGTTTTGTCAAAACCAAAACAAAAACACCAGAGTCCGCGCACATCTCTACTATCAACTGAGGGAAGGTTTCTTTTTAAAGAACAACTTGCCAAAGATGTGAAGGTGAAACGCGTTGGAAGTGAAGCGAGTAGTGTAATTCTGAAATCTTGCACATCGGCTGATCAAGAGAGAAAAAGATCTTACGCGACTACATTATATGTCCTGGTTGTTTATATTGGCGGCTGATTTTATTAATTTTTTTAACTTTTTGGTTGTTCAGTAAGTAAGGATAATGATACACGATAGAAACTTCTCTTTTTTCCTTGGTGTCTGCGTGGAGAGATGCCTATCGATGTTTCTGAGGAACAAAAGGACTGAAAGGAAAAATAGCAGTTGAAGATTTGTTTGATATCAGCAAACACCTAAAAGTGAGTGCAACAGCGATCAATATGCACTTCCCACATAACAACAGTAGTACACTATTTTCTTCTTCTTTGCTATTTTCTATTCCCGATGCTCAGAAGACCATTATGAAGATATGAAGAACTGAGAAAATCAAGAATCTTCTTAAGCCATTTATTATACAGAATAAAGGACTGACTGAGACTTGGGAACAAAGCAAAATAAAGCTTTATACCTGGACACACCATGTAGCACTGCAGGTGGGGTAGATGTAACATGTGCCAAGAATGTTCGAGTTGGTAGGGGCATGGCCTAGCTGAAATCTATATTTCAAAGTTTTCACTCTTAAGGTGGGTACACACTGGAAAGATATATCTGCAGATCAATTGATCTGCAGATATATCTATGGACGGATCGGGCAGTGTGTTGAGCATACACACTGCCAGATCCGTCGGGGACTGACGTCATGAACTGGGCGGGCGTGTAGACACGCCTGCCCAGTTCAGCTGTCAATCACCGCCGGCCGCCGCAGCATGTGTACGGGGCGGTCGGCCGACCGCCGTACACACACAGCGGCGCGCCAATATATCGGTAGATGTATTGGCCGTCGGCTGTGCTGCAGGGCCGACGCAATACATCTGTGAACGACGGAGTTCACAGACGTATCGGCCGTACACACTGTCCGACGGACCCGCGATATATCGGCCGTTCAAGAGAGCGGACGATATATCGGCCAGTGTGTACGGGCCTTTACTGTATAAGTGAGGGAGGAAATACTAAAGGAGACCCTACAGCAGGGTTGTTTGACTTTATGCATACCTCCCAACATTGGTGTCAGCTAAAGCAGGATATGCGCACACCTCTGCCGGGGTGAAGGACATGGCCTCACGGCATAACCCTGTTAGCATCACCCTACACTGTAAATAGATGCCGTACACATGCAGGACACTGCGGCCCATGGGTGAGACCAGTGGCGAATTTCCCATTAGGCATGTGAGGTTCGGGCCTAGGTGCGGCACTTGTTTGGGGGGGCGGAAGTTGGACGTTTGTGTTGGTACTGTCAGCCTAAAAAGTACCAGTGACTGCAAAATATTTCCACTGTACTGTACTATATGCCATCTTGAATGGAGTGTAAATGGGTAGGACATGCACATACTGCCCTGTAAGCTGTCACACTTAGTAAATACGTATACATAATTAAAATGTCATAGTTATTAGTGGCTTTTTTATTATTCTATTAAATTGGCTATCATCAAATGATGAGGGCTTATAACCAATCAATAAATGTAATAAAATTAGCAAGGCAGGGGCAGTCATTACTGTTGTGTCTAGGGGCACCCTCACCCATAAATCCGCCCCTGGGTGGGACAGCGGGACAGTCCCAGAAAAGGGGGTATGGGGGTTTCTGGATGAATATATTGTTTCTTTTGTGAAGTGCACACGATTTACTGTAAGTGTTTTATGTAATCTAGATTCCGGGAATATTTGGTGATACAATACAGCATCAACATGTGGCAGCCTCCTGGCAGTGCTCCTTATGATCTTATACTTTATTAATAAAGAGTATTCATTTATTTTTCAACATGTATTTATAAAGCACACACACATATTCCGCAGACAACATTTGACCATTCACATCAGTCCCTGCTCCGGAGGAGCTTACAGTCTATATTCCCTATTACACTGACACACATACACACTTGGGTTATAGTTTTGGATTGTTGGAGGAAACCCGCACAGTGATGGGGAGAACATACACATTGGGCACGGTTAGGGCAGTGGTGAGACTCGTCCTCATGTACAGTAACAGTTACTGATGAGGTTATTGTGGCACCAAACGCATGTCTAAGTAGAAAGTACAGACTTGAAAAACCTTTTGTTGATTAGAAATGATATTGCACAATTTTAACCGTCAAAACATAACTGAATGATGTGATCAAGTGTTTATACAAAGAACAAACATTGAGGGAAGTCTACCAGATGGCACTTGAAGGATTTCTTCACACAATCAGGGTACTGTTTATCCGCGGTGCAAGTAAAGTATTATCACTCAGTCCCCAACCACCTCCACATATCGTTGATTGAGTGTCTTCTAGAATCCAAGCTTGGTGGTTCAATATGAACTACAATTTTCCAGCCCATTGTTCTACAAATGGCTCAGACTATCCTTCAAGCCATGTATAAAGTGCAGAATAACGTATTTTAGTTTCAGGGCAATGTACACACGGTCTGGACAAAGCAATGCACTGGGGACCCTAACCACCCATTCTCGGGAAAACATTTAAAAAAAAACCATATCTAACCCCTCTGCCGTCTCTCCACCTGCTCCCATACAGTGCATGGCAGGCAGCACTCTGATTGGTAGATAGCTCTTGGCTCCAGCCATCAACCAATCAGCATGCTGACAGCCATTCACTGTCTGCAGATAGGGAGGCAGGTAAAGAATGCTGACTGGCCGCTCTGGCTGTTTGTAATTCTAGCTGCCTCCCAAGAAGCTCCAGAGGCCCCTTGCATATGTTCAAAAGCCCCTAGAATTGTGGGGCCCTGGAAAGCTGCCCAGTGGGCCCATACGTTAAGACGGCCCTGCATGAGGGTTTCAAAAACCATTGGGGTAGCGAGATGTAATATTACCCACAAGCAGTACATACATTAGATCATTTCTAACATTTACATTACGGTCCCTCGCCCAGCATTGCAGCTGGGAAACTGTACTGTACTCAGAAGCTCACAGCTTAGCCAATATGGTGGATTTTCAAGAACAGTCACAAAATTCAACATGACGTTCTGTGTGAGTGCCAAATCCTACCAAGTTAATCAGTCACTTCCAATTACAAGGAATGCACAGTACTCTGCCCTGCGCTAACCAGCATTGAGAACAAGTTATTAAAATGTAAAATAAAGAAATCAAAATATAATTTACATTAAATAAATCTGACAGATGTAACACACTTAGCAGCGGGGAAGATTCAGGCAGTAACTTCCTTTAGACACCTGCAGTTACCACCAGACATTTCAGATGCAGAAAAAACAATGTTGCAACCTCTCTATTTAGTAAAATATTAAACATTTTTAAGGCTGTAGATAAAACTGATGAATTTGCTGCCAGGAGAGCTGACAAGCATGATGGCTAAACACACAGAGACATAGCAGACTGCTGCCATATCTTCGGGCAAGACCTTTGCTGAGCAGCAGAGGCTCCTCCTTAGGGATGGTCATCAGTGGGTTGACATAGATGGTTGACATTGATGGTGTTATCGGTGATAACCATCGATGACACTCAAACCCTCTGTGGTGAACCATCAATGGTTCGTAACACTCTATGGCCACTGCTGGCAGGTGCTGGCCAGGCCGCGGGGCAATAAAAAAACAGGGGCGTGGCTTAGCGGGTAGTCGGGGCTAAGCTCTGTGCGGGTTAAAAAAAATATACAGTGCGTCCGGAAAGTATTCACAGCGCTTCACTTGTTCCACATTTTGTTATGTTACAGCCTTATTCCAAAATGGAATAAATAATTTTTTCCCCTCAAATTTCTACGATGGCCATCGCTAAATCAATTTCCTTACGCTCTCAGAGGTACAGTAACCTGATGACACCGATCCTCCAAAAAGAGCGTTCAATATGCAGAACAACAGAGTATTTTTCAATAGCCCAACTATTCTACCTTTTCCTTTAAAGTTGGTCTATCACATAAGAAACGTTTCCTAAGGTGGCCATTTCCCTGTTACAAAGAAGAATTCCTCCTGGGGCTCGTATGGATCATTAGGACCTGGTTGGTGGCTGGGGGTAGGGGGAATTGCTATAACACAGAACCGGAACATTTGTTTTGATAATCACCTTATATGCCTGCCTGAAGTGGTGTGAGAAGGATCAGTCATTGGCATGCAGAAAATAGCTGCAGGGACCCAACCTCCAAGATTCTAGCTAGGAGTAGGAACCACTTAGGAAAAACATCTCTTAAGTCATAATGCAGTAATAAAGCATTCAAACCGCATGCTAGTTTGATGTAGTTGATTTAATTATTTGCTATGGAGCATGCACAAAAAATACAGTTAACCCCTAAGGCACAGGTATTACCCTGAGTGTATGGGACCGATGGAATCAGAAATGAAGCGGTAAACTGGTAGGTGGACTGAATGGAATGCGTAGAAATCAGTCTCAGTAGCATGCAGAGGGAGTGCCTGGGGTGGTCTTCAGGTTGCCGGCGACCACCATACTGGTGCCGGGACCCCGACCGCCGGCAAACCATACTACACTCACGAGCCTGTCAGTAATAGTGGCTGCCTTCTCAGATGCAAAGATGCTTCCACAGAGACCATGTTTAGACAGAGAACCTGCATCTGCCATGGACAGGTCAAAGTGTTAGTGGTGCACGTGATGTTGTACCAATGGTGCACTGTCTAGAACCATCCAGGACCTCTCACCATGGACGAGCGCAGAAAGTGGATGACTCACGACCCGGATAGTCAGGTGCACATTAGTGTACAAGGAGGAGCGCTGAAATGAACGTCTTTCATGGGTGTTATCGCACCCATGACAGACGATAGAGCAGACCCAGCAGTGACCAACTCTAAATCAGACCCAAAAACTCCTAATTTAAAATGATTAGAAAAACTTAAATGAATCTTTATATGCCAATGATTACCGCGAACACTAACTGTTGCAGACTGCTGCCCGAGGAAGCATTCTGCTACAGGAAAATCCAATATTATTTGTACTTCATAAGTACTTGTGCCAAGTCGTCTAAAAAGAAGATGAAATATTCAGAGCTCTGTACTGTTGAGGAAGCGTCTGGCTGCTGTTATTATGAACGTTCACTGTCGTTTCATAAAAAGAACTATTAAGTATTCAAGGTGTTTGTCTCAGCTGCTTGAAAACATTATTCGGAATATTAAAATGATTTCCAATTAACTGCTAGCTTTGAAAAGAAAGAAGAAGAAATGAGCGTGGCACTTTGTTTCCAAAGTCGGGTAGAAATTCCCAGTCGCAAACAGCGGACTAGCAGAGAGGATTCTGGTCAAAGGTCGCTGTGTCTATATTCTGGTTTATGCCTGTAACATCTGCAACAGCCCCATGCATAAGATTTTACAATGTATGTTTTTTTTTGTCCTGTTGATGTGACCCTATTAAGCACTATATCAAAGGCAACGGCCGTATCTATTACATCAGATGAAAACTATCCCCCCTCCTGCATCTCTTCCCAGCTGTCCAGACCTGTGTCTCTAGCTTTGTACTTTCAACTTCAAGTGATCATAGAAACTGTGTGCGTTAATCCCGTTATTTGTCTAATAATACCACTATTTAGAAAATCACCCCAGATTTGAGGGTTCTGTTACCCACCATATGGTGTATGTCAAGCACTGAAATAGACACGGAAACACATTCATACCATGAGCAACGTAGGTCTGTTTAAAGTGTGTAAGTTATAAGGCCACAATACCCCAGGAAGACAATCCAACTGGCGGCACTGGGCACAAAGCGGCGTAGAAATGGTTGGCACCCGGCAACGCGGAGCTGCCAACATCCTTTATTTTTACTCACACCCCATAAAGCTGTGCAGGAAAATATGTGATGTTAGGGTATCACGATTCTTGGTGGCGTGTGTAGCCACACATTTATTTGCCGCTATGCCAGTGCCGTAACAGGTACCCTGTACTGGCCACGCCCACAAGTTCATCAGTGCCAGGAATTATTACAACACTGCCCGTAGCATCTCCAGAATGCTCCAGGGGGCTGTAAGAGCTGCGATGTGCCAGGGACACTCCGGCGGCACTGAATTAGCACCCTGCTAGCCAGATGCAGCAGACGATGGTGAACGGTGGTGCTGCCCACATGGCTTTGAGCTCTGTATGGCGACACTGCTCACACACCCCAAGTTGCAGCCCGCTGCATTAAAAATAAATAGTATAGAAATTATTTATAACATTCAGAAATACATAGTTACTGCATCCATGAAATGGATGAGGAGCTATCAGGAAGGCTGAAATTTGAGGTAAAGTTGTGATTGTGTTGGGGACTATTTTTTTTTACACAAGAGACTTCCTGTAAGCAGTCCTATTAATATGTAAATACAATGGAGGAAACGTTGAACCTGCTGCGATTTTCAATACGTGCAAACGCACCTATTTGTCTGAACGGCACATAAACCTGTCTACATTCATATTGTCATTTTGGGAACTGACCCTGTACAATTAACTTTTGCTGCAGTGCAACTCGGGCTGGAAATGCGCATTATAGAATGAGCAAAAAAGCAACATCAAAATTAACCAGTAGGCACAATGGTACTGTCTTTACTATATGTGTCACTAGGAGAAATGTCAGAGTTTTCATTACATACTGTACGTAGAAATGCATATTAGTAAGTCTGAAAAGTGATGGCTGATCTTTGTCACCTCTGAGGCCTTGTAAAAATCCTGCCCCTTAGCAGGGAGAAAAACGCTCTGTGCCACCTCCGCTATAAATTATTATCTTTTATTTATATGGTGCAACAACACCTCTGCAGTGCCGCACATAAGGGTAACACACAGCAAAGTGTAGAAGCACACAGTAGTACAGACATGAACATAACTTTACATATTGTACATCATTGCAATGCCCAGATTACGTAATTACGTAGAGAGTACACAGGGGAGAAGTCGGGATGCAGTCAAGTTACCTCCAATCAAAAACCCGACGGTCGAAATCCTGACAGCAATTGACAGACGGTCCAAATCCCGACAAGATCAAAATGCCGACATGGACAAAATACCGACATTTAAAATACCAACAAGGTCAAAATGCTGACATAAGTTTTTCATGATTTATTCATTGAAACCGACTTGTTCATACTTTACCATCCCAGTGGACCTGGAGAGGGAATATAATAGTGTGCCGAGCGTAGCGAGCCATGCGAGGGGACGCGGTACACTTATATGGTGTCCATGTCGATCTACACACACACACATACACAAAAACGCATGTCGGTATTTTGACCTGTCAGCATTTTACATGTCGGTATTTTGACCTTGTCTGTATTTTAAATGTCGGTACTTTGTCCATGTTGGGATTTTGACCCTGTCGGGATTTTAACCGTCGGTCAATTGCTGTCGGGATTTCGACCGTCGGGATTTTGATTGGAGAATCCCGAGAAGTCCTGCTCATCAGATCGTACAATCCTGAAGTGCGGAAGAACACCAAGGTGTCCTGAAGAACATCAATAGGGTGAGGAAAGCAGAGTTAGGTTGTACAGAGGCTGGAGATTAAGGGGGAGATGTACTAAGCAGTGATACAAGTGGATACCAGGGCAACCAATCAGCATTGACTTAACATTTATAATTTGCATACTATATAAGTATACAGAGCAGCTGATTGGTTGCCATGGGCAACATCTCTACTGGCTCACTTATCCACATTTATCACTGCTTAGTAAATCTCCCACTAAGGGGGTAATTCAGATTTGATCGTAAATGTGCTAAATTTAGCACATCTACTATCAGTTTCTCTGACATGCGGGGGTAACGCCCAGCACAGGGCTAGTCCGCCCCGCATGTCAGGCCCCACCACCTCCCCCAACAAGGGTGCAAAAGCATTACGCTTTCGCACCTGGCGAGTAGCTACCTTCCTACGCTGGCATGCGGCTACCCGCCTCGTCCCGGGTCGCATCGGCTGCGTGTGACATCACGCAGCCGCCGCTGCCCGCCCCTGCAGCGGCCCGGACACGCCTGCGTTGACCAGATCACACCCCGCCAGCGGCGTTCTAACGTTGTTGGCACGTCCCCTCCCGCCCCGCCTCTTCCTGTCATTCAGGCAGAGGTGATCACAGCCCAGAGATGCTGTTAGCAGGATTTTTTTTCCACACGTCTTAAACTTTTGCTCAGTATTGTACATATACTGAACTTTATTTCATCTTTGCACCCACCAGGATTACACTTTGAAAGTTCAGCTTGGAAGACAATTTGCTCTCGGGCATGTTGCCTTAGATACCAGAAAACGTAAACTAGATTGTAATCCATTTGGGGGCCATGGATTAGTCAGATTTAGTGCACAGCAATACTTCTGCCATATACAGTACTACGTATACGGAGGCAAGCTATGGAAAACTTCTGTAGGAAAAGAGATATGTTACATGATATATATATATATTTCAATGACACATAAAACAGTATGCCCCAAAGTATCTCCACTATTTATCACTATGTATATATTAATATCTTGACCTGGATTGATTCAATGCAAAGTTCATATGGATCTAAATTGTGATGCTCAATATGGCACAAGGACTACTAATAAAACAAAGTGATATAAATGCACACTACATATAGAAAAAAAATATTCTACAGCATTTCTTGGATTTTTTTTTTTTTTTTAAATGTGTTACATTTTTGTAGAGGAGAAGGAAGGACACAAAAAAAAAAAAAAACAATACAGTTGCCCTGTCAAACTACTACTCTTCACATGAGCTGCATAGACTCTAGCACCATGCTAGATTGTATTGTATTGTATATTCGCAGAACTCTGCCACCATTTTCCCAGTCATTTCCACAGTGATTACAGCGGTAAGTGTAGGTTATAGGTACAGTATGTGCGATGTGGGCACGGCCATCTTAGCAGCATTGTAGGCCCTGGCCACAGCAATGCACGGGGGCCCCACACACATTCACAGGAACCACTTAAAAATAATAATACTAATAACAAGCTCTTACAGCAGTTCCACATTATCTCTCTACATGCTTTCATACAGGGAATGGCTGTCAGCACTCTGATTGGTGGATAGCTCTAGCCACTGTCTGGCTGCTGGCTGGGAAGAAGCAAGTAGAAAATGCCAGGGGCCTGTGCACACTACACACACTGTACCCAAGACAGACTTAAAAGACATTTTACACTATTATATCATTAGGCTATTACCTTATTATCTCACATGGCTACACAAGTTTTGTGCTTGCGGCGAAAACGAGGCATGGTCACACACAAAGGGGCATGGCCAAATAAAGAGGGCAAGGCCCCGCGATCACCACTCCGGGGGGGGGGGGGGGGGGGTACCTAGCAAGGCTGTAATGGGCTGCCCCCAGAGACAGTTTTTCTGCATTGTCGGCTCCTTTTCTATGACAGGAGTTGGGTGCTGCAGGGGACTGTCACACTACAGCACCCGGCTTCTATCGCTGTGGAGGAGCGAATATTTTGGTGTCACCCTCGTGCGGGCCACACCTCCAGCCCCCCCCCCCCTTATGACTCCACTGATTGATCCTATGGTGCTTTTTAGTTGCTGGACTCCAGATTTCACAGCATGCAGAACACTGAAATGGTCATTAAACTGCATAACCTTAATAACCTGCAATTAACGTACTTAAAAAATATACTGTGCTGCATAAATCTTAACTCTCACAATCAAGATTTTCATTTTGACAATTTAAAAATCAGCAACTTCTATAATTTAATGGACTATAAATCTGAATCTAGCGCAAGATACTGTACATTGTAATGTCTGAAAGATAGCCCGTTCCTTTATTACTCTACACATCTACTTGTTAACTTTATGTATTAGTGTTTAAAAGTGCACTTGAATCGCTAAAGTGAAACGGTATCCACAATCAGAAGAGAAAGGAGGTTCAGTTAAGATAAATGGTGGGCAGTCAAGCTTGATAACAGCTGGCCTCTTAAGATTTCTACAGTGACTGTCTATCATGCTTTTTGTTAAGGGACATACACACTAGACGATTTTTTTTGACCAATATGGCCGATACAGACGATTGTGAACGATAATAAGAATTTACTTACCGATAATTCTATTTCTCGTAGTCCGTAGTGGATGCTGGGAACTCCGTAAGGACCATGGGGAATAGCGGCTCCGCAGGAGACTGGGCACAAATAGAAAGCTTTAGGACTACCTGGTGTGCACTGGCTCCTCCCCCTATGACCCTCCTCCAAGCCTCAGTTAGGATACTGTGCCCGGACGAGCGTACACAATAAGGAAGGATTTTGAATCCCGGGTAAGACTCATACCAGCCACACCAATCACACCGTATAACTTGTGATCTGAACCCAGTTAACAGTATGATAACAGAGGAGCCTCTAGAAAAGATGGCTCACTACAACAATAACCCGATTTAGTTAACAATAACTATGTACCAGTATTGCAGACAATCCGCACTTGGGACGGGCGCGCAGCATCCACTACGGACTACGAGAAATAGAATTATCGGTATGTAAATTCTTATTTTCTCTGACGTCCTAGTGGATGCTGGGAACTCCGTAAGGACCATGGGGATTATACCAAAGCTCCCAAACGGGCGGGAGAGTGCGGATGACTCTGCAGCACCGAATGAGAGAACTCCAGGTCCTCCTCAGCCAGGGTATCAAATTTGTAGAATTTAGCAAACGTGTTTGCCCCTGACCAAGTAGCTGCTCGGCAAAGTTGTAAAGCCGAGACCCCTCGGGCAGCCGCCCAAGATGAGCCCACTTTCCGTGTGGAATGGGCTTTTACAGATTTTGGCTGTGGCAGGCCTGCCACAGAATGAGCAAGCTGAATTGTACTACAAATCCAACGAGCAATAGTCTGCTTAGAAGCAGGAGCACCCAGCTTGTTGGGTGCATACAGGATAAACAGCGAGTCAGATTTTCTGACTCCAGCTGTCCTGGAAACATATATTTTCAGGGCCCTGACTACGTCCAGCAACTTGGAGTCCTCCAAGTCCCTAGTAGCCGCAGGTACCACAATAGGCTGGTTCAAGTGAAACGCTGAAACCACCTTAGGGAGAAATTGAGGACGAGTCCTCAATTCTGCCCTGTCCGTATGAAAAATTAGGTAAGGGCTTTTATATGACAAAGCCGCCAATTCTGACACACGCCTGGCTGAAGCCAGGGCCAACAGCATTACCACTTTCCATGTGAGATATTTTAAGTCCACAGTGGTGAGTGGTTCAAACCAATGTGATTTTAGGAACCCCAAAACTACATTGAGATCCCAAGGTGCCACTGGAGGCACAAAAGGAGGCTGTATATGCAGTACCCCTTTGACAAACGTCTGAACCTCAGGAACTGAAGCCAGTTCTTTCTGGAAGAAAATCGACAGGGCCGAAATTTGAACCTTAATGGACCCTAATTTTAGGCCCATAGACAGTCCTGTTTGCAGGAAATGCAGGAAACGACCCAGTTGAAATTCCTCTGTAGGGGCCTTCCTGGCCTCGCACCACGCAACATATTTACGCCAAATACGGTGATAATGCTGCACGGTTACATCCTTCCTGGCTTTGATCAGGGTAGGGATGACTTCATCCGGAATGCCTTTTTCCTTCAGGATCCGGCGTTCAACCGCCATGCCGTCAAACGCAGCCGCGGTAAGTCTTGGAACAGACAGGGTCCCTGCTGGAGCAGGTCCCTTCTTAGAGGTAGAGGCCACGGGTCCTCTGTGAGCATCTCTTGAAGTTCCGGGTACCAAGTCCTTCTTGGCCAATCCGGAGCCACGAGTATAGTCCTTACTCCTCTCCTTCTTATGATTCTCAGTACCTTGGGTATGAGAGGCAGAGGAGGGAACACATACACTGACTGGTACACCCACGGTGTTACCAGAGCGTCCACAGCTATTGCCTGAGGGTCCCGTGACCTGGCGCAATACCTGTCTAGTTTTTTGTTGAGGCGGGACGCCATCATGTCCACCTTTGGTTTTTCCCAACGGTTCACAATCATGTGGAAGACTTCTGGGTGAAGTCCCCACTCTCCCGGGTGGAGGTCGTGTCTGCTGAGGAAGTCTGCTTCCCAGTTGTCCACACCCGGAATGAATACTGCTGACAGTGCTATCACATGATTTTCCGCCCAGCGAAGAATCCTTGCAACTTCTGCCATTGCCCTCCTGCTTCTTGTGCCGCCCTGTCTGTTTACGTGGGCGACTGCCGTGATGTTGTCCGAGTGGATCAACACCGGCTGACCCTGAAGCAGAGGCCTTGCTAGGCTTAGAGCATTGTAAATGGCTCTTAGCTCCAGTATATTTATGTGAAGTGTTGTCTCCAGGCTTGACCACAAGCCCTGGAAATTTCTTCCTTGTGTGACTGCTCCCCAGCCTCTCAGGCTGGCATCCGTGGTCACCAGGACCCAGTCCTGAATGCCGAATCTGCGGCCCTCTAGAAGATGAGCACTCTGCAACCACCACAGAAGAGACACCCTTGTCCTTGGGGACAGGGTTATCCGCTGATGCATCTGAAGATGCGATCCGGACCATTTTTCCAGCAGATCCCACTGGAACGTTCTTGCGTGGAATCTGCCGAACGGAATCGCTTCGTAGGAAGCTACCATCTTTCCCAGGACTCTTGTGCATTGAAGCACTGAGACTTGCCCTGGTTTCAGGAGGTTTCTGACCAGTTCGGATAGCTCCCTGGCTTTCTCCTCCGGAAGGAACACCTTTTTCTGGACTGTGTCCAGAATCATCCCTAGGAACAGAAGACGTGTTGTCGGAATCAGCTGCGATTTTGGGATATTTAGAATCCAGCCGTGCTGCCGTAGCACTACTTGAGATAGGGCTACTCCGACTACTAACTGTTCTCTGGATCTTGCTCTTATCAGGAGATCGTCCAAGTAAGGGATAATTAAAACGCCTTTTCTTCGAAGAAGAATCATCATTTCGGCCATTACCTTGGTAAAGACCCGGGGTGCCGTGGATAATCCAAACGGCAGCGTCTGAAACTGATAGTGACAGTTTTGTACCACAAACCTGAGGTACCCTTGATGAGAAGGGTAAATGGGGACATGGAGGTAGGCATCTTTGATGTCCAGAGACACCATATAGTCCCCCTCTTCCAGGTTCGCGATCACTGCCCTGAGTGACTCCATCTTGAATTTGAACCTCTGTATGTAAGTGTTCAAAGACTTCAGATTTAAAATAGGTCTCACCGAGCCGTCCGGCTTCGGTACCACAAACAGCGTGGAATAATACCCCTTCCCTTGTTGCAGGAGGGGTACCTTGATTATCACCTGCTGGGAATACAGCTTGTGAACTGCCTCCAATACTGCCTCCCTGTCGGAGGGAGACGTTGGTAAAGCAGACTTCAGGAACCGGCGAGGGGGAGACGTCTCGAACTCCAATTTGTACCCCTGAGATACTACTTGAAGGATCCAGGGGTCCACTTGCGAGTGAGCCCACTGCGCGCTGAAATTCTTGAGACGGGCCCCCACGGTGCCTGAGTCCGCTTGTAAGGCCCCAGCGTCATGCTGAGGACTTGGCAGAAGCGGGAGAGGGCTTTTGTTCCTGGGAATTGGCTGTCTGTTGCAGCCTTTTTCCCCTTCCTCTGCCTAGGGGCAGAAAAGAGGAACCTTTTGCCCGCTTGCCCTTATGGGGACGAAAGGACTGAGCTTGATAAGACGGCGTCTTTTTATGCTGAGAGGCGACCTGGGGTAAAAATGTGGATTTCCCAGCAGTTGCCGTGGCCACCAGGTCCGATAGACCGACCCCAAATAACTCCTCCCCTTTATAAGGCAATATTTCCATATGCCGTTTAGAATCCGCATCACCTGACCACTGTCGCGTCCATAACCCTCTTCTGGCAGAAATGGACAGCGCACTCACTCTTGATGCCAGAGTGCAAATATCCCTCTGTGCATCTCGCATATATAGAAATGCATCTTTTAAATGCTCTATAGTCAACAATATACTGTCCCTATCCATGGTATCAATATTTTCAGTCAGGGAATCTGACCAAGCCACCCCAGCGCTGCACATCCAGGCTGAGGCGATTGCTGGTCGCAGTATAACACCAGTATGTGTGTATATACTTTTTAGGATATTTTCCAGTTTTCTGTCACCTGGTTCCTTGAGGGCGGCCGTATCAGGAGACGGTAACGCCACTTGTTTTGATAAGCGTGTGAGTGCTTTATCCACTCTAGGGGGTGTTTCCCAACGTGCCCTAACCTCTGGCGGGAAAGGGTATAATGCCAATAACTTTTTAGAAATTATCAGTTTTTTATCGGGGGAAACCCACGCTTCATCACACACCTCATTTAATTCATCTGATTCAGGAAAAACTACGGGTAGTTTTTTCACACCCCACATAATACCCTTTTTAGTGGTACTTGCAGTATCAGAAATGTTTAACACCTCTCTCATTGCCGTGATCATGTAACGTGTGGCCCTACTGGAAGTCACGTTTGTCTCCTCACCGTCGACACTGGAGTCAGTATCCGTGTCGACGTCAGTATCCACCACCTGAGGTAACGGCCTTTTTAGAGCCCCTGATGGTTTCTGAGACGCCTGGACAGGGACTAGCTGATTAGCCGGCTGTCTCATGTCATCAACTGTCTTTTGTAAAGAGCTGACATTGTCACGTAAATCCTTCCATAAAGCCATCCACTCAGGTGTCGACTCCCTAGGGGGTGACATCTCTATTATAGGCAATTGCTCCGCCTCCACATCATTTTCCTCCTCATACATGTCGACACAAACGTACCGACACACAGCACACGCACAGGGAATGCTCTGATAGAGGACAGGACCCCACTAGCCCTTTGGGGAGACAGAGGGAGAGTATGCCAGCACACACCAGAGCGCTATATATATATATAGGGACAACCTTTATAAGTGTTTCTCCCTTTATAGCTGCTGTATTGTTAATATCCCGCCAATTAGTGCCCCCCTCTCTTTTTTACCCTGTTTCTGTAGTGCAGGACTGCAGGGGAGAGTCAGGGAGACGTCCTTCCAGTGGAGCTGTGAGGGAAAATGGCGCCTGTGTGCTGAGGAGATAGGCTCCGCCCCCTTCTCGGCGGCCTTTCTCCCGCTTTTTGTGGAAATCTGGCAGGGGTTAAAATTCATCCATATAGCCCAGGGGGCTATATGTGATGCATTTTCGCCAGCCAAGGTGTTTCTATTGCTGCTCAGGGCGCCCCCCCCTAGCGCCCTGCACCCTCAGTGACCGGAGTGTGAAGTGTGCTGAGAAGCAATGGCGCACAGCTGCAGTGCTGTGCGCTACCTTGTGGAAGACAGGATGTCTTCTGCCGCCGATTTTCCGGACCTGTTCTTGCTTCTGGCTCTGTAAGGGGGCCGGCGGCGCGGCTCTGGGACCGAGCTCCAAGGCTGGGCCTGTGATCGGTCCCTCTGGAGCTAATGGTGTCCAGTAGCCTAAGAAGCCCAATCCACTCTGCACGCAGGTGAGTTCGCTTCTTCTCCCCTTAGTCCCTCGATGCAGTGAACCTGTTGCCAGCAGGTCTCACTGAAAATAAAAAACCTAAACTAAAACTTTCACTAAGAAGCTCAGGAGAGCCCCTAGTGTGCACCCTTCTCGTTCGGGCACAAAAATCTAACTGAGGCTTGGAGGAGGGTCATAGGGGGAGGAGCCAGTGCACACCAGGTAGTACTAAAGCTTTCTATTTGTGCCCAGTCTCCTGCGGAGCCGCTATTCCCCATGGTCCTTACGGAGTTCCCAGCATCCACTAGGACGTCAGAGAAATATCGTTCACATCGTCTAGTGTGTATGGTACTGCAATCAATGATGCATGAACCCGCGCTCGTTGATTGCAGGCTGGCGGTCGCCCCTGCAGCATGCTCAATGTGAGCAATGTCACTTGTGACATCGCTCATCACGGCATGTGTGTATGGAGCCGCGATGAGCGATGTCCACAATGTGACATTGCTCACCTCCCCTCCAGCGGCTCCCTCCCCAGCAGTGGCTTCCTCCCCTCCAGCGGCTCGTAGCCGCTAACGGAAGCCGCTGACCGCTCAGCGTCTCCCCTCTAGTGGCTCCCTCATTGTAGCTGAGCCACTGGAGGGGTCTCTCAGCGTCTCCGTCCACTGCCTCACCAATGCACCCACTGCCCCACCAATTAAATTTTCACTGTGCTCCCAACGTAATAAAAAATTTATTATAATGGGTTCTATATATTTTATATATATATATATATATATACACACACACACACATACATACATATATATATATATGTTCAATAGGAATAAAGTCTCTGCGCCTTCAGTGCTTTGGTGTGGAAACTTCCATCTGTGTATAACCAAAAAAATATGTATATGCGTACCGGAAGTATGATCAAGTTGTGCCTGTAGTGGTATCTTTAATTGGTCATCTTCCCTTGTCCTCTTACTCCATGTATAAACGCCCTCAGCGAGGTGTTAAACCACAATTTACATAGGCAGAGAGGGAAGATGTGTCAGCAAAAATGCTCTTACTATTATAAAGTGACTTGTGCCATAATTGTGCCAATATATAAAATATTTTTTATATAAAGTGCTCTGTGCCTATAGTGTTTCTATAAACCACTATATTTCTTGTGATTTCTAATATAAATAATCAGAATCACACCCCAGTGGCTAAAAGAATAATAAAATAATAAAAGGAAGGTAATAACTCACTCCTTTTAAGGATGCTGCTCCTATGAGGTGATCCTTGACCTAGTCTGGTACCTCTATAAAGAAAGTTTTTTTCTCATGGAAAAAAACAAAGAAGAAAAAAAGGGAGCTGTGTGATATAGTTTTTCACAATTTTAATCACACACATACATAAGCAATGGAATCGTACAATTTAAAAATCAATAATAGGCTTATCTGTTGTACAGGTAGTTGGAGAGGTAGTGGAAGCTGGCCCAACGCGTTTCGTCCCTTTAACAGCTTTCTTGGGACTTCCTCAGGGGTTGTAGTGCATCTCCCTGCATTCCCATACTCTTTTATACCCTAACTGATCCTTTGGACCTCACCTCAGTTATTACCTTCCTTTTATTATTTTATTATTCTTTTAGCCACTGGGGTGTGATTCGCTGAGGGCGTTTATACATGGAGTAAGAGGA
Organism: Pseudophryne corroboree; assembly: GCF_028390025.1. Taxonomy (NCBI): domain Eukaryota; kingdom Metazoa; phylum Chordata; class Amphibia; order Anura; family Myobatrachidae; genus Pseudophryne; species Pseudophryne corroboree. The sequence goes on from NC_086449.1 coordinate 735,012,881, forward strand.
CAAGGGAAGATGACCAATTAAAGATACCACTACAGGCACAACTTGATCATACTTCCGGTACGCATATACATATTTTTTTGGTTATACACAGATGGAAGTTTCCACACCAAAGCACTGAAGGCGCAGAGACTTTATTCCTATTGAACATTTGTATTTGTGACTCAGCGAAATATGAGTCAATAAGAGAGTCTACACTGCAGCCCCTACACGTGGGAGTGCTGTTTGGAATTGACGTGAATGGTTATGCACGAATTTTTTATATATTTTTTATGTATTTATTGTAAACATTTTAGGTATTAAGCGCTCATTATACACCTTTATTGTGTACATATATATATATATATATTTCTCTATCGTCCTAAGTGGATGCTGGGGTTCCTGAAAGGACCATGGGGGATAGCGGCTCCGCAGGAGACAGGGCACAAAAAAAGTAAAGCTTTTACCAGATCAGGTGGTGTGCACTGGCTCCTCCCCCTATGACCCTCCTCCAGACTCCAGTTAGATTTTGTGCCCGAACGAGAAGGGTGCAATCTAGGTGGCTCTCCTAAAGAGCTGCTTAGAGAAAGTTTAGCTTAGGTTTTTTACTTTACAGTGAGTCCTGCTGGCAACAGGATCACTGCAACGAGGGACTTAGGGGAGAAGTAGTGAACTCACCTGCGTGCAGAGTGGATTTGCTGCTTGGCTACTGGACACTAGCTCCAGAGGGACGATCACAGGTACAGCCTGGATGGTCACCGGAGCCGCGCCGCCGGCCCCCTTGCAGACGCTGAAGAGAGAAGAGGTCCAAAATCGGCGGCTGAAGACTCCTGAGTCTTCATAAAGGTAGCGCACAGCACTGCAGCTGTGCGCCATTTTCCTCTCAGCACACTTCACACAACAGTCACTGAGGGTGCAGAGCGCTGGGGGGGGCGCTCTGAGAGGCAAATAAAAACCTTATTAGAGGCAAAAAATACCTCACATATAGCCCACAGAGGCTATATGGAGATATTTAACCCCTGCCTAACTTCAAAAATAGCGGGAGACGAGCCGCCGAAAAAGGGGCGGGGCCTATCTCCTCAGCACACAGCGCCATTTTCTCTCACAGAAAAGCTGGAGAGAAGGCTCCCAGGCTCTCCCCTGCACTGCACTACAGAAACAGGGTTAAAACAGAGAGGGGGGGCACTGATTTTGGCGATATTGTATATATATAAAAGATGCTATAAGGGAGAAACACTTATATAAGGTTGTCCCTATATAATTATAGCGTTTTTGGTGTGTGCTGGCAGACTCTCCCTCTGTCTCCCCAAAGGGCTAGTGGGTCCTGTCCTCTGTCAGAGCATTCCCGGTGTGTGTGCTGTGTGTCGGTACGTGTGTGTCGACATGTATGAGGACGATGTTGGTGAGGAGGCGGAGAAATTGCCTGTAATGGTGATGTCACTCTCTAGGGAGTCGACACCGGAATGGATGGCTTATTTAGAGAATTACGTGAGAATGTCAACACGCTGCAAGGTCGGTTGACGACATGAGACGGCCGACAATCTATTAGGACCGGTCCAGGCGTCTCAGAAACACCGTCAGGGGTTTTTAAAAAACGCCCATTTACCTCAGTCGGTCGACACAGACACAGACACGGACACTGAATACAGTGTCGACGGTGAATAAACAAACGTATTTCTCATTAGGGCCACACGTTAAGGGCAATGAAGGAGGTGTTACGTGTTTCTGATACTACAAGTACCACAAGAAAGGGTATTATGTGGGAGTGAAAAAACTACCTGTAGTTTTTCCTGAATCAGATAAAATAAAATGAAGTGTGTGATGATGCGTAGGGTTACCCCGATAGCAAATATTGGCGTTATACCCTTTCCCGCCAGAAATTAGGGTACGTTGGGAAACACCCCTTAGGGTGATAAGGCGCTCACACGCTTATCAAGTGGCGTTACCGTCTCCAGATACGGCCGCCCTCAAGGAGCCAGCTGATAGGAAGCTGGAAAAATATCCTAAAAAGTATATACACACATATGGTGGTTATACTGCGACCAGCGATCGCCATCAGCCTGGAGATGCAGTGCTGGGTTGGCTTGGTCGGATTCCCTGACTGAAAATATTTTATTCATGTACAGCATTTAATAGGATGCATTCTATATATATGTATGTGAGATGCACAGAGGGATATTTGCTCTCTGGCATCAAGATAAGTGCGTTGTCCATATCTCCCAGAAGATGTCAGGGACACGACAGTGGTCAGGTGATACAGATCCCATACGGCAGATGGAAGTATTGCTGTATAAAGGGAAGGAGTTATTTGGGGGTCGGTCCATCGGACCTGGGGACCACAGCAACAGCTGGGAAATCCAACCTTTTTTACCCCAAGTTACATCTCAGCTAAAAAAGACACCGTCTTTTCAGCCTCAATCTTTCCTTTCCCATGAGGGCATGCAGGCAAAAGGCCAGTCATATCTGCCCAGACATAGAGGTAAGGGAAGTAGACTGCAGCAGGCAGCCCTTTCCCAGGAAAAGAAGCCCTCCACCGCGTCTGCCAAGTCCTCAGCATGACGCTGGGGCCGTGCAAGCGGACTCAAGGTGGGGGGGTAGTCTCAAGAGTCTCAGGGCGCAGTGGGATCACTCGCAAGTTGACCCCTAGATCGTACGAGTATTATCCCAGGGGTAAAGATTGGAGAGTCGAGACATCTTCTCCTCGCAGGTTCCTGAAGTCTGCTTTACCAACGGCTCCCTCCGACAGGGAGGCAGCATTGGAAACAATTCACAAGCTGTATATCCAGCAGGTGATAATCAAAGTACCCCTCCTACGACAAGGAAAAGGGTATTATTTTTCCACACTATATTGTGGTACTGAAGCCAGACGGCTTGGTGACACATAGTCTAAATCTAAAATGTTTTGAACACTTACATAAAAGGTTCAAATCGAGATAAAGTCACTCAGAGCAGTGATAGCGAACCGGAAAAAAGGGGACTATATGGTGTCCCTGGACATCAAGGATTACCTCCATGTCCAAATTTTGTCCTTCTCATCAAGGGTACCTCTGGTTCGTGGTACAGAACTGTCAATATCAGTTTCAGACGATGCCGTTTGAATTATCCACGGCACCCCGGGCCTTTTTACCAAGGTAATGGCCGAAAAGATGTTTCTTCAAAGAAAAAAGGCATCTAAATTATCCCTTACTTGCACGACCTAAAAAGGGCAAGTTCCAGAGAACAGTTGGAGGTCGGAAGAGCACTATCTAAAGTAGTTCTTCGACGGCACGACTGGATTCTAAATATTCCAAGAATCGCAGCTGTTTTCCGACGATACGTCTGCTGTTCCTAGGGATGATTCTGGACACGGTTCAGAAAAAGGTTTTTCTTCCCGAGGAAAAAGCCAAGGAGTTATCCGACCTGTCAGGAACCTCCTAAAACCAGGAAAGGTGTCTGTACATCAATGCACAAGAGTCCTGGGAAAAATGGTGGCTTTTTACGAAGCAATTCCATTCGGCAGATTCCATGCAAGAATTTTCCAAAGGGATCTGTTGGACAAATGGTCAGGGTCGCATCCTCAGATGCACCTGCGAATAACCCTGTCGCCAAGGACAAGGGTATATCTTCTGTGGTGGTTGCAAAAGGCTCATCTATTGGAGGGCCGCAGATTCGGCATACAGGATTTGATCCTGGTGACCACGGACGCCAGCCTGAGAGGTTGGGGAGCAGTCACACAAGGAAGAAACTTCCAGGGGGTATGGACGAACCTGGAAAAGTCTCTTCACATAAACATTCTGGTACTAAGAGCAATCTAAAATGCTCTAAGCCAGGCGGAACCACTCCTGCAAGGAAAACCGGTGTTGATTCAGTCGGACAACATCACGGCGGTCGCCCATGTAAACAGACAGGGCGGCACAAGAAGCAGGAGTGCAATGGCAGAAGCTACCAAGATTCTTCGCTGGGCGGAGAATCACGTAATAGCACTGTCAGCAGTGTTCTTCCCGGGCGTGGACAACTGGGAAGCAGACTTCCTCAGCAGACACGATATTCACCCGGGAGAGGGGGGTCTTCATCCAGAAGTCTTCCACATGCTAGTAAACTGTTGGGAAAGACCAATGGTAGACATGATGGCGTCTCGCCTCAACAAGAAACTGGACAAGTATTGCGCCAGGTCAAGAGATCCACAGGCAATAGCTGTGGACGCACTGGTAACACCTTGGGTGTACAAATCAGTATATGTGTTTCCTCCTCTGCCTCTCATACCAAAGGTATTGAAGATTATACGGTGAGGAGGAGTAAGAACAATACTAGTGGCTCCGGATTGGCCAAGAAGGACTTGGTACCCGGAACTTCAAGAGTTGGTCACGGACGACCCGTGCCCTCTACTTCTGAGAAGGGACCTGCTACAACAGGGTCCCTGTCTCTTTCAAGACTTACCGCGGCTGCGTTTGACGGCATGGCGGTTGAACGCCAGATCCTAAAAGGGAAAGGCATTCCAGAAGAAGTCATTCCTACCTTGATTAAGGCAAGGAAGGAAGTCACCGCGAAACATTATCACCGCATTTGGCGAAAATATGTCGCGTGGTGCGAGGATCGGAGTGTTCCGACGGAGGAATTTCAACTGGGTCGTTTCCTACATTTCCTACAATCAGGATTGTCTATGGGTCTCAAATTGAGATCTATTAAGGTTCAAATTTCGGCCCTGTCAATATTCTTCCAAAAAGAATTGGCCTCAGTTCCTGAGGTACAGACTTTTGTTAAAGGAGTACTGCATATACAGCCTCCTGTGGTGCCTCCGGTGGCACCGTGGGATCTAAATGTAGTTTTAGATTTCCTCAAATCCCATTGGTTTGAACCATTGAAAAAGGTGGATTTTAAATATCTCACATGGAAAGTGACTATGTTACTGGCCCTGGCTTCCGCCAGGAGAGTATCTGAATTGGCGGCTTTATCTTATAAAGCCCTTATCTAATCTTCCATTCGGATAGGGCAGAACTGAGGACTCGTCCGCATTTTCTCCCTAAGGTGGTATCAGCGTTTCACCTGAACCAACCTATTGTGGTGCCTGCGGCCACTGGCGACTTGGAGGACTCCAAGTTGTTGGACGTTGTCAGAGCCTTAAAAATATACATTTCAAGGACGGCTGAAGTCAGAAAATCTGACTCGCTGTTGATACTATATGCACCCAACAAGTTGGGTGCCCCTGCTTCTAAGCAGACGATTGCTCGTTGGATTTGTAACACAATTCAACTTGCTCATTCTGTGGCAGGCCTGCCACAGCCTAAATCTGTTAAGGCCCATTCCACAAGGAAGGTGGGCTCATCTTGGGCGGCTGCCCGAGGGGTCTCGGCATTACAATTCTGCCGAGCAGCTACGTGGTCGGGGGAAAACACGTTTGTAAAATTCTACAAATTTGATACCCTGGCAAAAGAGGACTTGGAATTCTCTCATTCGGTGCTGCAGAGTCATCCGCACTCTCCCGCCCGTTTGGGAGCTTTGGTATAATCCCCATGGTCCTTTCAGGAACCCCAGCATCCACTTAGGACGATAGAGAAAATAAGAATTTACTTACCGATAATTCTATTTCTCGGAGTCCGTAGTGGATGCTGGGCGCCCATCCCAAGTGCGGATTATCTGCAATACTGTACATAGTTATTGTTAACAAATTCGGGTTATATTGTTAAGGAGCCATCTTTAAGAGGCTCTTTCTGTTATCATACTGTTAACTGGGTTTAGATCACAAGTTGTACGGTGTGATTGGTGTGGCTGGTATGAGTCTTACCCGGGATTCAAATTGCCTCCCTTATTGTGTACGCTCGTCCGGGCACAGTACCTAACTGGAGTCTGGAGGAGGGTCATAGGGGGAGGAGCCAGTGCACACCACCTGATCTGGTAAAAGCTTTACTTTTTTTGTGCCCTGTCTCCTGCGGAGCCGCTATCCCCCATGGTCCTTTCAGGAACCCCAGCATCCACTACGGACTCCGAGAAATAGAATTATCGGTAAGTAAATTCTTATTATATATATACACACACACATAAATATATATATATTTACACATAAATATATATATATATATATATATATATACACATATATATATATACACACACACATATATATATATATATATATATATAAATATATATTGTATATATATTATATTGAACCCATTATAATTAATTTTTAATTATGTAGGTGGCACAATGGAAATATAATTGGTGGGGCAGTGGGTGAAAAAAACTTCATTGGTGGGGCAATATAAAGTCCAAAGGTGCGGCACTCCTAGGTACGCCAACTCCTAGTTGTCTCCACACAGCAGGGCGTGTGCGAAGACAACGTTTCAATGCCTTTATTGCGGCATTGTCAGGTATTTTTTGCCGCAATAAAGGCATTGAAACGTTGTCTACATGCATGCCCTGTTGTCCTTTATTCAAGCCGCTAGGAGTGCCGCACCTTTGGACTTTATGTGACTATTATTTGTAAAGGCACCCGGCGCAGTAACGCGGTCTTAATGGGAGAGCTGGGCACTCTGGTTTGTATATATATATATATATATATATATATATAAAATATATACACCCCCCCTGACGAAGTCCATCATGACGAAACCGGTCAGGACGTGTTAGCTGAGCACTGGACGGGCAGACGCACGTACTGGATCCCTGCTATCTGAAGTGCGGCGCAGGTGAAATACCGCTGGAGTCTCCTTTTCTGAGCACAGTGGGATGCGGCCTGGAGGCACCTTCCCGGGGGTTCTTGTAACTGGAACCGGTATACTGAAACTTTGATGTATGTGAGCCTGCACATTTTTAACAGTAAAGTTTTTATATGTACTCACGGATGCGCCACGGATGCGCCTTCTCTTTTGCTTTCTTACATGCACTACGCCGGTGGATCGGCATTTAGGAATTGGCGGCATCAAACATCAATTAAAGACGGTTTATTTAAATGAAATCAGAGACTTATCCTATGCGCAGTTAAATCCTGCTTTTATATATATATATATATATATATATATATGTGTACAGAGGGTAGATGAATAGGCACTCCCACTAATAGGCAAAAAGGGCACCGGTGCCTTCTCAATACAGGGTTATTCACAACGACAAGGAAGAAGGAGCGGCACTCGGCGTCTTAAAGTCAGTAACTTATATTTAAACAACACATCAAATGGTCCAACCATTTGATGTGTTGTTAAAATATAAGTTACTGACTTTAAGACGCCGAGTGCCACTCCTTCTTCCTTGTCGTTATATATATATGTATATATATAAAGTTAGTTAAAAAGCAGCGCACTCGAATCCACTTCAGTCTCTTATGTAAGTTCGTTAATATGCAGTCTGTGTCCCACTTTTTGATGTATCTTGCCGCTTTGATGTATCACGCCCCCGTTCCGCCTCCACGCCGCCCCGTTCCACCTCTGCTCCGCCCCCTCTGCTCGTCACTACCCTTCCCCGCTCCCTGCTGATCCAACCTGGCTGCTCCCGGAGAGAGCAGTCAAAAAGTCGGTACAGTATGATACAGTGTATATATATATATATATATATCTACTATATATTAGCCCAGATCTGTGACTTTGTGCCTCATTTGCTAACGCTGGGCGGAGTCACAATGCTGGGCGGAGTTAGTCAAATGAGTCACAGATCTGGGCAAATCTATTTGCTAACACTGGGCGGAATCACAACAGTGGGCGGAATCACAACGGTGGGCGGAGTTAGTCAAATGAGTCACAGATCTGAGCACATCTATAGGAGACTAGGAGCAGAAGCAGATGGTATGGGCATGGCACAGGCAGGGGTGCATACCTCCCAGCTTTCTTCAGGCAGACAGGGGTGCATACCTCTCAACTTTCTTCAGGCAGAAGGAGGGACACACGTGCATCGAACAGGGGGCGTGGCCAACAAAAGGGGCGTGGCTTCATGGGAGGACCCACAATCGCGAGCCACGCCCCATTGTTGTCAGTGAGGGGGCATGCCCAGCGCTGTGTGTGCAGGGGCTCTCTGGCGTGGAGGAGCGTCACTTTCTGGCACACTCCACGCTTCTTGGCTGCAGTTTTGTGGGGCACCTGCCGCTGTGCAGGTTCCGTACTGCCTCTGGTATCTCCAGCCCCGGCAGCCCCACCGCTAGCTGCAGCGCTGTCACCCGCAGTGAGGTGCGCCCAGCTTCTTCTCACACTTTAGCCGTTGGGCAGTGCTGCAGAAGTCCGCGCCACGTGCATGCTATGACCCCCTCCAGCGCAAGCGTCTCCTGGGGGCTAACCAGTCACTCCCAGTCTCCCCTTACCACGGTGCCCAGCAGCCGCGAGGTCCGCGCCATGTGCATGCTATGAGCCCCTCCTCCCTCCAGCCACAGCGTCTCTTGGGGGCTAACCAGTCACTCCCAGTCTCCCCTTACCACAGTGCCCGGTAGCCACATGAGGTCCGCGGTGTGTGACTGAGAAGTGGGGGGGAGGGATGCAGACGGGCAGAGGAAGCAGGACTCCAGCCTGAGAGAGTCAGCCATGCCAAGTCTCCACCAGCAGCAGATCCCAACAGGTTGGAGTGGAACAGCAGCAGCCTGCAGCAGTGACTCCGGTAAGACACATCTGTCTATCACCACGGTCCTGTCCCTAATACCAATTTCTCCCGTGCCCTGTGTTCTGTCATGTCCCTGTCACCCCTGGCCTTGCCCTGTCACGCCTTGCCCTGTCACCCTTATCCTGGCCCTGTAACCCTTATCCTGGCCCTGTCACCCCTATCCTGGCCCTGTCACCCCTGTGCTTGCCCTGTCACCCCTTATCCTGGCCCTTTCACTCCTGTCCTGGTCCTGCTGCCCCTACCCTGGCCCTGTCACCCCTATCCTGTCCCTGTCATTTCTGTCCTGGCCCCGTAACCCCTGTCCTGGCCCCGTCACCCCTGTCCTGGCCCCGTCATCCCTGTCCTGGCTCCGTCACCCCTGTTCTGACCCTGTCACCCCTGTCCTGGCCCTGTTACTGCATACTCTCCAACTACCTTTTTGGCAGGTATAATACCCGCAGCGCCTCCAGACCCCTCCCCAATGCACCACACCTCTGCACCTTCCCCTCCACCACATGCGGCACCCCACCCCTCCCCCACACGCTGTGCCTCCAGACTCCCTACACCACCCGCGGCTCACACTCCCCCGCCCCTCCACCACCCACAGCACCTCCAGACCCCCTCTACCATCCACCCCCCATATATGTCTCCCCCCACACCTGCCCCCCCCCTCTACTCACAGCATCAGCAGACACCCTCCCCCATCCGCGGTCCCCCCACACACACACGGCACCCCCCCCTCCACCACATGCAGCGCCTCCAGACCCCCTACCCCATCTGCCGCACCACCCACACCTGCCCCTCCCCCACCCGCGGTGTCTCCAGACCTCCTACCCCACCCCTGACACCCCCTCCGCTTCCCATCCCACAGCACCTACGGAACCCTTCACCCATCCGCAACATCCCCGCACCTGCCCCTCCCCACCCATGGCACCACTGCCCCTTCCTTACCTGCAGTGCCTCCGGACCCCTCCCCCATCTGCAGCCCCCACTCATCTGCCCCTCCCCCACCCGCAGCACCTCCTGACCCTTCCCCATCTGGGCCCCCCCGCATCCCCCCCACCTCCACCCGCAGCATCTACAGACACCCTCCCCCATCCGCAGTCCCCCCCGCACCTGCTACATTCTGTACATCGTGCCCTGCAGGCGCTGTTCACGCCGTCGCAAGGGGCTGGGCCTCCTTCACCATCGCACGCCCTTTCATTGTGCAATATTTAACCACTAACAAAGGAATGCAGATAATACTCCATATAATACAAATATTGAACCCCAGAAAGGCGTGCAATAGTTAAGTATAACTAATATAATTAATATATAATATAATTAATAGTTAATAGTAGCCCCTTGCGACGGTGTGAAGAGCGCCCGTAGGGCGCGATGAAGCACCTAGTATATATATATATATGATCACATTAGCATTCAGTATATCCTATAAGCATATTTTCTGTGGTTGCTGTACTTTGATACTTTGGATGTTAACTTCTCTGTGCTGCCGGAAGACATATTTGGCGAAGCTCTAAAATACAGCCTTCAATGTCAAAAGTTGGATGAAACGTAAATCACCTTAAAATATTAAAAGAAATCTGTTATTTTCAGTTGCTGTACACAAGGCTTTCACATGTCAGTTTAGATTTATTAATCTCTTAAATTGTCATTTTCAGCCCAGCTTCTGGACAAACTTAATATCAGCAATAAAATTACAGATGTCCTTATTTTTCTTGGTCAACTTGGAAGCCCAGCTGTGTTCTGTTACACAGTATAAATAGTACTCTAGTCTGCCAATAATTGTGCAATAAAAATTGTGACAGACGAAATCCGGAACTTACCTGGGGTAATTTTTGGAAGCCGGTCGTATCTGAGCAAACTCTATTGAAAAAAAAAATGAAAGAAAAGTTAATAAATAGATTTACCAACTGAATATACAATCTTTTATAACGGGTAAAAAAGCTTGATGGGACTGTCTGAAAACTGGATAATCACCAGTTGCCTGAGCATGCTATAAAATAACACATTTAAAACAGTTAATTTTTCACCTGGGAATGAGAATGAAATCATTAAAATTTAATGATGAAGGATATAAATCGTATCAGTAAAACAGACGTGTTGTTTCACAGCAAATCCGCCTTGACTGGCCTGAAAATAGTTTACTGTCTTAATAATTTCAGAAGTCATGAGCAGACACTAAACTATACAACACGTCACCTATGCATTCTAGGAAGCCATTTTGAACCAGACAAAATTCTTGAACAAGAAGTCCTTCAATACAATAGCATCAGTGAAATCAGTGGGATCTGCCCCTGCTTATTCATTTATTGGGCAACTGAATGGACGGTTATCGTATCCCTAAGGTGAAAGTCATATTGTATATCCTAACTACAGATATGTCCTCTTACATTATTGACACAATCACGCCAAACAGCCCCTATCGGCACACAAGGTCCTGAGTTGTCCCTGTATCTTTTTTCGCATCTTGTTACCCAAAAATGTGTCTTAGTAGCAATATAATACCACTAGGACACACCAGGAGACTGTGCTAATTAATATGACCTCCAGGACTTGTATATCTGTGAGCGACTGAGTATACATCATGCCAAGTACCAATGTGCTATGTATACAGACTCAGTTGACACACAGATATACAAGAGTTACATATCAAATTAATTGGTACAGTCTCCTGGTACATCCTAGTCACATCATTGTGACTAAGACACATTTTTGGTTGAAAAAGAAGTGAAAAAGACGCCCGGAGCTAGCAGAGTTATAATAATAATAATAATTTTATTTATATAGCGCTCTTTCTCCAACAGGACTCAAGTCGCTTAACAGATACATAGCATAATATAGTACAGAAAATAATGAAGTACAGAAAAGCTTTTCATAAAATACAGAAGCATGAAGATACTAAAGGGACAGTATGGAAATGCTTGAGTAAACAGGAAAGTCGAGTCTACTTTTGAAGGATTCTATAGTTGGGGCCTCTCGCACTGTGCGCAGGACCTAGCGGCTCACTCTCACCAGACATCTCGCATTGCGTAGTGAGGCTAGATGTATGAGGACACATCTGTACTACCATGCATAACAAACAGCGAACATCTGAATGTTTTTACATAGTTAACTTACAGTAAGAAAAATTATGGTTTGTATACAAAACATTTTTCACTGTCAAAACTTTGCAAACTTTTCTGATGGTGTACTTAAAACAAGTTACAGCTATTAAGACATATTTGCAATATGTTGTGATGAAAGATTAACCATATTAGACTAGCAAACATCTAAATAAAACTCATTCAATTCTTCACATCTACAAATTCCATACTAATATGCATTCATACTTTTTATAGGCATGAGTTAGGGGAGCATTTTTTGTGGACACTACTTAATTGATTGCTATGGAAGTGTATTTTTCACTTATATACTAGGGATAAACCATACCTCCTAACATATGATGATAAGAATGCGTGCTCCCAAAAAGGAGGCGTGGCCTCAGCTGAATGGGGGAGTAGCCTCGCGCAGTACAGCGTGGTTTCGCTGCTCATCCCCCTGTTTTTGCCATTTTGGGGATGTGCCAAGTGCTCTCCGAGCAGCTGGGCAGCCCCCTGGCTCACCTCCCTGCACTCTTTAGACGCTGTGTGCATGACATCTATTCAGGGATCACCTGCTGCTTTGCTGTGAAGAGCAGCGATGATTAAATAGTCACCCAACCTTTCCCCCCTGCCGGCAGGACTGTCCCGCTGTAATAGGGACAGTTGGGAGATGGGACAGTTGGGAGGTTCGGATAAACAAGTGGTTTAATCGTCTTTTCACTGTATTTTTTAATCTACTGCGATAGTCTGTACATGTCATTGGAGTTGTGCACGTTGATTATGAGTCAGACACCAAAGTGGCTTATTTGCATGATGCCAGATTTACTAATATGTGCTAATGCAAGGATCCGTATGGCTTGACGTGGGAGACAGCCCCGCACACTGTTTTTTCCCCTGTCTACACCAGCAGCTTGAGCCTGCCCCATGCTGGGTACAAGAGATTTGTAAGAGTCAGGCTTCTCCTCCCTGTGTATGCGACTCAGAATAGCATGGAGCTCTAGCTACACATCCCTAACACTCCCACAACACAGATCTCTTGCCTGCGACCGCAGCGTTACAGCTGAGAGGCAAATGGGGAACCAAGTCAATTCACTACAGAGGCATTCTGTGGCATGGCAGAGTGCACCAGTTTGCGTCATCTTTTGGTGAGGTGATAGCCCTGTGTATAATTAACTTTATTATACTATATGATAAGAACACCACCCCATATGCATCGTAATATGCATCAGGAATCTCTCCCAAAGTTTAAAATGCAAGATTAGTCCGACCCCCGAGTGTATTAGGATACATAGCAAGATAATTATACTTTCTGTATAATAATAATCTATTTTACTCTGACGTCCTAGTGGATGCTGGGGACTCCGTAAGGACCATGGGGAATAGCGGCTCCGCAGGAGACTGGGCACAAAAGTAAAGCTTTAGAACTACCTGGTGTGCACTGGCTCCTCCCCCTATGACCCTCCTCCAAGCCTCAGTTAGATTTTTGTGCCCGAACGAGAAGGGTGCACACTAGGTGGCTCTCCTGAGCTGCTTAGTGAAAAGTTTAGTTTTAGGTTTTTTATGTTCAGTGAGACCTGCTGGCAACAGGCTCACTGCATCGAGGGACTAAGGGGAGAAGAAGCGAACTCACCTGCGTGCAGAGTGGATTGGGCTTCTTAGGCTACTGGACATTAGCTCCAGAGGGACCGATCACAGGCCCAGCCATGGATAGGTCCCAGAGCCGCGCCGCCGGCCCCCTTACAGAGCCAGAAGACAGAAGAGGTCCGGAAAATCGGCGGCAGAAGACGTCCTGTCTTCAACAAGGTAGCGCACAGCACTGCAGCTGTGCGCCATTGCTCTCAGCACACTTCACACTCCGGTCACTGAGGGTGCAGGGCGCTGGGGGGGGGGGGGGGGGGGCGCCCTGAGACGCAATAAAAACACCTTGGATGGCAAAAAAAATGCATCACATATAGCTCCTGGGCTATATGGATGAATTTAACCCCTGCCAGAATACACAGAAAAACGGGAGATAAGGCCGCCGAGAAGGGGGCAGAGCCTATCTCCTCAGCACACTGGCGCCATTTTCCCTCACAGCTCCGTTGGAGGGAAGCTCCCTGGCTCTCCCCTGCAGTCACTACACTACAGAAAGGGTTAAAAAAGAGAGGGGGGCACTAATTAGGCGCAGTATAAACAATACAGCAGCTATAAGGGGAAAAACACTTATATAAGGTTATCCCTGTATATATATAGCGCTCTGGTGTGTGCTGGCAAACTCTCCCTCTATCTCCCCAAAGGGCTAGTGGGGTCCTGTCCTCTATCAGAGCATTCCCTGTGTGTGTGCTGTGTGTCGGTACGTTTGTGTCGACATGTATGAGGAGAAAAATGATGTGGAGACGGAGCAGATTGCCTGTAATAGTGATGTCACCCCCTAGGGGGTCGACACCTGAGTGGATGAACTGTTGGAAGGAATTACGTGACAGTGTCAGCTCTGTATAAAAGACAGTGGTTGACATGAGACAGCCGGCTACTCAGCTTGTGCCTGTCCAGACGTCTCATAGGCCGTCAGGGGCTCTAAAGCGCCCGTTACCTCAGATGGCAGATATAGACGCCGACACGGATACTGACTCCAGTGTCGACGGTGAAGAGACAAATGTGACTTCCAGTAGGGCCACACGTTACATGATTGAGGCAATGAAAAATGTTTTACACATTTCTGATAATACGAGTACCACCAAAAAGGGGTATTATGTTCGGTGAGGAAAAACTACCTGTAGTTTTCCTGAATCTGAGAAATTAAATGAGGTGTGTGATGATGCGTGGGTTTCCCCCGATAACAACTGATAATTTCTAAAATGTTATTGGCATTATATCCTTTCCCGCCAGAGGTTAGGGTGCGTTGGGAAACACCCCCTAGGGTGGATAAAGCGCTCACACGCTTGTAAGAACAAGGGCTCTACCCTCTCCTGAGATGGCCGCCCTTAAGGATCCTGCTGATAGAAAGCAGGAGGGTATCCTAAAATGTATTTACACACATACTGGTGTTATACTGCGACCAGCAATCGCCTCAGCCTGGATGTGCAGTGCTGGGTTGGCGTGGTCGGATTCCCTGACTGAAAATATTGATACCCTAGATAGGGACAGTATATTATTGACTATAGAGCATTTAAAAGATGCATTTCTATATATGCGTGATGCACAGCGGAATATTTGCCGACTGGCATCAAGTCTAAGTGCGTTGTCCATTTCTGCCAGTAGAGGGTTATGGACACGACAGTGGTCAGGTGATGCGGATTCCAAACGGCATTTGGAAGTATTGCCTTATTAAGGGGAGGAGTTATTTGGGGTCGGTCTTTCAGACCTGGTGGCCACGGCAACAGCTGGGAAATCCACGTTTGTACCCCAGGTCGCCTCTCAACATAAGAAGACGCCGTATTATCAGGCGCAGTCCTTTCGTGGGCAAGCGGGCAAAAGGTTCCTCTTTTCTGCCCCGTGACAGAGGGAGAGGAAAAAGGCTGCAGAAATCAGCCAGTTCCCAGGAACAGAAGCCCTCTCCCGCCTCTGCCAAGCTCACAGTATGACGCTGGGGCTTTACAAGCAGAATCAGGCACGGTGGGGGCCCGTCTCAATGAATTTCAGCGCGCAGTGGGCTCACTCGCAATTAGACCCCTGGATCCTTCAGGTGATATCTCAGGGGTACAAATTGGAATTCGAGACGTCTCCGCCTCGCCGTTTCCTAAAGTCGGCTTTACCGATGTCTCCCTCTGACAGGGAGGCAGTTTTGGAAGCCATTCACAAGCTGTATTCCCAGCAGGTGATAATCAAGGTACCCCTCCTGCAACAGGGAACGGGGTATTAATCCACACTGTTGTGGTACCGAAGCCGGACGGCTCGGTGAGACCGATTCTAAATCTAAAATCTTGAACACTTACATACGGAGGTTCAAATTCAAGATTGAGTCACTCAGAGCAGTGATTGCGAACCTGGAAGAAGGGGACTACATGATGTCTCGGGACATCAAGGATGCTTACCTTCATGTCCAAATTTACCCTTCTCACCAAGGGTACCTCAGGTTTGTGGTACAGAACTGTCACTATCAGTTTCAGACGCTGCCGTATGGATGGTCCACGGCACCCCGGGTCTTTACCAAGGTAATGGCCGAAATGATGATACTCTTTCGAAGGAAGGGAATTTTAGTTATCCCTTACTTGGACGATTCCCTGATAAGGGTAAGATCCAGGGAACAGTTGGAGGTCGGTGTAGCACTATCTCAGGTAGTGTTGCGGCAGCACGATTGGATTCTCAATATTCCAAAATCGCAGCTGATTCCGACGACTCGTCTTCTGTTCCTAGGGATGATCCTGGACACAGTCCAGAAAAAGGTGTTTCTCCCGGAGGAGAAAGTCAGGGAGTTATCCGAGCTAGTCGGGAACCTCCTATAACCGAGCCAAGTCTCAGTACATCAATGAAAGGGTTCTGGGAAAAATGGTGGCTT